>NC_143557.1:68342500-69546428 GCF_054136105.1 Typopeltis vanoorti | reverse complement strand
ATCAGAGTGTCTAGGAAAGGGGGAGACTTGTTGTTTTCCTTTTCCAAGATAAGCTGAATTCTATAGTGTTGATTGTTTAAGTGCAGTGGCTCACCCATAGGGACCAAAGGGCCCTGGCCCCCTGAAAGAAAGAAAGGAATAAAACACTAGAAAATTTTCCAAAAATCTTTTCCTAATTAAAATTCATTTTTTTATTTATGTTGTGTCGTGTCTTCTATTTCTATACTACTTATGAATTAGCGATCATTGCATATGCTCAGTCATAGGTCGTATGCAAAGCGTAGTGCATATTCTCAAATCATCTACTCAATTCCCCCCCCCCCCCAGATTAAATCCTGAGTGCGCTACTGTTTAAGTGTGTTGAGAAATTGTAGAGTGTAATCCAGGGCTATGTAGCCAAATTGTGAACACATCATCCACATAGCATAGCCAAACAGTTGGTCTATGTTGGGCAGATTTTATAATGCTTTTTCTTCAGGGGGTCTCCATAAAGAAGTTAGCCAGGGGTGGAGAGAGTGGAGAACCCCATGTCTGTCCCCTCTGTCTGTTTGTAGAATTTTCCTTGCCAATGAAATAGCCTGAGTTCATAGTGAATTGAAACAGAGCTGAGATATCAGGAGGAAATTTGGCTTAGATGAGGTCTAAAGTATCTTTGAGTGGGACATAGGTGAATAAGGTGAGACATGAAAATTGACCATTATGTCGATGTGTTTGGAGTGATAGGTTTTCTATACTGGCTTTAAGCTGGGCTGAGTTTTTTGTGTGTGAAGGTGTGTTGCCAGTATATTGTGTGAGCACTTTGGCTAAATGTTTGGCTAATTTGTATGTGAGGAAATCAATGCCATCCACAATGGGACATAATGGTACATTTTGCTTACGGATGTTTGGTAGTCCATATATTCGGAAGGTGAGTGGGGTCTAGATTTAAAAGATTTTAGTCTGTTAGTCACTTCCACAGGCCAAGAGGTAACCTTAAGGATCCCATGAAGTGTTCTGATTTGGGAGCTGGTGGGATCATATTCTATAGGGAAGTAGGTAGACCGATCCAAAAGTAAAGAGGCAAGCCTTACCTGTGTAATCTGATTGGTTTTTAACCAATGTGGCATTTTCCTTATCCACTTCAGTAATTATTATTTTTCTCTTCTTTTTCATTTCTTATAGAACTTTGAATTCCTCTTTTGATAGGTTGGCTTGAGTAAGAACACTGGCTACATCCAGTCTGATATCATTGGCAATATGGTTGGAAAGGCTGCAGATACCTCATTCTACCTGTATCATTATTTCTTTTGTGGGATCTTTGTCAGTGCTATAACAAAGTTGTGGCCATGCCTGATTACAGATCATATTACACAGGTAAGGTTGCCTCTTTACCCAGGAAAAGGCAAACAACAACATTCTCTCTTTCCTAGACACTCTGATTACATGCTAGCCTGATAGATCCGTGGCTTTCTCTGTTTACAGAAAACTCTACACATACAGGTAGATATAGTCACCAGCAGTCGCACCTCCCCCCCCCCCCCACCCAACAGTATGGGATTATAAAAACCCTGTATATCAGAGCAAAGTTAATCTGTTCAGATAACAGGTCCCTAACTACTGAACTTAACCATATCCTTAACACCTTAGCCTATGGCTACAACCTCCAAAAAATCCAAAATATATTAAAACCAGTTAACCACACCCTCCTTCCCTTCATAAGAGATTACTCTAAATCTATCACCATTTCTTATATCTGGGGTACTTCCAAATAACTAACAAAAATCCTAAGAAAATATTACATCACAACTAGTTACAAACCACATAAGAAATTAGCATCTCTTATCTGCTCCACCAAAGATCAGCCACTTTCTCTAAACCTACCTGGTCCCTTGCAGTTGCAAACTGTCCTACTACAGCCAATCAGGCAGGATAGCCAATATCAGGGTATCTGAACACAAGGATGACATCTGATTCCACCAATACAGCCACTCATGACTTGCTGACCATGCATTGGACACCCACCACAGAATAAGCTGGAAGAAGGTCACTTTATTTCACTGCAGCAAGTAAAAGTATGAAAGATTATTCCTTGAATCAGCCTCAGCTCTGAAAAACTTTTCAAACCTCAACACATTTGGGTGAATGAGACTGTCCCAAATTTGGGAAGCATACATTCTAAGATTGTCAGTCCAATGCCCAAGATAACCCGTTTTAGCTCACTAGGGGGCACTTTTAGGACTCTAGGACCAACTTCAGTTGCCTTTCTTCAGCCTCATTTGCTTAGTGTAAGTGCCTCTCTGCTTGCAAATATCATTGTTTTTTGATCCCTGAAGATGGCAATGTAACATTGCTGAAATATAAGTAGTTATTAATTAGTTTTATATAATTAATAATTTAGTCAATGTTGCCATTTCCTAAAAAATTAGAAATATGTATAACCAATGTTAAGCTTATCTACGAGGTTTTCTGGCAATTGTCAATACACACAGTTAAAAAGAGAGAAAACACAATACAAACAACACTTTAAATTGCAAGTGTCTGGCAATATATGCTATCAACTGTTGTGGATAACTCCATCTGTGAACTATTAGAATTCAGAGAAATAAATTTAAATACTTACAATATTAAGAAACAGGAATATGGAGTTTTACTTAGGATGACTTTCCAAAATTAGGAAAGTTTAAGCCAGTTGTTTTTGTTGAGGTTTGAACTGTGAATGTGAGCTTCACAACTTTCTTTATATTATCTTTCAGGAAGAAAATAACTTATGTAAGAGACTTTCTTCTTTGTTTTGTTCCAGTGAATTACTTATGTTTAGTGGATAAGGCTTGGCTAGTTAAACCAGACTTACCAGACACCTGTAAAGTAAAATATACTCTGGATGTTCTTCTAGATAAATCTGAGTAGAATGACCCATCTGCCCATAATAACAAGTGCTGCACAAGCAAGAGATTCTGTAAACTCTAGGTGGGGTGACAGGAGGATATTTGTCTTTCAGAGAGGCTAGAAATGAATTTAGTTTACACACTGGATGGAAAAAAAACTTGTAGGTCAATCTGGTGAAAAAGAGTATTGTAATTTTCTCTGATTGTTCTTTTAATATGCGGTCTTTATGTGCTATTGAAATTCTAGAAACTTCTTCTTGAGGAGGATTAAGATGAAGGCCATAATTATTATTTTATCAATTATTTTTGTATTATAAACATTAGAGATGAAAGTGGTTCTTATAAATGACAGTTCATTATTTAAAAGAGAATCAGTTGAACATTTTGTTAATGTGCATGGTGAACTAAAGTTTTAATCACACCATATTTTTGACAGGAGTGATGATAAGCACCATTAATATATTTAACAGTATGAATTTGTTTCTTGTATATTGAGAACTTTAGACTGCCATTAAGTTAATGTAGAATAAGAACATCTAGAAAGAGGATACAATTGTTATCTTCTACTTGGAGTGCAAATTTAATTCTTGGGCTTACTGAATTAATTTTCTCAAGAAACTCATGAAGTTCAAGAGTTCCATACAGCAAAAACGTTATCAACATATCTCTACCAAAAGATGGCTTAGTAGAAAAAACACATTGAAAATGTGCTGTTCAAAATGTTCCATCAAATAATTTGCTAGAGTAGAGAATAGGAGAACCCATAGCACCTTCTGTATGCCTGTACAATTTGTTTTGACAACTGAAGTAACTTGGATTTGTGACAAATTCAGATAAATTTACAGTAGCAGGAGGAAAATTATAGAATTACTGTGCAATGATTTCTTAATAGAACATTAATACGAATGATGCATTAGTCTCTTAATACTACATTAATAAGCATATCTAATCACAGTTGTTTGAATATTTAAGGGTGAGGTTTTTAATATAGTTTCAAAATAAACAGAATTTTTTTAAGTTCTTGTGTAGCCCAGTGGCAACATTTCTTATATCATAATGCTAGATTGCCAGAAGAAAGACTGTTATAAGTTAGATTCTAGTTGCAAACTAGAGGAACTTTTTTTCCTAGCTGGTTCCCAAGTTAGTTGATTTCAGCACAGGCAAGTATCCCCCCCTTTTTTTTCCTGGAAATTGGTTTTTAATTCTGTATCTCAGGATAGCTTACTGTAGAATTTAGGCTACTATTCATCTCATGATCCTAAATGCTATGCTCTATAGGATCATGATATCATTCATGAGTCTGTAATTCATCTTGTAATCCTATCACTGCAAGTGTTAGGGAAAACAGGGGATCATAGACAGTTTTCAGATTGTCAGAGATTAGGGTCATAAGAGGGTTGCATTTGCCTACAGCTCTCATCCATAAAAATTTCTGTAATCATTGATAGCTTTTAATGATAAGGGATACCTCCTCTCCCTCTTGATTTTCAAACAGAGAAGAATTAAAAATCACTTGGGGCTAAAAGAGCTCTGCCTCGTTAGGCTGACATCACTTTTCTAATGTATTTAGTTGCTCTTTGGGGAATTAAAATTCTTAGAGGATTTATTGTTAAAAGAACTTGTTTTATAAAAGAGAGATTATCCCTGAGTTGGGGGGGGGGGGCAGAATAATTTTACTTATTCCAATACCAAGCATGTCTACACATTTCTCGCTTAAATAAACCTTTAGTCTCTTGCGTCATGTTTAAATTATGATGTATGTTTTTTTCTTGTACCTTGTGTTATTTACTGTATAGTCTTATTTCATACAGTAACTGGTGTGTTTATCTTATTAGCTTGGGAAATAAGACCATCTTTAGATAACTTTGTTTCATATATTTTTCTTGCAACTTCTGTAAAGTATGAGCATATGCTGACATGGCATCATGTTAGCACATTCTCATACTTGGTTATGTGAATTTCATTACTGCAATGTTGAGTGCTGTGGCATTTTATCATATCCTGACCTTTATTTAAAATAAAAAAATATATATATACTTTTTCCTACTGATTATCATATATTTTTTGCATGTAATTATATTCTGAATTATAATAAAATGTGTAAGTATTACATAAAAAAATTAAAAGGAAAAAAAACATGCATTTGCCACAAAAAGTGCAGTCTGTTTTGAAAAGAAGTATTTTTTCAGTTTTTCTTTGACTTTAACTACAAATATGACAGTCAGTGCCAAAATCAATTTTCACCCACTTTGTTTTTGTGCAGTTAGTTACTTTTGTGAAATGCATTTGTGAAAATGTGTATACTTTATGGATGTATTTAAATTTCTATCTGAAACTTTTTATAATCATGCTATCATAACCTGTAATGGTTTTAAAATTACTTTCCCAATTTTGTCTTTGACATAATTAGAACAGCTTGAAAAGCTTTTACAAGAAGATGAAAATAAGTTTAATGAAGAAAATATTTTGCCGGTAAGATTATTCTAGTTCATAGTGTTAAGTTTTATTTTGGAGGAAAGTGTATTTTTTGATATACATTAGAAATCCATTATAACAGAAATTCACAACAAATGTATGTGTTAAATAACCAATTTAACATGTGGAAAAGTAAAGCACTGTTTCCAAATCAAACAGCAAAATATAATTCTGATTTTTAGTGGAACCTGTGGCATAGTAATTAAATAATAAGGTAACACGTAAAATCCACAGATATCTTTAATGAGTTCATCTTCAGTGTCTGTAACAGTAATAGGAATGGAATACAAGCAAAACGTTTTGGTGGATCACCTATTAAAATACAATTGTTACTGCGTGCTAGAAAATAATAGAAATAACAAATTTAATCTGTTAAGATAAATGTTTTTTTACGTAAGATAAAAGTCTCCCAGATCTTTGAGAGAGAGACATACAGTCATTTCTATTTAAATTTGGTCGGTGTAAGATAGTTTCACAACTTTCTTTGAATAAGCATTCATATTTGAATCTGCATCTATGGAGGAGAACTGCTTTATCCCACTGGACACTGAGTAGAGTCAATAGTGTGCTACGTCAGACCAGACTTCAGAGGTTTGTTATAATCAATATAATATTGATGTTCTTTTATTCTTTTTTCCAAAGAATGGCTAGTTTGTCCAAAATAAGAGACATCACATTCGCAAGGTATTTGATAAATGCCAGCCAAAGATAGAGAAGACAGTTTATCCTTTGTAGAAGGTAATAAAAGAAGAAATTTTGTTGATAGGAATATATGTTGGAATCAATTGATACTTTTTCAGAATTCTACCTTTAGGTTCTGAGATTCCTGGAATGCGGACAGTTGAAGAAACTGTAGGTGTTGGAACATAAGAGTTAAGTATCTGTTGGATTTGATTGGAGTAGTAATCATCTGATTCCATTAACTTTTTAATGATGGAAAGTTCTTGCTGTAAGATTATTGGGGAAGAGCAAACTTTATGTGCTCTATGAATTAGAGATTTAAGAATGCCAAATTTTTGAGACGTGGTGCACAGACTTTTTGCAAATGTATCTGCCAGTAAATGTGGGTTTTCGAAAGACTCTTGTAGATAAGGTACCAGAAGACCTTCTAGTAAGGAGGATGTCCAAAAATGGTAAAGTACCAGAGTTTTCTTTTTCCATAGTGAATTAGATGCGTGGGTGAAGGTTATTTATCTGTTGTAGAAAAGTGGAAAGTTCATCTACAGTGTGTGGCCAAACAGCAAAAACATCATCGACGTAACGGTACCAAAGAGATGGTTGAGGACGAATGGATGAGAACATAGTATCTTCAAATTGTTTCAAATAGTGGTTTGCCAAAGGTGGAGACAGAGGGCTACCCATGGCAGTACCTTCAATTTGTTTGTAGATTTTGTTTTTCCAACTGAAATAACCTGAATGGATGACATATTCGAATATCCTTGCGATATCTGGAGAGTAATCTTCATATAAAGAATTGACTGTGTTGGTTAATAGGATATTTGTGAACAGAGAAATTATGTCAAAACTGACTAACATTTCAGAATCTGTAATTTTTATATCCTTGATTTTTTCAAGAAAATCTGTTTAGTTTTTTATATAGGATCTGGAATGACCAGTGAGAG
The DNA here is from genome assembly GCF_054136105.1 of Typopeltis vanoorti. NCBI lineage: Eukaryota > Metazoa > Arthropoda > Arachnida > Uropygi > Thelyphonidae > Typopeltis > Typopeltis vanoorti. The sequence goes on along the minus strand of NC_143557.1, from coordinate 69,539,467 downwards.
CACTTAAGGAACGTGATAATACTTTTGCAATCTGATAAGTTGGGGAGTCCTTTTACTAATTAAAGATATCACTGTGGTTTTTACGTGTTACTTTATTATTTAGCAAAATATAAGTTTCTTTCATAGTACTATTTATATTGCAACAGTGAAATAAATTAAACAGTGTATTTATCTTATAGGCAATTTTGTTAGTTTCTATGTTATGCTCAACTTATCTGTACTGAAATTTTTTTATAATTCTTGCACTTTGACATATTTATGCTAAGCAGTAAAGTTTATAACAGTAAAAGTTGGTTCACAGAGTTCTCCCATAAATGGAAAATCAATCCATTGAGGAGAATGACTAATTGAACATATTAATTTGGTAGCACATAATGGATAAGTACAAAGACTATCAGAAATAAAGTTAATAAATAGTACATTATTGCATTTTAGCCTTGTTAGCCAACATTTCATGTGGCAATCCACACAACTATTCCACATGACAGACATATTATTTACATAACTAATCATCAGCAATGCTTATAGTAAAGAATTAGTACTTTCATTACAACTGAAAAGTGTTACTGTATTTCACATTGTATTGACTGCATGAAAAAAACACAACAAAAAAAACTGTGTGTGTGTGATTTACACAACTCATAATCAAGAAGTACTTATTGTAATGAGGTGATTACTGTTTCTAAATAGGTAATAACTGAAATAAAACTTTAATGATGAGAAATTGCCAAAATTAACATCTTACTTTTGCATGTTAATAATAATCTGTAAAAAATGGTTATTTATTACTATAACTCTAAAATATCAAGGCACAATCTGAATGCGAGAGTGAGGATGTATTTCACATACAGTAGATTTTCACTTCAGTAAACTTGTAGCAACCACAAGAATAGTTTTCTATAGTTTTTTCATTGTACTTATGTTTGTCATTTTCAATGTTGTGTGGTGAGACAGATTTATTATTCAGGTGACATTTACGTGATTGATGGTATTTTTTTAAATATAAAACTGATGAATACATAAATGAACATAATATAAATGTAAATTATGTGAAGAAAAATAGAGTATTTAATATAAAACAAAGTTTAATGTAAAACACATCACACCATCAGAGTGAACATGCAAAAAAGTGAATGGATAGTTACATGAAGTGAGAATAGAATGACAACAGAGAGTGTTTTCTTTCTGCTGCTCTTCAGCTAGTCATATAAGACTTGTGGGAAACTGTAAACATAGTCACTAACACAGTTATAAACAAACTTAGCCAATGTAGAATATATTAATTTAGTAGCACATAATGCATTCCTGTAGAGAAGCAAGGCTCCTTACAGGAATGCAGCTTTTTTTATATTGATACCATACACAAAGGATTGAGGAACCTATAAGCATATCAGTGCCATGTGTGGGGTGTAGATGAGGACTGAGATAGAAGTTTATTGATTTTTTTTTTTGAAGAGTTGTAGGTTGTAGTTGTTTCAGAACTTTATGAGGAAGGATGTTCTAGAGGACACGGGTGGACAGAATGAAAGAGGGGTGAATAGGAGCATGTTTGGTGTGTTTACAGCTGCATGGTAAAGGGGTGCTGGGCAACTGCAGCTCTTGTATTAACAGGTGCAACAGAAAGTGGAGGAATGATGGTTGCTGATTGGTCAGAGGTACCTGTAGAATACACAGTTCTGAAACACTGTGCTATGAGATAGATGTTGAAGTGGATCTGTGAGAGAGAGGGATCATTTATAAGCCAAATTGCTCGCCTCTGAGTGGCAAGGATTTTAAGGGAAGTTTTAGGTGCACCACTCCAAATGTGTGAGCAGTATTCTAAACATGGGCAGATTTGAGATTTGTATGTAGTTCAGAGTTGTTTGGGTGTAAAATAGGCTCCTGAACAAAAGAGAATGCCAAGTTTTTTAGATGCTGAAGAGGCTCATGGTGTGATGTGTTCATGCCAAGAATGACTGGAGATAAACTTTAGTTCAAACAAGCAAATAGATCTGATCTTGTCTGGTGATTTGTGTTTTACTGAGGGTAAGGGTAGGTGAGCAGGAATCCTTTTGCACAAGAAAAGGCAAGATTGTGTTTTGCTAGTGTTGAACATAAGGTTTTTCCTTGTCCCATTGAAGGATACTGTGTAGATCAATGTTTAAGGCACTAGTTGTTGCCTGGGATGGCAGAGTACTGCATGGTTTGTCAAATGAGTAGGATGCGTCGATAGTACTATCATCTGAAAAGCTGTGGATAGGATTTGTGGTTATTGTGAGTGGGTCATTTATGTACAGGAGAAAGAGTAGGTTATAGGACAGAGGCTTGAGGTACTCTTGCATTGGTAGTGAAGCTTGGAAGAGAGGGAGCTTTCTATCATGACTCGCAGAAAATGACATATAAAGTATAATGCTGGCTACCCAATTACAGAGAGTGGCAGGGAGACCAAAGGATGGCAATTTATTTAGTAGGCCTCAATGCCACACATCATCGAAAGCTTTGGAAATGTCAAGAGAGGCAGCATATGTGTTTCTGAACCTTTCCTTGGTACGTGTCTGGTGATGGGTGATGTAAGCTGCTAGGTCAGCTGTGGATCTTGAATTGTGGAATCCATACTAGTGGTTTGCTGATTAATTGATGGGCTTCTAAATGGTGGAGGAATTGGCTATTGATGACTTTCTCCATTATTTTGGAGGACAGAAGTGATGACCACTGGTTGGTAGGTTGATGTAAACCTTTACTGTCCTTTTTTGGAATAGAATGAATGTGAGATTACCTCTATGCATTGAGATAAGTACCAGATGAATATAATAAATTATAAGGACATTGGAGAATGGGTGTTAGCTCTGGAGCACAATGTTTAAGAACAATTGGAGAGATACCAATAGGACCATTAGACTTTTTTAGTATCCAAGTTATTTAGTAATTTTCTGATGACTCTTTGTCAAAAAATTATAGGAAGCATATAGTGCTTGGATTCCGGTATGGTAGGAGATTTCTCTTGGTCCGCTTTGGGAGTTTGAGGAAAAGAGTGATGCTAGGAGGTCAGCATATCTTTGGGTGAAGTAACAGTGATCTCATCAGAATGAGAGAGAGAGAGAGAGAGAGAGATGGAAGTGCAGGAGAGCAGAAGTTGTGTCCAATGGCCTTTAACAAGCAACTAGAAGGCATGGCTTCCATTTTAGATTAGAGGCAAGTTTTCTTCTGGCAGCCTTTATGAAATCATATTCAGATCTGCTGATGACTGATTTGCATATGTTGCAGGATTTGGTATAAGCAGAGTATAAAGCTGGAGTTCTTGATGTTGAGCTACATTTCTTCAAATGCTTTGACATATTTTCTGTTGAATCAGGGCTTGGAAAGCGAATGGGTATTATGGGTTAAATGGGGATGAAGTCCCTTCATACAAGTGAGAATAATTTCTCTGTATCCTTCACAGCAAGTGTGAGGGTCAGGACAGTGGAAGCAATAGTTAGACTAAATAAAGGACGAGTAGAAATTCCAGAAGTAATCCCAATTGGCTCCTTTGTAGTGCCAGAGAATGCAAGATTGGGAGTGGGTGGAGGAGGGACATTCTGTGAAAGAGAGACTTCTACAAGATTTTGGTCTGAGTTGCCAAGAGGGGAGATGACCTCTATGGTGTATCTGGACAGAGAACTGGTCAAATAGAGATCCATATTATTTGGAAAGTGAAGAGGGGTTATCCAGGATTCGAGTGGGTAGATCTACAATTTTATGTTGGGTCATTACTTATAGCAAAGACTTCTGCTTCTTATCCTTTTCCACCAGTAGGTGGCTCTAGGCAGTTGCAGAAGCCACAATTCCAACTGGCTCCTGCTTTTGCTCTAAAAGCAGGAGCCACTTGGAATTGTGGACATTAAGGTTGCCCAGAAAGGTGATAATTAGGAAGTTGGTTATTAGTGTTTAAAGATCTAGTTAAATGAAAAAAATGAAAGTTGCTAAATGGGGTAAGGAGACCTTGAACCAGAGAAGGTCAAAAGCAGGGGATTCTAAATTAGCCATTCTATGGTAGGCTGCTTCAGATTTCACATGCCACCCTTGTGGTAAAAAGAAGTGTGTAGTTTGGGCACTGGAGAATAGTAGATGTAGCTGTGATCTGAGGTTTCTGTCAGGAATAAGATGTCTGGTCTGGAAGACTGAAGGTAATGGTTAATGTCGCAGATGATAGTCAAGTGGATGTGAAAGTGAGATTTTAGTGAAGAGAAGTGGTTGTATGTTATGGCTGGTTGTGATGTGACTTTTATAAGGGAGATTCACTTTTGTTGCAGTGTCACTGTTATTGTTTGTAAGAATCTTCATAAGTTTAATTAGACAGAGAAAGTGAAGTAAAGAGAAAGTTTTATAAAAAAAATTTACTAAATTAATAGTAAAATAAAACTTATAACACTTGCATAAAGATTGCATTTGGAGTACATATACAACTAATAATTATTCATATAAAGTGAATATAAAAATGTATGCTAAAAAGAACTGAATTGACCTAAGAATACGTGCATGTATGTGAAGTATATATATATATATATATATATATATATATCATCATGCTTCCTGATATGTACCCCTCCCCCCCGAAGGAGTGTTCAGGTTCTATTACAGCACTACATGATTAAGTTTACATTATTATTAATCTCCTATCGTCGTATTTAACATTTCGTGCCTCTAAGGCACTTCTGACCGAATCAGTCATCAATCCACCTAGACCTTGCTCTTCCCGGTCTCTTTCCTGCCATCTTGGCATCAAACACCTGTTTTACTATCCTTTCCTCATCCATTCGATTTAAGTAACCAATACCACCTTAGATTAACTCTGCTGACACATTCTTGAATGGTAATAATGTCAAGTTTCTTTCCAATATCTTCATTATTAATATGATTCTGCCATGATGCATTTCTTTATTATTAATATGATCCTGCCATCTTGGCATCAAACACCTGTTTTACTATCCTTTCCTCATCCATTCGATTTAAGTAACCAATACTACCTTAGATTAACTCTGCTGACACATTCTTGAATGGTAATAATGTCAAGTTTCTTTCCAATATCTTCATTATTAATATGATTCTGCCATTGATGCTATCGGTTCACTCCCCTAATTTTCTCAAAACCCTTATATCTGTGGTCTCTAGTCTTGGATCAAGTGCTTTATTTCTAACAAACTCTCATATCCATAACTTAACCGGATTGAACACTGTCTTGTATATTGCCAGTTTGATGTTTTGGCTAATTTCTCTCTTATTCCATGTAAATTTATTCAGCTGGCTACCCACCATACAAGCTTTGCTTATTCTGTTGTCTGTTTCCAGATTTAACCTCCCACCTTTACTAAAAACTGTGCCTAAATAGATTAAATATGTTACTTGTTCTGTAGACTCTCCATTCAGAATGCAGCTGAAGTTTTTAGTGTTGTCCCATTTTCATAGTTTGTCTTTTTATTGCTGATTTTCATGCCAATTTGTGATAGCTGTTATTCAGTTTAGTTAAAGAATCTTGAAGACTTTCATTACATGTGTTTAGAAGTACATCTGCATAAAGCAAAGAGGTTAGTTTGACATCTCCAATTCTAATATCAGGCTTAATGCCACTTTTTTCATAATGTTATATCTAACATTTATTCATATCTAATAAGATACCAGTGTCATATCTTAGTAGTGTCATGTCATGAATAAGAGTGTCATATCTAACGCTCTTATTCATCATCTCCATATAGATGATGAATAACAGTGGAGATAATGTGCATCCTTGTCTTACCCTTGATTTTACATCAAACCATCTTCCTGTATTTCCTTCACCCCATATAATTGAAGTGTTTTGAAAAGCTTTTCTCTGGCCACCTTGTCTTATATGCCTTTTCCAGATCTACAAAACTTCAGTAGAGATCCTTGTCATATTCCCATGATTTCTCAATTATTTGTCTTAAAGTGAAAATCTGATCTTGACAACCTCTATTTGGCCTGTACCCAGCTGGTTCTTCAAGTTTCTCTTCCACGATATTTCTTAACCTCTTTTGAAGTATGTTTGCATAAATTTTACCTAGAACACTTAGTAAGATTTATGCAAGCATACTTGAAAAGAAGTTGAGAAATATATATATATATATATATATATATAATTACAACTGTTTGTGCAAGAATTACATTATCGATTAATTTTAGATTAGTAGTCAGCGTTCAAAGTCGCCATTTCCCAGAAGTTTGAAATGTTAAGACCATTACTGTGATTTAGATTTGGTTTGATTACAACAACTTAATAGCATTCTTTGAAGAGTCTCTTCTCTCATATTTCCCCTCAATGTGTGGCACCTGTTAATGGTGTAGGGGACCACCCAGTGATGGTACTGGCCCATTTTATTCTTCCTCTTTTTCTTTGCTTTTCTTCATCTATTCTTCACATCTTTTACTAACCTATCTTCCAGACTACTATTGCTGGGGATCCAACATCTTGCCACCATGTTTGTTGTGTGGTGCGAACTATGGATATCTGGAAAGGGGGGGGGGATCCTAGTAGTCTTGCATTACTATGGCCTCTGCTTTGGCAAGATGGACACTCCTGGATGGCGTGGCCAAGATCAGTTGGTTAGTGGGCTTGCCAGCCAAGGGTTAAGGATTTTGCAGTAAGTCTCCTTCCCCAATGTTTCAGGGAAAGGGCCCAAAGTTTGCTGTGGTGCTCATATGGTATCTGGGATAACCCTGGCATTCCACTCCTGAGCACAGTCATTGCTTGGCAGCAAGTGTGTGTCCATGTGTAGCTCTAGCACTAAAACAAAAAACACTTATGCACAAATCCTTCATCCTGAATTATTTCATGGGCCTTAACAAAGCTTCCAAGTATTAATAGCATTTATACACGTTTTGACAACAGAAGCAAGAAACAAAAGACGTGATACCGGTATAAATGTACGAGTTTTTCTGATCATCCATGCTACAGTTGAAAAGCCAATAAGGAAAATGTCACTCTTCTGCATTCAACCTGTCACTCTATTGCCTCAAAAAAAAATTCTTCCATTTCTTTCTTGGTAGTAGAACCTTCTGTGGGACCATAAGCACAAATATCTCGTTGTCCAGTTCCCTATTTTGATATTTCAAACATTACTCTATTTGATATTGCCTGCAATTCAAGAAGATTATTCTCATATTTGGTGTTGAATCCTATAGCTACTCCTTTTTTCCCTGATTGTTATTAACTGAAAATATAGCTTTTTTTTGTTTCAGTCACACCTATTACTTTTCCATTGATGCTTCTTACATTGATAGTTCCAATCATGAACTCTGCTGATATTGAGTTGGGATGTGTTCTGGGATTTGTTTCAGAAGTTGACTTTGCATTGTTTGCAACAATGTTCCCTAATGAAAACAACATAGGGTCATGTTTAACCAGCCAGCATGAAATTGTGTCATGTTGTACCATCATTTCATATTGTGGCTTAAGCCAATAAGAATGCAATTTGATCAGCTAAATCCCAAATTGCCATTCCACCCTTGTTCATTCAGTATCCGAGTAGATACTGAATATATACCATCAATATAAAGAATATTAATGGAAAGGAAATTGAACTTGCAGAATTGAAAAAGTACTACATGGACATAATTGGCGTTACTGAAACAAAGGAGAACACAAACAGCTGAGGTTTTACTAAATCATAAGGATAGGATGTTATATTCAGGCAATGATGATCAAGGAAAGGAAGGAGTAGCTATAGTATTCAACACCAAACGTGAAGATAAACTTCTTGATTGGAAGCCAGTTTTAAGCAGATATGTGAACAAATTTCAAAATGGGGAAATGGATAATGAAACTTATTTGTGTCTATGTCCCACAGAAAGTTGTTCTAAGAAGTGTAGGAATTTTTTCCACCATTAGAGCAGGCATCTAGACAAAAATGGAAAAAGTGGTCATTGTTGGTGATGTAAACAGCAAAGCAGAACATGAATCCCACCAGGCATACAGAAACCTTTATGCAAAATTTGGAGAAAAGGGCAAGACTAATAAGTACCTGCTGGTTTTTGCTCAGGATATAGACTAGTCATTTCTAACACATTTCAACATAAATATTTGTACAAATTCACATGGAGATTAAACAAGAAATAAGAAAAGCCTCTTAGACTGTTTTGTTGATGGTGATTCTTCATGTCAGTTCAGGATACATAAGTATACAGAGGTTTTGAAATTGGAAATGATCATCAATTAGTTTTAAGTAGGACAAAAATATGATCATGTTGAAAAGAACAATAGGTAAGAAAGTTCACATAATTAAAGTTGAGCTGCTTTTACAGGTAAACTGTAGAGACACACACATTATCTAGGAAAAAATGAAATAATTAAAATTCGAGAACCAAACCTTGGAGTCTCCGTAGCAAACTATGAAGAAAACATTGATTCAACTATGGAGGCATGTGGTGAAGTTGTTTGGAAGAATAGAGCTTGATATGGAAGTAATGAAGAGGGATAGAAAACATGGAAGGATAGAGCTTGACATGATTTCCACTGACACTCACACTGAGCATGTCAGTGGAAATTGTATCAAACTCGGTAATGGGAATTATATAATAGTATATTTTCTACAAGTGAATAAAGTATAAATTTTACACATTTTTAATTCTGGCCTCTTACTAATTGACTAGTTTTCCACATCTGCTTCATATTCATTTTGATAAGCCATTGAAGTGTGTGAAAGGGAGACAGATGGGAAGAAAAAAAAAATAACTTAAGAAGTACAATAAGCATAGCAACTTAGAGGAGCAATTGTAATCCATGATTGTTTGCTAATGTGTGCATAGGGAAGTGTGAAGATGAAAATGACTGCAGTTTTTACTTTATCACATGAATGGCAAAAAAAAGTTTTTTCTGCCATTAATCAGTGCTTCATAAAACTATGCAATTGTTGGAAGTTTTTTTTTTTTTTTTAAAGTTAAATATTTTGAATTTTGGAAGTTTAATTGTATTTATAGCCAATAAGGAGCCATGCCAGATGAAGAGGAAAGAAAATGTCTTCAGAAAGGTTTTAGAATACTACACTATGAGAAAGTTGTGTTTTTAGTTTTAGAAAATATTATTCAAAATATTGAATTATAGAGAAGAAAAATGTTAATTTCAAGAGAAATAACATGAATACATTTGCAGACCATGTAAAAATAGTGTGTGTAATGTCATTTTATGTCTTACACTATCAAATAAATTTTTTTTTTATAGGTGTGAAGTGCTATTCCAGTTTATGGACTAACCACAGGTAGAGCCAATTTGAGGTCTTTGGGCTGTCATTATAGCATGCAAATCATAATTATTTCTGTTAGTTGTGGTATATTGCTTCTTTGTGTTAATCCACTGAGTTAATGCTATTTGTGCTTGCAGTGTTCCCACATTATTAGCTGTTGGCTGAGTAGATGTTTTTTCTACTTTTTGACCTGCAAACTGGGAGGAGCAGGGACAAATATTGCTGTGGCGTAGATGTATATAAATATCTTTCGGTGGTAGATCATTTTTATTGCCTAGTGTATGACTACTCAGTTTATTTTGAGGTGTAAAATATTTAAAAAAAAAAAATAGTTTCATGTGTGGGCTGTAGATCAGCTCTTAGATTGTTTAGCCTTTAGCCCACCTGGTATTAATGTGCTGTACATCATAATTCATTTATTGGAGGGGGGGGGTATCATAAACATATACCCAGATCATTATTTATATCACTGGAACTTAATTGCTCAGTTGTGTATTGCATACTGTCAACTTTTCAATTTATTTATTTATTCTTATGGCAAAAGGAATACAAAGCAGCTATAGGTCAATGTCCAGTCTAGAAAGCCAATCCAGGGCCTCATCCGTCACCTCATGGATGTCCTGGAGGCCACCACCATGAAATTGGTGCCTTGGGCAGTCATTCACAATACGAGTGATCATCTGGGCCATGGGGGAGCAGTCACAATAAGGGTGGTCTGACAGTCTCCATTTATGTAGTACGTTAGTTCTGATCCTGTTGATAAATAACCAATCATACTAGGAAGAGCAAAATCAGGCTGCAGAGCACTGGGATCTTCAACCAGGAAGTCATTTGTTGGAAGATTGTTTGATCAATGTTCTCTCCACATGTCAGTTGTTGACGGTAAGGCAGCTGAAGAGAGTTCGTCCATGGACCAGAAAGGGTTTCTTGATTTTAGACGAAGACTAGGTGGATTTATGAGGGTCTGGTGCAGGGGCTGAAGTGGGTTGCTCATTACTTTATTAAATTCTTTAATCGAGGCTTGTCTTCTCCATATATTTGGTGGAGCAATGTTAGATAGGACTGGCAGCCAGGAGAGAGGAATGCTTCTCAGTGTCCCACTAATTGTGTGCATGGTAGAGTTTAGCTGTAGAAATAAGATCTGTTTGAGTTTTATTTAAGAACATGATTGTTTACTCTGATTTTGAAGTAATAGTAAATCAGAAATTCATTCTTTCAAGTCTGAATGTCAAATAACAATATTACTTATTGTCCTAAGGGATTTGAGAAAAAATATCTTTTAAAAATGACCAGAGAAGTGGAACATGCAGAACTGGTTGCTTTATTTGGTGTCTCATTCTGACAGATTTCAGCCAAGAACATCATAGTCCCTCCAACATTTCATTCCCTGCAATGAAATTGCATCAAAGGGCAGATTTCAGAGGTTCAGACTGAGTCACAGCAAGCAATGCTAAATGTGATCTCAAAGAAAGACTATTGTAAGTTTTTCCATCAAAACAGAGATGCTTGATTTCTGGTAATTACTTTGATGGGTACAACAATGATAAGTTATGCCCAACTTTGTTTTTCAGTTAGTCTAGGAACTTTTGTGTAGCACTTGGTATTGAAAAATTAGGCTGTTGATTGTATCTTAAATCTTTTTCATAATAGGGTGTTTGTTATGTTACAATTTTGTTTAAATGCTACATGGGCAAGCAAGTAACAAGTAAAAATTGTAGTCGGTTGACACATTTTTCAGTTAAATTGTTTATTATCTTGCTTTGATTATAAATTTTATTCAGAAGTTAATAAAATACATGTTTATATTATAGTCTGTTGACATCACATCTGATATGACAATGGCTAGCTTAGGAAATAGTTGGGCATTTCCAAATGATCCCCAGGAAATTACACGACCATCTTGGTGGTCTGACATAGCTGATGAAGATGCTAAAAATGTTAAAATTTCTATTGGACAGTTTATGAGAGCAAAAACAGAAGCTTTAGGCTCTTTGGATGATGAAGAAGTGGAAAGGGTATGTCATTAAGAAATATATAAGATTTTATTGTAGCTGCGTGTGCACATGGAACGATGTACATATCTCAAAAATGTTTCATTTATTTTTAGTTATTTATTATTTTATTTTGTTGTTTTATAATTTAAGAATTTAAATGTTATTTATCAAATAACAAACCTAAAAGAGCCTGCTTATGGAAAATATAATGGTTGTTTCCAAACTTCTTGCTATAACATTAATGTGAAAAGATGCACTATATATAAATATCTATTACTGATATCCAGAGTAGTGAAAATCTGGTATAGATAAAATCTTAATAGCACATTACATCTGTAAGGTGAAAAAGTAGGCAAGATACTACCCATTCCTAAAGTGTTAGAGCTATCAGGAATATGAGAGATATTACGTGATGAACTATTCAGTCTGATCAGCTCTAAGCATATTTCATCAAATTCTTGATGTGTATCCTGAAGAGTCATACAAGATACTGTGATATTACATGATTATGTTTACATTATTACTAGCTTCTTATTGCTCAGCTCAGCTAACGCCTTTTTATTCCCCGTATACGGGGAGTAGGCGAGGCCATTTAGCCCTATCTAACTTTTGGAGACTGAGTGGGCAGTTCAATCTCCACTGGTACCAATCGGAGATAGATGGCCCAAGGCTATCACTAATTAAGCGGTACTCAGTGAAGAGAGACGGCTCAAATGTGCCGCCATCTCGTGGTCCCTTACCCTAACACAATATATTTAATGTCTGAAATAATGTGGGTTCTACGGTCGATTTTCTTGAGTTTACAGGATGAAAAACCCGAGTTTCCGGGAGGAAAAACCTGCTTGCCCGTGCCAGAGATCGACTAACTCGGGAACCGGTCGAAAAAAGGCTTAGAAAAATTTCCTCTAGTCTTCTTATTGTCAGCTTCTTATTGTCAGTTTTCAAAATAACAGTAGACACCCTAGAGGAGATGTAGTGATGTGCTATGATGAACTACACTAAGATCCTGACCTAAGTCCTATAGGACCAATGCTATTTTAAGCTCTTGCATACTGTAAAAACAAAAACTTTCACAATAGCAAACTGAATTTCCTGACATATGTCATATTCCACATTGCAGGATATTTTTGTATTATACAGTAATTTCGTATAATTTAGTATGATTTCAGTTTAAAAAACACTATCTTTGCTTTTGATGTTTCATTGACAGAAACTAAATTAGGTTCATGTTGTAATTTAACTGTAAGGACAGATGAAAACATTTTATTAACAATAACAAAGTGAAGAGGAAAAAATTGAGTGGGGGGAGAGAAAAGTCAAGGTAAAGCATTATGCAGAATTTTGACTGACACTTTCAGCATGCAGTACTTTTGAGGGAGGGGGGGGGGAGCTAATAAATACCTAATATTTTATATCTACTAAAAAGAGTAATAAATTTAGAAAAGGAGAAAGCCATGCTGAGGTCAGAAACAAAGGAAATGGTGGGAAATTGTACATTGACAAAGAATACAAAGGATTGGCAGGGGCCATACTTAGATTTATGAGCCATAAAGCTTGCAACTGACAACATGAAAAGTACAAATGCAAAAAATAATGTGAGACATAAGGAAGAAGAAAAACTAGATGAGTGAAATTATAAAAATGAAAATCCAGAATTGACGTTTAAATTTTGAAATGCTACATTGTGGAAGAAAAGCTGGGTGAAAGAACATTGTGGAAGAACAAGCTGGTTTCAGGCCAAATAGAGGCTGTCAGGATCAGATCTTCACTTTACGACAAATAGTCGTAAAGTGAAGATCTGATATATATATACGAGAAAGCATGGGAATATAACAAAGATCTGTATTTAAAGTTTTGTCGATTTGGAAAAGGCATATGACAAGGTGCCAAGAGAGAAGCCATTCGATATGCTACAGTTCTATGGTGTCAATGGGGCATTATATCAAGCAATACTTAGTCTTTATTTGAGTTGTAAGTCAGCAGTTAGAATTGAAGGGAGTACAGGAAGATGGTTTAATGTTAAATCTGGTGTGAGACAAGGATGTACATTATCCCCTCTGTTATTCATTATCTATATGGATCACATTATGAAGGAAAGTGGTATTAAACATGATATCAAAATTGGAGATGTTAATGTTAGCTCTTTGCTTTGTGCGGATGACGTTATACTTCTAAATAAATCCGCTACAAGTCTGCAAGATTGTCTGACTAAATTGAATAATTGTTGTAATAGATATGGTATGAAGGTCAGCAATAAAAAGACAAAGACAATGAAAATAGGCAGAATCATTGAAAATGTCAACTGTGTTGTGAATGGAGAACCCGTGAAACAAGTAAAACATTTCAGCTACTTAGGCACGATTTTTAGTGAAGATGGTAAATTCAATATAGAAATAGACAACAGAATCAACAAAGATGGTATGGTAGTGTTATTTTTTATATATATATTTTATATTTTATATTCCCTCCTTTTTTTATATATATATTATATTAACTATTTTGTCTACCGGCTGTGCCTTTAATAATTATACTATATACTTATGAGGTGATTTATTATAAAATTCTTTTACTAACAATTATTTTTATTTTGACTCTGAGTGTCCCTATATGTTATTGTATTGCACAAAAGTTCACTCCAATTGGTGCAATGACTTTAACTATCTCTTTCAGAATCCAACTAATCATTGACTCAATACCAAGTACAAAATAAACACATTTAATGAAACTAAAACAATATATATACACTTCTAGCAATAATACATAACTATAACTACAGATTATATGGATCCAAGGCCTTATTTAAAATATATAAACTTACTCTTAAGACTAAACACTTTTTCTTTCACAATCACAAAAAAAATGTTCATAGTCTTTTTCTCTTTCTGTTAAGGCTCTTTTCCAGAAGTTATACAGCTCTGTACTTCACTTTCAGGATCCTTTTCATCAATCAATGTAACACACATAAAAGTCTTCTTGACTAAATCTTGTTCCTTTTGGTAGCAATACTCATCAGATCAGGCATCCTTAATACCTAAAAATCTTCTTAATCAATATATTTTCTAAACATTCACTTTCAGGCATCCTTAATACTTATAGAACTTCCTTATCAATATTTTCTCTAAGAAAAACATTCACTTTAGAATGCAAGCTACAAGTTCTCCTTTCATTCACAATATTAAATGACAGTCTTAACTTTTTCCACTTTAAAAACTTAGTTTCAAGATTTCCTTTTATTCATTACTTATTCCTCCTTGAAACCTATTATTTCCACTATTCCTTTTTCGGAATACACTATAAAATTTCTTCTGACTGCCACACACAAAAAAATCAAGTTCCCTCTATTCATTACTTATTCCTCCTTGAAACCTATTATTTCCACTATTCCTTTTTCAGAATACACTATAAAATTTCTTCTGACTGCCACACACAAAAAAAATCAAGTTCCTTCCAACTTGAATATTTACTGGCCAGTGTTCTAAAAAACTTCCGAATGCTCTCTTGTTTACAACTGTTACTTGGATACGCAACGCTTTCCTTGTCAGCTGTCAATCACACATCAAATCCTCTCCGGGAGCATGCGCACTCCACAAAAGTCAGAAACTACGCACTGCAATAAAAATGGCTGACTCGCTGTATCCATTAGCGCTAAGAGAAAGTCTTTCACAAAACACAAAATTCAACATTTTTAAACCACAACAAACTTTCTTATAAGTAACACAAATATTCAGTTTAGTAAGTATATCAATTTTTTTTACTTCTTTACATGTGACTTCTAATATAACATTTTCATAACGAGCACATCACAAGTGCAGACACTGCGTGTATGAAAACAAAACTAACAAGCATAATTAATACGTAAAAATATTCAGAATTTTTAATATGATTGTTTTTACAGTAGGAAGTCAACTGAATAAATTCATATGGAATGAGAGAGAAATTAGTCGGAACACTAAATTAGCTGTATACAAGACCGTGTTCGAATCGGTTTTAACTTATGGATCTGAGAGCTGGATCAGAAGTAAAACACTTGACCAAAGACTAGAGACCGCAGATATGAGAGTCCTGAGAAAGATTAGAGGCGTGAACAGATGGCATCAATGGCAACATATTAAAAACGAGAATATTAGGAAAGAACTTGACATTGTCAGCATCCAGGAATGTGTTAGCAGAGCTAATCTCAGGTGGTATGGTCACTTAAACAGAATGGGTGAAGAAAGAGTGTTCTCTGCCAGGTTGGCAGCAAAACGACCCAGAGGAAGACCAAGATATAGGTGGATTGATACAGTACAAAGTGCCTTAGACGATGGAAATATAAGATCTGATAATGTTGGAGTCTTGACAAGTAACAGACTGATTTGGAGGAAAATTGTAGATAGGAAGTTAGTGATGATGTAATTTTTTTCATGTATTACTATCATATCCTGTACACTCCTTGAGGGTACATGGCAGGAATTTGATGATGATGCTACATTAGCTTAAGTTAATATCATTTACTTGAAATCATAATGAACTAAAGAGATGTAGTGGGTACCATTAGTATAAAAAATAACCTGAAAACTTCAGCAGTCAACTTTTGGTCAGTTACAGAGATGGAATGAACATAATTGATATATAGCTAGCCTACATTAGTCATCCTAAGGGGGGCATGGTGTGAATAAATCAGCTTCCTAATTGGACAGAGACTTAATGTTAATCACTGTTTTTGTCAACTGAAGAAGCTGATCTTATTCACATTTCATTCATAAGCTGTGCTAATCTCTGCCTTTAGGCTCACTAATGTATGTGCTTTTCCTTTACAATTCTTGAACACTAACCTGACAGTAAACTCAGATATTGTCATAGTAGTAAAATTCCAAAAAAAATCAATAAAAAAAAAAAAACACTTTACCAACATTGATAGCATAAATACCAGTTTAAATTATGTTCACCATCACCTACAGATTACTGTCGCCATAACCTGATCCATCTTCACTGTCAAAACAACACTCTTCATGAATTGTTCTGTCACATGGAATGTGCTTGTGCATACAGTCGGATATTCCTTGCCAGAAGATGCCTAATCTTGAATCTCTTTTTTGAAAATCTTCTGTGACTTAAGATTTCTTTGTTTCATTATGTATCATTTATCTGTTTTTAGTTTTTTACTTTCAAACTACCCTAATAATGAAGTCGGCTTCCTTGGTGACTTTATATATTCACAATCTTTTTTCCAGTTCCATTGGCCAAGCTGAAAGAGAAGCTGAAGTATCTGCTGTAAGTAATGACGTAAAGTAATTTTTTTTTTATTACCAACGAGTAATCTGACAATCACCTCCACTTATCCAGTGCTATGAATTTTTTTTAACCGGTTTTTCTTTCTAAGTATTATTCAGATGACTTCTCCTCTTGGTAAATCAGATCATAATCTCATACAAGTTTCATCTCTAGTGGAATGCCCTTTCCCCAGCCATTCACATAATCTTTTACCCTTTGGCACAACAGTACCAGGTAGGAAGATCTCTGAGATTCTCCCTTTTCATTTCAAGGGTGTCAGACCACTGTTTCTGTTCTTCAGATTCAGATAGTTATGTTACAGAAATTATCCATGTTGGAAGAAGGCCCTTATTCCTCCACTCTGTTCAAAATTCTTGTTCAATATTCATGGTTTTCCAAATACAGTGTTATGCCAATTTTGCTTTTTTGTTGTGGTTTTTTTAGGGGGGGGTGTCATAATGTAAGCAGCTTGAGACAAAAGCTTTAGCTTATTTATAATCTACACTGAAGCCAGCAACACTTGCAAAACAATCACAAACATTGCTGTGTCCAAGTTTGAAAGCACTAAATTTAGAAACCACTCCTCACATCAATAGCAGCAATGCTGTTGGGGTGCAGCTTCTGCATCTTCTATTTTTATCATCAAACTATGACCTATTTCTCTCACATCTGCATTATTTAAAGTAATAGAAAAGGTCATCTTCTTCACCACCTGAAAACTGTTAACTAATCTGTTATCACCAATATGGATTTCACCATGCAAGATCCACAGATCTCCTAATTAACATTACCCATCTCTGAACATGTACTATGATATAAATTTTGTTCACATAATGTAAATTTGGCATTGGGCTTCTCAGAAAATCACTATCTTATGGTCTGCCTTTCCACCCTTTGTTAGGTTTCTCTTGGATCATTCACTTTGTACTGTCTTGGACAGTGTCCTTTCTTCAGATTTTTTTATTAATGTAGTGTTCTTCAGGGTGCATGTTGTTTCATGCTTCCTCTTCCTCACTGATATCAAACTTTTCACACTTCTGTTGATTATAGCATTCTCCATTCCTCCTACTCATACAATAAACCTTGCTTGTTCAAACATTGAGATCACCTGTTCACACCTAAACACTGATTTCCATACCATCTTTCAGTGGCCATAGCCTAGTGATCTTCAATGTTTCCAAAAACACAGTTGTCTTTGTTCTCTTCTTCTCTCTTATCTTTGAAAATGCTCAGTTTAACAGGCCATATCACACAAGACATATCTTATTTGATATGATATCCTTGTCTTCCAAAAAACTTTGGAATCCTGTTTTGCATAAAACAATACTTTTTATTTGTCCAGCTAGTGACTCAACCACAATCTACCTAACCTTAGACTACTACATTCATTCCCCAACTTACAATGGGGTTCCATTCCAGTGATTCTTTCATTATTTGAAAATCACTATATGAATCAATATTAACGATTGATATGCCTAAATGCTAAATTGTGTAGGTCTGATTTGTTATATTTTTAACTAATTTTACTCTGTCTATAGAGAAGTAATAGAATGTACAAATTATAGCAAACTTTCTATGTACATACTGTACTGTAAGAAATAATGAAAAATGAGTGTACAGTCCTTCTGTGCACTTACCAGTAAAACATTCACATCGAAACACATGAACCAAGAGTAATTGTTCAAAGTAACTGATTTATTAAATTGGACAATTAGGAGAGATTAGGTAATCGACAACGAATTCCAAATACAGGAAATGCAACAAAGCATTCTGAGGATAGTCCTCTAGATTCATAACTTGTGGGAGGTCTAGGCTCATCTTCAGGAGATGAGGTAACAGTAGGCTTCTGTTAGCAAGCAGTTTTAGCTTGCATCATTTTGTGTAATTTAATAAGTCTTTCCATGTTGGGATTCATTTCCTCAAATAGCCAAACTGCTAGTGTAACTCTGGCTTTCCACTCCTGAGCATAGTCATTCCTTGCCTGAGACTGGACATTCATGTGTGGCTCTGTGGTGGTTAGAGAGCTTTGGCGCTGAATCAAACTCTTGAGAATGAATAATTTTTCATCCTCTTGCTTATCAAGGCTCACAACAAACCCCAACTATGTTCAGAAAGAAAGCATAGAAGTACCAATAGAAAACCAAAATAAGCAAAAAAAAATAGAAGCTGAAAAAATATGCCACTTTCCTTCTGCATTCAACAGGGGAACATCCTCTTGGAAAATGTCAATCTTCATCCAAAAAGGTTCAGAAGATTAACAGGATCTCCAAAATCTGTAAAGAAACTGTATTAGGCAAATTCTTATTGAAGCAATAACAGTGACACAATTGACATAATTGGGAATTATGTTACCATCAACCCTCGCATTTATCCGGGGAACCGGATAAATGCGAGGGTTGATGTCAGGAAGGGCATCCGGTCGTAAAACTTCAGTGCCAACTCAAACTATGATTATGAGTCTAAGAGAAAATGATATAAGGGCTAGGGCGTACCCCTTAAGCGACGCGCAGCCCCATCACCCTACAGCTGTGAGAAGTGGACGAGGGCTACCGCATCAAGGGCGGGTGCGGTTAAAGAAGCGAGCCCAGCAGGTGGAGAGGATGTTGCGAGTGGGAACACTGAATGTTGGAAGCATGACTGGAAGGGGAAGAGAGGTGGCAGACATGATGAGGAAGAGGAAGTTGGACATTTTATGTGTGCAGGAGACAAGGTGGAAAGGGGGAAAGGCAAAGGAACTGGGAGATGGATATAAATTGTTCTACTCTGGAGCGAATAACGAGGGAAGAAATGGTGTAGGAATTGTGGTGTGTGGCAGAATGAAGGGTGAAGTACTGGACGTGGGTAGAAGAAACGACAGGATCA
This sequence comes from Typopeltis vanoorti, assembly GCF_054136105.1. NCBI lineage: Eukaryota > Metazoa > Arthropoda > Arachnida > Uropygi > Thelyphonidae > Typopeltis > Typopeltis vanoorti. The sequence goes on along the minus strand of NC_143557.1, from coordinate 69,520,149 downwards.
TGTGAATGAAATTGGGTCTTGGAGAAGAGTGGGTGGTCGTATTATGTGTATATGCCCCGCAAGTTGGTTGTACAGCAGAGGAAAAAGATGAGTTCTGGAACGTGTTAGATGAAGAAATGAGGGAATTGGAAGAAAATGAGATGGTGATTGTCGGAGGAGACTTGAACGGGCACATAGGAAGACAGAATAGAGACTGTGAAAGGGTGCATGGTGGCCACGGAGTGGGAATGATGAACCAGGAAGGAGAGAGGGTTGTGGACTTTGCAGTAGCGTTTGATCTGGCAATTGTGAACTCGTTTTTCTTCAAGAGGGAAGAACATTTGATAACATTTAGAAGTGGTAACAACAGCTCACAAATTGACTACATTTTGACTAGAAGAAAACATCTTAAGGTTGTGACAAATTGTAAGGTAATTCCAACAGATCAAGTAGCACAACAACACCGACTGCTGTGCGCAGACTTTAAATTAAGATCGAAGATAAGAACTTCTGGTTGCCATGGGATGAAGGGGTTTCGCTTAAAAGAAGAGAGTGTGAGGAATCGTTTTAGGGAGAGAGTGTTAGAGAGGATTTCGGATGGACTGGAAAGTGTACAAGATTGGTGGAAACATAATTCAAAAGTAATCCTGAGCTGTGCAATCGAGGTGCTTGGTGAGACATCTGGAAAGATTAGAGAGCAGAAGGAGGGTTGGTGGTGGAATAATGATGTACAAGTGGCAGTGACAGCTAAGAGGAAGGCAAAGCAGAAGTGGGATGAGTCAAGAGTGGAAGAGGACAGAGAGGTGTACAAAGAGAGAAAGCAAGAAGCCAAGAGAGTTGTGGCACAGGCGAAGGCCATGGCATATCAAGATCTGTATGATCAATTAGAAACAAAGGAAGGACAGAGAAAAATTTACCAACTAGCGAAATGTAGAAATAAAGCAGCTAAGGACATCTTACATGTGAGGCAGATCAAAGATGCTGAAGGAAGAGTATTATGGAGGGATGTGGACATAAGAAACAGATGGAAAATATACTTTGAGGGACTTCTGAATGAGGAAAATGCAAGGACTCACAGAGGAGATGGGCAGCCTTCTGAGGGGATGGTGCAGAACATCAGTAGAATGGAAGTGACGGAGGCCATGAAGAGGATGAGGAATGGAAAAGCGGTGGGCCCCGACAGAAATTCCAGTGGAGGCATGGAAGGCACTGGGGGAAGAGGGAATTGACCTGCTGTGGGACCTGTTCATGAAAGTTTGCCAACAGGAAAATATACCCGAGGAATGGAGGGAGAGTACTCTTGTTCCCATCTACAAGGGTAAAGGGGATGCACAAGACTGTAAAAATTACAGAGGAATAAAGTTGATGTCCCACACAATGAAGATCCTAGAAAGGGTTCTTGATGGTAGATTGAGGGAGGAGGTGGAGATTGCAAAGGAACAATTTGGCTTCATGCCTGGTAGATCAACAACAGATGCTATCTTTGGGTTACGACAGATGATGGAAAAATATCGAGAGAAACAAAGGGAGCTACATCTGGTATTTATTGATCTGGAGAAAGCATACGATAGAGTGCCAAGGCAAGAAGTCTGGAGGTGTCTGAGGGAGAAGAAGGTGCCGGAGAAATATGTCAGGTTGGTGCAGGAAATGTACAGAAATGTGAAGACAAGTGTTCGGACCTGTTTGGGACAGACAGAAAGTTTTCAAGTAACAGTTGGCTTGCATCAAGGGTCAGCATTAAGTCCGTTTCTGTTTAATATTGTGATGGAGGAGGTGAGAGAAGATGCACCTTGGACAATGTTGTATGCAGATGACATCTTGCTGTGTGTAGATACAAGAGAAGAAGCGGAAACTAAACTGGAAAGATGGAGAAAAGTACTGGAAGAGAGAGGTATGAGACTGAGCAGAAGTAAGACAGAGTATATGTGTTGCGCAGTGGGCGGTGGCCAGGAGACAGACCTGGAGCTGGAAGGAAATGTCATCAGGAAGGTGAGAGACTTTAGATACTTAGGTTCGACAGTGGAAGAAGATGGAGGAGGTGAGAAGGAAGTGGGATGCAGGATACAAGCAGGTTGGAGGAACTGGAGGGAGATGGCTGGAGTGTTATGTGATAAGAGGGTGCCGATCAATCTGAAAGGCAAAATTTATAGGACAGTAGTGAGGCCAGCTATGACATATGCTATAGAAACTGTGGCCCTGAGGAAAAATAACATCAGCAGGATGGAAGTAGCAGAGATGAGAATGCTTAGGTGGATGTGCGGTGTGACCAGAAAGGATCATCTGAGAAATGACTATGTCAGGGGAACAGTGAAAGTTACGAACTTAGGAGCGAAAATACAGGAGGCAAGGTTGAGATGGTTTGGTCATGTGATGAGGAGGGAGGACGAATATGTGGGAAGAAGGGTCATGCAGATGGATGTGCAAGGAAGGCGGAAGCGTGGGCGGCCAAAGAAGAGATGGAGGGAGCTGGTAGAAGAGGACTTGAAGATGAAGAACTTGGATGTGGTGACAGCCCAAGACAGGAAGGTGTGGAGGAGACTCATAACAAACAGTGACCCCACTTAAGTGGGAGAAGCTGCAGAAGAAGAAGAAGAAGAGAATCGTGGTTACTCCCCTCTCTCTCTCACACACATGCACACACAAAAACCTTTAACTTTTCTAGAGGTGTATTATCAGAATGGGACCTGTTCGATGCTTACAATGAAATCTGCTCTGAACTGAAAGATCAAGGAGTGACAGCCTGAGAAGAATCTGTATACGTAGTGATAGGCACCTGGTTCCTACCAAGGACATCATCCTTACCTTCAACATATTAAAACGAATAACATCTGTCAAAGCTTGTTATCTCAGCTGCCCAGTAAGGCTTGATATATACCAAACCCTTTGCATTGCATTAAATGTCAAAAAAGATGGTCATTTTCTCACTCCAGGCAGATTGGTTAAACAGATTGTTTAACCAATCTGCCTGGAGTGATTCTGTTGCTGTTTTGCCCAATGTATGCCTCTAAAAATCATGAGAATACAGACTAAGAGCAAACCACTGAAATGCTGTAACTGAAGAAGACCATACAGTACTCTTGAGTATGCCAGAGTTGGAAGACTGAAAAGGTGATCCAAAAAAATAAAAACGGAATTGTGCATCACTTAGGAAGTGAAAAGGCAGTATACCACAAAAATAGCAGCAATATCTGTTACTAATAATAGTAGCAGAAAACTGTTAAACCTTGGAAAACTTATGCCAAAAAGACAACAATAATGAAAGTGTCAGTAGGGGCATTGACACATGTCATTCCTGCCTTCTCACAATTACAACATCCCTGAATTGACTTGTTCATTATCTCCTTAGAGGGAATCAAAGAGCAAAACCAATATGGTTTCACTCCTGAGGACATGCCAAAAATGTTCCCACTGCATGAAAATATCCTGTTAATTAAAAAAAAAAAAAAAGGGAGACATTCACCCTAGAGAACCAAAGAAGACATTTAATAGCATGATACCTCTGCTCCCATCACAGGAAAATAAACAATTAATATACCTAGTACCCTAGGGGGAGTCCAGTTTGATGTTTTGGATATTTTTCATGATGAAAAAGAAATGGACACTGGCCATCCACAATTCTCCAAAAAGGGGGTGGGACCCAACGCTAATGTAAACAAAATCTTGTAATAGGAAGCCAGATGGTACCACCAATGGAATTGTTGTATAGTTTATACAACATGTTAGTTTAACATGCTTCTGCATGCAGCAAACATACTTGAAGCCTGTGACAATCCAACATTACAAAACATAAATATCATGCACATGGACAAGACCTACCCACAGGGGAGTCACATCCTAGTGCTCAATCACATCTCTCTTCCAGCAAGTCCCACTTAGTACCACTGTAGAAGCAGTTGCCATCCAACTCTTGGTCAAAGCTCTTATAAGAGTATGCTGCATTCACCTTCCTCCTGCAACAGATATTTATCAAGATGATCATGATGTCGTACTGCAGTTACCATCCCCTTATTTTTAATGGAAGATTTAAATGGACACAACTCTATGGGATAGTTCCTGCACAAACATCAGAGGAAGAGTTGAGTATATGAGGAAAGACCAAACTTTTTAAAATAACATGCTGACTGGCACAGAGACTCACTATGGCTAATGAGCACATCTAGTGGCAGGTTTTGACAAGAAACTGCCATTTTCCCCCATTCTGCTATGAGCATAAGTCATCGAGTTACATCCGCTGAAGTGAGCACATGCACAAGCTGTTTGCTGGATTAATGAAAGAGCTTAAACAACTTTTGTGTGAAATTTTGCTGCGAACTTAGTAAATATTTTACAGAGACATTTCAATTGGTTAATCAAGCATACGGGGAGGACTGTATGAGCCAAACGCAGTTCTACGAGTTGTTTAAGCATTTTATAAAGGGCAGAACGGTGATGTTGGTTGTGTTTTTTGATTGGAAAGGCATTGTCCATTATGAATTTGTACCATGTGGTCAGATGGTAAACAAAGAGTTGTACCAGGAAGTTTTAGCACATTTGAGGGATGCTGTGTGCACGAAGAGGCCCGAATTGTGGGGGAAACCAGGCTTGGATGTTGCACTACGACAATGCACCAGCTTATGTGTCACTCCTCACCTGCAGTTATATGGAAAAACATCAAACATCTGTTGTGCCCCATCCCCTCCTATTCTCTGGATTTAGCCCCAGCAGACTTTTTCCTGTTTTCCAAACTTTAAATGATATCCTTTCAATAACCACTTTGAAAGGATATCATTTCCAAACCATAGAGGAGATTCAGGAAAATGCAATAAGAGAACTGCATGCCATCACAGAAAGTGAGTTCCAGGAAGCATTCCAACAATGGGAACAGTGTATTAGCAGTAGAGGGGGACTACTTTGAAGTGGACAGTGCTTAAAATGCTGTAAAATGAGCAATAAAGTTTTTATAGCAAAATTTTTTCTTTTTTTGAACATGCCTTTTATGTTTGACAATTCTCCCTCTTTAACACTGGATGCAACACCCTCCACATGCCTATCTGAACATTAACTGCCGTTGATTTAACTGTCTGCTCACCCTCCCTCTTCCCACTGTTCAAGTGGGGAAACTGAAGACAACACAACATATATATGGAATGACCGTTTCCCTTGTGATATGATATCCTTCCATGTGCTACATCAGATATCACGATGGAAAATTAAGTGAGATGACTGGGCCCACCTACCTTCTTTGCTTTAGCAGAATTCAGTTCTGTGACAGCCCTGTCAGTGATGGAGTGAACCACGTGACAGAGTTTATTAGACCAGCTGCAACAACTGCAGTTCCTAAAACATCTAGTCAGTTTCCACATTTTCTTAAGCCATGGAGGAATGTTTGCACAGTAGCCAGTGAATCTCAGAAGAAAGCATGGAGTATCTTCTGCAGATATCCCACAACAACAAACCTCATTGCTTTCAAACTTGCTCAAGCCTGAATAAGATGCATTCATCTGCAGAGCCAGAAAAAATTCTGGATCTAATATATATCTTTTATAACAAGATCAACCAAAAGCAAAGAAGTATGGAATAAAATCAGGAAGAGGAAAGGAAGATATGCTACCCACTGCACAGTTGTTGACCTGATGGTAATTACCAACACACTCTGGGAGATTCTTGTTAAAACATCAGCATTATCTTCTTATCCCATCCTCAAATTCCTTGCCCAAAAATTCAAGCAGGAAAACATTGTTTTCTTTAACAGGCCATTCACAAAATAAAGTTACCTTGCTTAAATGTCCCCACTCCCCCTTCCTCCCCAACTGGTGCACACCTTTTCAACAGAATCTTCTGTGAGAATGGGTTTCTGGATACTTGGCAAAAGCCTTTCCTAAGTCAGAGAAGATCCAAAATCCTCAATAAGCTATTGTAATTAAACGTGTGGATAGGCTTATGTGTTCGTCACACATGTTGAATTGGATTTAAACGGTATTGATGCGAACACAGATTGATAAGAAAATAACTATTTATTAACTTTATTAGTTTTAACTAATAAAGTTAATAAATAACTAATTTATTAACTTTATTTATTAGCTAATATTTCGCTGGTATTATATCCAGCATCTTCAGAGCACACAAACAAAGTTTGTTACAAATGCGAGACAACCACAATTCAGTGTAATAGTGGGGATAGTATAAGTAATTGCAGCGTGCAACACAAGACTCAAGTCCTAATGTAGTGCCATCTAAGTTATTTAAAAAAAAAAAAAAGAACAATAGTCCAAAGTTTTGAAAAAAATATAGTAGTCCAAATAGTAGTCCTTGAAACTTTTGAAAAATAGTAGTCCAAAGTTTGAAAGAAAAAAAAAATAAAAAAATAAATATTAATTTGGTCTTAGGGTGACTGTCTCCCAAATCTTTGGTAGATTTATACAGCCATACTTGTTAAGGTTTGGAGTTTTAAGGCTTCTGTTGATTCCAGGAACAACCTCTCTGACTTGTAGAAGCTTCTGTGCAGTACTTTTGTTTTTTTTCAATTGATCCTGTGTGCTGGGGTATCCAAAGCATGGTCTGCCAGACCTGACTTGCCACAACGAAAGTGCCGGATATGTTTTTTGTGTTCACTGAGGCGGATGTCCACAGTTCTTCCTATCTGTCCGTACTAGGCTCGATGACAAGAACAAGGCACTTCATAGACTCCTGAATGTGATAAAGGAGTGAATCTGTCCTTAGGTGAATGGATGAGAGTTGCCAATTTCACATAAGGTTTAAATACAGTGCGCATTTGTTAAGTACGCTAGATATCTTTTCAGATGGCACCATATTAGGACTTGAGTCTTGTGTTGCACGCTGCAATTACTTATACTAGCTCCACTGTTACACTGAATTGTGGTTGTCTCGCATTTGTAACAAACTTTGTCTGCGTGCTCTGAAGATGCTGGATATAATACCAGCGAAATATTAGCTTTTAAGTTAATAAATAATTATTTTCTTATCTTGTTCACATGAATACCGTTTAAATCCAATTCAACAAGCTTTGACCAGCTATTTGGGTAAGATTCTGTGTGTGTGTGAGGGGGGGGGGTGAAGGTTAACTCTCAGCTTTTCATGGTTTCTGGAGAGAAAAACAGTCAGAATAGTTTATTTCCAGAACACAATCTGGTTTCTGCAAATATTATTCTAGTACTGATCTAGTCTGGCTGGAACCTTCATTAAAGATGCCTTCTAAATCTGTTTGTGTACTGCTTTCTTCTGATCTTAGACTTAAGAGAAGGGAGTCCCACAAGGTTCAGTTTTAAGTGTCAAGCTTTTTGCAAACAGCTGAATAACTTCCTCCAGCTGTAAATGATGCTATTCTATCATTCATGTAATATGAGAGCCATAGAAATACAGCTACAGCAAGCCATTGAATGTTTTTTAAAATGGGTTCTGATTTTCACTGCAGAAGGAAGTTTTTGTGCATTATTGCCACAGATGTGATCTTCGTCCAGATCCATAATTCTGTCTAAGAAAAACTTTAATCCCAGAAGCCAAGTTCTTGGAGGAAAATTCAGTTTACTTTACCACATATGTCAATTGCAAGATAACTGCTATAACAATGAACATTCTACACACACCCTATCTTTCACCTTTTAGGAAGCTGACAGATGTTCTTTATTTATATAGAGCATTGATATTGTAACAATTAAGGCTACTTCTTTTATATCTGTGTCGGCTGCATCATTTGTAAAATTTGTCTTTATTTTAATTTTACCTCAATTATTGTACATACAAATCTATGCTACCTAGAGCTAATGCTTTTCCTTTATATTTCTAACTCACTAACTTACGCTGAATTGACATCCCCCCCCCCTCCCTCCTTTTCTGCCTTGCCTTAATCCTTGTCGTAAACATGACTGGCTCTAATTTCAATTGCTGCCAGCCATACGTCTGTGACTTATTCAGTCCCTTAAGCTCTTTAGCCTGGCAAATTTATTTTTTCGACTGAATTTCCGAGAATGAGGGATTGAAGTTTTGGAATATGGGCAATACAAGGGCTCCTAACTATAACTGAAACTTCTATTCATCCTACTTAACACTTAAGCTACTTGTGGCAATATCCTATCAGCACACAGGTTCGTAATTTTTTTCGAGACAGTGCATTAGCAAGACTCAGATCCGAGTGTTGTTTAACAAGTCATTTATTTTAACCAAAAAAATGTAAGTACATATTTGACAAGTAATTAGTTATGGCTATCCTTCCTAGCTTACCTAAATCCTGATTATTACACTCTATTAAATATCACACACTATCATACACTGCTCTATTATACAACACAGTGTTATACATAATTGAGACAAACACTTTTTCTTTCCTTCACACAGTTGTATATATCCCTAGCACAAGAGTATCAATATATTACAGCTACTCACAGATCTTCCCTTACAAACAGTCCATTGTATTAAGTGAAGTTCCGTTAGGACACCTCATACCTTTGTCTTGATTAGGATGCTTCCTTCTTGTTCACACTTGATTGTCGCTGCTGTTCATTTTTAGTGGCGACTTGAGCAATATCTTTCCTTTTCTTTTCCTCTGTAGTTGACGACTGGATGCTTTTTTTATGAATAAATTACTGGGGAGACTCTTCACTTTCGAGATCTTTCCATTGGTTCCAAGCCACAGGTGCCGGTGGTCGCAGAGAGACATGGCAACTTCAGAACTTCTCGGAACACTCAGGAACTCCTGGGAACCTCAGCGAACTCAGGTGAACGTCATCTCCTACTTACAAATTTCTTAAATATCCTTTCCATTCTTTGTCTTCTCTGTAAATTTTGCACCTATCCCCAGGCATGCTGATGTCACTTTCGCGCCCTTTTTTTTGGCTATTTTCAACTTTCGCAAGTTCCTTTTGTTTCTTTTGTTCTCTATTAACTTGTCTGCTGACTCATTTCAAAGAATAATCCTTTTCCTTTGTTTTGAACATAATGGTTTTACAGATAACATTAAATCATACATATACAATACAACTGATTTTTCATTTATATTTTACATCACTCTACATTATAATTTATTCAATATTCTGATTTGAGACCCTTGTAAAATCGAGCTTGGATGCAAGATTTTACAATATGATCACAACTTGATTTCGGGTTGCAAGTCTATGCTGCTTCTGCCAGTAACAGTACTCTACGATGGCTGGACCCTGTTCACCATCAAACCATAAGAATTGTAACTGGAGCATTTTGAAAAAACCATTCTGCATGGCTAACTATTATTTTTTTAAATTTTATTATTTAATTTTATTTTTTTGTCCCAGTGGGAGAATTTGTACAACACCCACCAGACTATTATATTACCCTTAGTTTTGTGAATAAAAGCTCTAGATATTGGGGTAGACAATATCAACACAGCACCACTAAATACACTTCCACCCAAACATTCCACCTTTCCTGTTGTGTATCAACAGCTCTTTCAAGCTCATAGAATCAAATACTTTGATTTTGCATCTGTTTACACTGACGGTTCAAGATTCGTGACCCTAGTGTGATCTTCTGCTATCTTCCTAGACAGCATAATATCTCCTCAGAATCCACTAGAATGTAAAAACTTTATTGCTGAGCTGTATGTGATAGAGCTTACATTACCAATTAATGGAACAAAAATGCTTTAAATGTTTACTGGTAATTCACAGTTTTCTATTGCTATTTCGATAAATCAAAAATATTTTTAATGCATGCCATAATTTTGTTGACAAATTTTTAAAACATGGTTCCTTGTCTGAATAACTGCTCAGATCTTAATGAGTCTCATGACACATTGTAACCACATGCATATGTTAGCAGTCAACTGCTTGTATTATCTCAAATATTTCATTATTAATATATAGTTTCTTGATTAATTAATATAATACAGTACTAGTAACTCCTAAAGTTAACACGTTAATCCAAGCTGTCTTGTGTGAGATGCATGTCAGGTGGAAACTCTCTTGATCATATGTCCTTTCTGCATATGGCAGGCACATTTTTACAAATTGTTAAATATATATACCATATGGCATGCCAGTTTCAATCCAGTAAACATTTATTTCTGAAAATAGTTTTTGTGAACCATCTTAATGATGTAGAAAATCCCATATGTAATTGTCTTATTCTGTGATTGCTGTGGGAGAAAGGATGTTTTTTTACTATACAAGGGCATGGATTTGTTATCTCTGATTATACAGTGCATTGGCTCTCTCTCTCTCTCTCTCTCTCTCTGTGTGTGTGTGTGTGTGTGTGTGTGTTTATTTTTTTAATTTCCATATAACATTTTTGAAAATGTAAAAATACTACCAGTAATTGAAAAGTTGCTAAATTTGCAATCCCTAATTTCTACCAAAGGTGCATAACATATTTAGATTCATGACGTTCTCTAAAATAAGATATCTAGAGCTGCAGAAATATCCAGAGCTCTCTCTTGAATCTGACATGCCCTCTCATGCAAGCTATGCTTTGATGTATACTTCTATTGGGTTTCAAGCCACATTGGGATTAAGGGAAACAAGGCTGCAGATACTACAACTAGGTTAACTCATTTCTCAAGCTTCCATCTGCCTGTCCCCCATACACTGATTGTAATCAGATCATAAAATACTCTTTTATCCCAGTGGCAGACATCTTGGAATAGAGAGACCAATAATAAGCAATATCAAATCAAGCCTGAAATAAAATTGTGATAGCCTAGTTAATGCAGGAACTGTAAAGAAGTTGTTCTTGCTTGACTCTGTATAGGTTATAATCATCCTGCATATTCCTTCCTCTTGAGAAGTGATGAAATGCCTGTGTGAGTTGTGTGATACCACACTATCATATTTTAATTCACTGTCCTTGTTTTGGCAGTGAGCACAGTAATTATTTTAGTCACATGGGTATTCAGATTTTATCACATTCATCAAGTGTAACCTCAGTTTTTAATTTTTTATGGAATATCTATGTTTACCATTTTATATAAATTATGTACATAGCTTTTGAAATATGGTTTCTAATGAATGTGTTAGGGGTGCTTAAGGGTCAAAGCTGTATAACTGAGAGGAGACCTCCACATAGCCTTTAAAGGAATGCAGAGAACCGACCAGGGCTTCTGACCTACTGTCCAATCTTCACCTTCTCGTGGTGCACCCTGTTGGGTATCTACTTGGATACTGAACGGACGAGGATGGGCTGGCAATTTGGGATTTAGCCGAACAAATTGTATTCTTATTGGTTAAATCAAAATATAGAATGATGGTACAACATGACAAAATTTCATGCTGGCTGGGGCGTCGCCCGGTTAAACAAGGCCCCCGTTGTTTTCGCCAGGGAACCAGGGCCAACAGCGAAAAGTCAGCTACTGGAACAAATCTGAAAATAAACCCCAACTCAATATCACCAGAGTTAAAGATCGGTACTATCAACGTAAGAAGCCTGAATGGCAAAGAAATGGAGCTAGCTGAGGAATTAGATAAGTACCAGATCGACATAATAGGGGTGACTGAAACAAAAAAAACCAAAACTGGTGAGATCCTTCTGAGCAATAAATACAAAATGTTATATTCAGGCAATGACAATCAGGGAAAAGAAGGAGTTAGCCATAGTATTCAACACAAAATACGAGGCTAATCTTCTTGAATGGCAGTCAATCTCAAGTAGAGTAATGTGGGCAAATATGAGAATGGGGAACTGGACAATGAGACTTATTTATGCCTATGGCCCCACAGAAGGTTCTACTAAAGTAGAAGTGGAGGAATTTTTTGAGGCTTTAGAAAAAGCAATTGACACAATGAAAAATGAAAAGTTGGTCCTTGTTGGGGATCTAAATAGCAGAGTAGGAAATGATTGTGAGACATACAAAAATATTTTGGGAAAATTTGGAGAAAAGAGCAAAGCTAATAATAATGGCAAATATCTATTGGATTTCTGCTCAGGACATGAACTGGTTATTACTAACACCATGTTGCAACATAAAAATGTGCACAAATTCACATGGAGAGAAGAGGCTAGGAATAAGAAAAGTCTCATTGACTATGTTATTGTTGATAGTGATGTTTTCTCCCTGGTGCAGGACACCAGAGTGTACAGAGGATTTGAAATTGGAAGTCATCACTATTTAGTCTTGAGCAGGATAAAATTGAATTTCATATTGAAAAGAAGAACATGTAAGAAAGTTTTAAAGCGAATAAAAGTTGAGCAGCTCTCAGATGTGAACTGTAGGCTAAAATACACAAAGATTATTGAAGAAAAAATGAAAGAGTTTGATTGATTCTGCCAGAGAGGCATGTGGTGAGGTTATCTGTAAGGATAAAAAAATCAGAACTCCCTGGTGGACACAGGAAGTTAAAGAGGCAGTGAAGGAAAAGAAGAAAGCATACCAAAAGTTCCTGTCAAATAAGTCAGCTTGTGCTCTTAGAGAATATAGAGACAAATGCAAGAATGCTAAACACTGTGTAAAACTAGCTAAACAAAAGTCATGGGAGGACTTTGGCAAGAATATAGAAAATAAATATCAAGAAGGTGGCAAAATATTCTGGAGGTTGTTGAAGAAGCTTAGGAATGGAGGAAAGAGTGCTGCAAAAGGAATTAGAGATGCTAAAGGTGGCATGAAAATGGGAGAAAAAGATATCCTTGAAGTATGGAGTAATTACTTTGAAAAACTGCTAAATGAAACAAGCAGTGATGACAGCACAGTGGTAAAAAACACTGACCTGGCATGCAGTCAGAAATACATATCCATACTAGAAGTAGAAAAAGCCATCAAAGGCTTGAAATGTGGAAAGGCAGCAGGAGTAGATGATATTCGACCAGAAATGCTGAAGTATGGTGGTATAAGAGTCTTACAGTGGCTGCACTGCATAGTTCAGAAAGCCTGGACAGAGGGACGAATTCCCGATGACTGGAGTAGAGCTCTCATAGTACCCATATATAAAAAGGGAAATAAAACTGCATGTGAGAATTACAGAGGTATTTCCCTACTGAGTGTTCCTGGCAAGATCTATGCAAGTATACTTGAGAAACGGTCGAGAAGAATTGTGGAAGAAAAGCTTGGTGAAGAAAAAGCTGGATTCAGGCCAAATAGAGGCTGTCAGGATCAGATCTTCACTTTACAACAAATAGTCGAGAAAGCATGGGAATACAACAAAGATCTGTATTTAAGTTTTGTCGATCTGGAAAAGGTATATGACAAGGTGCCAAGAGAGAAGCTATTCAATACGCTGCAGTTCTATGGTATCAGTGGGGCATTATATCAAGCAATACTTAGTCTTTGAGTTGTAAGTCAGCAGTTAGAATTGAAGGACGTACAGGAAGATGGTTTAATGTTAAATCTGGTGTGAGACAAGGATGTACATTATCCCCTCTGTTATTCATTATCTATATGGATCACATTATGAAGGAAAGTGGTATTAAACGTGGTATCAAAATTAGAGATGTTAATGTCAGCTCTTTGCTTTATTCAGATGATGTTATACTTCTAAATAAATATGCTACAAGTCTGCAAGATTCTCTGACTAAATTGAATAGCTGTTGTAATAGATATGGTATGAAGGTCAACAATAAAAAGACAAAGACAATGAAAATAGGCAGAATCATTGAAAATGTCAACTGTGTTGTGAATGGAGAACCTGTGGAACAAGTAAAACATTTCAGCTATTTAGGCACGATTTTTACTGAAGATGGTAAATTAAATATAGAAATAGACAACAGAATAAGCAAAGCTGGTATGGTGGGAAGTCAATTGAATAAATTCATATGGAAAAAGAGAGAAATTAGTCGGAACACTAAATTAGCTGTGTACAAGACAGTGTTCAAACCAGTTTTAACTTATGGATCTGAGAGCTCGGTCAGAAGTAAAACACTTGACCAAAGACTAGAGACCGCAGATATGAGAGTCCTGAGAAAGATTATAGGTGTGAACAAATGGCATCAATGTCAATATCATATTAAAAACGAGGATATTAGGAAAGAACTTGACATTGTCAGCATCCAGGAATGTGTTAGCAGAGCTAATCTCAGGTGGTATGGTCACTTAAACAGAATGGGCGAGCAAAGATTAGCAAAACAAGTGTTTTCTGCCAGGTTGGCAGCAAAACAACCTAGAGGAAGACCAAGATATAGGTGGATTGATACTGTACAAAGTGCTTTAGACGATAGAAATATAAGATCTGATAATGTTGGAGTCTTGACAAGTAACAGACTGATTTGGAGGAAAATTGTAGATAGGAAATTAATAATGATGTAATTTTTTCATGTAGTACTATCATATCCTGTACACCCCTTGAGGGTACATGGCAGAAATTTGATGATGATGAATGTGTTATGAATTTTTCTACACTTTTTATTCTCCTTTTTACATGTGTTCTGCGCACCTTTTATACAGGCATGTGTAGGTCATGTTGGTCTTGTTAGGTTCCAAACCGCTGTTGTATAGGGAATTTTGCAGTATAGTAAATCACTGCTCCCCCCCCCCCCCCCTTTTTTTTTTTTTTTTTTTTTTTGTAAACTTTGTAGCTGCATGTGATGGTTTAATATTTTTAAGCAGTCATGCATAAATGACATAAAGCATTTGTTATATTGTCACTAACATGCCAAACTAGTGAATATGAAAAAACATATTTTCCATATTAAATGAATATTTAATGCGAAAAATGAATATCTATTAATTATCTATAACTGATTGTCAAAATTTAGTTCTAAAGTAATAATTGCAGCAGTAAATTCCAAAACTTGAAGGCATTGATTTTAATTCAAGAATGAAACTTTTTTTTTGCTCTCCTGAAAAGAAGCCAAATCCAGATTTGTTTGTTTAGCATGATGGTGATGATATATGGAAATAAAAGTTTTAGAATAATTTTTGCAAACAAAAAAAGTTATTCAGAATAGTTTGGCTTAAGGGAACATGCTAACCAGTTTGCATGAGACTAGCACTTTTCGCTATACTTTATCTTTGTTTTTTAACGACTGTAATAATAGTAGTAGAAGATAAATTTAGCCCATGGCCTCTCTGTGTTTGAGGCACCATCATCACTAAATTGAATAATAATGATATTTTAATCTTACCATGTAATGTAATAAGGTTTATGCATCTTCTTTTTGCTGGAGCAACAGTGCCTTTACTTTGAATTTCACTTGCCATTATTATTATTATAAATAGTTTATAATTCACAGCTAAACACCAAAACAGCGAGATGTAGTGAGCAACGATGCCGTAACTAAACTGAGTTCATAAATACTGCACATCTGTTGATTCATGGCAGTGTCATGTCACTAATACTGTTGTATGAGTGAAAGCATTGTCATATAAATGGGGCATTGGTCATAATTGAAAAGTTTCATATCAGCACAGAGCATTGAAAGATAAGGTCTTACTGTATTTTTCTCTACATGCCTTTTTATATTTGTTTGAAAAGTTCTCGGCCTTGACCATAGATGGCAACACTGTTGGCACGATTTTATTTTTCTAAGTTGGTACATCTATCATAAGCATCCATGTGAAATTGCAAGTCATTCTATCAAATAATTCGTTTTATACAGCTGTCAGAAGCAAAAGTGTTGTCGGTATCCTTTGAAATGGATAAAATTGAGTATTGTGCAGTTATAAAATTCTTTCTAAAAGAAGGTTTAATGCCAAAAGAAATTCATTCAAAGTTCATACAAATTTATGGGCACTTTTCTCCTTCATTTTTGACAATAAAAAATGGGCTGCCAAGTTGAAACGTGGCCGTACCAGCTTTGAAGATGATCTACGTGAAGGACGTCCATAAAATGTAACAACACCAGAAATCATTGATCAAGTGCACAATATGGTACTGGATGACTGGCGAGTCAAAGTGCATGAAATTGCTGAGACTATAGGCATTTCAAAAGAACGTGTAGGATATATTTTGCATGAAGAATTGCAAATGAAAAAGCTTTGCGCATGATGGGTGCTGCGCTTGCTCACAGCAGATCAAAAATGCATTCGTATGAAAATCTCTGAACAGTGCTTCGAGCGTTTTAACAAGAATAAAACTGATTTTATGCGTCGATTTATTACTATGGATGAGACTTGTATTCTCTATTATGCACCAGAATCCAAACATCGGTCAAAACAGTGGACAGAAGCCGGTTGTTCAGCACCAAAAAAGACAAAGTTGGTTCCATCATCAGGCAAGGTCATGGCATCGGTGTTTTGGGATGCTGTAGGCATTTTGTTTATTAATTATCTTGAAAATGGTAAAACAATAACTAGGGAATATTATTCTGATCTTTTAACCAGACTACGTGAAGTGAAAAAAGACCTGCTTTATAGAAGAAAAAAATCATCTTTCATTAGGACAATGCACCACCCACTAAGGTGTTTTGACGGGAAAATTAAGGGATCTGCACTATGAATTGTTGGAACATCCACCCTATTCCCCAGGTTTGGCTCCCTCTGACTTCTATCTCTTCCTTGCTGGTCAGCGTTTTTCTTCGAATCAAGAGGTGATTGCAGCTGTAGAGGGGTATTTTGCAGATCTTATGAGAACCACTACAGGGACGGGATAATGGTGCTGGAGCATCGTTGGAATAAATGTATTAGTCTTAAGGGAAATTATGTTGAAAATAATTCTGAAAATAATTTTGAAATTATAAATTTGTAGATGTTTCATTGTTAGACTGAGAACTTTTCAGACCACCCTCATATATGCTACTTGTTTATTACCTGGTGTACTGATGCAGCATGACCATAGCTGTCCTTTTGTCATTAAATGCAAAACAAACAATTGTAAGTCAAGGGGCTTACTGATATTTGCCTTTTGTCCTTTATACATATTTTCATAGATCTATTCAGGAAAACTGGGATTCATCATATCCCCCATTTCTTCTAAACTTACAATAACATAAGCAACAGCTGTCTAACATCCTTTCCCATTGTAGTATTTCCCCAAGGCTACAAAACTCTAATCAAATAATATCAGCAGATTACTTTTCTTGTGACCGCTGCCCACCTACGACGCTGATGTGCAATAAGCTTTGCATTTTGTTGTGTGGGTGTGATACATATAAATAAATATTTGGGAATTTTAGAAGCATCAAATTCTTCACAATAAGGTCAAAGAAAAAACTAGAGCAGAATATATAAGGTAGCTAAGAAAACTCCTTAAGTCAATGCTTAATGCTGGAAACTTTATAAAAGCAATTAACACCTGGGCCATACCTGTTCTGAGGTTATCTCAGAACAGGTATGGCCAGGTGTTAATTGCTTCTAATATTTATTAGGCATTATTGAATGGACCCAGCTAGATTTGGAGAAAGACTGAAAAACTTGAAAATTAATGACAATGTACCATGCCCTCAATCCTCAGTGAAATTGATAGGCTCTACCTATCATGCAAAAAAAGGAGGCAGAGGATTACTACAAATAAAGTTGTTGAAGAAAAACAAAATCTGAATGATTATCTGCAGCAAACAATGGAAAAATTTCTAATTAAGGCAAGGAAAGAGGGTTTATTTAAACCTATGGAGACAAAATTGGAGTACAAGACAAACCAAGTAAAAGTGAGAACTGAAAGATGGAAAAATGAAGCATTGCATGGAAAATACCTTCACAGTATAGAGGACATCGCTGGCAGTGGTTGAGGAATGGAGTACTAAAGAAAGAAACAGTCAGTAATTTTTGCATCACAAGAACAGTTCATTAAAACCAACATTATGAAGGCAAAAATACAAAAAATTCAAGAAAACAGTAAATGCAGATTGTGCAAAGAGAAGGAAGTAATGATAGACAACGTGAAAAGTGGGTGCAGCAAAATCACACGAATTGAGTATACTGAAAAGGCACAGTAATATAGCTAAGATAATTCAGTATCATTTATGTAAAAAGTATGGGTTTAAAGTATCTAAAGACTATTGGAAGAATGAAGTTGACCAAAAGGTGATTGTGAATGAAAATACTCTGGGATTTCAAAATGTAGACAGATAAAAGCTCCCAATGTGAAAAAAGTGAAAACAAGGGTGTTCAGTTTATCGAAATATCAGTACCAGGAGATAGCTGAATTGATGAAAAAGAAACTGAAAAAATTGTAAAGTATTGCGAGTTGCAAGTCGAAGTTGAACGAATTTGGCAAAAGAAAACGAAAGTTGTTCCCATAATAATGGGTGATTTAGGCACCATCCCCAAAAAACTGAAAAAACATCTAGAAGCACTCGAGTTAGATGGGTTAAAAACAGGGCAGTTGCAAAAGGTAGTATTTCCAGAATTCATAGACCCTTGGGTAGGACTAGAATTAGTGGAATATAACCAGCCTTTTACTTAAGGCTGAGGAAGCAAATCAAGCTTGGATGAATATCGCACACACAAGGAGTTTTCTAAAAGTAAGATAACACATTTTTTTCTTAATAATGGTGAAAGGGAATGAGATAAAATACAGTGCTCGTTAATAATGTTCAAAATGACTGCCATTACAGTGCGGCACCACTACTATTGCCTCACATCTAATTCCAGTGCAAGATAGCAGCTATCATGTGAGTATGGTCCAAAACAGGTGTTGTTGAAGTTGTTCCTTATTTTTTTTCCAAGCAAAATGGGGCTTCACCAAGTTACATTCACTGTGAACTGGTTGCTTGTATGGCAAAATGGTGTTATCAAAGAAGCAGATGTGTTTTTGGTGCAATGAATATTAAGTAGGCTGTGGTGACACTGAAGATCAGCAGTGGAAGGGCAGATCTTCATTGAGCAAGACAGAAAGCAGTATTTTGTGTATTAATGGCATCATTCTTGAAGACCACGAGTGAAATTAAGTGAAATTGCACAAGTGGTGAACTTGAGTAATTCTGTTTATGAAATGGTTCATGATGTCCTTGGCTTTCGAAAGGTGTGCTACTGCTGGATGCTACCTACAATTGTCAGAGGAGCACAAGGCCACACGCATGGGGATGATCTGTTGCAATACAGTGACAAGGGTGAGGATTATCTCGCTCGCCTGATGAAGAAGATGAAATGCGGGTTCATCACTTTGTCCTGGCAAACAGGTCTCCATGATCTGGAAATATTCACAATCTCCTGTGCACAAAAAATTCAAAACTGTTCCCACCACTGTTCAGAGTCATGAGCACAGTGTTCTGGAATCACCAAGGTGTTCTGTTGGTGGACTTCTTGCTGAAGGGAGGAACAATCAATGCAGAGTTTTACTATGCAATGTTTGACAAACTGAAAGCCAACATTTGGTGCATGACAATACTACTCCACACACTGCTTATCTCCCTTCAGACATCCATTTGTTTGCTCCCCTCCCCTCAAGAAACACCTTTCCAGAAGGCATTTCACTACAGATGAGGAAGTTAATCAGGCAGTGCAATGTTGATTACTGGCTGCGGGCATGGACTTCTTCAGTACTGGTAGTCATAAAGTGCTCTCATTGGGTCAAGTGCATCAATAAATTTGGAGACTTTGTGAAGTAGTAGTGTATGTTCACTTAATTCTAGGTGCATAATTTCAACTTCCTATCATTAAACATCCTCAAGGGGAAGAAAAAAAAAGTGTTACCTTACTCTTTGGAATATGTGTAATTAAAATTACACATATTCTAACAGTCCTTTCATATCCTCTCATACTATATTTGTTGCTATTTAAATTATTATTCACAAAAAGCACTATTATCTCTTTTCTTTTCTCAGTTACATTTATTACATCTTTAATCCTCTCTTCCTCATGGGAAGCCCAAAATAGTAGCTCTCTAGGTACTGCAAATTTCATGATTGAATTGCCATACTATATTATTTATTTTTCCCTTATGTTCTAATTCACTTACCTTGTTATTATTACCAAATTCAGTAATTTCATGCTTCTTCTTGTTCCTATTGAAAGATACTGAGATAGGAGTGTTGTTAGCTTGCTCCACCTTTGCAAGGAGTTGCCTGGTGTTGTACCACTTTACCCCAGTACTGAAGATACTTTCAGGCGCAAACTTTGTTTGCACACACTTGGATAAAGGATTAAACTAAATTTATTATTTCTTGTTCCTGTTATTTTTCTTATCCTCTATAAGTTTCTTTAAATTCTTCTTGACTTTTTTCTACTTATCAGGCCAGTTGTCTAATATGTTTTAATTGGGATATTTCATATATCAAATTATCCTTGCTTATGTTATTGACATCGGGCTGTGACATTTCTGCTTACCTGGACAAAGGTTCTCCTTTACCTGCACTTATGTTAACTATGTGATTTTGACACCACTTTGTTTAGATGAGTTTTTAGTACCATTTTTAAGACTATCTAACAATTTACTAAAATAAGGAGTCAAAAGGCTTCATTTTGGCGATGCAAAATTATATAAATCAAGCGGATTTTTAAATCCAACATTATTTCCAAGCCGAATATAGAAACTATAAAAGTTTTGTATGAAATTTGATTAGGGAGCTTACGGGAATACACTCGCTGCCATTTATGAGTTACCATAGCCAGACCTTATAAGAGACATGATCGCTTTGCCCATGCGTCCATATATTCATCTCCTATTGCAGGGTTTCTCAAACTGTGTTCCGCGGAAGGTGTTCTGAGAAGTTCTGGAATTTGTCATTTTAGTTTTCTAAGCATTTTTCATGAATAAATATTTCATAGTAGAAATATTCTGAGGAGAATAATATTCGTGAATATGTCGAAAAGCTCAGACCCAGAATGCCTAATATCATCTGTGTATTGTTAGTTTTCACACATTGAAACCTTTCAAAATTTGGGAAAGGAAATACCGCTGTTTATGATGGGTCATAAAAATTGCCTGCAAGCGGATTATAACAATGGTGGGCATATCCTCTGTTCTCAAAACTGAAGGAAATGACATCTGTGTAGCAAATGTAAGTGACCAAGTGGCATATTTTTAAACGTGGGAACATTCATGAATTATCGTTAATTTTCACACATCAAAATCTTTCAACAACCGAGAAAGAGAATTGGTCATAAACTGCGTTTTATGACCAATTATAAAAATTGCCTGTAAGTCGATGACAACAATGGGCAGCATGTTCTCAAAACTGAACGAAATAACATCTGTGTTGCAAATGTCTGTGACCAATCAGCAAGGAAGTGTAAAGAAAATTTTCCCACTGAAATTGAAGATCAAGGTAATCTGTATCCGGTTCTCAAATCTATTAATACTGAATACTTTCTTTGCAAGTTCGTATTGCAGTGTGTAAGTGCTTGTTCTGAAACCGGAGTGCCACGATTTTTTTAAAAGTAATAGGAATACAGATTTAAATTCTAATATGAATAAGAGACAGGGCACTTTTGTTTAATTTTGGTACTAAGAAATCTCTTATTGAAGGTGTTTGTGATGGAACAGAACCTCAAGCCTACAAAGATCTCCAGGATGTACACAAGGAGAGGAAAACTACCAGCACATAGGAGAAAAAAAGTCTGCATTCACTTGTAAGTACTTATAATAATACTAGAGGGCTCTGGTGCCTACAGCGCTAACTCCCGAGTTCCAGACTGGTAGGCCAGTTCTCCTTGAATTCTGATGACGCGAAGGGAGGGGTATCGCCCCCTGGCGCATATGGTGCCCAATCCCCCCAGAGTTCTGGACTGGTAGGTTGGTTCTCTTTAAATTCAGATGACTCAAAATCCCCCCCCCCCCCCCCCCCCCCTGGCGCATATGGTGCCCAACCGCCCTGAGTTCCAGACTGGTAGGCCTGTTCTCATTGAATTCTGATGACTCGAATTTTGAAGACTCGACACTCAGGGTAGCCCTGAGTTTCAAAACGTTTCAAATATCTTGACAAAAAAAGTGACACAAAAACATTACAAAAAAAGCTTATCATTTTATATTATAGAGTAGATTATAAATATATTTGGTGATCAGAATAGGATATGTCTAAGAAAATCAGCACAAATTAATTGAATGATGGTTAATTGATGCTTTAATTAAATTAATTAAAACATCAAGTTTAGCTTTAATTAACGTTTAATTAATTATTAATTATCACTTATTAATTAATACTACAAATCAGCTAAATTACCAATTATTAATTAATACATTACAAAATAAACAAGGTGTTCCGTGAAAATTTCAGTATTTGTGAAGTGTTCTTAGACATATCCTAAGAACACTTCACAAGTTGTTTTTTAATTTCCTTAAAAAACATTCAATCAGTTAAAAAGTCAACTTTGACAGATTATGAAAGATAAAAATTTACAAACATCCATGAAATTAAAGATCAGATGAGTCATAAAAATGCTCTTGTCATGGATTTGCCCATACTTCAAAAATCCTAAAAGTATAAAAATAGTTGAAAATAAAATATTTCTTCAAAGATAGAGAAACCAAATGAGTTATTTGAGAATACTTCAAAAACCTGTAGAAGTTTAGCAAAAAAAAAGTTTTCCCATCAGTATATATAAAATGTTTATGGCATGTGTAATGCATAATATTTCAGGCATTTTAAAATTGAATACCTTTAAAAAACTTTAGATAAACAGTCTTGAGATTTTTAATTTTGTGGTAATATTTATACCTAAAAAAAAAAAAAAAAGTCAAGTATCGAGTAAGTAAGAGATTGACTTCAGGAGTGGTGACTTGGTTGGTGTTATTTTTAGTGGTATTATTCTACTGCTGTTGTGTTGCTTAAATTTCAGATGGGAATCTGCATTCCATCTGAAACAATATGACAATATCACCAAACAAAGAGCTTCTAAATCACAGCTTTCTCACTATTTTTTGTTTTTAACTGACTGAATGTTTTTAATTAAAATTCTTCTTGAAGAGAATGAAGTTAACCAGTCGGTAACCAGTGAAATTGATTAAAAAATGTTACTTGCAGAGGAATCTGCAGCATTTTACTTCCATCTAACTTCCTCTCTTTGTAAATTTAAGTCCAATTGTGCTGAAATTCTTGGAGCTTTATACATCACATAGAATGACTGCACTTTAATTTATTTCCAACTTATTGTCATTTCAATTTTTTTTTTTTTTTTTTTTTTTTGACATGAAATTGTCTAAATTAGCCAAACTGTTCGGCTAATCATAGTCAAGATTCCAATGTTGTATTTCATTAACACTAGATCAGAGTTATGTTCATGCATGCATGCATGCACTAGAAAAATGAATCTAATATGCACTTTGTTGTAAAATATAGGATTCCAAAATTATTGAACATCTCTTATGGAGATGACACAATTACCAGACCTGGTTTTTGAATGCATCTTGAAATGCTTTTCTCAATGCAGAGAAAATATTAATTATTACAAGTGATTGGACAGTAATAACATTGCATTATGATGAAAGTCAACACTTTTTTTAACAAAAGAAACAAAATGTTTAATTATGCCTATAAGCTTTTAGTTGCTAAAATGATAGTTGTGGAACTACACATTGACAAAGAGACCAGTTGTTTAATTTTATTTGTAATTCGGGCATAACAAGTTAGTGAAAAGATGGGTGCAGAAATTGATTTTTTTCAAAAAAAAAAAAAAACCTAGAGAGATAAATGCCATATCTGATGTAGCCTTAACTAAATAACAATCTGCTCTGAGAGATCTTCCAGTCCATATTCTAATTTCATTTGCAATCGTAAGGTCTATAAATAAACAGAGTTTTACTTTAAACAGAAGTGTGAAGTAAAATAATATTAACATTCCAGTATTCCAGTTTGGAATACTGGAAATGCAAAATTGTAATAAGTGTATAATGAACTAATAAAAGTAATACTTTTAGTTCGTTATTCATTATATTTTATTAGTTCATTATAAAATGAACTAATAAGAGTAATACTTTTATTAGTTCATTTAATGATCTGTTTGCTGTCGAATGCTACCATTTCAAACTATTGGTTTTCTTTAATGGTGGTAGCCAGGAACCAGCAATAGTAATGACTCAGGTTAAAGGCTGTAAGCAAATTCTGACAGAACAAGAAAGTAGCATTATTTGCAAAATATAATAGATTTATTAAGTAGTATAATACAGATATCCAGAGAAAGTATGTCTTTTTATACTGCTTGATAGAAAATGATTTTCATGTGTAACAAAACTACAGTAACAGAATTTACTCATAGCTTTATTGGTAAAATAATAAACTAAACTTGTACGTGTTTTGCTGTCTACTAACACAGCTTTGTAAGCAAGATAATTGCACTGGAGAATTACACAATAAACCCCAGTCACTTCTAATAGCAGTTATTTTGAAATACAATAATAATGTAGATTAGTTGTTCACATCATTTGTCATATCAAGCCTGAAATGTTCATTATTGTCCAAGGTTTTTAGAAAAATGGTTATTGGCAAAATAGAGGTGTAATAGGACATAAACATATAAGAAACTTTCACATGTCATAAACTATAAAGTCCAGGTTGTTCCTATTTAAGGTGCCATGCAATAGTATTATTTCATAGGATTCCTGAACACTTTCATGCTATCAGTGTCTGTGCATGTGTAAACTGCTGGCAGGAACTGGTAATTTATACATTAAATAGAATTGACTAGCTTTAGCATATGTATGTATGCTGCTTCCACATTCCACAGTCAACTTTTTACAAAGCTTATAAGAATGACATGTTAGGTGTTCGTAAAATTAACATTTGGGAAGTGTCTGGGTGATATTGAATATCTGTGAGGGGGGTAGGGCAACCCCTCTCACAGATTTGGGTGCAATTAAAGAACCGTTATGATACATAACATGGCTGCTGAAACACGAGTACAAGCACAAAGCTTCCTCAGGACAACAGTGTTTTTTCTTGCCCTTCAGATAGTTAAGGTGATGGTGAGAGAGCTGCAATCCCCTAGATGTGAACGTGCTAAATGTCCTTAAAAAGATTGTCTTCAGGGTAAGGAATTGAGACAATAACCAGGCCATTCATGATGTTCTTGGAACATATGTCCAGTGTAAGCTTTGTTTACAGGTATGCAAAATTTTGTGTACTCCAGGATGTTTTTAAAAAGGAACAGTGGTTTTTGGTGATTTGGGGAAAAAAAAGAAAAAAAAAAGCCTGTTATGTAAGCAGGTTTAAAAACAGTTCTAATATTGAACTGTCATTATTCAACTGATGTGCATAACTAACTACATTATTATTAATGTTTTTCAAAAAAAACTGTTTAGAAAGGTTCAGGTTTATATGTTTGCTAGTATAGTTATCTTCCTAATGAAGTTGTTAGTAGTAATTAGTGAAACGTATAGATTTTGTTTATTATTTTTACAATAAAACTCTGATTAAATCTTATTGTAATTTTTATTTGTTGTCTGTAGTTCAGTTCAGTAGGTTTTTATGTTTGTTTCAAAGATAGCAAATGATAATTTCCTTATAGGCACAGAAGGGAACTATTTGGAAAATGATAGCTACAATGAAAGTTGATTTTCTTTGATCAGCATTTATTAGGCAACTTTTATATCACTGTCTTAATTGATCTAATTTTTTTTTGTATAGCCAAAGCTGAGAGATTTTCTCTTCTTAATTTTCAAAACAATGCCTGTGATATATACATAAGTAAAATTCTTCAAAATGAAAATCAGTAGATTAACAGAAACAACAACAGTCATGAATCATTTATGTAAGATAAGTAGAACTAAAGTGCTCTGTTTTCTTGTAGAATATGCTCTTTTAGTATCTAAATATAGAGTAAAAGTAATGCCGAGTATTATTAAAAAATTAAGTTGTTTTCATTTTTTAGCCATCTTTTGGGAAAAGAGCTTTGACTTTATCAAAACATGACAAAAATACCAGTGTCATCTGTACAGATGAAAGCATTAATCTTGCTAAGAAAACCCATATAAAGGAAGTAGCAGGTATTTTTTTTATTTAAATTCTTTTGCCATGTATTATAGAGTAATGCATTTTTATATGATACATAATTTGGACTGACATTGTGGATTTTTGTTATTTAGAATATAAACCCTCTTGCTAATTGACATAGTTTTTACAGTTCCATTTTGTCTTTTACAAATAATTACATATGACATGAATTACTAAAAGTGATATTATGGTTTATTAAGTTAAAGAAGTTTCATATCATAAAGAGTTTTTATGATATGATATGAAAATAGAATGTCAAAAATTGGTGCATGCATTACATTAGTGCACAAAGAAGAATTAAGTTTCAAAATATTTTGATATTTATACTTTAAATTTCACTTACCTGATGACATCTTCAAGATGCACTGAATGTTTGTAATTTGTCTCACTAGAAAGGAAAAAATCTTCCAATCAAATCAGCATCTTAATTGGTTGCTCTGAACACACAAGTAATGGACAGCTAGCTTGTACAGTACTCACTGTAGCAAACCTTAGAGAGAGAAATAGCTTGTTTTAATGCAAGGTCTGCTATAGTAGTGTGTGTGTGGGGGGGGGGGGGGGAGACTGAAATATAAATACCCAAGAAGATATTGGCATTCATTTAGGTAACTATGAATTCTTGAGCATATTTTGGATCATCTCCCCCCCACACACACACCAGCCACTTTAACTGGTCTTTAAAATATCCCTTTCATGTATTGCATAGTTTGAAATATTGATAGGCAGCAGTTACGAAGTATTTTAAACATTGAATAGTCAAGGATTAAGCCAGATTATTTTGTCACCTTATAATTTCAAGTTTAGTATTATTGCAATAAACACTATTCACAAATTGGGATGTTACCAAGATGAAACTTGCCTTTAGTGGTATGCAACATTTATAATGGAGTGTTGCATTACATCTAACATGCACCATTAGGGAAAAATGCAACTAGAAAATATGAAATTAGTTTCTGTATTTTTTTTATAAGATGATATTTAATATGCATATCTACAATTAGCTCTGCAATAGTATGTATAATAGCATGCATAATAAGTTGCATAATATTCAGTTTTAAACTACTTTTCTAAAAAGATTGCTGTGGCGTTCTCAATTTTTATATAAACTTTCATTATTGAGGAGAAAAAAAAATTGCCAGAAGGATTTTCAGTCATCATCTAGAACTGAATAATCATACAAAATCAGAATGAATTATTCTGAAGATTTAAGAAAACTGCCTTGATGCAATTTATATGATATGTAACTGCAATGACTTGTTTCATTTAAAAAATTTAAAGGATCCTAATTGTTAGACAGTGAGAAACAGGCCAGCAAAGACATTAACAACAAAAGAAAATAGTATAACAATATAAAAGTTAATTCTAAAAATGACCTGAATAAACAGTTGTCAAATTTCAGTACAATGTAACACTGTACATAAATGCTGACAACCAGTTTAACTTCAGAAATGAGAACTACACCATCACAGACTTTTGATAAACTGAGATAAGGAAAAGGTAGCTTAGCTTAAGTGAATTATCTTGACCAAGAAGAACCAGCATTACAGAGGGGGTTGCTATGAAAAATTTCTCCAAAGTGAAATTCAGTATTGTTGTGTTATATTTAACTGAAAATAGTAATGCATGCAAAGGACAAATCAAAACATTTTTGAGTATAAGTTCTGAATGATATTAAAAATGCTTTTATAGATGAAAATGAAAACATTTATATTATCATAATATGCCACAATAAAATAATTCTACCTACTTCCGTTGAATAAGAGAGAAGATTGATCATCATAAAATTCCTGATATGTCCCCCTCAGGGAGTGTACAGGATAATTATGATAGTATTACATAAAAAAAAAAGTTATACCATTACTAACTTCCAATAAATTTTCCTCAAAATTAATCTTATCCTGTCACGAACCAATCAGATCTTATATTTCTAGCTTTTAAGTCACATTTTACTGTATTAATCCACCTACATCTTGGTTTTCCTCTGTGTCTTTTTCCTGTCAACCTGGAAAAGAACAATTGTTTTAATAATCTTTTCTCTCCCATTCTGTTTAAGTGACCATACTAGCAGAGATTATTTCTACTAACACATTCCTAAATACCAACAATGGCAAGTTCTTTCCTAATATCCACATATTTAATGTGATACTGCCATTGATGCATCTGTTCACTCTACTAATCTTTCTTAGAAATCTCATATCTTAAATCTCTAATTTTTGATCAAGTGTTTTATTTCTAATCCAGCATTCTTAGGTCCATAAGTTAAAATTGGTTTGAACACCATTGTATACAGCTAATTTAGGAGTACAATGAATATTGTAGTTGCAAGGGAACTTGAATTACTTTTTAGATGGGGCTGCCAGTTCAGCGTAGAAGTGTAAAGTTTTAAAGTTCTAAAAGCACAGATGGGGGAGTTCAGAGTATAATATGGGTGGGGATATCTTAGAGGTGGAGGAGATGAGGGGGTCTGGAGGAATTGGTGATAGGGTCCTGAAATTTTGGAGCATTTTGCTAAAATCGAGGATAGTGTTTAGATAGGATATTATTAATTTTTATTCATTCTATCCTCAATTTTATCAGATTTTCTCTATAACAATTATTTCTATTTCTGCGTGTTTTTATTTATGCACAAGGGTTCACTCCGATTGGTACCAAGACCAAAATACAAAAATTAGATATTTAATAAAACAAAAACAATATATATACACTTCAAACAAATTTACATAACTAACTACAAAATTAAATGGATCCAAGGCTTTTCAAAATAAACTTACACTTAAGAGATCACCCATTTTCTAACTCATTCTATTTCTGATTTGTTTAACATATACTTCATCACATCCACTAGACTAAACACTTTGTTTACACAATAACAAAATGTTCATAGCCAGTTTCTCTGTTAACGCCCTTTTCCGAAGATATCTCTTTTCTTCTTTTTCATAGGATCCTTTCTCATCACTCTCATGTAGCACATATTAATTCTTCCTGACTCAATTCTGTCTCCTTTTCCAGTAGAAATAACAGTTAGATCTGGCATCCTTAAGACAGATGAAATTTTCCATCAACATTTCCTCGAACATTCCTTTATCACATCAATTGCAATATCTTCTTTTATTTACCAATACTTATTGACAGTCTTAACTCCTCCACTTTTGAAAAAACTCGCAGTTCTACGATTTCCTTTTCAGAATCTACTATTAATCTTTCGATCAGCATTTCCTTGAACATTCCTTTAGAACATCAATTGCAATATCTTCTTTTATTTACCAGTACTTATTGACAGTCTTAACTCCTCCACTTTTAAAAAAAACTTGCAGTTCTGTGATTCACTTTTCGGAATCTACTACTAATCTTCCGATCAGCATTTCCTCGAACATTCCTTTAGAACGTCAGTTGCAATATCTTCTTTTATTTACCAATACTTATTGACATTTCCCACTTTAAAACTTGCAGTTCTACGATTCCTTTTTCAGAAAATACTATTAATTTTCCTCTGACTGTCACATAAAAAGAGAACTTAATTTTTTTCTCAGAATCCAAATATTTGCCTGCCTGCATTCTCTTTTCTTTCCAAACGTTCTCTTGTTTTCTCTGTTACCATGATACCGAACACTCTCTCTGTCAGCTGTCAATCACCCATCAAATTTTTCATAGAATGGGCGGTGATTGGGAGGGTGGAAGAGAGAGAACAAGTGGCCATCCCTGGAAGCTATAGGAGGGTGAGCAAGGGGGGAGCGGAGTGGATTTTTTGTTTAGAGAATTGTGGATGGTTGATATACGTTCCCCAGAAGTGTGATGAGCATAAAGACCGTGAATGCATTCAAGCCACTGTATGATGAGCTGTGTGGGTGTGTAATGGAAGACCTCCTACAGTGAGTCGTTTGACTCAATGGAGGATTGATACTTGCTTCATCACTTGAGATTTCCAAATCAGATTCATATTTCTCGTTAATTAGAACATGTAACAAACTTAGTTTTCTCTAACTTCAATATATGCTAGATTAAATCTCAGATCTAATATTTTTGAATAAAATAACATCTATTAATTTCTTCATAGAGAAATTTAAGATAAATTTCTAAGCTGGAGATGATTTATTTTTATCTTTAGATAAATCCATATTCAGAGCTGTGATAGTCAGGAGCACTTCCAGAATTAAAGCAATATTTCTGCTCTTCAATACAAATTTTATGACTGAATAATATAAACTAAAATAAAAACTCAGATAATAATACCAAATAAAGTACCTCTAGCAACAATGAGTCTTGGTATGTGATCATGCTAGATAAGAGATAGTAATAATTAAATCTGTTTAGTTATTATATCTAAACAGTGTGTAAAACTAGCTAAACAAAAGTCATGGGAGGACTTTGGCAAGAATATAGAAAATAAATATCAAGAAGGTGGCAAAATATTCTGGAGGTTGTTGAAGAAGCTTAGGAATGGAGGAAAGAGTGCTGTAAAAGGAATTAGAGATGATAAAGGTGAAATGAAAACAGGAGAAAAAGATATCCTTGAAGTATGGAGTAATTACTTTGAAAAACTGCTAAATGAAACAAGCAGTGATGACAACACAGTGATAAAAAACACTGACCAGGCATGCAGTCAGGAATACATATCCATACTTGAAGTAGAAAAAGCCATCAAAGGCTTGAAATGTGGAAAGGCAGCAGGAGTAGATGATATTCGACCAGAAATGCTGAAGTATGGTGGTATAAGAGTCTTACAGTGGCTGCACTGCATAGTTCAGAAAGCCTGGACAGAGGGACGAATTCCCGATGATTGGAGTAGAGCTCTCATAGTACCCATATATAAAAAGGGAAATAAAACTGAATGTGAGAATTACAGAGGTATTTCCCTACTGAGTGTTCCTGGCAAGATGTATGCAAGTATACTTGAGAAACGGTTGAGAAGAATTGTGGAAGAAAAGCTTGGTGAAGAACAAGCTGGATTCAGGCCAAATAGAGGCTGTCAGGATCAGATCTTCACTTTACGACAAATAGTCGAGAAAGCATGGGAATATAACAAAGATCTGTATTTAAGTTTTGTCGATTTGGAAAAGGCATATGACAAGGTGCCAAGAGAGAAGCTATTCAATACGCTGCAGTTATATGGTGTCAATGGGGCATTATATCAAGCAATACTTAGTCTTTATTTGAGTTGTGAGTCAGCAGTTAGAATTGAAGGAAGTACAGGAAGATGGTTTAATGTTAAATCTGGTGTGAGACAAGGATGTACATTATCCCCTCTGTTATTCATTATCTATATGGATCACATTATGAAGGAATGTGGTATTAAACCTGATATCAAAATTGGAGATGTTAATGTCAGCTCTTTGCTTTATGCGGATGATGTTATACTTCTAAATAAATCCGCTACAAGTCTGCAAGATTCTCTGACTAAATTGAATAGCTGTTGTAATAGATATGGTATGAAGGTCAGCAATAAAAAGACAAAGACAATGAAAATAGGCAGAATCATTGAAAATGTCAACTGTGTTGTGAATGGAGAACCTGTGGAACAAGTAAAACATTTCAGCTACTTAGGCACAATTTTTACTGAAGATGGTAAACTAAATATAGAAATAGACAACAGAATCAGCAAAGCTGGTATGGTGGGAAGTCAATTGAATAAATTCATATGGAATAAGAAAGAAATTAGTCGGAACACTAAATTAGCTGTATACAAGACTGTGTTCAAACCAATTTTAACTTATGGATCTGAGAGCTGGGTCAGAAGTAAAACACTTGACCAAAGACTAGAGACCGCAGATATGAGAGTCCTGAGAAAGATTAGAGGCGTGAACAGATGGCATCAATGGCAATATCATATTAAAAATGAGGATATTAGGAAAGAACTTGACATTGTCAGCATCCAGGAATGCGTTAGCAGAGCTAATCTCAGATGGTATGGTCACTTAAATAGAATGGGAGAGGAAAGATTAGCAAAACAAGTATTCTCTGCCAGGTTGGCAGGAAAACGACCCAGAGGAAGACCAAGATATAGGTGGATTGATACGGTACAAAGTGCCTTAGACGATAGAAATATAAGATCTGATAATGTTGGAGTCTTGACAAGTAACAGACTGATTTGGAGGAAAATTGTAGATTGGAAGTTAGTAATGATGTAATTTTTTCATGTAGTACTGTCATATCCTGTACACCCCTTGAGGGTACATGGCAGGAATTTGATGATGATGATGATGATGATGGAGTTATTATATCTTCTATGTTGTAGTTTCCTTCCCAAAACAGCAAGAAACCATGCTGTCATATTAGGATGATGTGATTGATGTAGCAGTTAGCATAATCATTTTTGGTCTGGCTACAAAATTTTGCAATGCTGAATTATCAAAGAATTTCTGAAACATAATTACAACTGGAAGGTGAATTCCATTTACTGTTCATATTTTTGGTTATAAATTTTGTTACTACATTTAAAGAATGGCATTAGTATGTTTGCATATGCATGTAAGCACTACTTAAATAGATTAACTGCATCAGGCTTCTTTCACAGTCAAAGGAAACAATGATTAACTTCCATTGAAGTTGATGTTCTTTAGTATTTAGGGTCTGCATGAAATTTTTAATATAAGACATTGAGTTATATATATGCATGTGAGAAATTTTGCTGAGCTTCAAATTTATAGTTTTATGAACTGATTACATCAGCAGTTCATTCTTATTATCAGCTTTTCTGTTTTGAGGTTCAGTAGAACCTCGTAGTGCTACAATTGCATCAAAGATGTTAAACTTGTGCAGTATTAAGTGTTTGCATTTCATTTTATTTACCTTGGTTACATTACATTGTATTCACTGTTTGAGCCAAAACATGATTCTGGAATTAAATGTGTTGCATTTGAAATCTAAAAGTCTTCTGTAACAGTTCAGCTTCTTTTATTTTTTTTAGTTGAAACATAATTTCACAAAAAATATTAGCTTGCAGTCATTTAGTAGGAACATGTACAATTCTATAGATTAATATCACTTTTCTTGTTCTGATAGTGTTGATATATAGCTCCTCTTGCAGTTAATAATATTGCCTGGTAATGGAACTTATAAAAAAATGAAATAATAATCAAAAAAGTTGATTAAAACAGACCTTTTGGAGACTGTTTTCTGTTAATTCAGTATTATCACTTTGCATTTTTAAGGTTGTACATAATTTTTGACTGCAGGGTTGTAAAGTTAACGTTTTTCTTTTGAAGTTAATAAGCTGGATATTTTCACATTTTTATAGATATCAAATGGAATGTATGAATTCTGCTACTGAAAGTATTCCCACATAATTCCTGAAATCTTTGAAAATCTGATAACAATATTTTACCAGGCATAATTTATGCCACCAAAAATATGGCCTGTCATCAGAATTATTCTTGCTGTGTGATGATGATGATGGTGGGATCAATGAAATAATACAAGTGAATGCATATTTTGTTTTCAAATTGCCAGCAG
Organism: Typopeltis vanoorti; assembly: GCF_054136105.1. NCBI lineage: Eukaryota > Metazoa > Arthropoda > Arachnida > Uropygi > Thelyphonidae > Typopeltis > Typopeltis vanoorti. The sequence continues at coordinate 69,487,026 of NC_143557.1, read as the reverse complement.
CATAGTTCCATTTATAAATGTTATTTGATTTGAATATTGTTTCAGGAATGATTGAACAGAGATGTAATTATGCATTTTTAGATCTTTGAGCTGTACTTACATCACTTAAAATAATTTCAAGTGATCATATTGTCTAGCAGTCATGCACAAGACATTTCAAAATAACACACATTCACATTTTGGACATATATGAACCAAATGCCAGATGGCTAAAAATAAGATGATGAATCTGATACAGTGAAATCTCGATTTAATGGACCCCAATTCAATGGACTTCGGATTTAACGGACATAATTTGACAAATAAATACAGATAATGAAATAATTAATAAAAAATATATAATACGGTGGTTAATCGGAAGCGATCAGTAGTGTTTATAAATTGCATCTTTGGATACATTTGCATATATTCATGATGTTTCGTCCGTACTTGTAATAGTTTGACACGTGCATGTACTTTGGTTCGGTAGCATAGTGTCAGTAGTGTTGCTAGCACAAAATACGTGGCATTAGGCTGTTGCTGGAGTAATTTTTTTTTTAAACTGTTATTAATCATTATTGATATCAGTCAATATGTGGAGGTAAATGAAAACGAGTAAACGATGATGTCATAGAAACTTGAGTTAATAAGTGGGAAATTGGTGCATCTATTCTCATGTTTGTGAACTTTATGGAATGAAAAAAAGCAAACAGTTTCAGACATACACAAAAATAAAGACAAATTTACTCAGTTTTTGCAAAAATATAGCGCTGAGAGCTCCAAGTGGTTTCACTGTGTCGGATAAGAAACGTGAAGTTAACCAACCATAAGAATTTAGAAGAAAGAGTTTACAAGTTGTTTGTTCAGCAACAGTCTAGTAGCATTGTTGTTTGTGGTGTTGAACTAAGGTCAGCTGCTGAAAAACTGCCACAGGCAAGTGATGGGTGGCTTTGGTGCTTTCGTAAATGCCATGGCATTACGAACAGGCAACCGTGGTGAATCACTGAGTGCCAATATTGAACAAGTTGAGCCCTTCAGAAAATACATCAATGAAGTCATTGAATGTGAGAGTGTTATTTTGTCTTAAGTTTACAATGCAGACCGGCCTGTTCTATCATGCTGTTCCCAAAAATACCCTTGCGAACAAACATGAGATTAACATGTCTGGCTGCAAATTAAACAAGGAGTGCATTTCAATCCTACTTTCTGCTAATGGCACGCATCACCTGAAGCCGATGGTAGCTGGAAGAGAACGAAAGCCTCTTGCTTTGAAGAATGTTATGAATCAGTTGCCTGTCATCTGTTCCAGCTCAAGGAATGCCTGGTTTACACGTGACATTTTTTCCAACTGGTTTTTCAATCACTTCATACCTGAAGTGCAAAACTACCAAGAAGAGGTCTTGAAAATCTCTCCTGTGCAAAAGCTGTTTTACTTCTTGATAACATATCAGCCCATCCTAATGCCGAGAAATTGATGATTAGGAATGGAAGACTAAAATGTATCTTCCTTCCTCCAAACACCACTTCTGTAATACAGCCATCGACCAGGGAGCCACTGTTGCCTGCAAGAGGTTGTATAAGAAGTTGTTTCTTGAAGAGGTCATAGTTGTCTTGGAGAACGAAAATGATCCCAAAGAAGATACAAGAGGAGCCAGGACACTACAGAATTTGTGTGCATACAAGTTCATCATCTTTATTGCTGCTGCTTGGAAGGAGATAAAGACTACAACATTGGCTAATGGACCAAGTTACTGAACGGGAGTGAACCAAAATATGATTTCAGAGGTTTTGAGACCTCTTATTTCATTGAAACATTGATATGAGCTGGTGATAATGTCAGTGAGAATGACATTGAAAAATGGCTAGGCATTGATGAGGGCGATGTCTAGCCATTGTTCACTCAGTCTAGCCCAGGCTTCTAAATTCTCACCCAGGAAGAGATTGCTGAAGATGTTCTATGGGGCGATCAGGAGGTTGACAACGAGGAAGAAGAAGCAGTTCCAGCTTATTTGAAACTAGCGGTGGTTAGAGAACACATGGACGACATCATCTCATTCATAGGCGCATCTTCAGATCCAGAGGTGATTGTTTATTACAAACATTTTTGGCAATTTCAATCGTTAATTATTAAGAAACGATATAAAAGTGGAAAGCAACTGAAACTTGATGCTTTATTCAAGCCCAATCCTCAGTAAAATGGTATTTACATAAAAATGTTCTCATTAAAATATATTATACCGCTGAAAGCGTTTTATTTTCAATACTATTCCTAAGATTCGTGATTTTACGGACAGTTCTTAGTCCCTACTGATAAATTTAGAACTGGAGAAGTCAGGAACATGAGTATTTAAATAAGAAAAACTGGTAATAATTCACTAATAATTAAAAAAAGAGAATTACTGATAAACATAAGAGAATTTCATGATGGATGGGGCATTTCCTTGTTAAACAAGGGCCCCTTCATTGCTTTTGCCAGGAAACCAGGGCAAACAGCAAAAAGTAAGCTGTTGGAACAAATCCTAAAGCACACCCCCAACTCAACATCATCAGAGTTCAAGATCGGTACTGTCAACATAAAGAAGCCTGAATGGCAAAGAAATGGAGTTAGCTGAGGAATTGGATAAGTACCAGATCAACATAATAGGGATGACTGAAACAAAAAAGACAAAAACTAGTGAGATCTTTCTGAGCAATAAATACAAAATGTTATATTCAGTCAATGACACTCAATGAAAAGGAGTAGCAATAGTATTCAACACTAAATACGAGGTTAATCTTCTTGAATGACAGGCAGTTTCAAGCAGAGTGATGTGGGCAAATATCAGAATGGGGATCTGGACAATGAGACATATTTGTGCCTATGGTAAATCCTCTGACAGAGGGTTCTACTAAGGTAGAAGTGCCATAATTTTTTGCATAAATTGTAACATTGTGAACTCTAGACAGACAGGAAGATCTGTTAATGTCTGTCTTGGAGAACACAAGCTTCTGAGCAATAAATACAAAATGTTATATTCAGTCAATGACACTCAATGAAAAGGAGTAGCAATAGTATTCAACACTAAATACGAGGTTAATCTTCTTGAATGGCAGGCAGTTTCAAGCAGAGTGATGTGGGCAAATATCAGAATGGGGATCTGGACAATGAGACATATTTGTGCCTATGGTAAATCCTCTGACAGAGGGTTCTACTAAGGTAGAAGTGCCATAATTTTTTGCATAAATTGTAACATTGTGAACTCTACACAGACAGGAAGATCTGTTAATGTCTGTCTTGGAGAACACAAGAAATACATTTGCTACCATTATTATGGCAAGTCAGGACTGGCAGATCATGCTTTGGATACCTCTTTATCCAAAATTAGATAGAAGAATACCAGTGTGTGTGTAAAGGCCATTACATGTCAGAGGGACTATTTTTATTTAGCAGTGGCAGTAAACAATTTACTAACCACAGCAAGTATTGGCTGCATTAATGTGCTAAAAATTTTGAACAGTCATCTTAAGATGAGCTTTAAGATTGGCACTGCCTGTGAGCTGTGTCCAGTAGTCTTCATTGCTGTTACATGTCCCTTTCTGAAAGTTTTCTCAGTACCCTACTAACATGATATACATCATAAAAATTTGTGTTACTTTGGTTTAAAAAAATCTCCCAGATTTTTTGGGTGAAAACTGTGAAAACTTGTTCTGTTCAACATTAGAGGATGACAAATTAGAACTTCAGTTCTTTTGTCGTTTACAATTTGATTTGTTGTGTGCTAAAGACATACTTGTTTATATTTATTTTTGGTTTTATAATATAGATTCATTATAAAAAGGAAAAATACCTTCTGTTTCTCCCAAAATTTATCTCTCTTAATTTTTATCTTTGCTACAAAATATTGGATATTGGTTTCCTTCACCCTCCCGTTTTTTTTTCCCCTCTTTAAGTAACAGGGTTCATTTTGTAAAATTATAGCAGTGTAAAATTTTCACTATAGCTAATGGGATGTTTTCAGCCATGTCAGTATGAATTTCTTCTGTCTTTTTTTTTCTTACCTGTGGATTAGCGCCCTTCTCAGCATTATCTACATGACTAGAGAAGCAGTTGAGTGGTTTCTATGGACTAATATAGTACACTGAACTGACCCGTTCAGTTGGTAACAGTTATGGAAGCTTCCTGATCAGCTGGCAAAATAAGCCTATTGCTGCTTACTCTGCCTGAATATAGCAGCTTGCAGGTGGCCACTATGAAGGCCATGCTTGGATTGGAGTCTTGGCACTGCCTGTGAGCTGTGTCCAGTAGTCTTCATTGCTGTTACATGTCCCTTTCTGAAAGTTTTCTCAGTACCCTACTAACATGATATACACCATAAAAATTTGTGTTACTTTGGTTTAAAAAAATCTCCCAGAAAAACTAACATATTTCAAAAATGTTCTCAAAAAAGTTGTAGAAGTATATTCATTATCATCATCATGCATATCAAGGATTTAGGCCTAGCATGGCCTGTTCTGGCCTTAGAAGTCATCGTTGAATCTTTTAAGAGGATGTCCTGGTTTTCTTTTTCCTAATGGCTTTTAATTTAAGGCTTGTTTTGGTAATCTTTCTATTTACATTCTTTGAACGTGTTCCATCCATTTATGTTTATATTTTTTAATTTTTTCTATTACTGATTCTTGGTTTAATTCTTTCATAATTTCTTCGTTTCTTTTGTGATCAAATAGAGTATACTTTGCAGTTTTTCTTATAAACTTCATTTCTACTGTTATTAATTTTCGTTTGTCTTTTTGTTTTATTGTCCAGATTTCACTTCCATACAATAAGACTGGTAGGGCTAATGTATTGTATACTTTTAGTCTGGTTTGTTTTTGAACTAGGTTTGGTTTAAGTATAGAGTTAATTACACCTGTTATTTTTAAATATTTTGCTATTTTTACATTTATATCTTTTCCATTTTCATATGTGATCATACATCTTAGTTAAATGAATTCACCTGTTCTAATATCTTATCTATTATTATCTTAGTTCTTGCTGGATCTTGTCCTTTAAAGGCCATAGTTTTTGATTATTCTGTTGATATTATCATACCATAATCTTTGGCTATCTCATTTAGATCTAAAAATCTGAGAAGGGCGCTAATCCACAGGTAAGAAAAAAAAGACAGTGGAAATTCATATTGACATTTAAATCTTTCTGTAAGTTATCTTCAGAATTTGTAATTAGTATTTGGTCGTCGGCAAAAATGAGTGTTTAAGTTCACAGTAGGAGAAAGTTTAATACCTTGATGGAAATTTTTATTCCATTTTATTATTATTTCATTTAGGTAAATATTAAAAAGAATTGCTGAGAGGGAACATCCCTGTCAGACCCCTTGTATATTGGTATATTGGAGACCATAAAGAAGAGGTGACTTAAATGGATAGGACACCTACTAAGGCATAACAGTTTCCTCAAAACAGTAATAGAAAGGAAAATCCTGGATAAAAGAATGAGCTAGAAGACAAAGAACGAACTTCAGTAGACAACTATGTGAAGATTCAGGAACAAGAAGATATGAAGAAATGAAGAGAATCGCCAAGAGAGGAATAAATGACGGGAATAGTGCAACCAGTCCATGGACTGAAGGACCACTAAGGAAATGATTACGAGCAAGGTGGTTTCCCGTTGCCCTCCTTGATGTACTCTATCCTATGACTGTATCCTGTGTGTTCACGGGGCTGGTTTACCTGCTTGTGGGATGAAAAACCCTGCTGTCCACACCCAAGACCGGCTAACTTGGCTCTGGCTGAAGAAGATCCTTCAACTCCTCATGTCATCGACAGGAATCGACCTAGGACACTCCTTCTCTCAGGCATATGGTTGCGAAGCACAAAGCCACTAGGCTAACTGCACAGACCCTATGGTACTACAGTATTGCAAATTGAGGTGACCTTCAAAATTTACATTCCTCTTTTCCATAATCTGTTATTTCTTCTACTCTTCTAATCCACATACTTGGACTGATCTAATAACAGAAATAATTCTTTCTAGGAATGGGTGCCTTTATTTCCCATTCTACTCAAAATACCTGATTCTCATCTAAGTCTTTGTTTTCTAACAAATGTGCCAGAGCAGCCCAAGCTAAAAATGCAGCTACGGTAGTTCAAATTAAAAATTCCAGCTCGTAACAACTATAAAAAAAAAATCATCAGCAAATATAAAGGAAAATGCACTGTGTTTGCCCCCTACTCAAGTGGCAATTGAGCTTTCTACCCTGATTCCTCTTTCATCTTGATGGAGCATTGACAACATCTCAAGATAAGGCACACCTCTTGTTATCAGTCTTCTCTCCACTTACTATTTCTTAAACCAAATACATTATACATCCACTGATTTTTTTTTTTTTTTTTTTTTTTTTTTTTTTTTTTTTTTTCCCCTTCAGTTGTACTAATACCCATCCTATATCTCCTTTACAAGCTGTCATACTCATCTACATCTATCTGGTAGAAGGAAAGCAAGTTGTTATCCAGCCTATTCCTCATAAGAGAGATAGTTATTAAACTATCATTCCATTGCCTTAGCCTCAGTACCTTTATGCGATGGAGGAGGTTGTCAACTATAGCCATTTTCTTCACTACCTAGAAACCCATTAATTAGTGATCAGTATGGATTCTGCCATTTTTGATATACAGTACCCCTCAATAACCTTACCTCCTCTTTGGACAGAAGTCATGGAATGATTTGAAGAATTGCATGTAATCACTCTTGATATTTCTAAGGTATTTGACTGAATCTGACACTGTGCTCTTGTTTCCAAGTGCCATCTTATGGTCTCTCCTAATTTTTGTGAGCATATTGCCAGCTTCCTCTCTAATTGTTCAGTACATTCCATGAGAGTTGGTTTTCTCTGATTTTTTCATCAATTCCAGAGTACTGCAAGGATCTATGCCCTCACCTGCCTCCCTCTCTCTCTCTGTGTGTGTGTGTGTGTGTGTGTGTGTCATCATTATCAGTCTTGGGACTAGTAGCTCAACAGCAATTTCCTCTATTCCACTCTGTCATTGGCTTTCTTCTTAATCTCCTGGTAACTCTTCAGGCCCATGCTTTCTTTGACTTGGTCAACAAAGTTTTTTCTTGGTCTTCCCCTACCTCTTTACTCCTCTATTTTGCCTTCAGTTTCATGCATTGCCAGCACCACATTTCAAAAGCCTCCAATCTTCTTATATCTTCTCTGCCTAGAATCCAGGTTTCATATCCATATAGTGCGATACTCCATATCAATGTCTTTATTAATTTTTTTTTTTTTTCAATTGCAGGTTGAGGTTTCCTGTTAAACTGCTTTTTATTTTAAAGATTTGGGTTTTTGCAGTATTTATTTTTGACCTTATGTCTTCTCTTGCTCTGCCACCTTCTGTTATTAGGTTTCCTAAGTATTTAAAGCTTTTTATTTGTTTCCCGTTGATGTCTATATACTCTATATTGATAGGATTTTGCCTGTAACAAGGATTTTGTTACTCAATAAGATTATTCGGGGGTACTTATCTGTGTTGATTTTCATTTTATATTTTTTGAGGTTATTATGGCAAATTTCAAACATGACCATTTATCTTTATGCCGCTATTTATTTTATTTTTAGTTTCTTGAATGGCATTTTCAATATATAAATCAAATAAAAGTGGTGAAAGTATGCATTCTTGTCTTACTCCACTTGTTATATTTATTATTTTAATTTGTCCATTTTGATTTTTATATATTTGATAAATTATTTTTCTATCCCTCGAGTCTATACTGATATTAGTTAGGCAATTTAGGAGTATTTCTTGGTTTACTTAATCAAACACTTTCTCTAAATCAATCCTTTATTCTTTCTGAATTCAAATTGGTCTTCATCCACTAGACCAGTGCTTCCCAAACTTATGTATACCAAGGCTCCCTTTGTAAAAATTAAAATATTTCATGCCCCCCCCATAAAAAAAATCATAATATAGACATATATTGGAATAAAAGCCAAAAGGCTATTTTTCTGGCAACCTTAATAATATTGAAGGGAATACAAATCCTTTGATGTTTATCTGCCAGTAAGTGAAACTCTAAGAACTAGGACTAAGATCCATGAGTTTCATATGGAAAAAACTATCGGCAAATCCAAGTGTAATTAACCACTTAGTAGTACAACACCAAGGCAACTCGTATCAAAGGTGGAGCAAGCTTCCTCACTATCCTTGATATTTTCTCATAATGTAAAAACACAGCCCCTAGGGGATGTAATACTGTAATTACATTATGAGGAGAGGTCACTACCCAGACCGGTTTCAACCTTTTTTGAGGTCTCATCAGTGAGTAGGTAGACCTGGAAGATAACAAGGTTTAAGTGAAAAGAATTAGAAACTCTAGTTCTTAGAGTTTCGCTTACTGGCAAAAAAACATCAAAGGATTTGTATCCCCTTCATTATTATAGACATATATCATCATCATCAAATTCCTGCCATGTACCCTCAAGGGGTGTACAGGATATGATAGTACTACATGAAAAAATTTACATCATTATTAATTTCCTATCTACAATTTTCCTCCAAATCAGTCTGTTACTTGTCAAGACTCCAACATTATCAGATCTTATATTTCTATCGTCTAAAGCACTTTGTACAGTATCAATCCACCTATATCTTGGTCTTCCTCTAGGTCGTTTTGCTGCCAACCTGGCAGAGAACACTTGTTTTGCTAATCTTTCCTCGCCCATTCTGTTTAAGTGACCATACCACCTGAGATTAGCTCTGCTAACACATTCCTGGATGCTGACAATGTCAAGTTCTTTCCTAATATCCTCGTTTTTAATATGATATTGCCATTGATGCCATCTGTTCACGCCTATAATCTTTCTCAGGACTCTCATATCTGTGGTCTCTAGTCTTTGGTCAAGTGTTTTACTTCTGACCCAGCTCTCAGATCCATAAGTTAAAACTGGTTTGAACACTGTCTTGTATACAGCTAATTTAGTGTTCCGACTAATTTCTCTCTTATTCCATATGAATTTATTCAATTGACTTCCCACCATACCAGCTTTGCTTATTCTGTTGTCTATTTCTATATTTAATTTACCATCTTCAGTAAAAATCGTGCCTAAATAGCTGAAATATTTTACTTGTTCCACAGGTTCTCCATTCACAACACAGTTGACATTTTCAATGATTCTGCCTATTTTCATTGTCTTTGTCTTTTTATTGCTGACCTTCATACCATATCTATTACAACAGCTATTCAATTTAGTCAGAGAATCTTGCAGACTTGTAGCAGATTTATTTAGAAGTATAGCATCATCTGCATAAAGCAAAGAGCTGACATTAACTTCTCCAATTTTGATATCATGTTTAATACCACTTTCCTTCATAATGTGATCCATATAGATAATGAATAACAGAGGGGATAATGTACATCCTTGTCTCACACCAGATTTAACATTAAACCATCTTCCTGTACTTCCTTCAATTCTAACTGCTGACTTACAACTCAAATAAAGACTAAGTATTGCTTGATATAATGCCCCATTGACACCATATAACTGCAGCGTATTGAATAGCTTCTCTCTTGGCACCTTGTCATATGCCTTTTCCAGATCGACAAAACTTAAATACAGATCTTTGTTATATTCCCATGCTTTCTCGACTATTTGTCGTAAAGTGAAGATCTGATCCTGACAGCCTCTATTTGGCCTGAATCCAGCTTGTTCTTCACCAAGCTTTTCTTCCACAATTCTTCTCAACCGTTTCTCAAGTATACTTGCATAGATCTTGCCAGGAACACTCAGTAGGGAAATACCTCTGTAATTCTCACATGCAGTTTTATTTCCCTTTTTATATATGGGTACTATGCGAGCTCTACTCCAGTCATCGGGAATTCGTCCCTCTGTCCAGGCTTTCTGAACTATGCAGTGCAGCCACTGTAAGACTCTTATACCACCATCTATCCCAATGGCTTTAACAGGCCTTTAAGGCCCACAACCTTCCAAGCATGCTTGGATTTCATAACCGAAATACGAGGATAGAATGGTCACTCCTATGCCGCAAGGTATTCTTGGCTGTATCCCTGTGTGTTCACGGGGCCGGTTTGTCTGCTTGCGGGATGAAAAACACCAGATAAACTGGCGGAAAAAACCCTACTGCCCGCGCCCAAGACCGGCTAACTTGGCTATGGCTGAGGAAGATCCTTCAGCTCCTCACGTCTCTGACGGGAATCGAACCTAGGACACTCCTTCCCCAGGCATATGGTTGCGAAGCGCAAAGCCACTAGGCTAACCGCGCGGACTCTTATACCACCATACTTCAGTATTTCTGGTCGAATATCATCTACTCCTGCTGCCTTTCCACATTTCAAGCCTTTGATGGCTTTTTCTACTTCTAGTATGGATATGTATTTCTGACTGCATGCCTGGTCAGTGTTTTTTACCACTGTGCTGTCATCACTGCTTGTTTCATTTAGCAGTTTTTCAAAGTAATTACTCCATACTTCAAGGATATCTTTTTCTCCCATTTTCATATCACCTTTATCATCTCTAATTCCTTTTACAGCATTCTTTCCTCCATTCTTAAGCTTCTTCAACAACCTCCAGAATATTTTGCCACCTTCTTGATATTTATTTTCTATATTCTTGCCAAAGTCCTCCCATGACTTTTGTTTAGCTAGTTTTACACAGTGTTTAGTATTCTTGCATTTGTCTCTATATTCTCTAAGAGCACAAGCTGACTTATTTGACAGGAACTTTTAGTATGCTTTCTTCTTTTCCTTCACTGCCTCTTTAACTTCCTGTGTCCACCAGGGAGTTCTGATTTTTTTTATCCTTACAGATAACCTCACCACATGCCTCTCTGGCAGAATCAATCAGTTTTCTTCAGAGTTTGCCACTGAATCTCCAAGGTTTGATTCCTGTTCTCAAACTCTTTCATTTTTTCTTCAATAATCTTTCTGTATTTTAGCCTGCAGTTCACATCTGAGAGCTGCTCAACTTTTATTCGCTTTAAAACTTTCTTACATGTTCTTCTTTTCAATATGAAATTCAATTTTATCCTGCTCAAGACTAAATAGTGATCACTTCCAATTTCAAATCCTCTGTACACTCTGGTGTCCTGCACCAGGGAGAAAACATCACTATCAACAATAACATAGTCAATGAGACTTTTCTTATTCCTCGCCTCTTCTCTCCATGTGAATTTGTGCACATTTTTATGTTGGAACATGGTGTTAGTAATAACCAGTCCATGTCCTGAGCAGAAATCCAACAGATATTTACCATTATTATTAGCTTTGCTCTTTTCTCCAAATTTTCCCAAAATATTTTTGTATGTCTCACAATCATTTCCTACTCTGCTATTTAGATCCCCAACAAGGACCAACTTTTCATTTTTCATTGTGTCAGTTGCTTTTTCTAAAGCCTTAAAAAATTCCTCCACTTCTACCTTAGTAGAATCTTCTGTGGGACCATAGGCACAAATAAGTCTCATTGTCCAGTTCCCCATTCTCATATTTGCCCACATTACTCTACTTGAGACTGACTGCCATTCAAGAAGATTAGCCTCGTATTTTGTGTTGAATACTATGGCTACTCCTTCTTTTCCTTGATTGTCATTGCCTGAATATAACATTTTGTATTTATTGCTCAGAAAGATCTCACCACCAGTTTTGGTCTTTTTTGTTTCAGTCACCCCTATTATGTCGATATGGTACTTATCTAATTCCTCAGCTAGCTCGATTTCTTTGCCATTCAGGCTTCTTACGTTGATAGTACCGATCTTTAACTCTGGTGATGTTGAGTTGGGGTTTATTTTCAGATTTGTTCCAGTAGCTGACTTTTCGCTGTTCGCCCTGGTTCCCTGGCGAAAACAACAGGGGCCTTGTTTAACCGGGCGACGCCCCAGCCAGCATGAAATTTTGTCATGTTGTACCATCATTCTATATTTTGGTTTAACCAATAAGAATACAATTTGGTCGGCTAAATCCCAAATTGCCAGCCCATCCTCGTCCGTTCAGTATCCAAGTAGATACCCAACAGGGTGCACCACGAGAAGGTGAGGATTGGACATTAGGTCAGAAGCCCTGGTCGGTTTTCCGCATTCCTTTAAAGGCTACATAGAGGTCTCCTCTCAGTTATACAGCTTTGACCCTTAAGCACCCCTTTCAATTTATATTGAAGATTTTGGTTTGTAATCTTTTTTGTGTTGCTTATCAATACCTTTGAAATGAAACATGAATAAGCATATATTTACTAAAATTCATTAATCGCCGAAATACACAGGAAGCAAAATTTGTTAACCAACACTAATGCGTGATTTTTTCCATTAAAATATAAAAAAAGAACGAAAAAGAAATAATAAATAATGAAAATTAAATACGTTTCTTTTAAGATTAAAAAAAAATCTACTTAATCTTAAAACATTTTAAAATTTGTTTTGATTATTTAACGCATCCCCTTAACAAAACTTACAACCCCCAAGGAGAGCTGCAGCCCACAGTTTGGGAAGCTCTGCACTAGACAATCTATTTTTGAATAAATTCTATTTTGAATAATTTCTAGCAGAATTTTGCTGCTAGAAATTGGCTGCATTTATTAGCATTATTCTTTATTGGTATTATAGTTGATTTCATAAACTCCTTTGTTATTTCTCCTCTATCATAGATTTGGGCTATTAATTGATAGAGTAAGGTTTTTGTCTCATGACCTAAATTTTGTAGTCATTTCTGATGATGCTTTATTAAATTCTTCTCGCATTACTTGGGTGGGGGGGGGGCTAGATTATCTTCATTTTGATTTTCTGTGTTAATATTGACATGTAGTTCATCACCATTATAGAATTTTTCAAGATAATTCTTCCATTCCATTAATATATCCTCAGATTCTATGAATATTTTCTTTTTGATGGCATTGTTTTTGCTGTTATTAAATTTGAAAATCAATTTGTTAATTTCTTTATGGGCTCTCTCTCTCCTTTCTTTTTTAAATAATTCATCTATGTTATTACATTATTTTCCAGATATTTTTTTTGGCTCGTCTACATTTTCTTGTAATTTGATTTTTAAGATATTTGTATTTGGCCACATCTTCTTTAACAGCATTTTTATATTTTCTTCTTTCATTCATAAGGCCAAGTATTTCATCTGTTATCCAATGTTTTATTTTTTTCTGTATTTTTCAATAATTAATTTTATGCATTTGTAATAGACTCCTTAATCATATTCCATTGGTTTTCAATATTCACTATTTTCATAATCTGATTTTTGTATTCCATGTACCAATATTCAGCTTATTGCTTGTCTTCATTTTTGAATAAGTACCAGATTTCATTGGCTGTCGACCTGAGAAACCTGCTGGACATGACTCTTTCAGTGAAGGCTCCATCGCCAATCTTGACTTCATTTTTAACTTCCATTGCTGCTTTTACTTGGGAATGTAATGTGGTGGTTTCCCCTTGCTTTCCACACTGCAGTATTGTAGCATGTATGCTACAAGAGGTTAATACTAGTAGCACTGCTACCCACTACTAGGAATGTTAGTGGCTAGTTGAAAGAGGAAGAAAAAACACTTCTCGAATACTCTAGTAGCTTCAGGGAGAATGGAGGACCTCCTCCTGGGGTTAGTAAGAAAGAAAAGAGACAGATAGAAAGCTTTAAATAAAAAAAAAATATATGACCAAAAGCTTTGAAATGGATCATACTTAGCTCTGAAACCCCATGGTGGCCATGCCCGTGCCTGCAAGTTGCAAGTCCCATGGGGATGTGTATGTATGTGTGTGTATATATATATATATGTGTGTGTGTGTGATCTTATCTCACTAATGTCCAGTCCTGTTCATAGCTTTGCTGATGACAATACACTCCATTCTTCTTCATTATTCTCAGCACATTGTAGTACTCAGATGACTCAAGATTCAATATCTTCTATTTCCAGTGCATCACTGATCTTCTTGCCATTCTCAAGTGGAGCAAAGCTAATTTATTAAACTTTAATCCTACTAAAATACATTCTTTTGTTATTTTCCAGGTGAAAGACTGTGCCTTACTCTTCCTTACTTTTGATAACATTCTGCAACCTACCAAGATAATTTTTTTCTTCTTGGGCTGACTTCCATATCTAGCATATCCTGGCATAAACACATCACGTCCATAGCCTCTTCTGCTCAATTCATAGCACTTTATAAATCTCAGATCTGCGGTGGTACACCAAAAACATTTATCAGAATTGCTTGGTTGTATTTAGAGGAGAGCTATTCACTTACTTTCGTGTTTATGCTCTGTTCTTCTGTAGGTATTTCCATGGACACTGCTCCACTAAACTATCCATCACCATTCCCTCAGCTTCCTATATTCATGTATAAACATAAGCTGTTGCTGTTCAACATCCATAGACCATTCAGCTACGAATTCACCAAATCGACTTCTCATCCTCTACTTTAATTCCATATACGAGGGTGGTCTGAATAGTTCTTGGCCTCGATGGCAACACTGTTGGCACGATTTTATTTTTCTAAGTTGGTACATCTATCATAAGCATCCATGTGAAATTGCAAGTCATTCTATCAAATAATTTGTTTTATACAGCTGTCGGAAGCAAAAGCGTTGTCAGTATCCTTTGAAATGGATAAAATTGAGTATTGTGCAGTTATAAAATTCTTTCTAAAAGAAGGTTTAATGCCAAAAGAAATTCATTCAAAGTTTATACAAATTTATGGGCACTTTTCTCCTTTATTTTTGACAATAAAAAATGGGCTGCCAAGTTGAAACGTGGCCGTACCAGCTTTGAAGATGATCTACGTGAAGGACGTCCATAAAATGTAACAACACCAGAAATCATTGATCAAGTGCACAATATGGTACTGGATGACTGGCGAGTCAAAGTGCATGAAATTGCTGAGACTATAGGCATTTCAAAAGAACGTGTAGGATATATTTTGCATGAAGAATTGCAAATGAAAAAGCTTTGCGCATGATGGGTGCTGCGCTTGCTCACAGCAGATCAAAAATGCATTCGTATGAAAATCTCTGAACAGTGCTTCGAGCGTTTTAACAAGAATAAAACTGATTTTATGCGTCGATTTATTACTATGGATGAGACTTGTATTCTCTATTATGCACCAGAATCCAAACATCGGTCAAAACAGTGTACAGAAGCCGGTTGTTCAGCACCAAAGAAGACTAAGTTGGTTCCATCAGCAGGAAAGGTATGGCATCAGTGTTTTGGGATGCTAAAGGCATTTTATTTATTAATTATCTTGAAAAGGATAAACAATAATCGGGGAATATTATTCCGATCTTTTAACAAAACTAGATGAAAAAATTCATAAGAAAAGCCCCGGTTTGCAGAAGAAAAAATCATCTTTTGTCAGGACATTGCACCTGCCCCACAAAGGTATTTTGGCAATGGGGAAATTAAGGGATCTGTGAATTGTTGTAACATCCACCCTATTCCCCAGATTTGGCTCTCTCTGACTTCTATCTCTTCCAAAAACTAAAACTCTTCCTCGCTGGTCAGTGTTTTTCTTCGAATCAAGAGGCAATTGCAGCTGTAGAGGAGTATTTTGCAGATCTTACCTGAGAACCACTACAGGGATGGGATAACGGTGTTGGAGCATCGCTGAAATAAATGTATTCGTCTTAAGGGAGATTATGTTGAAAATAATTTTGAAATTATAAATCCATTTTTTCATTGTTAGGTATTTTTCAGTCTTTTATATATATATATATATATATATATATAAAATAATTGGATTTATGCATTTTTCAGTACAGAAATCTAAAGATTAGTAATGTCTCTGATTTAAAATCTAAACTGTTTGTTATTGAAATAATATTATGTGAAATTATAAAATGACCACTTAATCTACTTTAGTCTTCAGATGTTCAAAGTTGATAATGCTTCATAATCTTGAGCTATCAATGTTTGAAACTCTGCAATACTAGCGGGAAATGAAGGACCAGTTAATGTGCTTCTGAGGGAGGGGGGAAGCATAGTTGCCCAACTGAATGCCATTATCATCTTGGCTATATATTTCCTAGTAATGGAGGGAGGTGCATATAACAAATGATAAGGTTAGAAGGAAAATCCATTGCATTACTAGAACACAAGAAAACATCACTAAAATACGTTGGAAACAGCTCTAGTGGCGCCATGTGGCTAGATCAGATAGTTTACCTAAAATAGCACTAAAGGGCTTAACTTCTGTTAAAAAAAAAACCACTATGGGTGACTTAGAATCACCTAGATAGATAATATTAGAAAAGTACTAATTCTTTGTTCTCCATTTGCATGGAGAATATGTCTTGTGATCTCCTTGTTAAGGAGATCACAAGACATAAACAACTGGAGGGAGGGAATATGTTAGGACTGTCACCTTTATAATGCCTCAACAATCTTTATAGGACTATAGATGGAGCAGCCCCCCCCCCCCCTCCTCTCAAATTCACTACATTAGAAATAACACACTAGATCAAAGACTGGAGACTACAACTATGACTCTTCTGAGAAAGATTAGGAGAGTGAACAGATGGTATCAATGACAGTATCATATTGAAAATGAGGATATTAGGGAAAAAAACTTAACATTGTTGGCATTCAGGAATATGTTGGCAGTAATCTCAGGTGGTATGGCTGCTTAAACAGACTGGGAGAGGAAAGATTAACAGAACAAGTGTTCTCTGCCAGGATGTCAGGAAAAGACCCACCAAAAGCTAGGTCAATTGATACAGCACAAAAGTGCCTTAGAGGGCAAAAATATGAAATCTGATAATATTGGAGTCTCGACAGATAAAAGATTAAGTTCGAGGAGAATTGCCAATAAGTTACTAATGATGTAATGTTTTCATGTAGTAGTAGTAGTATTTATGTATGTGCCAAATATTTGATTTTGCTTCAGTATTTGGCATATTTCTCAGATATTCAACTTTGGCAGAATCAGTAGAAAGATTCAGTATCTGCTGACTGATGCAGAAAAATTCCTATTACATGCACTATAACAGATGCAAGTAATTGGAAAAGTCTCTCCTTATCCTGTATGACTGCATACAAAAGCTTGTTGCATTTTCTTTGGTGTTTTATTTTAGTTTATAGTATGAAGTATCAAAATTTCTCTTTAAATATTGAAAAAGAATAGTTTTAGCCATAAATAATAATAATGCAATATTTGGAAGTTTTATGATTTATCTGAAAATTCAGAATTTGTATAATGTAAAACATGCAAAAACAAAATATCTGGATACTGCAAGAAAAAAGATGTACACATCTCTGACTAACTGTAAAACATTAGCATAGGAATGAATTTGTAAAATAAGATGAAACTGAAACATCAAACCATAATACAAGAACTAGTAAGCAGTCAGAATCTAAAATAAATCCACCAAAACAAAAGCATTAGATGTTAAGGAATAATCTAAAAAATAAAATATGGGATGCAGATAACAAACATGAAAAATCCTTTTTTGCCACCAAAACAATTACAGGTCTCTTGATTAACGCGATTAATTAATCCCTCGATGTTACTGCATATATCAAAATTGCGTTAATCAAATATAATAATCAATGGTAAAACTTACAATTCGTCCATGATCGATTTCTGTATTAATAATTCGTTTTATATGGTACTCTTTTAGGAAAGATAAAAAATGAATGCAAAGTAAATGTTTATTAAATGCTTGTACCTACATTAGTTACTGACATTTTTTTATCAAAAAAATTATCAACCAGTTATCAAGATTTCCACAACCACGTTGCCCATAGGATTTTGAAAACCACCTAAGTCATTAGTGCATTCTGGTCAAAGGTTTTTCCAAACAGCCCTCATGCAGCTAGAAGACACTTGCTCCCACGAGTCATGAATGTTTTCAAATGCATGTTTAATGTTAAAATTTTTCCAAAATTCTTGGAGCATTATTGCATTTTCTCCCATTGTTGTTGTTGTTTCTACTGCCTTTGAGAATGTCTTTTTAAGAAAATAGCCTTTGAAATTTGCAATGATGCCCATGTCCATGGGTTGTAGCAATGATGTCGCATTTGGTGGGAAAAAAAAACAACTTTCATATATTCACACAGATCATTAAGAGATTTTGGATGACCAGGTGCATTATCTAAAAGCAAAAGAACTTTGAAAGTTAAGTTATTTCTCTTGTAATAAGCTTCAACTATCGATCAAAAATACGATTAAACCAATCTTTGAATAGGCTTTGGGTAACCCAAGCCTTCTGATTCGTCCACCAAATTACAGGTAAAGAGTTCTTGTTACATCCTTTTAAAGCCCATTGGTTCTGAGTTCGATAGACAAGCAGCGGCTTCAATTTAAAATCTCCGTTAGCATTCCCTCCAAGCATAACAGTTAAGCGATCTTTTGATACTTTATAGCAGGCTGCGCTGCTTCTTTTTGATATAAAAGTTTTAGATGGCATTTTTTTCCAAAAGAGGCAAGTTTCATTGAAAATTTGGCGGTAATTGTAAGAATTTTCTATGATAATTTTCTCAGCTCAGCAGGAAATGTAGATGCAACATCTTCATCAACACTTGCAGCTTCACCTGTTATTTTCACATTCTTTAGTCCAGCCCTAGATTTAAATTTTTCAAGCCAGGCTTTGCTAGCTGCAAATTTTGAATTGTTTTCTTTATATTTAGTCTCTTTAAGTCTTGAAAAGAAGCTTAGAGTTTTGGCCGTGATATTATAGGCACTAATTGGAATTCTCTTTTGATTGGGAAAAAATTTATGAAGAACATAATTTGTAAATATAGCAGAACAATTGGAGCTTGTAATACACCCACTCTTAATGCTTAATGGGATGAATGATGTCATCATGCTCACAACTTTCTTTCTCTCGGCCAGGAAACACTCCTCGAGCTTGCATGTTTTTGCGTAGTAAATTTAAAGGCACGTTAATTAAAACTCTTGCTGCATATATAAAGGGATTGTCAATTAATTTCGCTGCATTAATCAAATCCCACGTTAAGCAAGGGATATACCTGTATTTATAAAATTTAATTTTCAGTTTTCGGTTCATGCTTCAGTTTCATATTCACTCCGTACTTTGGCCAAATTTCAAACCGTATATTTGGTATTCAGTTATTCATGTTTCAGTGCATCCCTGAGGTGACATTGTACATCCCTTTGAGTGTACATATCAAGAGTTTGATGAATTTTCTTGTTACCTTCATTTCTCATCACGATGTCATTGAGATCAAAGGTATTCAACTGAACTCTGCTTTATGCAGATGATATTCCATTATCTGCATATGTTCCAGATGATGGAACATATCATCTGGAATATTACAGGTCTTTCAGGGTTCATTAACTGAAGTGAATAACTGTTGTAGCAAGTTTTTGAAAATAAGGAAAATGAAAATAGGCAGGAACATGGAAAACAAACTGCATTCTCAGTGGAAAAACTGTAGAAGTGATTTTTCAGCTAAAAGCATAATTTTAGTATAGGTATCAGCTTAAATTAGAAAATGCATAATAATTATGCAAATATATGGAATAACAGTGAATTTAGTAAAAACACTAAATAAGCAGATTACATGGCAGTGTTCAAACCAATTTTAACTTATGGATCTGAGAGCTAGTTTGGAAATCAGTCATTCAGAGACTGGAAACAATAGATAATGAGAGTTCTGAAATTATGGGAGTAAACAGATGATACAAATGGCAGAGTCATATTAGGAAAAAAACTTTGTTAGCATTGAAGAATGTGTGAGCAGAGCTAATCTGAGGTGGCATGGTTAGTTAAACAGAATGGGAATGGAGTAGAGAGGTTGCCAAATTGAGTTTTTGATGCCAGGATGGCTAGGAAAAGATCAGCTATGAAGCACTCCCCCAACCTGAACAAATATGGTTGCATGATTTGCCAAAGATCTGAGACAGTCATTCTAAGACTAGGTAATTGGACTTCTCCAAATTAACTTTATAATTATCTGGTCCAGAGAGGACATTAGTTTCGTTATATTTGAATTGGTTTCAATGCAGTAGTTGAGTGCCTGTGCTTGTCGCAGTTATTATTTATGCTCTGAAGATGCTGGTTAGAAAAACCAGTGAAATGTTAATTTTTCATCTGTTGGTGGTGTTAATACTGTGAAGTGCTAGTATGAACTATAATAGCATCTTGTACATCCCCTAGAGTGTATATATATCAGGAATTTCATGACTTTTCTTCTACCTTCATTTCTTTTCATGTTAATTTATGCTCATATTTATGTTAGCGCAAGTGTTATTGCGCTAACATAAATATGAGCATAAATTAACATTGAAGTCCATGTGCTGAATTGAAATCCAGTAGGTATTTATCATTATTAAATTTAAAGCATGTGCTATACAGAGTACATAGACATGTATTATATTCATTTTGTTCCTATGACAGTCTCATCCATGAAGTATAAACTTGTAGTTGTTTAGCACTCCATGCAACAGTGGGATTCAAAACTCAGATGAAACACTTGTTTTTCCTTCATATTGCTTTCATTGTCCGCATGGTTAGCCTAGTGGCTGTGTGCTTCACAACCATAATGCCTGGGGAAGGAGTGTCCTAGGTTCGATTCCTGTTGGTGATGTGAGGAGCTGAAGGATCTTCCTCAGCCATAGCCAAGTTAGCAGGTCTTGGGCGTGAACAGTATGGTTTTTTCCCCCAGTTTATTCTGGGGTTTTTCATCCTGCAAAGCAGGCAAACCGGCCTTGAGAACTCAACACTATGGACATAAGATACACCGGGGCATAGGGCTGACCACCTTATCCTGTGAGCGGCTTGAGGTCCTATGATTAATAAACCCTCGACACCACAAGGTAAAAGAGGGAAAAAGGAAGATAAGATGAGATTTCGCACTACCTGATATTTTTAATATTATTATTCACATTCAGTAAATGTTTCTTATCACTTACAAATCTACTGAAATGATTCTTTTATGATAAATCTTTATTATCTTATTTATTCTTTTGTTGTTTGCCTGAGTACCACAGGTGTTTAGGGGGCATTTACTTTTCATAATCTGATGAGACCTTGCTTATTTGAAGCAGCACGAAAAAGATTGTTTGTTTTCTACAGCAGGATAACTGGTTTATTTGGTACAGGAGTAAATTTATGATAATTGACTAGGATTCTCCAAAATACCTATTTACACATTTAACTGCTATGTGGCATAGCCATAGTGCTACAGCTCTGTTTTAACTTCTGCAGGAGTATAAATGAACAACATGAAAGAAGCCCTGAAGATGTTCTGTGAATTTTATCATTGGTTGCTTATTTAAGTAATTTAGGATTTATAACCACTATTTCTTGCACAATTATCTTGATAATAAGATTTGTTTTAATGTTTAAATTCTTCTGCATTTTAATTCTTTTCTATCTCTCTCTCTCTCTCTCCTTTCTAGGAATGTCTCACACAAAAGCACACAAAAGGGGCAGCATAGTGTCATCTTTTAAACACGATGAACATTTAAGACAGGTTGGAAAATCCTATAACACATCTGATGCTACAAGTGTTTTGTCTGATGATGATAGCCTTTTAAGTAAAAGTGCTATTTCAAGGCTTCTTGCAGAATCAACTGATGATCCGATATATTTTGCAGAAAAAATTTTGAGTCACAAAAATACTTCAAAACATGTAGGAAGAGAGAAAAAACATTTAAATGAAACTTCTAGTGCAAATACCTGTGCATTAAGCACTATTAAAGAAACAGAAGTAACAGAAAATGGAATGCTTGATATTACAGCTAAATCAACTGTGAAAACAAGATCAAGTAAACACAGTAAAAATGTGATGAAAAAAAATCCACCTAAGGGAAATGAAGTTAGATGCTCAGCATTGTCTGATATTGTTGAAGTTGATCAGAAGGATAGTGTTGAACAAGATCTTTTTAGAAAGCAGAAGGAAAGCATTGATAAGAAATCTAAACTGCCTTCACAAAGTAACAATAACATATCTGATATAACTGCTATTTCTGAGTCAAACAGCCATCTAGAAGAAAGGACCAAAATTCCTTCACGAACAGAAATTGTAGAATGTGAGAAGTCATATAGGATCAGTAGTACTACCAATAAAAATAAATCAAGTTGTGCTTTAATACCCAGATCACTCTCTTTAAATAGTCTATCTTTTCCAGAAACAAAAAGTTCCAGTAGTTCAGAAAAAAGTGTTTATACACCTCAGTTAAGCTTAAAATTTGACCAGGTTTATTCCAAGGAAACTTTGGTTCAGTCTCTTGATGGTGAATGTAATAAGCAGCCACCAGGAAAAAATGTAAAAAAAAGTAAAATTCAGCATGTACAAAAAATGGATAAATCAGTACTAACAAACATCACTCCTGAAACAGTTATGTGTCCATGTTTTCATGCTCACCATTTAGGATCTCACACTGACACCCATGTATCTGTGACCCGCTTTCAACATGAGCAACCTTCAACTCAGCACTGTCCAATTTCACATCTTCCTCTAACTGAAACGTACCTTCAATCATTTAAGTTGCCTAAGGATTTAATAAATCCACAGAGCTCTCTACAAAATGGTATTCCCTTTCAGCATGTTCCACCTTATTCAACAACAGCATTACCTACAAATAATGCTCCATATCTTTGGTATGGTTGTTCATCAGAATTGCATAATAAAGGCGTGAGTGGAACATGGCCTACTCATCTGTTGAATGAACAGCAGTTTCCTATTTCTTATCCAAGTAAGTAATAATCCTTTGTTATATCTTAGGTTTTATTAAAGTTTCCATTTGCTTTGAGTTTATTACTTTAATAGAAATGCTATAATTACAACATAACTGTGAAAGCACATCACAAAGTTTAGTAATAAAATTTTGCATTAATGCAAATTTTGTTACCAAATTTGCATTAATGACTAAATATCATGTGTTTGTCATTATCATCGTCAGTATTTTTGATGCAGAAGTTGGAAGCAATTGTGCAAAAAGAAGGTATATCAAAAGTTCCTAACCAAGTAACTTGGCAGATGAACTTTTAGCATACAGGGGGAGAGCTAAGCTATGTATAAAAAGTGGCTAAACAAAAGTCATCGGAGGACTGCTAAGAATATGGAAAACAAATATCATGAAGGTGGCAAAATATTCTGCAGGTCATTGAAGGAGCTTCAAAATGGAAAAAAGAGTTACTATGAAAGGAATCAGATAGTAATGAATCTTGTAAAAGAATATACTATTATTTTACAAGACTAATTCTTGCCCAATATCACTTCAACACATTGACAAGCCCATGGCTCAGCCATGGGCTTGTCATTATCCTCCCCCAATTGCTAACTTTTATATGAAACTTTTGAGCTTTAGATTCCTTAACTTTAAAATCCAAAGTCTGGCTTAGGTATGTTGATGCTTTTGTTATCTGGTCACATGGTCACCGAGACATTACACGCTTTCCTCAGTCACCCAAACAAACAACACAAAAGCATATAATTCACAAGACTGCATCTAATAATAAAAATAAACTAGATTACAATAAAACTGTAGCCATTCCATAATTAAAGAGATGTCAGATAAAATAAAACAGAATTTTACAGAAATACAATTTTAATGCCACCTTTAAACCTCCTGCCAAATTAAAGAATTCCAAGGATCCACTGCCTCTCCTGGAGTATACTGTATTCAGTGTACCTGTAATTTGCCTCGTATAGATGAAACTGGAGCTCTCTTCCTATCAGAAAAAATGTGTCTGGACAATTCTTTGCAAAAAAATTTGAAATCCTATTTCATGTCATTCCCATATATGGGAAAAAAAAAAGAAATATTTTATATATTATTATTATTTCGAGTATATTTAGTGTTCTAAAATTTTATTAAAACTATTAGAAAATTAATATTCCATCTACAGGCTCTGAAGATGGAATATTAATTTTTACAAAAATGGGATAGGGTGGTTTAGGAAGAAAGGACACTATATTTAAGAATATTGAAGGATAATAGTTATTTCCAACTAATATTTATAGTTAACTATTTACATATTCCTATTAACTATTCTATTAATAATTAGAATAGTTATTAGGGAGAATAAAATATTTAAGAATAGTTAAGGAGAAAGGGCACAATATTTAAGAATGTTTATTCTTCTCACCATTCACTATTTTTCTGTGCTGCGCATTTAGACATCCATCCAGGTGTGATATATTTTTTATCTGAACAAATTCAGAAAGTGAAGTGTTTGTTATTGAATACACGTGTATTTTGAAAATCGCTGCACTTTTCCTGCATAGTGAAGACATCTTGTATGCTGCTATCATTTGCAGAGCTAGTTGAAGATCATAGGTGAAGTTTTGAGTAATTATATTAAAGAAAATCATAATAAAATTACTTAAATGTTGTCATAATGATGTAAACCAGCATATGCTATGCCATCTGCAGCTTCAATAGTTTACCTTTTCCTCCAGTACTAGTATTTTATGACACTAAGAAATTTTAAATTTTATATTTAGTCTTCTTTACTGTAAAAATAAAATAAATAATATGTATGTGTGTGTGTGTAGATGGATGCTCCCAAAGTGAAATATGTAATTCTCTTGTGAACCATTCAAAAATAAACTGTAATCAGAGATATGTCATTAACAACTGATTAGATAGCATATCCTTTCCCACCAATGAGCTGTGAATTCGAAACACAATAGGCATGGATGTTTGTAATTAGTGAGAGATAAATTTCGTCATCTGAAAATACTAGCACTGGAGGAAAAAGTAAAGACTACTATTGCAGCTGCAAATGTCAATTTAGCTTATGCTGATTTACATCATTATGACAGCATTTATGTAATTTTATATTATCATTTTCTTTAATATAATTACTCAAAAGTGCACCTACATTTTAAACTAGCTCTGTAAATGATAAATAAATAACATTTTCAGTGAACTTTTTCTGTAATGAATAGTCCATGCGATGAATTTTCCCTGTGATGAATTATCTGTGAACCGAAAAAAAGGAACATAGATATCACATTAAGTTTAATAACTAAATCTAGCCTTTTTGATCTACCCCTGAATACTCAACACACAATTGACTGGAAAGGTGCCTGTGAATTTCTTATCAGCACCTTAATCTTAACAATAATGATGGTTTAAAAATCCCAAGAATATGGATGGACAAATTCTACTGACATAACCTTTTGGTGTAAGAATTCATTTTAATTTATAATTAGGACTGTTAATTATATATTAAATTATTGATTAGGCCACCATTACTGCTGTATTAAAAGTATCAGTATGAACTTGGTCTCTGATGATGTTATAAATAGGAAATAGCTTATGTAGTGTTTTTATTTTCACTAGAGGTCAGGCTAGTAGAATAAGGATTGATCAGATTGTCACTTTGGCATGCTGTTTGAATGTAATATAGCTTGTCTTTATATGTATGTATGTATATTCCAGATGTTGACCTTAATATAAAGGTCAAAACATTGGGAAATTCAAGTAATTATTCTTGATGTGGATGTAATCTCCATAATTTTATAGGAATGATTGTTCTGGATTTATTTATGAGTATACCATCATCTCATAAAATTTAAAAAAAAAAATTAGATTAACATGTCAAATTTGAATATCAGATTTAATGCCACTTTCCTTCATGATACAGGAAAAACATGAATTTGATATGCACGATAATCAGCGTGATTGAGTAAAATGATACTATTTCTCGCTTTAAACGAGTGATTAATCATTTAACGTGATTTTTTTTACTTTATACCAAATCTCACATTACGCAACTTTTTTTGTCGCCAATCTGAAGCGAGCGGGAAAAACTGGGTCATTAAGAGACATGAAAGTAGCACTAGTAATACAATGATTGTGCGATACCTGGGATATAGCAAATCTACAGTTTGGACTATATTATATAAGAGCAAAAAATACAAAGAACAAGGAAATGTTGTTACTACTACTTTAAGAAAGCAGATCACCCGAAATAGGAGCCTTTTAATGATCGAGATGGAGAACCTTCTATCACTCTGGATTGATGATTATAACCAAAAATGAATACCTCTTAGTATCGGGAATATTCAGGCAAACGTTCTCTATATTTTTACCTCATTGAAAGAGACCAAATTTCAAGAGGAATGTGAAAGCTTTACTGTGAGTTCAGGATGGTTTGACTGTTTTAAAAACCAAACTAAACTGCACTGCATAACATAAGAATAACTGAGGAATCTGCTAGTGCTGATAAAGATTCTGTGGCCAAGTTTCCTGAAGAATTGCAAAGGGTAATTCAGGAGGATGATTATGATGATCAGCAAATATTCAGCATCGATGAAATTGGTCTCTTTTGGAAGCATATGCCAACAAAAACTTTCCTAGCTAAAACTGAAGGATCTCAGCCAGGATACAAAGTATCTAGAGATCGTGTTATGCTTTTATTAGGAGACAATGCAGAAGGTGACTTTAAATTCAAGCCTATGTTGGTTTACTGCACACAAAATCCAAGATCTAACATTATTGAAGAAATCAGCACAATTAGAAAAGAACTTGGATTTAATGAACTAGATAATGAAGATGTGAGAAACTTGTTCAATTCCTGTTCAGAACAGTTAAGTGAGAATAATCTCCTTCAACTAGAATAACAGTGTGCATATGAAGAAGATAAGGAATGCGAACAACAAGAGAATGTTACCACTAAGAAGCTAACTGCAAAAGAATTTGAGCTAATGTTTAATCATATTGAGTATGCTGAGGAAATTTTGTTCGATGCGGATTCTGATATCGAACAAATCTTGATAAATTGATCGCCAACTATCACAAATTGCATGACATGATGAAAAAATCTAGCATGATTCATACATCTTTACTTTTTTTTTTTTTTTTTTTTTTTTAAGGTAGCTTAATCAAATGTTTAGACATTAAATAAAAATTTAAGCTATTGATTTTTATTAACTTTGATGACTTTATGCTCAAATTTACCCTAACAGATGGATGAATTATAATTATTCCTATTGTTTATTGCATTCCCTTATCGCGATTTTGCTTAGCATGCATTAATTGATGGATTAATTAATCACATTAAGCAAGGTTTTCCTGTAATATGATCCATGTAGATGATGATGATGATTATCCGTTGAGATAATGTGTATTCTTGTTTCTACACCTACTTAGAATATTGTATATTATCAGCCACTAGGTGGCATGTGTTATGGAAGATTGTAGTTGTTAAAGTAATATTGCTTGTTTTTATCAGTTGTGTTATGGTGTGCATTAGGTTTAGTACAGATACGAATATTTAGTGATTGTTTAGAGTATCATCATCATCAAATTCCTGACATCTACTCTCAAGGAGTATACAGGATATTATAATAGTACTACATGATAAATTTTTATCATTACTAACTTCCTATCTACAATTTTCTTTCAGATCAATTGGTTATCTGTCAATACTCCAGCATTATCAGATCTTATTGCATTAAGATCTGATATGGTACATATCAGATCTTTTGATACAGTAAAAAGTCCAGGCATTTTTTACTGTATCAATCTACCTATATCTTGGTCTTCCTCTGGATCTTTTTTTTGCCAACCTGGCAGAGAACACTTGTTTTGTTAATCTTTCCTCTCCGATTCTATTTACAGTAAGTGACCATACCACCTGAGATTAGTTCTGCTAACATACTCCTGGATGCTAACAATGTCAAGCTCTTTCCTAATATTCTCTTTTTTAATATGCTATTACTATTGATGCCACCTGTTCACACCCCTAATCTCTCTCATGACTCTCATATCTGTGGTGTCTAGTCTTTGGTCAAGTGTTTTATTTTTAACCCTCTCAGATCCATACAGCTAATTTAGTGGTTTGGCTAATTTCTCTCTTATTCCATATAAACTTATTCAGTTGACTTCCTACCATACTGGCTTTGTTGATTCTTCTGTTGTCTATTTCGATATTTAATTTACTATCTTCATTAAAAATTGTGGCTATGTAGCGGAAAAGTTTTACTTGTTCTATAGGTTCTCCATTCACAATGCAGTTTATATTTTCATTGTCTTTGTCTTGTTGCTGATTTTTATACTAAACCTATTACAACAGCTAAATTTAGTCAGGGAATCTTGCAGACTTGTACTGGATTTATTTAAAAGTATAAAGCAAAGAACTGAGATTAACATCTTCAATTTTGATATCAGGTTTAATACTGCTTTCCTTGATAATGTGATCCATATAGGTAATGAATAACAGAGGAGATAATGTACATCATTGTGACATCAGATTTAACATCAAACCATCTTCCTATACTTTCTTCACTTCTAATTGCTGACTTACACCCTCTGTCCCAAAAGAAACCGAACTTTTCAAAAATAGAAGAAACTAGTGGCACCACCTGTTGTATCTTTTTGTTGTCGAAAGCGGCAACCTTCATCAGTGTTGTATCAACTGTTTATGACATTTGTTTCATTAGAAGCTGAGTTATAGTGCCAAGAGTGACAGTGTGTTTTGACTAATGGTTGGTCATCACGATATTCATGTCGTATGCGACCAATTCTCGCTATCAATCACTTCAAAAACTTCGAGATAAAACTCACGATTGACTGTTTAGCCAGGCGGAACAAATTCTTTGTGGATAATGCCCTTGGAATTGTAGAAATAAATCAGCATTGTCTTTACTTTTGACTTCTCTAAGTCTAAGAGACTTTTTTTCGGGTGCCCCTCTTCTAGTGGTCTACATTCAGCACTCTGACACTTTGTTTTGGGCTTATACTCAAAACACCATGTTTCGTCACCAGTAACGATTTTACGAGTTTCAAGAAAGTTTGAGTCCTTACGAGCGGTTTTAATGAGGTCCTTGCGGTGTTCAATTCGATACGTTTTTTTAGTCGTCGGTCAACTTGTGGGGAACATTTTGACCGAGACTTTGGGCCTTCGTGAATTCAATTTACGAAAGCCCAAAGTCTCGGTCAAAATGTAGTGCACAGTTGATTTTGGAATCCCCAATTCATCTTCAATCAATCTCACAGACGATTTTGGGTTTTCTTTGATGAAATCGCGCACTTTTTTGGATGTTAACTTTGCTCAATCCAGTTTTTGGATGGCCTGGCTTTTCGTCATCCTCAACGTCTCATGATCACTTTGAAATCACTTAAACCACTCAAACTTGAGTATGGGATAAGCATTCATCACTGTATGCTTTTTTTGATGCGTTTTGGTAAAACATTTACCAAGTTTAACACAAAAGTCAATCACAGCTCTCTGTTTGAAACTCATTTTTCAACTGTTCGTGAAAACACACTATCACTCTTGGCACTATAACTCGGCTTCTAATGAAACAAATGTCATAAATAGTTGACAAAACACTAATGAAGGTTGCTGCTTTCCACAACAAAAAAGATACAACAGGTGGTGCCACTAGTTTCTTCTGTTTTTGAAAAGTTCGGTTTCTTTTTGGACAGAGGTTGTACAACTCAAATAAAGACTCCTTTCTTTTAGGCTTGCACGGTGATCCGAATGCATTTTTGGAAATTATGGAGACAACTACCGTGTTTGAATAAAAACTTTAGTTTACTATTACTAAAATTTTACAATTCGACGTTTCGACCTTTATGTTAAGGTCATCTTCTGGAGCGTACAAATATACACAGGAAACAAGCTATACTACAATCATACTGGTTCGTTAAAGACACTGACTAACCGCTACCACAATTGTTGCCCTGACCTCTGGTGGGAAAAAAAAAAAAAATATTATACATCATCATCATCATCAAATTCCTGCCATGTACCCTCAAGGGGTGTACAGGATATGACAGTACTACATGAAAAAATTACATCATTACTAACTTCCTATCTACAATTTTCCTCCAAATCAGTCTGTTACTTGTCAAGACTCCAACATTATCAGATCTTATATTTCTATCATCTAAGGCACTTTGTACCGTATCAATCCACCTATATCTTGGTCTTCCTCTGGGTCATTTTCCTGCCAACCTGGAAGAGAACACTTGTTTTGCTAATCTTTCCTCTCCCATTCTATTTAAGTGACCATACCATCTGAGATTAGCTCTGCTAACGCATTCCTGAATGCTGACAATGTCAAGTTCTTTCCTAATATCCTCATTTTTAATATGATATTGCCATTGATGCCATCTGTTCACGCCTCTAATCTTTCTCAGGACTCTCATATCTGCGGTCTCTAGTCTTTGGTCAAGTGTTTTACTTATGACCCAGCTCTCAGATCCATAAGTTAAAATTGGTTTGAACACAGTCTTGTATACAGCTAATTTAGTGTTCCGACTAATTTCTTTCTTATTCCATATGAATTTATTCAATTGACTTCCCACGATACCAGCTTTGCTGATTCTGTTGTCTATTTCTATATTTAGTTTACCATCTTCAGTAAAAATTGTGCCAAAGTAGCTGAAATGTTTTACTTGTTCCACAGGTTCTCCATTCACAACACAGTTGACATTTTCAATGATTCTGCCTATTTTCATTGTCTTTGTCTTTTTATTGCTGACCTTCATACCATATCTATTACAACAGCTATTCAATTTAGTCAGAGAATCTTGCAGACTTGTAGCGGATTTATTTAGAAGTATAACATCATCCGCATAAAGCAAAGAGCTGACATTAACATCTCCAATTTTGATATCAGGTTTAATACCACATTCCTTCATAATGTGATCCATATAGATAATGAATAACAGAGGGGATAATGTACATCCTTGTCTCACACCAGATTTAACATTAAACCATCTTCCTGTACTTCCTTCAATTCTAACTGCTGACTCACAACTCAAATAAAGACTAAGTATTGCTTGATATAATGCCCCATTGACACCATATAACTGCAGCGTATTGAATAGCTTCTCTCTTGGCACCTTGTCATATGCCTCTTCCAAATCGACAAAACTTAAATACAGAACTTTGTTATATTCCCATGCTTTCTCGACTATTTGTCGTAAAGTGAAGATCTGATCCTGACAGCCTCTATTTGGCCTGAATCCAGCTTGTTCTTCACCAAGCTTTTCTTCCACAATTCTTCTCAACCGTTTCTCAAGTATACTTGCATAGATCTTGCCAGGAACACTCAGTAGGGAAATACCTCTGTAATTCTCACATTCAGTTTTATTTCCCTTTTTATATATGGGTACTATGAGAGCTCTACTCCAATTATCGGGAATTCGTCCCTCTGTCCAGGCTTTCTGAACTATGCAGTGCAGCCACTGTAAGACTCTTATACCACCATACTTCAGCATTTCTGGTCGAATATCATCTACTCCTGCTGCCTTTCCACATTTCAAGCCTTTGATGGCTTTTTCTACTTCAAGTATGGATATGTATTCCTGACTGCATGCCTGTTCAGTGTTTTTTATCACTGTGCTGTCATCACTGCTTGTTTCATTTAGCAGTTTTTCAAAGTAATTACTCCATACTTCGAGGATATCTTTTTCTCCTGTTTTCATTTCACCTTTATCATCTCTAATTCCTTTTACAGCACTCTTTCCTCCATTCCTAAGCTTCTTCAACAACCTCCAGAATATTTTGCCACCTTCTTGATATTTATTTTTTATATTCTTGCCAAAGTCCTCCCATGACTTTTGTTTAGCTAGTTTTACACACTGTTTAGCTTTCTTACATTTGTCTCTGTATTCTGTAAGAGAAAAAGCTGACTTATTTGCCAGGAACTTTTGATATGCTTTCTTCTTTTCCTTCACTGCCTCTTTAACTTCCTGTGTCCACCAGGGAGTTCTGATTTTTTTATCTTTGCACACAACCTCACCACATGCCTCTCTGGCAGAATCAATCAATGTTTCCTTCAGAGTTTGCCACTGAATCTCCAAGGTTTGATTCCTGTTCTCAAACTCTTTCATTTTCTTTTCAATAATATTTCTGTATTTTAGTCTACAGTTTACATCTGAGAGCTGCTCAACTTTTATTCACTTTAAAACTTTCTTACATGTTATTCTTTTCAATATGAAATTCAATTTTATCCTGCTCAAGACTAAATAGTGATCACTTCCAATTTCAAATCCTCTGTACACTCTGGTGTCCTGCACCAGGGAGAAAACATCACTATCAACAATAACATAGTCAATGAGACTTTTCTTATTCCTAGTCTCTTCTCTCCATGTGAATTTGTGAACATTTTTATGTTGGAACATGGTGTTAGTAATAACCAGTCCATGTCCTGAGCAGAAATCCAACAGATATTTGCCATTATTATTAGCTTTGCTCTTTTCTCCAAATTTTCCCAAAATATTTTTGTATGTCTCACAATCATTTCCTACTCTACTATTTAGATCCCCAACAAGGACCAACTTTTCCTTTTTCATTGTGTCAGTTGCTTTTTCTAAAGCCTCAAAAAATTCCTCCACTTCTACCTTAGTAGAACCTTCTGTGGGACCATAGGCACAAATAAGTCTCATTGTCCAGTTCCCCATTCTCATATTTGCCCACATTACTCTACTTGAGACTGACTGCCATTCAAGAAGATTAGCCTCGTATTTTGTGTTGAATACTATGGCTACTCCTTCTTTTCCTTGATTGTTATTGCCTGAATATAACATTTTGTATTTATTGCTCAGAAAGATCTCACCAGTTTTGGTCTTTTTTGTTTCAGTCACCCCTATTATGTCGATCTAAAAATTATACATCAACGCTAAAGTCCTATTATTTGTGTTGTCTACTATATACATATATTAACATTATATTGACATCATTCCAGCCAGTTGGAGTGGAATGGTTTCTAATAATAGCAGATTGGCTAGAGTCCTGACTTGTGTTGAATCTTTCAAATTAGGTTGGCTGAATGTGTGCCATCCAGATCCTTGGAATTTTCATACCATCTTTATTGTTGATATTTGGGTGGTTTATCAGGATTTCGCAGGATTCTTTAAATTTTCTTTCGTACCATGTTTTTGTACGGTGTAAGGAGCAGGTGCTTTTCCAGTTGATTTGGTGTAAGGTGTTGAGTGCGTGGTCTGAGAGGCCTGCTTCACCATAATGGTTATATTTAATGTGTCTAATGTGTTCTTTTTTGCGTATAGGGATTGTCCGTCCTGTTTCACCAATGTACGGTAAGTTACAGGTGCAGCGGATGCAATAGACTCCAGGATGTGCTAATGGGAGGAGAGGGTCCTTAGAGGAGCTGAATATGGTTTTAAGTTTAGTGGGTGGTTTAAAGGTGGCATTAAGGTTATAATGTTGTAGGATTCTGTTGATTTTTTCTGATAGCCCTTTAATGTATGGGATGGCTATGGTTTTACTGTAGTCTAGATTCGTTTTTGTTGTGGTTTTATAGAGTATTTTATTGACAGTATTTTTGTTATAGCCATTGTTTATGAATGTGTCACTAATGATTTTTAGTTCTTGTTTCAGGGCCTGCTGGTTAGAGCAAATAGTTGTGGCTCTGTTTTTAAGGGTGTTTATGACTCCATATTTTTGTGCTGGGTGGTGATATGAATTCGCATGTATGTATTGGCCCGTGTGTGTCGGTTTTCGGTAGACCGTGAAGGATAGATTGCCTGAAGGAAGATGTGTAACTAGTGTGTCTAGGAACGGGAGCGAATTTTGGTTTTCGATTTCGATGGTAAATTGTATGCGTTCGTGTTGTTTGTTTAGGTGGCTGAGGTATGACAAACGCTAAACACATTCCTCAGCCACCTAAACAAACAACACGAACGCATACAGCTTGTTCTTCACAATGCTTCCCTTCGACAATCCTTCTCAATCGTTTCTCAAGTACACTCGAGTCTCTTTTTATGCAGATTTGAAGTTATGCAGTGCACGCCCACAGGTACGAGACCTTTTGACACTTCTGCACATGTGAACAGAAGGGGAATCCATTCCGATAATAGGGTAATCCAGCATTTCCCAAACTTTTCCTACAACACTTCACAAATCCTTTTATAATGTATTCATTAATAATTAATTGTTAATTTAGCTGAATTTTTATTATTAATTAATAATTAAATTTGGCCCAATGGAGGAAAAAAAGCACTTCGAAGAAAAGCAATTTCTTTGGAAATAAAAATTGCAATTTTAGATTGCTTAGCAAAAGGAGAGGGATCTACTTAAAATGTTTACCAATCATTTTAATTTAGGCAAATCTACTATAAGAGCAATTAAAAAAAGAATGCAGTTGCAATAAGAAAATCTGTCATTTTTGGCACAAAACAAAGTGCCAAATTATCATCGTATTCAAGAGATGTTTTATTAGAAAACATGGAATGAGCGCTTGTAATTTGGATTGAAGAATTAACTCAAAGGGGAATTCCTATAAGTGGTTATAATTATAGAAAAAGCTCCTCGGTTTTATGAACAGGTGAAGCAATTGGAGCCGTCTACTTCCGCTTCCCACGCTGATAAAAGAATTTTCGGCTAGCAAAGGATGATAAACCGGATTTTTAAAAAGGAATGCACTTCATAACGTGAAGATTGCAGGTGAGGTTGCAGCAGCAGATGAAGAAGCAGGCAAAAATTTTTAAGAGAAGTTAGCCTAATTTATTGAAGATAGTGGATATTGTCCCGATCAAGTGTTTAACGCTGATGAAACAGGATTGTTTAGGAAGAAAATGCCTAGTCGAACTTGCATCGCAAAGTCTGAGAAAAAAGCAAGCAAAGATTGAGTAATGTTGTTACTTTGTAGCAATGCATTAGGAGATCGAATGTTGAAACCCCTCCTAGTAAATCGATTTCTAAAACCACGTGCTCTAAAAGGCAAAGATCTAAAACAGCTGCCGGTATATTGGATGGCTAATACAAAGGCCTGGGTAACAACTGCTGTATTTACTAAATGGTTCAATAATTGCTTTGTACCAGAAGTGGAAGCATACATGAAGCAAAAAGCTCTCAATTTTAAACTTTTATTAATTGTTGACAATGCACCAAGTCATCCACATTTAGAACATCCAAATGTGCAGGTAGTGTTTTTTTCCACCCAATACAACAAGCATTATTCAGCCATTAGATCAAAGCATAATTGTTACTTTTAAAAAAATATTACATTAAGCACACTTTTCAATTTATATTGGATAAACTAGAAAATGAATCATTAACAGTAACTGACGTTTGCAGAAAATTTTCTATTTTGGACTGCTTAAATCATGTTGCATATGCTATCGCTGAAATAAGACCACAAACTTTAAATGCTTGCTGCAAAGCAACTTGGCCTGGATGTATTGCAAACAGTGCAACTATGCAAGCATCTTGTGGATAATGCCTTGAGTGATGATGATATTATTGGATATCGATTAACTTTAGATATCGTCGAAGACCCAGAAAACGATAGTGAAGCGGAAGAAAAACCTGTCTTCCCTCACTCCAAATATAATTCGAGAAGGTCTTGAACTGTGCAATAGATTGGAAAATCATTTTCTTGTTAATAACACAAATTCTGAACCAGCCTTTAAATTCCGAAATGAGCTGAAGAACTGTATGTCTGGATATCGCGAGCTGTATAAAAAATTAGTGAAATCATCATCGCAAAGTTTAATCACTGATTACATTGTCAGAAGAAAAAAATCAGCACAGAATGAGGATGAAGCTAATTCTGTTTGTGAAGAACCATTGCGTTTACCATACAGATCTGATGTGTTGATTATCTCTTCTGGTGATGAAAGTGATTTTGCACCAGTTCGCAAACATTGCCGAATATTGTCTAATAGCGATGATAATTCTGATGACAACACGTTAAAAAAAAAAAGTTATTTTTCAATAAAATTAAATGAATAAAGCTTTAAAACAAACTTAGGCATTCTTATTTTCCTGAATTTTCATAAACTTTTTTTATGTAATTTTAGGTTTATTTAAATTCATTGCTTCGATTTTATGCAGTTTTAGAAAATTATGGAACGTATCCCTGATTTTTCAATGTAAGTTAGGCCTTTTTTGTGCTATTTTTTATATGCGGTTTTCTGTGGAACGTATCTACCACATAAAAAGAGACCCAAATGTATACTTGCATATGTATTCCTGATTGCATGCCTGCTGAGTGTATTTTATCATTGTGCTGTCACTGCTTTTTTAATTTAGGAATTTTTTGAAGTAATTACTCCATACTTCAAGGATATCTTTTTCTTTAGTTTTCATGTCACCTTTATCATCTCTAATTCCTTTTACAGCACTCTTTCCTCCATTTCTGAGCTTTTTCAACAGCCTCCAGAATATCTTGCCACCTTTCTGATATTTATTTTCTATTTTTTTACCAAAGTCTTCAATGACTTTTGTTCAGCTAGTTTTATGCAGTGCTTAGCTTTCTTACATTTGACTGTATTCTCAAAGAGCAAAGCTGATTTATTTGCCAGGAACTTTCAATATGCTTTCTTCTTTTCCTTCACTGCCTCTTTAATTCCTGTGTCCACCATGGAGTTCTGATTTTTCTATCCATGCAGACAACTTCACCACATGCCTCTCTAGCTGAATCACTGTTTTCTTCAGGATTTGCCACTGAATCTCCAAGGTTTGGTTCTTGTTTTCAAACTTTTTCATTTTTTCTTCAATAATCTTTGTGTATTTTGGTCTACTGTTCACATATGAGAGCTGCTCCACTTTTATTTGCTTTAAAACTTTCTTACATGTTCTTTTCAGTATGAAATTCAATTTTATCCTGCTCAAGACTAAGTGGTGATCACTTCCCATTTCAAATCCTCTGTGTACTCTAGTGTCCTGCACTAGGGAGAAAACATCACTATCGACAATAACACAGTCAATGGGACTTTTCTTATTCCTTGCCTCTTCTTTTCATGTGAATTTGTGCACATTTTTTATTTTTGGAACATTGTGCTAGTAATAGCCAGTCCATATCCTGAGTAGAAATACAATAGGTATTTGCCATTATTATTAGCTTTGCTCTTTTCTCCAAATTTTCCCAAAAGATTTCGTTATGTCTAACAATCATTTCCTACTCTGCTATTTAGATCTCCAACAAGGACCAACTTTTCTTTTTTCATTGTGTCACTTGCTTTCTCTAAAGCCTTAAAAAATTCTGGCACTTCTACCTTAGTAGAACCTTCTGTTGGATCATAGGCACAAATAAGTTTCGTTTGTTCAATTCCCTATTCTGATATTTGCCAAAATCATTACTTGATATTGCCTACCATTAAAGAAGATTAGCCTTGTATTTAGTGTTGAATACTATAGCTAGACCTCCATTTCCCTGATTGTTATTGCCTGAACATAACATTTTGTATTTATTGCTTAGAAAGGTTTCGCCAGTTTTTGTCTTTTGTTTGTCACCCGTATTATGCCAATCTGATACTCATCCAATTCCTCAGTCAGCTCTGTTTTTTTGCTATTCAGGCTTCTTATGTTGATAATATCGATCTTGAACTCTGGTGATGTTGAGTTGGGGTGTGTTTCAGTAGCTGACTTATCTATTCACCCTGGTTCCCTTGCAAAAACAATGGGTGCTTTGTTTAACCGTGTGACACCCCAACTGGCATGAAAATCTGTCATGTCGTACCATCATTTTACATTGTGATTTCAGGCAATAAGAATACAATTTGGTCAGCTAAATCCCAAATTGCCAGCCCATTCTTGTTCTTTCAGTATCCAGGTAGATACCTAACAGGGTGCACCATGAGAAGGTGAGGATTGGACCTGAGGTCAGAAGCCCTGGTCAGTTCTCTGCATTCATTTAAAGGCTGTGTGGGATCTCTTCTCGGTTATACAGCTTTGGCCCTTGTAATACAGTAGGGCACTGTTGGTTTTATTTGTATGCTCATTCTTGCTTCTCTTAAGAAAAGTTTTTTTGTAATACTTATTATTGTATGAATGTTTTATTAATTAGCTAATTGTTTTAATTGCCTCTGTGCATAATTGATTATTTTATAGTCATATATATGTATATACAGTAGCAAGTAGCAAACAAATTAATCCAAACACTCACATTTTACAGAATAATGTTAATTTTTCAAGAAAATAAGTACAAAAATTAATCTCCAACTTTATCTAATAATTTGTATGTGCTTCTCTGTTCCTAATAAGTTCATTAATTTCCTTAGGAATGGAATCTACCAACGTTAGAACACATTTTTCTTATTTCAGCATTTCAAAACCATCCTTTCATAATAGATTGTATTAAGTTATCCTTTGTATCACAGTTTAGTTTTCCAAGTGTCTTTCATTATGGCACACAAATTTTATATTGGGTTAATATCAGCAGAGTTACTTGGCCACTGAAGCAATTGGATGTTGTGATTTTTGGGGAACTCTTTCACTTTTTGAAGTGTGGCATGGGGCAAGATCCTATTGGAAGATGAGTGCTTTGTCTTTCTGGATCTATGGGACCATTCTTTTCTCCAATATTTTTATGTATTGGTCACTTTTCATCATATTGTCAACAGGCACTAATTATTCTGGACCATCATATGTAAAACAACCCCAGAGCATCTTTTTAGCATAGTGTTTAGGTGCTTGTTAAAGGTTAGGTGGGAGAAATCTTCTTAACCACTGATTTGCCCACATAGGGTACTCACTCTCTCTTAGAACAAAGAAATGGAAGAAGGTCATATTCTCATCCGAGAATATGACCTTCTTCCACTTCTCAACAGTCCAATCTTTGTACACTAGAGCCTCTCTTTCTGCACAGCCTTCGTCAACCATTGTTTCTTCTTTGGTCTGTGGGCAGTCCTCTCTGCTTTCAACAATCTTTGATGAACTGTCATGTTAGAACCATTATTCCCACTAGCTCCTAAGTCTCTATTTAAGTATACAGCAGACAACCTTAGATTCATTTTACTTTTCCTAACTAGTAAATGATCTTGAGTAAGTGTGGTTTTCCTTTTTCACCTACATTTTGCTTTTCTGTCAGGGGAAAAGGTACCTGTCTCCCTAAACCTATTTACAATCTCATGAACAGTACCCAAACCAACACCACACTAATTAACAATTTGTCTTTGAGTCATGGATGTGTGCACTGAGAAAGAGTACATATTTTTGAATGCATTTTTGGGGCTGTATCCATTTTATAGCTACAAAATGAATAAAACACTATGAATGTCAACTTATTTACACTATTAAAAATGCACAATACTATTAATAAGCATCGTAGAGACAGTTAAAACATGCAGCACTCAACCAAAATGGTGAACTAAAACCGAAAATAGTAAACCAAAATTATTGTGAACTAAAACAAAAAGCCAAACCAAAATCAAAAACTTGATGAAAATTTGACTTTTTCAGATTAAGTTGTTTGCTACTGTGTTGTGATATAGTAGTGTGGAGACAGCAAATCTTTTGTTATCATTTGATAAAAACTTCATTCACAGTTTTGTTTATGGAATGTATATACATAGATGTGAATAGAGAGAATTGTTCTAGAATTTGTCAGAAATCCATGCTGATTAGGGCTAGTTCAGGAACCCGATAATGTGCTAAATCTGAGTGGAAATTGGGATGGTGTATTCAGGTAAGTGTAGAGTGGAGAGGGTGTTAGAATTCAAAATGGTTACAGCAAGGTGAGAGAATGTGAGAAAGATGATAGATAGAAAAACGAGAAGACTGCACACAGTATTTGAAATTTTGAATCTAATAGGTTCCAAACAATATTATGAGGCACTTGGAGAGTTTAGGAAAATGCTTTGCAATCACCAAGAAAGGAAAAGAAACATGGTAAGTAGTAAAGAATGTTCAAGAAAGCACAAACAGATGAAAAAAGGATATCGTGATATGTGGCAATTCCATGATCAGAGTCATAGTTGTTGCAACCTGCATGCACATGGAACAAGTGCATGATGATGATATGGTTGTGTTGATCAGAACATAATCTGAAAGGTATGAGAGAAGTATGGTATGAGAGAAGATATGAAGATTTATTTAGTAAGTCAAGAGCAGAAGGGTCAAGATTGTGAGTTGATTGTCATAAACAGGAGCGAGCTCAGGCAGAGTGTTATGGTTGTGAATGATTCTCAGAACAGGCTGTCTAGGAGATATGGTGTGCAGCATGTTGATACATTGGGGTGATTTTGATGGTTGTGAGGTTTTGTGCTTGCCGTGCTTGAATGGATGCTGAAAGTAAGCATGAACATTCAATTAAGATGTCAATACTGTGAGTGTAATGACAATTAGTAAGATGGAAAATGAGAGTATGTTAGGGATGGTTCCAGTAAATTATGATTTGTCAGCTCCAGAGAGTCCAAAGACTCATCGAGAGAGGGCATCTACTCTACAACTCTGCTTCCACACTCACAATCCACCAACTGACCACACTACACAAACACCATCTACTGCCGACCACCACTAGTATTCTTACAGACAATCACAAACATCCGTGTCCATGGCGAGATTCAAACCCGCAGCGTCTTGACTGGAGAGCGAACACGCTAATGGAGGGATTTGGTTCTAGATTCAATTTTAAATCATTATTTTAACCAGTCATGTTTAAATGGTTCTACTAAATGCTTGCCAGCTTGGTAGTCAGCTTGTCTTGTGTATACACTAATGCCAGAAGCATGAGAATTAAAGGCAAGAAGTTCTTAGCATTGGTAGATGTAGAGAAACCAAAAATTATAGTGATTAGTGAGACTTAGGTGGCAGAGAAGGATATTGTTACGTGAATAGAACATGATTTTAGTTTATTCAAAGAGGACAAACAAGATAAGATGGATGGGAGATGGTGCTGATGATTATTGTAGTAAAATTAAATCCAGAATAGAAATATCTGAAGTGATTTGAGTAATACAAGAAATAGGTTTGAGGTTGTTTGGTGTACGATAAATGTTAACGGGACAAAATACACAAAAATACAGTTCATAATCACCTGAAAAGTGTTGTGAATTTGCATAGACAGTTAATTTTATGGGTATAAGGAAGGCAGTTGTTATGGGTATAAGGAAGGCAGTTGTTATGGGTGATCTCAAATATGGGAAGACAAAAGCATGCAAGGTGTGATAAAATTAATATTATTATTCAGGGATAACTGCCTTAAGTAACGTGATGGAAAGGACTTCTAGTGATTTGTCTGAGAATCTGTCAATAAAGGAGTTGACCATTGTCTCCAATTGCTGAGAATGATCATACAGTTTTTGACCTGAGAAGCAGCATATATGAACTTTGAAGAAGGCGCCTCAGTTAACTCTAAGGCAAATGAGTATAAAGGAAGCTACACCCCAAGACAACATCAGAGAAAAAACATTTTTCTCTGATTCTTATATAGAATATAGCTTTGATGTAGTTATTTTATTTCATTTATTTATTTTAATTTTATTTTATTTTCACTAGAGATCAGGCCAGTAAAATAATCGTTGATCAAATTAGTTTCTCTTTAGCATACTGTGTGAAATGTAATATAGCTTGTCTCTGTATTTTTATATATATATGTGTATACTCCAGATGATGATCTTAATATGAAGGTTGAAACGTCGAGAAATTAAAATAATTATTTTTAACATGGTTGTAGAGTCCCTCTAATTTGTCTAAAATGAATGCCGATCACTGTGTAACACTAAAGGAAAGGAAGCTACAGGCAATGTCTTGACACGAGAAACTTCATGGTAGAAGAATAAAGAGTGCATGAGGAATTAGGCCATCTCATAGAAACTATATCTTACATCTCTGTAGTTAGGAGAAATGATGACATGGGAGTTAAAATCCAGAGCCACATTCAAAAAAAGAATTGTGTGTCCAGTATTGTAAGAACAGTGGTAATTGTGGCTCAGGAGCAGTATAAAGAGCAGGCCAGGAAAGTGATGGTCATGCTATGGAAGCAAAAATTGAATTATAAAAAGGAGTAGATGATATTCGACCAGAAATGCTGAAGTATGGTGGTATAAGAGTCTTATAGTGGCTGCACTGCATAGTTCAGAAAGCCTGGACAGAGGGACAAATTCCCGATGATTGGAGTAGAGCTCTCATAGTACCCATATATAAAAAGGGAAATAAAACTGAATGTGAGAATTACAGAGGTATTTCCCTACTGAGTGTTCTTGGCAAGATCTATGCAAGTATACTTGAGAAACGGTTGAGAAGAATTGTGGAAGAAAAGCTTGGTGAAGAACAAGCTGGATTCAGGCCAAATAGAGGCTGTCAGGATCAGATCTTCACTTTACGACAAATAGTCGAGAAAGCATGGGAATATAACAAAGATCTGTATTTAAGTTTTGTCGATTTGGAAAAGGCATATGACAAGGTGCCAAGAGAGAAGCTATTCAATACGCTGCAGTTATACGGTGTCAATGGGGCATTATATCAAGCAATACTTAGTCTTTATTTGAGTTGTGAGTCAGCAGTTAGAATTGAAGGAAGTACAGGAAGATGGTTTAATGTTAAATCTGGTGTGAGACAAGGATGTACATTATCCCCTCTGTTATTCATTATCTATATGGATCACATTATGAAGGAATGTGGTATTAAACCTGATATCAAAATTGGAGATGTTAATGTCAGCTCTTTGCTTTATGCGGATGATGTTATACTTGTAAATAAATCCGCTACAAGTCTGCAAGATTCTCTGACTAAATTGAATAGCTGTTGTAATAGATATGGTATGAAGGTCAGCAATAAAAAGACAAAGACAATGAAAATAGGCAGAATCATTGAAAATGTCAACTGTGTTGTGAATGGAGAACCTGTGGAACAAGTAAAACATTTCAGCTACTTAGGCACAATTTTTACTGAAGATGGTAAACTAAATATAGAAATAGACAACAGAATCAGCAAAGCTGGTATCGTGGGAAGTCTATTGAATAAATTCATATGGAATAAGAAAGAAATTAGTCGGAACGCTAAATTAGCTGTATACAAGACTGTGTTCAAACCAATTTTAACTTATGGATCTGAGAGCTGGGTCAGAAGTAAAACACTTGACCAAAGACTAGAGACCGCAGATATGAGAGTCCTGAGAAAGATTAGAGGCGTGAACAGATGGCATCAATGGCAATTTCATATTAAAAATGAGGATATTAGGAAAGAACTTGACATTGTCAGCATCCAGGAATGCGTTAGCAGAGCTAATCTCAGATGGTATGGTCACTTAAATAGAATGGGAGAGGAAAGATTAGCAAAACAAGTGTTCTCTGCCAGGTTGGCAGGAAAACGACCCAGAGGAAGACCAAGATATAGGTGGATTGATACGGTACAAAGTGCCTTAGATGATAGAAATATAAGATCTGATAATGTTGGAGTCTTAACAAGTAACAGACTGATTTGGAGGAAAATTGTAGATAGGAAGTTAGTAATGATGTAATTTTTTCATGTAGTACTGTCATATCCTGTACACCCCTTGAGGGTACATGGCAGGAATTTGATGATGATGATGATGATGATGATAAAAGAAAAGAAGTTAGCTACACTGGCTAAAGAAATCAGAATTTTTTTGCTATGTAGCAACTGAAAGAAAGAATAACCATGGAAGAATAATCTCGGTGAATATACGGATAATAGAAAATGCTATATGCACAAGAAATAGCTGAGTTGTTGATATTTCAGAGAGACATAAGCTCTATGCTGGGAATGAACTGGACAAAATAGAAAGAGAAGCGTTAGGAGTATGAAAGCTTTTTCAAGAGCTTGACTTGAAT
Organism: Typopeltis vanoorti; assembly: GCF_054136105.1. NCBI lineage: Eukaryota > Metazoa > Arthropoda > Arachnida > Uropygi > Thelyphonidae > Typopeltis > Typopeltis vanoorti. Next base: position 69,443,658 of record NC_143557.1, on the reverse strand, counting down.
ACAGTATTTGGGAATGGTCTGGATATTGAAGAAATATGCAGAAGAGTTAGCAATGCCCTAACCTTGAATGCTCAACTTGAGATTAGCACATGCACTATTCCTTAGAGTGGAAAGATAGCAAGATATTCCATTATCCAAGAGTGGAGGTAAAACTGATGCAGCAGGTTTCTGGCATGATAATCAAGGTTTTGGAAAGGCGGTTAAGAAGCACAATCCAAAGATGGGCAGACAACACTAAGACACTATAGAGGAGAATGCAAATGGTGATAGCAGAATTATTATTATTACGTGACACCTCCAGGGAGTCCAATGACTCATTGAGGGAGGGTACCTACTCTACAACCCTGTCGCCACCACTCACTCATTCTACCAACTACACCAACGCTGTCTACTGCCCTTCACCAGTATTTTCACAGACAATCACAAACATCCATGCCCATGGTGGGATTTGAACCCGCAGCCTTTTTTGGCTGGAGAGCAGATACACTAACCACTCGGCCAACCAGACTGGCTATTAATTAGATAATGGAAATGGATATACAGTTCTTTGGGATCTTGCCAAAGCATTTGACAGGATTCCATGTTGGAAGTTGTTGCATGAGCTAAAAGAGAAAGTTTTGCAAAATAAACTTATGGTGGCTAACCAGAAGATATCAGGACATGATGTATGGCAGCCAAGTCTGAGTTAACATGACTGGTTGTATACTGTAGGATTCTTTACTTGGGCTATTGTTATTTAACTTGTATATTATTAATACTGGGCAGGAGACTTGAATGGGATATCCAGTTATTTGTTGATGATGATGATTCTAAGTTATTATTATTATGGGCTACTCCATAGAGTCCTTAGACACATGGAGAGAGGCCCTAAACATGTTAAGCACTATCCTACATTTGCATAGTATCCTACTTCGCTTTGAACTCATTCATGGTCATGGCACCTGCAACAGACTCTGGCAACCTATTTCACTTATTAACTACACGCTTGTTCAGTTTCCTGGGATGGTCCCTAGTTCTACCACCACCAGACCTCTTCTGAAAAATTTTCTCTGTATTAATCTTGTAAAAACCTTTCAGTAATTTGTATGTCTCAATCATATTACCCCTTTTCTGCCTGTCAACCCATTTCTGTAACCCACGAATCTTCAATCTGTTCTCATAAGGTTCATTCCATAGACCTGCTATCATCTTGGTTACACTCCTGGATCCTTTCCACCTTTTCCTCATTGCCACTAACCCCAGGTGACCAGATCTATGCACAGTAGTCAAGATGGGGGTCTTATCAAGATTCGATAAAGAGGAATAATAATCCACTTGTCACTGCTCATCAAAATATTCTTCATTCCTTTAGTATTACATGGTGATCAGCATTCACTTTGGTAAATTATGGAGACTACAACCATGTTAGGAATAATTATTTTAATTTCCCAATGCTTGGACCTTCATATTAATGTCATCATCTGGAGTATATATACATATATACAAAGACAAGCTATATTACATTTCAAACAGTATGCCAGAGTGACAATGATTTAATAAACTGCTATTCTACTGGCCTGACCTTCAGTGGGAAAAAAAAAAAACTACATCAAATGTAAATTCTATTTATAACATCAGAAAAAAATTCATATAAATAGTTTTAATTCAGAAAAATTGGTATCCTAATCGATAATTTAACATAACTTTGTTATATTAGAGCTAAGATCCTAGATTACTATAATTATAATTAACTCTTAAAGCAAAAGGTCATGTGGGTAGAATATGTGCTATCCATATTCTTAGGAATTTTAGACCTCCATTATTGTTAAGATTTGGGTAGTTCATAAGAATTTCACAGGCCTCCTTAAATTTATGCTCATACCATATTTTGGTGTGATGCCAATAGTAGGTGCATTTCCAGTCAATTCTATGTAGAGTATTCAGGTCATGATCAGAAAGACCAGATTTACCATATTTATTAAATTTAATGTGCTGTTTATGTTCCTTTTTCGGATAGGAATTGTGTTAATTTATTTTCACAGTATTGATGACAACAAAATGAAAACACACTTAATGACCTAAAGGTTATTTTTAATAACATCAGTGATGCAGGATATATCCCTAATGATCTAAGGAAATCCATCTTTTTCACTATTCCCAAAATTCCAAGAACTTTTCAATGTTCAGAATATAGACTAATAAGTTTAACAAAATTACAAAAATTATTACAAAATTACTACTGAGAATAATCATAGAAAGAATAAAAAGCACATTGTCAGTAGGAATAGAAGACACTAAATCAGGTTTTCAAAAAGACAAAGGTACAGGAGAAGGAATTATCAATTTGAAAACATTATATGAAAGAAGCCTTGATATCCAGAAAAGCATATATCTTTGTTTTATTGATTGCACCAAAGCATTTGTTTCAATAGATCACAAGAAATTAATACTTATCCTACAGAATAACGGGTTAAAAGGAAAAGATCTACGTATAATTACAAATATATACTGGAATCAAATGGCCTCAATAAGATATAAAAATGCATATTCTGACAATTTTGAAATCAAAAAAAGGAGTAAGACAAGGATGTGTCTTATTGCCTTTACTGTATAATATATATAGCGAGCAAGTTTTTAAAAATATTTCAGAACTGAAGAGTGTAAAAGTCGCATACTTCAAGTATGCAGATAACACAGTACTTATAGCTGAATCTGAAGATAATCTTCGAAACTTAGTCACAGAAATTTACAACAGAAGCTTAGACATGGGATTAATTATTAACCTAAAGAAAACATAGTGCATGATTATATCAAAAGAACCAATAAATAAGAAACTAAACATAACTGTCAACAAAAAGAAAATTGAACAGGTTCAGTCTTTTATATATTTGGGACAAATGTTTACAGACAGAGGAAATTCCCTTAAAGAAATAAAAAGAAGAATAGAGATAGCAGGAAAAGCCTTTATTGATATGAAAACTGTTCTAACATCCAGAGACATTAATATAGACACAAGATAAAGATTAATAAAATGCTGTATCTGGTCAAGCCTTCTCTACAACAGTGAAACTTGGACTAAATAAAGAATCAGAGAAAAAATTAAAAGCTTTCGAAATGTGGACCATTAGAAGAATGTTGAAAATACCATGGACAGAGAAAATGAAAAACGAAGATGTTTTAAAGAAAGCAAAAATGAAAAGAACATTCATGAAAATAATTAATGAACGAAAACTTAAATATTTTGGACATCTAACTAGACAAGAAGGCATTCAGAAACTAATATTAGAAGGAAACTGGATGTAAAAGGAGGGAGAGGTAGACCCAAGAGAATGTGGTTTGAAGATATTAAGGACTGGACTGGCTTGAATTATCATAAATGTTCCAGAGCAGCAAAAGAAAGAAAAAAGTTCTGTGACATGGTTGCCAACCTCCTAGGGGATGACAACACAGAATAATAACAAAATGACTAATATTTATTAACTTATTTGCTGACGTTATATCCAGCATCTTCATAACACAGAAACAGTTTGTCTCAGTACACAAAACAACAAATTGGTATAACAGTGGGACTAATTGAAAAAAATTGTAACAAACAACACAAGGAACTAAAGTCCTAATTAGGTGACATTTATATTAGAAAAATAGAGAAAACAAATATTAATTAGATCTTAAAATGACTGTCTCCCAGATTTTTGGTAAATTTATTCAGCCATACTTGTTGAGTTTTGGAGTATGTTTTAAAGCTTCTGTTGATTCCAAAAAAACAATCTTTCTGATTTATAATAACTTTTGTGTAGCACTTTGTTTTTTTTCAATTGATCTTGTGTGAAGCGGTATTCATGGCATGGTCTGCTAGACCCAACTTGCCATAACAATTGTGCCAGATGTCAAAAGTTCTTCCTGTTTGTCCATAGCAAGCCTAAACAAGAACAGAGCACTTCATTAACTTATGGATGTGATTAAGAAGAGAGTTTTTCCTTAGATGAATGGCCAATTTGACATAAGGTTTAAATATGATATGTAGTTGATATTTATTATGCACTCTGGATATCTTTTCAGATGTGCCTTGAATGTATGGGATGGTAACAGTTTTGCTATAGTCTTGTGTGGTAGGCAATAGAGGGGGATGATACCATACTATTGAGCTGGATGATGGCGTGACTATTTGTGCACAGATCTCCCAGTATGTGTGGATTTTCTATAAACCAAAAAATATTAGTTATTTTCTTATTAGGAATGGTGTGTCCTGTTTCACCTGTATAAGGCAAATTACAGGTGCAATGAATACAGGGAAAACCAGTGGAGGAAGTAGATCCTTGGATGAATTAAATAAATTCTTTAATTTCACAGGTCTTTAAAGGTGACATTAAGATTGTATTTCTGTAATATTCTGTTTATTTGTATTATTCTGTTTATCTGATTATCCAATGTTTAATGTATGGAATGGCTACAGTTTTAGTTTAATCTAGTTTATTTTTGTTTTAAGTGGAGTCTTTTTGAAGAATATTGATGATTATTTTTGCTGTAGCGATTTTTCAGGAAGGTTTTGCTGATAATTTTTAATTTATGTTTAGTGACCAGCAAATCTTTAAAGCCCTGTTTTTTTTTAGCATGTTCATGACGCCTAATTTTTGTATTGGGTGGTGGTGAGAATTTGTGTGTATGTTGGCTTACGGTAAACAGTGAAGGAAAGACTGCCGTAAGGAAGACTTGTGACAAATGTATCTAGAAAAGGAAGTGTGTTCTGACTTTCAATTTCAGTTGTGAATTGTATGCAATTGTGTTATTTGTTTAGGTGGCTGAGGAAAGTGTCTAATGTCTGGTGATCATGGGACCAGAAAATGAAAACATCGTCAATGTATCTAAGCCGGACTTTGAGTTTAAAAATAAGAAATCTAGCGCATGTTGCTCAAAAGCTTCCATCTCAAAGTTAGCAATTGGGGAAGGGGGTAATGGTGGACCCATAGTTGTAACTTCTTTTTTTGCAAGTAACGGGCATTATGTTTCTGGCTATTAACAAAATAGCCAGAAACATGATACATGGGCAAAGAGCACTGTGATATCGGCAGGAATTTATCCTGTAAAAGAAGAATTATGTCATTGATTGGGACATTTGTGAAAGAAGTAGAGACATCAAAACTGACTAATATATCAGATTTTTCAAGTGCATTGTTTTTAATTTTGTTTACACAATTGCATTTGCATGTACTTAACATAGGATGGGGGAATGACCTACCAGCTCGTTGATACTAGTTTCTTGACCGATAGTTGAAGGTATCGACAGCCCCAATTATCATCTAGCCAAGAACCAGTATCAACCATAAATCGCTCTCATGCCACAAACCATTCATTCACTCTATTTCACTCCCTAAATATCCTGCATATTAATATCATTCAACGTCGATGGTTTTTTCCTTTTCATATGCATTGGTGGCATAACAGAATGCGTTGAAATAATATTGTGTAATAATAGTTGCAACTAAACAACAATTAAAAACACAGTCAAAAATAAAGTAAACAGTACCAGTTATATTTAACAATATCGCCAGTATTTATTAAAAATAAGATCTTATCTTGTGCAGCATCTGCTACTAAAAACAGTGCTAGCACTCTCTCTGATATTTATATCTTCACTGGTTCAGAATATAAGAGTGTGCAGAGGATTTGAAATTAGAAGTGACAATCACTCAGTTTTATAGTTAAAATTATGAAAGGATAAAGAAACGAATCTCACTTGAAAAATGGACTGCAAATGTATTAAATCCTATTCTTGTAGTTTCACCTCCTTAAAAAAAAATTTTTTTAAAAATATTAATACTTAGTAAAACATGCATGCTATAATATTATTATTATTCGTGACACCTCCAAGGAGTCCGAAGACTCATCGCGGGAGGTCACCTACTATACAACTGTTTCCACCACTACACTGAACCTCTACCTATCATCTCTATCAACACCATCTACTGCCCACCGCTACAACTAGTATTTTTTGTCTGTAAATTGCGTGTGTTCTGAAGGGCCGATTTGTCTGTATGCGGGATGAAAAACCTAAGTTTCCGGGAGAAAAAACCCTGCTACCTCCATATGAGATCGGCTAACTCACCTTCAATTGAAAAAAGTCCACATAAGGATTCCTCCCGTCGCGATGAGAATCGAACTTAGGCCTATTCCAATCGAAGGGCGCAATGCACCGTCGTTCTTCCAATTGCGCTACAGAGGAGCTAATATGAAGAGCTTAAAAAAGGTTTGAGTGCATCTTCTGATTTTTTGTTCTCATATCACTATGTATTTTGAAATACCAGTAAAGTGGTGTTGCATATGAAATACCATGCAGAAATATAATATCTACTGCCATGGGTTGCTAAAGAATAACATCATTGATGTGTGAGAATTACTTTGAAAAACTTTTAAAGTGACATTATTATTATTATTATTAGTAGTAGTAGTATTAGTACAGCAATCCCTCGATTAATGCGCTTACGATTAGTTCGTTTTCAATTTGTCATTTTTTTTTCTATACCCAAATTCGATTAATGTGCCTATATACATCTTAAAAATAAATGTTACAGATTTAAAAATTTTTCCATCTATACATTCTTATGGCTAACTATTTTAAAAAATCACTCATCAGGATGAAATAATTTAGTTACTGATTTAAAATATTTTACAAAGTTATTTTTTAATCGCATACAGTGCTACGCTATTTCTATGTATACTATGTTCCAAATTTACTGCCAACATTTGTTGGCTGCTAATTACATACACCCAGCCATATGCCAGTCCTGAGCATGGATGAATCTCGTGCCTCCTTTGCAATTATTTTCCTTACTTTGTTTTATTTTAAGGTATTTTCCCAACCTTTAATCACAAGTAAAAGAATTAGTGAACAAAAAAGTGGAAGTGTGAAAATGATTTGAAAAGTAATCTCATTGGAAGAAAAACGTGAAATGACAAAGAAAAATGAACAAGGTGAGTCCAGAGCAATGATAGGACAAGAACATAAAAATGGGTGAATCAATTATAAGAGCAATTTTAAGGAAGAAAAGATTTTTTTTTTTTATGGAAAAGATTTCCACGCAAGTTCTGTGTGGTTTGAGCATTTCAAAAAAAGAAATATCCTAAATGTTCTAATCACAGGCGAAGCTGCAAGTGCTGATAAGGAGGTGGCCGCAAATTATCCAGAGATTTTGATTTGAAGAAAAAAGGACTATTGTGACCAAGAAATATTTAATGTCGATGAAACCGGTCTTTTTTGGAAGCAAATGCACTGCATTTGCTTCCAAAAGCACTGCCAGAAAGGTGTGCCCATATATTATAACTAAGATATATGGGCACACCTTTCTGGCATTCGTATAGTGAAGGTATGCAAGTTCTTTTCACTTAAACTTTGATATCATCCAGGTCCACCTACTCACTGATGAGACCTCAAAAAAGGTTGAAACCAGTCTGGGTAGTGACCTCTCCTCATAATGTAAGGCAGTATTACATCTTCTAGGAGATGTGTTTTACATTATGAGAAAATATCAAGGATAGTGAGGGAGCTTGCTCTACCTTTGCTTCGAGTTGCCTTGGTGTTATACTACCAGGTGTTCACTTACGCTTGGATTAGCCGATAGTTCTTCGGCATGAAACTCTTAGATCGTAGTTTTCGATCTCAGAGTTTTGCATACTGGCTGTAAAATAATAGAGATTTTTATCCCCTTAATTTAATTATCTTCACCAGAAAAAATAGCCGTTTGGCTTTTAACTTCATGTCTAGTTAAATTATCGTAATATGATTAATATACAGGTTAAGCAATAATGGCCCCAAATCAGATCCTTTTGGCACACTACTAGACTTTCCACTTTTGAGATACAGCATCCCCATTGCTAACTTGCTGACACTTATTGGGTGGCAAATCATCTATCTAACTTACCAATCTAGTATCTAATCCCAACCTCTGCTTCTGACTCCCTTCCCAGCTCCAAGTTTTATATCCTATTTAGTAATATTCATTTGCTGTATTGACTTGTCTCCTCACTTGAAAACCACTCACATCTTCACCTTCCTCTCCATGGAGCTTGACTGTATGCAGTCCATCTATCCAAATATGAAGTCATGTTTTAGGTGATATGAATGTCTGCAACTCCAAATGACACCCCATTTCCTCCACCACTGACCAAACTGGATGAGATACCTTCTATAAGCAGTGAACTAAAGCAAATTGCACATCTTCCTGCCGATATTCCTGATACCTTTGATCCCTTTACAATCAGTTCTTCCATATACTGTTAAGGTTACCTCTTCTCTGTCACAGAATACCTGTTCTCCAACCACTCCCATCTTAATGGCACCAAGGTACCAACTGGGATGAGTTCTGAAACTTCTGCTCTTTTCCTTTTCATGGTCTAACTATTGCTTCTGTCACAGAAATTATCCTCACTCATGAAGGCCTTAATTCTCCATTCCACCCAAAATTCTCATTCATTTTCGAAGCTTTGGTTCAACAGGAAGTACCAAATCATTTGAAGAAAAATATTAGTTTACTGCAGATAGCTTGCCTGCAGTAAACCACCTAAGACAGCTGGCTTCTAGCATCTCTCTCTTTCCCTCCAACTTTTGCATAAATGATCATGTTAAATTGCCTCCTTCCATACCAGAATCTAAGCACCCTTTGCCTCCTGTGGTTTTTTGGCAAAAAAGCATCGAAAGATTTGTTAAACAACTTGGACACCAAAAAGTCTTTTGGTCTTCATGGCATCTCTTCAACTAAAACCTGTGCCCCTGAACTAACACCTGTGCTATATTATCTCTACAGATTTCTATACTTAACTGTCATTTGTCCAAATGCATGAAGGAAAGAAGTATGTATCCAGCCCTTCCTAAAAAGGGAGATTACTGACAAATTGCCATTATCTCAGTCTTCTCCAAAATAAGAGAAAGTCATCAGTCATCTTCTCCACTGTCTATTGGCCCACTATTTAATTAGTGATTATCAGTATAGATTCTGCAATCATCTTCCATGGCTAACCTCAGCCTGCATCACCTGCCACTAGATGTGTCATGGGAAGGTTTGCAGGAACATGCTTTCACTCATGACATTTGCAGAGCTTTTGAGTGCATCTGGCATTAAGGCCTGCTAAACAAGTTGCTATCATTTGATATATCTTACCACCTTCTGTAATTGGGTAGCCAGTTTTCTCTCTGGTCGTACACTGTATGTCACGGTGTTTGCTCCCTTTCTTTGAGCTTTGCCACCAATTCAGAAGTGCCTCATGGCTCTGTTCTGTTATCTGCCATCTTTTTCCAAAATGTGAATGACTACTCTCAATTTACACTAATTCTATTCACAGCTTTGCTGATCATAGTGATGGCGAACCTTTTTACCCAGGTGTGTCAAACATCATTTTTTTTAAAATATTGACGTTGTTGATGTGCCACTTGATTACATGCATTATAAATTAAACTACATAATCATAGATGGTGACTTATACATATCATATTAGGCTATTTATTTAATAGGACAGTGATATAAAATCTATGAATTCATATTATACAATTAATTTAATAAACTGAAATAATATGAATTCATAGATTTTATATCAATATCAAATTGTTGCTGAGTACTGGTAGAAAGTTTCTTTATAGAAGGGCTGTAGTGTGTACATTTTAATGCTACACAGGCAGCGCTTAAAACCTTGCTCAATCTATTTCTCCCTTTCGATTTGATATTATTTAAGGCAGAAAATAGAGTTTCACAAGAGTATATAGAAGAGAAAATTATTAGAAGAGCTTTAGCAAAGATTTTAAGAGCATGAAAATTTTCAGGAAGGCTATTCCACACGCTTAGAATTTCACAGTTTGAATTTTTACACACGGTATCATGCAGACGTTCCCACTCAAGTTATTCTAATTCATTTCTAACAGCAATAAACTTTCTTTTCCAGATAGAATTACACTGGAAGTCGGCTAGCATTTCTAGATCTTTTAAATCCAACCACTCAAAGCCATCTAATTTAAGATACATGAATTCTGTTTCATCAGGAAGCTTTATGAATTGGATTGTTTGTTCCGACATTCGAAATTGCTTAAATCTAGAAGAAAACTGCTCAGTTACTGATTTTAGAACTTCAATAAATTGGTTTATATGTTGTTCACGATTTTTGGGGCTGGTTTCGTTAAAAAAAAAATTTCACTTTTGGGAAATGCTTAAAATTGTTACTTTCTAAATCACGTTGAAATATTTTGAGTTCATTCTCAAAGCTCTTGATTGTGCCAAACATAACATCGACAGATTTTCCGAAACCTTGCAATTGTATATTAAGTTCATTCAGGTGCAGTGAAAAATCTGTGAAAAACATCAGCTTACTGAGCCAAGCAGAATCGTTCGAATGAGAAAATTCGTGCTCCATGCCCTTCGTATTTAAATATAATTTAATTTCATTTAAACATTCAACAAATCATTCACGTACTTGGCCACGACTCAACCATCGAATATTATTGTACATTAATATTAATAGACCATTGTACACTGATTCAACTTTGCTTAAAAGTGAATTAAATTCTCGTTTGCTTAAAGCCCTGGCAGCAATAAAATTAGTTACCTTTGTCACAATTCTCATCACATCATCCAAATCCTTTAAGCCTGATTTCGCACACAGTGTCTCCTGATGTATAATACAATGGAAACAAACCAGGGGATGACCAACATATTCTGTAAATTCTTTGATAAAACTGACATTACGGCCAACCATATTAGGTGCGCCATCAATTGTAATCGAAAATATTTTCGATAAATCTATCTGTTTCTCACGGAACACTTTAACAACACAGTCGCATATGGCTTTACCTGTCGTGTTTTGAGGTAAATTTTCTAACTTTGTCAATTCCTCATGCATAGAATCACCGTGAACATACCTTGCAATAATAGCTAATCTAGCTGATGACGTAATATCTGTAGTTTCGTCGAGACAAATAGAAAAACAATGGCATGAGTTCAGGTCTTGTTGTATTTAATTTTCTATACTAGCATTCATTGATATAACTCTGTCTTTAAAAGTATTCCTACTTAATGGTAACTCTTTCGTGCGCTTTACAATAGCTTCCTTATTATGAATATCCTCAAATAAAAATGGCACACTTTACGAAAGCTTCTTTAATATAATCACCAACACTAAGTGGTTTCCCATGTTCAACAATAGTATGTGAAATACTGTAACTTGCGGCTACTAAATTTGAGGGTCCTGAAACAAATTTAACTAAAGTCCCTGATTGTGATTCTGCCAGTTTTAGATGTTGCGATATGTATTCTTTGCATTCTTCAAAATTTTTCTAGGAGTCATTTGTGTTTCAAAATTTCTTACATTCCAAGTTCTACTCACAGATAGTGCACCACATGATTTACAGAGAACTTTATAGCCTCTATCAATAACACCGTATTTTTCAGTCCAGGCATCTTGGAAATTTCTTCCACTTCCTTTCTGTGATAATTTAAGTTTTTTTATTAGTGATAGCTACCTTTGTAAAAGGGTTCACAAATTAAAAAATAGCACAATTATATACAGCAGTAATTAAGCAGCAATAATTAATAAGAACTAACAATTACTGGAAATGAATTATACACCAGCAACTCAAATTACTTAAGTGGCAGACCATGCAAGCCTACCACTACTTCTTTCAGTAGGGTTGCCAGATTTATTACCGATACGTTCGTAGCAACCTTGTTATGTTTTACTCTCTATCAAGCTACTAAATAGCAGCTATTTAGTAGGTTTTGTTGTGACTCATCGTAAGGTGTTACTATTTGTATTATTTAACAAAATTTACTGAATTTATTGCAACTATAAAAATGTTTTCATTATTTACTCAGATCAATTCAAACTTTAATGCTGCGAATTATATTTTCTGTTAAAGTGGTTTTAAATATGTTTAGAACTTGTATTACTCAGTCGAGAGACTTGGAATGCTCGCATGAACGAATTTCACACAGAAGTCAAAGGAAAACTTTAAGTTTATAATATAATATATAAAGCATGTATTTATAAGTTTGTATCATATAATATTGATAATAATTTTTATAAGTTTTTATAATATCATATGACTATGCAGATATTATAATGATTAAGAAAGAAAATGTAAACTTAAAACGCTCGTTGTTTATAGGCTAGTTACAAAATAAAATAGAAAAAGCTAACTAAAAAATAAAATAGAAATAGGCTAACTATAAAATATAATTCTTTCAAAGAACCCAAACCTACCTTTGCAATAACTGAGAGCGATCTTACACGATTTATTGCAGTTTTTTCATCAGAATACCAATATTTTTCAACATCCAAGGAGTGTCACCTGAAACCCTCAAGTGTGTCATATGTTCGCCATCACTGGTCTACTCCATTCATTATGTTAATTTGACAAACCTTGCAGTGCTCAGGAATGATCTTGAAGCTTAGGAAGTGCTCAGACTTCCTAAGCTTCAAGATCATCTACAACCAATATAATTTATATATGATTTATTTATTACTATATATTAAAGATAAAAGGTTAAGCAGGAAATGTTAATATAATAACTTGATTTCTATCAGGTATTTCAGGATTTTAACATCTCCACTGTTAAAAATCAAGTTATTCTATTAACATTTCGTGTTCTTTTTTTTAACATCTACATTGGGGATGTTAAATTTATGTAGCAAAATGAAATATTTTAACACATTTAACAATGTATTCTAATTTTATATTAATGTTTCTTTAATTTTTTTACCCATGAAAGATCTAGTTTGTCCTAGCATTTCTGGTCCTTCTGATCTTCGCTTCACAGATGTTGTATGTGTAGGAGATATAAAGCAGACTATTCTACCATTGCATAATCCCACACCTTATAATTTATGTTGTGCATTACAAATTGGTAGTGTGACCCTCAATGCTTCAGATCTTCCTGTGGATGCTTGTGGCTTGATTTTTCCATCTTCAGTAGAAGTAGAAGCAGGAAGTACTCAAAATATAAAGGTAAGAATTATAACTGAATATTAGAAAAAAGGATAAAAAAATGTGATTAAAAATAGAAGGGCGTTAAAGGACAAAAAGTATGGATGAAGGGAAATCTCCCATTACTATTCCAACTGAGGGTGGTGTAATCCTCAGTTTACCTCCTCTGATCTTTCTTCAGAAAGACATTGGGAAAATACTCAATACAGTTGACACTACTACTATTACTACTGGATAGCATCTCTCCAGTTTTACTAAGAACTCATGGCTCCAGAACTAACACCCATCCTGTATCAGATTTACAACTTTTTCTACTCATTAGCATTATCTTCACATTCTTGTTATCTGGCCTTTTCCTGAAAAGAGAGAGAAAAGTTACCCATTAAATTATCATTATTCTCACCTTACTCTCAAAAATGATATAGAAAGTCGTCAACAACCAGCTACTTCACCATGTAGAAACCCATCGGTTAATTAATGATCATCAATAGAGATTCCACCATTTCTTTTTTACAGAAGACCTCTTTAATAACCTTACCCAACTTTAGGCAATGAAAGATTTGGAGATCTTGTATTTGCCTGATATTTCCAATGCATTTTAGTGTAATTACAACAACCTTCTTTCCAAGTTCCACATTATGGTTTACTCTTTTCATGCAAGCATATTGCCAGCTTCCTCTATGATTGTTTGGTGCATGTCAGTTTAGCAGGGAGATATGTCTAACATCTGTTCTGTATACTACTACTTAAGTGTTTTCAGTGATTTTTCTCATTTTATATAAGTTTTTCAACTGACTTTTCAGCATATCTGCTTTGTTTATTCTGTATCTGTTTCCATTATAATGAAATATAAAGTGATAATTTTTGTCAAAATTTGATAGAATAATTCAGAATTATGTAAATTAGAATTTTTCTGAATGAATGAAATTTAATTAAATTTGGTATTTAGAAATCCTACTAAAATATCCTAGTCATTTCAATTTCAGTCGAACTGTTATTAGTTTAATTGGGCAAAAAGTTTTAAAATTATTCAGAGTAACAATTCTAATAACTTGCCGTACAGTTTTTGTTATGGACAGTTTAAAAGAAAACCATGTTAAATTTTTTATCATAATGTGCATAGTAGAATGTGGACATTGCCAATTTCATGAATATATAAAGAAACGTTAATATGACTAGAACTGGAATAAAAGGTTAACATAAAACAACTTCTACTTATTTATGTCAAATTTTGAGGAATGTGACAACGATCTATACTTAAGTATGTAGATCTGAAAAAAGCATATGACAAAGTGCCAAGAGAAAAGCTATGGTACAGTTATATGACAAATGTAATATTTTACCGAACAATCCATAGTCTGTGTAAATCAGCGCAGTTAGAATTGAAATCCTGGTGTGTTTAGCCTTATATGTTGATTCTCATGCATCATGTTATTTTAGAAAATTAACAATGTAGAGTAGATAATAACTAAAATGTTTAAATCATTACTTCCTATATTTCACCAAAGCTAAGTCAGCATCTTCATAGATTAATACAGTGGTATCAAACATATGCACGCAGGCACACTTCAGTAACAAAAATGCAACAGGAGAGAGATGGGGTGATCTCAAATCCAATAATTATGGCACTTATTGGCGGTCGGGTGTACTTGGCCATTTTGCTGAATGTCTGCTGATGAGTGTTTCTCCATATGAGAGGCAATTTGATATAACCATATTGTTCAGGTTGGAATAGTTTGTAAAAGCTGCAACAGATACAAGGAAAAGCCTCTCAAGTTTAAATTTTCTTTGGTGGAGTAAAGTGGCTATTTTCCAACAGATCCTGTGCTGGGTATTCAGGGCATGGTCTGCTAATCCTAAGTGGCCATAGTGGTGGAAACAGATGTAGTCCTGATGCTCTGTTATATGGATATTGGCTGTCCTGCCTGTTTGGCCATAGTATGAGTGGTTGCAGTTGCAGGGTACCTGGTACTCTCCAGGTAAATCCAGTGGCTGTAGCTGGTTTTTGGGGGAGCAGATAAAGGTTGCTAGTTGTTTTTTTTTTTTTTTTTTTTCTGTGCCATTTATAGGCAATCACCAGATTTTACTTTTTTGGGCAAAAAGTAAAGATGCAGATCTTGGCTATCTTTTTTGAGATGCCACAAATATAAGGGATAGTGATGGATTTGCTGTAATCTATATTTGGAAGTGTAGGTATGTGGTAATAGAATTCTTTTTATCTGATTGGAGGCGTAGCCATTGGCCAAAAAAGTGTTTTTTTATGTGCCTTTTCTGTAATGAGCACAGTGTTATCGGAGCAGATTGATTTTGCCTGGTGGACTAAAGTTTTTGATATTTCCATATTGTTGGGGCGGGGGGGGGGTGTATGCAATGTTACTTGTGTGTGGGGGGGGGTTGTAGCAAGTGAAGTGAAAGAGAGTGAATTCAGAGATCCATTTGGTTGTTTTGTAACCAGGGTGTCAAGGAAGGACAGAAACAGAAAGGAACAACAGTCTCTGTGGTATCCTTGGATGTTAGCTATTCAAAAAGGATACGAAAGTGTGTAAGGTGTCCAGGCCGTATGGCTAAATTGTGAGCACGTTGTCCACATAGCATAGCCATTGAATATGATATCAGATCAGACATCGAAAACTGACCATTACATCAGTGTTGAGGAATGTAAAATGGGCTGAATTTTTTGTATGTGATTAAGTATTGACAGTAGTTAGCAGATCAGGGCAATGCAACTGTCA
Source organism: Typopeltis vanoorti (assembly GCF_054136105.1). Taxonomy (NCBI): domain Eukaryota; kingdom Metazoa; phylum Arthropoda; class Arachnida; order Uropygi; family Thelyphonidae; genus Typopeltis; species Typopeltis vanoorti. The sequence goes on along the minus strand of NC_143557.1, from coordinate 69,427,986 downwards.
TTTTAAGCTATACGGTGTTAGATCTGAAATAGGCGACTTCAAATTTTACATGACGTCACCATTCCAGAATCTAACAATTAACAAAAAATATATATGCATACTTATCTTTCAGCGCAGTATAACTATGTTGTTGTTTTTTTGTAACAACATCTTGTATGATAAACTGTGAATTATGTGAATTTAAATTAATGTATCTATTTGTCTAGCTTGAATGTAAGTCAGCAAAAGGGGCAGATATGAGAGAAATCATTAGTGAAATATTATAAATGAAAGAATGTGTATTATTCAGCAACATAAGGCAAAGATTGCCCTAATACTATAAGAGCAGCATAAGCACCTGCGGGCATCACATCTAAGAAGACATCATGACGCATACGTTCCCAGAAACAAGAAGTCCCTTATGTTGATCGGTGAAGTCACCCAGCCTGAGACCAATGGGTGAGACGATAAGAGAAATTCAAACTCGGAAAGGTGGCGCTCTAGGGGAGCGTATAAAACCCGCGACACGGAAGTAAATCCCCCTGTTTTTTCTTGTTCCCGCATTTCTCTTTGTGTGCTCCAAGAGTTCATCGCAGTTCAGCTCTCATTTTGAGGGCTGACTTACGAAAAGTTCCGGCATGACACTGCAGCAGATTTCGGCAAGATCAACCTTAGGCCGTCAGTGAGAAGGTCATTGACGTAAAACCTTAGCAGAGAGATAGTGCCCAGCTCAGGCGAACACGTGTAACCCATGTGGCGATAAGATCAAGACAACCAGAGTCGTAACAAAGAAGGAAGGACGGAAGAAAACTGATAAAGAATAGATAGGTACTCTCACTTGTTCTAGCCCCTTTTGAGAATTGACTAACAGTGTTAAGAGAATGCATCTTAAAATTTAATGGAAGAAAGAGTGAAGAACTAAGATTTATGTAAATGACTATGTGTTTGAAATGAACTTTAAGAACTTTCAGTTAGATAGAGATTCTGTCGTAATTAATCCGAGAGAGATTATTTATGTGCTGAAATGCCTAAATGTCCAATTGAGCTGTAATTAAGAATGTATTATATGTTGAGTTATTGAATTTGCTAACATTTTGAAATCAATACATAATGGTTTTAAGAGTGAGAGAGTGAAAGAATGGCAGAAGCTTAAATTAGATTTGATAACTACTTTAACTTGTATGGCATTATATAATGAGTTTAATAAATATTTTGATTCCTTACTTACATGTGTTTCTGATCATGATGACTGACCCTGACCCTTCATAAAACATCGAACCTGTGATCGTGTGTGTGTGTGCGGGGATACCCCAATTGAAAATAGTAGGGCACGACTGTAAATAAAATAAGCCAGAGAACCCAAGGCTTCTAAGAATTCAATTAACATTATTAGTGGCACCATATTCTATGATTATCTTAAAGGCTGAGTTCATCTCTAACCTTAAGGCCCAGTCTGGCACAGATAAAAAAATAAATTTTGCCTGAGTGACCAGGATAACTCATGGAATTCAGGGAACAGGTAATTTCTGGTGGCCCTTAGAAGGTTAAATTACGTAAGAAAAGGTAAAAGAGAAGCGAGACATAACGTTAAGATTAATATTAATGAAGATCACATAACAATGGCGCAACCGACTTAACAAAGAGGTACATGCGATAGAATTTGATTTAGTGGCTGAAGTAGGAATGGATAAAGTTAAATATATTGCCTCGATATATCAATATCAGAGATATACGACGCAACAATAGATCTAACAACGGGTTACGATTAAAAAAATGACCAACCTTCTTAAAAGACGGGTCCATCTATCGCCAACTAAATTACGATCCCATCCCACTTAAACACAGATTCCAACCATTCATAAACTCTAAAAAGGTTCACTTCCTGGCCAGCAGATATGATAAAAACTAAAACCTTACATTCCAGACTCCCTCGTATTTATGGACTTCCAAATATCCGTAAATAGGATTTATGGATTTTTGGAAATTCCACTATGCCCAGTTGTAGACGGTATTGACTCGCCCACCTACAAACTAGCCAAAGTGCTTTCTCTAACTACTGGCTATACCTCGTCACATATAATAAACTCAGCCCATTTTATGTCCAGTATGCAAGACTTCATGCCCCTCAACACTGACCTAATGGTCAGTTTTAATGTTTTTCCTTATTCACAAATGTCCCACTTAAGGACACCTTGACTCTTATCCAAATAGAATTTCCTCCTGATATCTCAGCCCTAATTCAGTTCACCATGAACTCCTGCTTTTTTGTTTGGCAAGAAAAATTCTATAAAAAATAGAGGGAACAGCCATGGGCTCCCTTCTTTCTCTTCCCTTGGCTAACTTTTTCATGGAGACATTTGAAAAGAATATCCTTAATTCTTTCCTCTTAAACCTATCATTTGGCTACACTATGGACAATGTCTTCCAATTTGGCCACATGGCCTTGAACAACTTACACACTCTTCTATCCTGTTTGAACAGCTAACATCAAAGGATCCAGTTCACAACAGAAATAGAAAGTAACAACAGTCTTCCCTTCCTAGACACCCTGATTACAAGACAGTCAAATGGATCTCTGATCTTCACCTTAACATCTCCCCACACACACACAGGTACATACATTCAAGAACAGTCACATCCCCCCCTACCCCCTCCGAACAATATGGAACTATAAAAAACTTTAGTCCGCCCAGCAAAATTAATTTGCTCAGATAACACAGCACTCACTGCAGAACTCATCCACATAAAAAAAAAAAAAAAAACCACTTTTTATCTAATGGCAACACCTCCCACCAGATAAATAGATGTCCCACTATACGCAGTTCATCCTCTCTTTCTAAATATAGATTACAATAAATCCATCACCATTCTTTATATTCATGGCATCTCAGATAAAGTGGCGAAGATCTTATAAAAGCACAATCTACTCATATCTTCTTTCCCAAAGATTAGCTGCAACTGCTCACACTATGGTCAAACAGGCAGGACAGTCACCATCTGTATATTAGAGCACCAGGACTACATCTCTGCCCTTCCACAGGATTTGTTGGAAAAAAAGCCACTTTACTCCACCGAAGCAAATTTAAATTTGAGAGACTTTTCCTTGAATCTGCTGCAGCTCTTATCAACTATCCCTACCTAAATAAATGTTTGTTTCAAACTGCCTCTCATATGGGAAACCCTCATCAGTAGACATTCAGCCCAGTGGCCAAGTACACCCAATCAAAGATAACACTGGCCAACAAAAAAAAAATTTTTTTTTCTGCTGATTATGACCTGACACTTGTTTTTTACTAATTTGGGTGCACTGATTTCAAACATCAAACCCATTTTTCTCTATCTCAGGTTTTTCCCCTATGGCATTTTCTTTTTGCTAATTTGTAAGTTTTTGATAGTTTTAAGGAGGCAGTACTATTTAGAGGATCAAAGAAATCGATTTTTTAATATTATTTTCTGAAAGTATGTACTTTTAAAAATCTGTTCCTAACTTTTTATCAAGAAATTTGAAAAATTCCTGAAGATATAGCCTATTTTCAAAGCAGTGCGCAGATCCGAAAGCAGAGCAGATCGGAGCGCTCACCACTCTCGCTTGTTAGTAAACGAATAAATGCGTAAGAACCTGCAACGGCACGTACTGGCGCTTTGAATGCGAGAGAGGCCGATAACTGACCTAATACGTTTAGGTGATGAAAAGTAGGCGATGACAACTGCCTAAAACAAATGAATGCTATATGCGTCATAGCGGACAAAGAACGATCGAAATCAGTCAATCGTTAATCGATCGTGAAAGTATGATGAGCACTTATAACGTTTCAATAAAGTCTCTAGTTTTTTTTTTGTCTTGTTAATTGCATGTTAGTTGGCAGTGAAGAAAATACATCATGTCTACTACTCGAAATTGTGTCAATAGTGTAGATTCCTTCTGCTACATTTGTGGCAGCTTTACTGTTCCCAGTCAAAGGACAAATATCACCGATTTCGTTAAGAAAGTGTACTTTGCATACTTTGACATAAAAATTGCAGATCAGGACAAGTCATGGGCTCCAAATAAAGTGTGAAAGTCATGTGTAGAAAATTTACGACAGTGGAGCAAGGGAAAACGCCAAAAATTAGATTTTGGCATTCCAATGATTTGGCGTGAACCGAAAAATCACATAGATGATTGCTATTTTTGTTTAGTTCAGACTTCTGGTTATAATAAGAAGAATAAGAAAAAAATTGTGTATCCAAATCTCGACTCAGCAATTCGGCCAGTTGCTCATTCCAATGAAATAACCATGCCAATTTATAAAGGACTTCCTTTACTTGAGAACGAGCATGATCGGGATATGGCAGATGTTCTTGAGGAGCAAGACCCGGATGTTGATTTAGACAATGAAAATTTAATTTCTAGTTCTGGACTGCAACGTTTTACTCAAGCGGAATTGAATGACTTAGTAAGAGATTTGGGCCTATCAAAGGAATCATCGGAATTGTTCGCTTCAAGATTAAATGAAAAAAACTTACTGGAGCAAGATACGAAGATAACTTTTTATCGTAGCAGGGAAAGTAATCTTGTACAATATTTTAAACACAAGTGTGCGTTTGTTTACTGTAAAATGTGTCAGGTTTACTAACTGAAATGAGTGTTGTACAATATCATCCAAATGAGTGGCGTTTATTTATCGACAGTTCAAGCAGAAGTCTCAAGTGTGTCTTACTACACAATGGGAATGTATATGGCTCAATTCCTATTGGCTATTCAGTCCACTTAAAGGAAACATATGAGAACGTTAAAAAGGTTCTGAAGTTATTAAAATATACAGACCATAACTGGATCATCTGTGTGAATCTTAAAATGGTGAACTTTTTACTTGGCTTTCAAAGAGGATATACAAAGTTTCCGTGTTTTCTATGCTTCTGGGATAGTCGAGCTAGAAACCAATACTGGAGTCAGAAACATTGGTCTCTTAGAATAACCTTAAATTGGGGAACAGAATGTTATAAATCAACCTTTAATCGACAGAGAAAAAATCATTTTTCCACCTCTACACATCAAACTGGGTCTTATGAAGCAGTATGTTAAAACTTTAGATTTACAAGTTGACTGTTTCCAATACATATGTGAAAAATTTCCACGACTTAGTTATGAAAAAATTAAAGCCGGTGTATTTGATGGACCGCAAATTAGAACTTTAACGAGAGACCCAAATTTCATCAACTCTATGAAAGAAATCGAGAAAGAGGCCTGGACTTCATTTACGATGGTTGCGAATAATTTTCTTGGAAACAAAAAACTTACAAATTAACAAAAAAGAAAATGCCATAGGGGAAAAACCTGACGTGATAGAGAAAAATGGGTTTAATATTTGAAATCAGCGCACCCAAATTAGTAAAAAACAAGTCTCATATGAAAGTCAGCAAAAATTGTGTTGAACTGTGTAATAGGTGACATAATTATAGGATTTTATGTTAGCCTGTATCTTTGCTGTGCCATTTTTGTCACTGAAGTGTGTCTGCATTCATGTGTTTGATACAGCGTATTAATCCCTGAAGATGCTGATATAGCTTTTGCGAATTATATCATCATCATCATCATCATCATCAAATTCCTGCCATGTACCCTCAAGGGGTGTACAGGATATGACAGTACTACATGAAAAAATTACATCATTACTAACTTCCTATCTACAATTTTCCTCCAAATCAGTCTGTTACTTGTCAAGACTCCAACATTATCAGATCTTATATTTGTATCGTCTAAGGCACTTTGTACCGTATCAATCCACCTATATCTTGGTCTTCCTCTGGGTCATTTTGCTGCCAACCTGGCAGAGAACACTTGCTTTGCTAATCTTTCCTCTCCCATTCTATTTAAATGACCATACCACCTGAGATTAGCTCTGCTAACGCATTCCTGAATGCTGACAATGTCAAGTTCTTTCCTAATATCCTCATTTTTAATATGATATTGCCATTGATGCCATCTGTTCATGCCTATAATCTTTCTCAGGACTCTCATATCTGCGGTCTCTAGTCTTTGGTCAAGTGTTTTACTTCTGACCCAGCTCTCAGATCCATAAGTTAAAACTGGTTTGAACACTGTCTTGTATACAGCTAATTTAGTGTTCCGACTAATTTCTCTCTTACTCCATATAAATTTATTCAATTGACTTCCCACCATACCAGCTTTGCTGACTCTGTTGTCTATTTCTATATTTAATTTACCATCTTCAGTAAAAATCGTGCCTAAGTAGCTGAAATGTTTTACTTGTTCCACAGGTTCTCCATTCACAACACAGTTGACATTTTCAATGATTCTGCCTATTTTCATTGTCTTTGTCTTTTTATTGCTGACCTTCATACCATATCTATTACAACAGCTATTCAATTTAGTCAGAGAATCTTGCAGACTTGTAGCGGATTTATTTAGAAGTATAACATCATCCGCATAAAGCAAAGAGCTGACATTAACATCTCCAATTTTGATATCAGGTTTAATACCACTTTCCTTCATAATGTGATCCATATAGATAATGAATAACAGAGGGGATAATGTACATCCTTGTCTCACACCAGATTTAACATTAAACCATCTTCCTGTACTTCCTTCAATTCTAACTGCTGACTTACAACTCAAATAAAGACTAAGTATTGCTTGATATAATGCCCCATTGACACCATATAACTGCAACGTATTAAATAGCTTCTCTCTTGGCACCTTGTCATATGCCTTTTCCAAATCGACAAAACTTAAATACAGATCTTTGTTATATTCCCATGCTTTCTCGACTATTTGTCGTAAAGTGAAGATCTGATCCTGACAGCCTCTATTTGGCCTAAATCCAGCTTTTCTTCCACAATTCTTCTCAACTGTTTCTCAAGTATACTTGCATAGATCTTGCCAGGAACACTCAGTAGGGAAATACCTCTGTAATTCTCACATTCAGTTTTATTTTCATTTTTATATATGGGTACTATGAAAGCTCTACTCCAATCATTGGGAATTCGTCCCTCTGTCCAGGCTTTCTGAACTATGCAGTGCAGCCACTGTAAGACTTTTATATCACCATACTTCAGCATTTTTGGTCGAATATCATCTACTCCTGCTGCCTTTCCACATTTCAAGCCTTTGATGGCTTTTTCTACTTCAAGTATGGATATGTATTTCTGACTGCATGCCTGGTCAGTGTTTTTTATCGCTGTGCTGTCATCGCTGCTTGTTTCATTTAGCAGTTTTTCAAAGTAATTACTCCATACTTCAAGGATATCTTTTTCTCCTGTTTTCATGCCACCTTTATCATCTCTAACTCCTTTTACAGCACTCTTTCCTCCATTCCTAAGCTTCTTCAACAACCTCCAGAATATTTTGCAACCTTCTTGATATTTATTTTCTATATTCTTGCCAAAGTCCTCCCATGACTTTTGTTTAGCTAGTTTTACACACTGTTTAGCTTTCTTACATTTGTTTCTGTATTCTGTAAGAGTAAAAGCTGACTTATTTGCCAGGAACTTTTGATATGCTTTCTTCTTTTCCTTCACTGCCTCTTTAACTTCCTGTGTCCACCAGGGAGTTCTGATTTTTTTATCCTTGCACACAACCTCACCACATGCCTCTCTGGCAGAATCAATCAATGTTTTATTCAGAGTTTGCCACTGAATCTCCAAGGCTTGATTCCTGTTCTCAAACTCTCTCATTTTCTTTTCAATAATCTTTCTGTATTTTAGTCTACAGTTCACATCTGAGAACTGCTCAACTTTTATTCGCTTTAAAACTTTCTTACATGTTATTCTTTTCAATATGAAATTCAATTTTATCCTGATCAAGACTAAATAGTGATCACTTCCAATTTCAAATCCTCTGTACACTCTGGTGTCCTGCACCAGAGAGAAAACATCACTATCAACAATAGCATAGTCAATGAGACTTTTCTTATTCCTTGCCTTTTCTCTCCATGTGAATTTGTGCACATTTTTATTTTGGAACATGGTGGTAGTGATAACCAGTCCATGTCCTGAGCAGAAATCCAACAGATATTTGCCATTATTATTAGCTTTGCTCTTTTCACCAAATTTTCCCAAAATAATTTTGTATGTCTCACAATCATTTCCTACTCTGCTATTTAGATCCCCAACAAGGACCAACTTTTCCTTTTTCATTGTGTCAGTTGCTTTTTCTAAAGCGTCAAAAATTCCTCCACTTCTACCTTAGTAGAACCTTCTGTAGGACCATAGGCACAAATAAGTCTCATTGTCCAGTTACCCATTTTCATATTTGCCCACATTACTCTACTTGAGACTGACTGCCATTCAAGAAGATTAGCCTTGTATTTTGTGTTGAATACTATGGCTATTATAGGAAGTAATAATTAAAATATTTTAGTTATCTGCTCTACATTGTCAATTTCCTGAAATAAGACAATGCGGTTAGAATTGAAGGAGGTACAGGAAGATGGTTTGATGTAAATCAAACTTATTTAGTTTGATTTACATCAAACTAAATAAGTATCATTCTTATTTATTATCTATATGGATATTATTATAAAAGAAAGTATCATTAAACTTGATATCAGAATCGGAGATATCAAGATTAGCTCCTTGCTTTAGGCAGATGATGTACTCCTAAATAAAACCAATGCTAATCTCAAGAATTTTTTTGAACCAACTTGAATAACAGCTGTAACAAATTTGGTATGAAAATCAGCAATAAAAATACGAAAACTATGAAAATTGGCAGTAACATCAAAAACTTGAATTACATTATTGGTGAAGAATTTATAGAATGAATAAAATATTTATTAGATATATGAAGAGCCAAAGGCTTCAATTCGGCGACATATGACTTGTTTAAGTTAAAGGATATTACATCCCATATCGTTTTTTAGCCGAATAAGAAATTCAAAGAGTTTCATGCCGAATGTAGTAGAAACTATATAAAGTTCGCCGATTCCAAGCGTAAGCAAATACCTGGATACTGCAGCAACTGACCCTAAAGGTGGTGCAAGCTGAGGCAACTCATGTCTGAGGTGGGGCAAGCTCCCATCACTATTCTTGATATTTACCAATAATGTGAACTGAGCTCCTAGGAGCTGTATTTCTGTTCTACATTATGAGAGAAGGTCATTAAAGAACCTCAATAAAGGTTGAAACCCAGACCGGTTTCAACCTTTATTGAGGTCTCATCAGTGAGTAGGTAGACCTAGTTAATATCAAGTTTGTAGCGAACAGAACTTACAACCCTTCTATGAGTATTGCCGAGAGGTGTCCTAATAAATTATTAGATATATGATGAGCCAAAGGCTTCAATTCGGCGACATATGATTTGTTTAAGTTAAAGGATATTACATCCCATATCATTTCTTATCCGAATAAGAAACTCAGAGTTTTATGCCGAATATAGTAGAAACTATATAAAGTTCGGCGATTCCAAGCGTAAGCAAATACTTGGATACTGCAGCAACTGACCCTAAAGGTAGTGCAAGCTGAGGCAACTCATGTCTAAGGTGGGGCAAGCTCCCATCACTATTCTTGATATTTACCCATAATGTGAACTGAGCTCCTAGGAGCTGTATTTCTGTTCTACATTATGAGAGAAGGTCACTACTGTTACACCTGATATCTTAAGAATGTAGAATTCTCAGCTATCATGGTGTAACATGAAGAATAAATAAATTAAAAACCCTGCAATAAAATAAAATAAAATAATAGATGAATTATTTATAAGAAAAAGAAATATTCTTGCATCTAATAAAATATATAAAAAATAAAGGTGTTTTTTAGATCTAACTAAGAAAGAAAGAAAGAATATATTAATGTTGTAATATGATTAAAAGAGAAAATTTAACTAAATAAGACAGAAAAGGATTAGTCATAAGAGATGGTATGCGAGAGGCTAGAGATTAAAATATTAAATGAATTCATAGAAAAAATTTTGGAAAGGGGATTAAGTTAGAGGCTAGCGGAAGATTCTCAATCCGGGAATCGGCCCAGACTATCGCTGAGGGCCGATTCCCGGTTTGAGACATCGTTTGGCTCGCCGACCAAAGGACGTTTGGCAAAAAAAAAAATGCCACCCTAATTGGTCGGTGAAGTAAAAACAAGTAGGGGGCAGAGAAAAGAAGTTAGAGGGTGCCGTTAGGAGAGCAAGTATAAAAGGGTTGGACACCCCCCCCCCCCCCCCCCAAGAGGCTTTTTGGTTTTTGTTTTGGTTCTGTTCCCGAGGAGTTCTCTACGAGCTCCGTGGCATAGGTTTCACGTGGTTTTCCTGAGTGGAGATTGGGGTTATATCTCCGTCGTCACAACATGGAAACAAAAGTGAGCGGGATTTCGATTCCGGATTTCCTATGTAAGAAGCGAAGAATGCCATAGAGTCAAAGAAAAGGAAACATTCTTTGTGTTTCAACTTCAGTGACAACCACAAGAAAGGGAAAGCTGTAAAGATATCGATATCCACGTCGCGAGTTGTACAGCCGTTATATAGATGATTCAAAGTGTGTCCTAAGTTATGAGAGGTTAAGACCGCGTAAGCAAAATTCAATTCCAAAAGGAATGTAGGAGAAACAGATTATCGGATACCAAGCTAGTTCAATCAGAAAAAGGTAAAGGCCCATATGAAAAGACAGCATAAGCAAAATTCAATTCCAAAAGGAACGTAGGAGAAACAGATTATTGGAGAGGTTATACCAAGCTAGTTCAATCAGAAAAAGGTAAAGGCCCATATGAAAAACTCAAGAAAGAAAGGTACTGTAAAATATATCTAATGTTAACTAAAATTTGTCTGTAATAGGTATCGTTATTCTAATACGGAACTGTTGAAGTGACCAAGGAAAATTTATACTAGGACTTTAGTATCTGACAGAATATATTAAAAGTAAGCTAGCTAGTGTTAATGTTATATGAATAATTAAGTGTCCTGAGAATTTTGCATGTCTATTGTAATGTATGGGAAAGTTAAAAAGTCATAGTTGTGTGTTAGTGCAGTAAAAGGTTTAGTTAATCTACTTAAGTTTGAATAGTTAAATAGTGTGAATTAATCTTATATGTCCATGTCATATGAAGTTATGTGTTGAATGTGTATGGCGGCATGATCGTAATACCCATTATAGGATCATAGCCTAATTACTTGTAATAAGTTAATGTTAGTTTGTAAGTAGTTAGTTTAGCATTGAATTGAGTAATAACAAAAATTGAGTTGTACCATGTTAAAGTTTTTAATAAACCTTTGTTCAATGATAAGAAAAGTTGTCTGAAATTGCTGTCCAATGCACCACTTGAAAAATTACGAACCTAATCACGCGGGAAATTAATGTGTTAAGAAACGAGATAAAGTGTCACGACTGCAACATAGTTACACTTTCAGACATATTTGAGTTCTTTCTCCTTGTTTTTGTATATAATATCTCAAACTAAATATCCCAAAAGGCGCAGTATAAATACAAATATTAGGGGTACTAAGGGGAGAAATAACTTAAGTATTAATAAAAATTTTGGTGATATCTCGAGCATGGATAATAGAAGAACATAGATAAGAGGAAATTATTAGATAGAATAAAAATCGTAAATTGGGACACAACACTACCCAGACCGGTTTCAACGTTTATTGAGTGTACTCGCTCATCAGTCTACTCACTGATGAGACCTCAATAAAGGTTGAAACCAGTCTGGGTAGTGACCTTCTCTCATAATGTAGAACAGAAATACAGCTCCTAGGAGCTCAGTTCACATTATGGGTAAATATCAAGAATAGTGATCGGAGCTTGCCCCACCTTAGACGTCAGTTGCCTCAGCTTGCACTACCTTTAGGGTCAATTGCTGCAGTATCCAGGTATTTGCTTACGCTTGGAATCGCCGAACTTTATATAGTTTCTACTATATTCGGCATGAAACTCTTTGAGTTTCTTATTCGGCTAAGAAACGATATGGGATGTAATATCCCTTAACTTAAACAATAAAATATTTGTTATTTAGGCACGCAATTTATAAGATGACAAAATATGGAAACAGACAATAGAATATGCAAAGCTCGTATGGTAGGGAGCCAGTTGAATAAATTAATGTGGAATAAGAGAGAAATTCATGATCAAACTAAACAATATACAAGATAATTAAACTTGCCCAGAAATTGTATTCTTGTTTGATTTTTTATCCAAGTGTAAGCAAACTAAAGCTTGCTCATGAAGTATCTTCATGACTGGCTACTTGTGTACATAGAGGCAGATAACTTCACATTAATTGCCTTAATATCTCATAATGCAAAGCGCAGTTCCTTTAAGAAGTATGTATGTATGTATAAATCAGGCTCTCACTGATGAAACCTGAATAAAGGTCGAAACCAATCTTGGTGACTTCTCATAATGCATAGCAATATACACTTTTGAAAGGGTGTGTGCTTTGCATTATGTGACACTGAGGCAGCTGATATAAAGTTATCAGCCTCTATATACAAGTAGCCTAGTTGTGAAAATACTTTACACACTTTGTTTGCTTATACTAATAATAAATTAACTACAACATCAACATGGATGAAATATATCACTCCTTATTCACTTTGTATCCATCATATATTTCAGTATAATATCAGTGGCAAAGTGGATATTAGATCCAGCATTATTTCAGAGGAAAATGTAGAAACTATGAAAGTTTTGTAAGTTGACCAGAGCTTGCGAGATAGACATAGGTACTGCCCAAGCATCTGTATATTCGCCTTTTATTAGTCCATTTTGATGAGGTTTCACTGACCTGACAGCATTTTGAACTGGATGGTTCTCTTCAGAGTCCAGGCAGAACTCTTAAGAAAACAAAAACTCTTATAAAATACTAAGGAACTTGAAATGTCAGAGAAGTGTATTTTTTCATAAACCAACTCTCAGTCGATGTTTAAAAGTAATAAGTAAAGAGTCAAAAGGTTCCACTTTGGGAATGCAAAATTATATAGGTAAAGTGGATATTAGATCTAGCATTATTTTGAAGCCGAATGTAGAAACGATGAAAGTTTCATAAGTTGACAAGAGAGCTTGCAGGTATACAGCATTCATGAGTTGCCTTAGTGTGGACTACTTAAAAGACATAGGCGCTGCCCAAGCATCTATACATTCGCCTTTTATTAGTCCATTTTGATAAGATTTCACTGGCCTGACAGCTGTTTAGAACTGGTTGGTTCTCTTCAGAGACCAGGCAGAAATCTTATGAGAGCAAAAATCTCTCATTCAGTACTAAGGAACTTGAAATATCAGAAAAGTGTATTTTTGGTAAGTGAACTCGTGGTCAGTCAGTGTATAATAGTAATATATAGATGCTTGGGCAGCACCTATGCCTTTTAAGCAGTCTGCACTAAGGCAACTTGTGAATGCTGTATTCCTGCAAGCTCTCTTGTCAACTTACGAAACGTTCGTTTCTACATTCGGTTTCAAAATAATGCTAGATCTAATATCCACTTTGCCTATGTAATTTTCCATTCCCGAAGTGGAACCTTTTGGCTCTTTACTTATTACTTTTAAACATCGACTGAGAGTTGGTTTATGAAAAAATACACTTCTCTGACAATTCAAGTTCCTTAGTATTTTGAGAGTTTTTTGTTCTCATAAGGGTTCTGCCTGGTCTCTGAAGAGAACCATCCAGTTCAAAACAGCTGTCAGGTCATTGGAACCTCATCAAAATGGACTAATAAAAGGCGAATATACAGATGCTTGGGCAGCGCCTATGTCTTTTAAGTAGTTCACACTAAGGGAACTCGGAAATGCCGAGGAATGTATTCTCTCAAGCTCTGGTCAACTTCCGAAACTTTCATAGTTTCTACATTTGGCTTTGAAATAATGCTGAATCTAATATCCACTTTGCCATTGATATTACACTGAAATATATGATGGATACAAAGTGAATAAGGAGTGATATATTTCATCCATGTTGATGTTGTAGTTAATTCATTATTAGTATAAGCAAACAAAATGTGTGAAGTATTTATACAACTAGGCTACTTGCATATAGAGGCTGATAACTTTATATCAGCTGCCACAGTGTCACATAATGCAAAGCACATACCCTTTCAAAAGTGTATGAATGCTTAGGAATGTATTCCCATAATCAAGTCAACTTATGAAACTTTCACAGTTTCTACATTCGGCTTTAAAATAACACTGGATCTAATATCCGCTTTGGCCGTGTAATTTTGCATCATCGAACTAGAGCCTTTTAGTTCTTTATTTTAGTAATTAATATCAATGATATTACAATTTTAATATTTGCTTTGTATCCATGTCAAGTTTGGTGTGTATACACAATGCAGGAACTTTCTACAGTATACAAGACAGTGTTCAGACCAATTTTAATTTATGAATTTGAAAAGTTGGATTCATCAAAGATTAGCGGCGAACAGATGGCACCGATAACAGCATCATGTTAAAAATAAAGATATTTGGAAGAAACTTGAGATAGTTAAAATTCAGGAATGTGTGTTCAGAGATAATCATTTCTTCTCTCATTCTTAAACAGAATGAGAGGAAATATTAGCAAAGGAGGTCTTGGTTACCAAGATGACAGAAAAAAGACTTGGTGAAAGACAAAGATTTATGGAATTCATTAAGTCAAAAGTGACCAAGAAGAAAAAGAAATATAAGACATGACAATTTTGGAGTGTTCACAAGTAGTAGTAGACTAATTTGAAGGATAATTGTTGCTAAGAGATTAGTAATAATGCTAATTTAATCATCTCACACTGTCATAGTATATTCTGTACACCCCTTTTGAGAATACATATCAAGAAATTGATGGTGATGATGATAGCAAGTGCTAGATATTATTCTCTATGTCTTAAATCATTAGTGAGAGCTTGGGTTAATAGTTTCCATATGAATATTTCAGTGATTGTATCTGTAATCCCCACCCCATAATCCAAATTTTGTCTCATGGGTTTTGTTTTGATATGTGTTTAGAAGCTCTAGGTTTTTTTTGTTTCTGGAGTTAAATACTCCTGAGACAAAAACTGTTTGAGACTAAACATAGAACTTTTTCAAACCACTTCTGGCCTCTAGTAAGCAGAGTGATGATCTCAAATTGAGCAATGAAATTCATCAACCACCTAGAGACATTCTCAAGCATCCATGCTTGTTAATTTCAGTTCTCAATTTTTATTTGTTCTTTGCTAATTATATGTTTATGTTCTTTGATTGTTTATACTGTGCATGGAATAGTTTTTCAAAAAGATTTATTTGTTTATGTAAAAAAGTTATATAATTTTTTTTTCTTAATTTAAGGTTATATACACACCTAAGCAACAAGGTAAAATAGAAGCCAGGCTAGAAATCTCTGTGAGCTTCAAAGCTTCAGACAGAGTTTCCATTGGCACCTCTCCAAAAGGAAATGCTCTAATTGTTACTATTCATGCAGAAGCAGAATGGCCACAAGTAATATTTCAAACTGATAGTAAAAAAGATAGGCTTGAATTTGGAAGAGTGCCAGAAGAAAGTAGCAGTGAACGAAGCATTACTTTGATCAATTTGGGAAAAACAACAGTTCCTGTTAGACTTTCGTTGAGTGTAAGTATTTACAAGTAAGAAGTATACAATCATATGCTTGTTATAAATGTTTGGAAAAGGGAGCAAAATGAATTACAGGTTAATATTATCCCATTGTGATATGACAGAAGTTCTGTTAAATCATGTTTCTTCAATTATTTCTTTTTTTGTTTAGTTTTATGGTAGATGCATACCACAGTAGCAAACACCACTATAGCAAAATGATGCAGTGTAACAAAGTATATAAGTTATAGCTTTAAGTCCAATAGAACTAATGCTATATTAAGCTGACTATTGTAAAGAGTGAAGATTCAAATTCATCACAACAGCAAACCGAATTTCCTAGCAAATGATGTCACAATCCGTACCTCAGAATCTTCATTTGCTGAACATAGATGCATATAATTTTAACTTTATCTACTCAGCACAACAGCAACATGTATTATCTACTTACTTTCTTACAGCAATAAATGTGCAAGGAAATCAATGCTTTAGATGGGTGGGCACTTTGGAATAATGTTTGCACTGATTAGCTCCTAAAAAACATGAATTCAAAATACAATTTTTGGTAGTAATGCTGTGTAGAGTACTCCATAGAGTTTCTGTGTAGTATATTACAACTAGAAAATAAAAAGACAAAACCAGGTTTTTTGTTCCACCTTGTACAGTAAATTCACATTTAGTATTGCATTATTTCAGTAAAAAAAAAAAGTTTCTCAGCTTTTGTTTTGACAGAAGTAAAATCTAATTCATATTTTAAATCAGCTTTAAAAACAAGGCTGTAAACATGTTTTTATAGTAATCTTTAAATCTCATTTTGTTAGATATGGCAAAATGCGAGTTAAAAAAAAAGATGTGATTTGTAAAATTAGGGGATTTGTGGTACTCTTCTTGCAACTGCATAAGAATTTTGATTGCTACAGTTCTACAGTATACATTGCTACTTGGAAATTATATTGGATGTATAGGGGGATGGGAGACTTTTCATTCCACCACAATAGTTTGTAAACCTATAGCACATTAGTACCTTGGGTATATTTTTATTTTTTTAATACAGAAACCTCCCTACCCTAGAGCCAAACATAACTATTTCAAACTATTTCAGGTCACCAAATAAGCAGGGTAGTGGTCTTACACTAGGTGATAATGTTCATCTTTCACCCAATTGACATTCACAAAACATTAAATGTTCTTTGAGGGATTCAGATGTGCAGCCTGTTGGATGGAGACAGGGACATTAACTTTTGCTGGCAACAGCTAATAAATGTCTGCTATCGTACCCAAGAGAACATAATTTTCTATTGAAAAGTGATAAATTTGGGGGGGGGGGGGAGTGTAGGTTAGGTTGGTGTAAGTAAACAAATGAAATAGTGAGAAATTGTACACTGAAAACTAGAAATTGTACACTGACAACTAAACTTAAGGATTGGCAGGAATCACACACACACACAAGCGGACAACAACGTGAAAAAGAACAAATTCAAACAATAACTAATAAAAACACTAAAAGAGTAAAAGTATAAGATTAATATCCGAGTATTATGTTTATCTTAATGTCACTTACCTGAAATCTTCACAATGAACTAAATATGTGGTTTGTGCCATTTAAAATCCAAAGTAACCTGAAAACTTTGACAGTTAGTCAACTTTGTAATTGGTCATCTCCACTTACACAGATGGACAGCTAATGTTCATAAGGCACCTCAGTCACGCAGAGAGAAGAAAGGTGATAGACAACTGGTATGAAAAATTGATAGATTGAATCATGCAAGGGAAAGAGAAAAATTAGTGATGGATAGTGGAATAAGTTGATTTCATACTACAGTATAATACATTGTATTATACTGTATTTCACCATAGGTGATATTTCTGAGATGTTCTATATATATATATTGAAATTTTGCTTCTCAAAGCAATTGTCCAGTTAGATGCTGATGTGTATACATTGAAAGCAAAAGAAGAAATTTCTTCTATGAATATATACTTTTAAATTCTATGAATTAAAAAAAAAAAAAAATAAATAAAAAAAAAATATACAGGGTGGTTCAAAATTCCACGTACAAGCTTTGAGGAGAGGTAGAGAACATCAAAATCAACCATATTCACATAGGAAAGCATGACCAGAAATGCCAC
This sequence comes from Typopeltis vanoorti, assembly GCF_054136105.1. Lineage (NCBI taxonomy): Eukaryota > Metazoa > Arthropoda > Arachnida > Uropygi > Thelyphonidae > Typopeltis > Typopeltis vanoorti. The sequence goes on along the minus strand of NC_143557.1, from coordinate 69,410,386 downwards.
ATGAAAGTGATAGGTGGCACTATTCATCCGTACTCCAGATGAGCAATTGGCGCTTCCTCATTCAAGCTTTCGACGTCGCACGAAGAACGTGCATTGTTTTACGAGCGCTGAGATGGCAGACATGCACCTCGTTTACCATATTATGTATCCAACTACTATTGAACTGTTCAGTTATGTCCAATAAAGACTTACTGCCTTTTGTTATTTCTGTATCTTTGTGTCCCTGTTAGTACCTTCCGGTGGCATTTCTGGTCATGTTTTCCTTTTTTTTTTTTATTATTTCCAACCACAAATATGGTTGATTTTGATGTTCTCTACCTCCCCCTCAAAGTTTGTACATGGAATTTTGAAACACACTGTATATATATATATATATATATATATATATATATATATATATATATATATATATATATATATATATATATTGATGGTTATTGTAGCAGAAGAATAAGAATGTGACTAGATAAGAGTGTTGCAGCGGTTCTACCATAGGTGATATTTCTGAGATGTTCTATATATACAGGGTGTTCGGGATAAATTTGACAGTTTCGTAAGGAAAAAGAAAATCTTCTTTGTATCTATTAAATTTAATGAATTGACAAAAAAACATTACAGGCAGAGTTAATTACAATACTATCAACAAGATTTACTCAAAATAACCACCATTAGCATCGATCACAGCTTCAATTCTGCTTCGGAACCTCGAACAAGCTGATGCTACAGTCTCCCTGGGAAGGGCCGCAAAAACTGTTTTAATTTTATCCATTAACTGGGCTTTTGTATTACTGGAAGTGCGATTGGTGTCTTTTTCAACTGCGCCCCATACAAAATAATCCATGGGGTTAAGGTCTGGGGAGTTTGGAGGCCAAACATTTGGACTGGTGAAGTCGTAGAAATTTTCAGACAACCATTTTTGACTTTTCCCAGAGGTGTGGCAAGGGGCCGAATCCTGCTGCCATACATACGGCCTACCATTGGCTACCCTTGTTATCCAGGGCTTGACTACAGTTAGCAACTCCACGAACAAAGCCCGAATTCCAATGCCAGGGTTCTTCAACACCTGTTCCTACAGATTTGCAAGGAATTCTGCTGTACGAACGCAATCAGATCGTCTGCTAGGGATCTTTCTTCTTGCTACATCCTCGTAGTCACCATTGCAAGTCTCTAGTTCATGCCTGATTGTTTTTACTGTATTCAGGGAGCATTGGGCAGCAGTCGTAATATCCTTATTTTGATGGCGGGCACGAATCATCATGATACAAGTTATTCTCTTCCATGATTCAGGTGGGTTCCAGCTATCCATCCTTTCTGACATCTTGTATATGAATGAAGAAGGGTCCAAACTTTTAAATGAAGAGAAGTGTGTGTTAATACATGTAACTTACGGAAAAATATAATTAATTATAAATATGTCAAATTTATCCCGAACACTCTGTATATAGAACTGCTGGTTGGCTGAGTGGTTAGCGTATCTTCTCTCCAGCCAAAAGGCTGCAGGGTTGAATCCTGCCGTGGGCATCGATGTTTGTGATTGTCTGTGAAAATAATAGTGGTGGTGACGGAAAGTTGTGGAGTAGGTGCCCTCCCTCGATGAGTCTTTGGACTCCCTGGAGGTGTTATGTAATAATAATACTAATAATATATATATATATATATATATATATATATATTGTTTTTTTTTTCCCTCCAGCAAGGAAAACCTGAAGTAATAGCTGCAGTGGAAGCTTGTGCATACTGCAGTATTGCTCTACCAAAAATGGGGAAAATTTTCACTATTGAACAGACTTAACCACCTTACCGGCCATTATGGATCAAATGCACATCCTCATACGCTTCGTATCCATCATATATTTGAACGTAATATCAATGGTATTCCAATTTTAATTTGCACTTCGCATCCATGATAACTTGGACGTATATATACATCCTGGCTGGTAACGTGGTTAAAGTAATGTTTATGATTTTTGAGATTCACTTCAGTTAAAATAATTATACATGATTGTAATTGTCTAGAAATTAAATGCAAAGCATTTCAATATAATTCAGATTCATATTTCATTATTAGGAATATAAAATATGAACCAAATGCTAGATTAGGTTCATATTGGAACATATCAAGAGCTCTCTTGATAGCATGGAAGCAAGAGTTCCAAGGGAGTGGAAAGAGTGCAAAATAATTCCTTTGCATAAGGGAGGTTCTGAGACTGAGTAGCAAATTATAGACCAATCAGTATCTCATCGTGGTGGTAAAAGTACTAGAAAAATTTGTCAAAATGAGAATTCAAGAATGGCTAGATAAAAATATGATACCGTATGATGATCAACATGGCTTTGTGAAGGGTTGGTCATGCCTTAGTAATTTACTAACTTTTTATAATAGAGTAACAGCTCAGTTGGATAAAGGAAATGGCTACACGATCATTTTGCAGGATTTTGCAAAGGCATTTGACAGAGTACCACATAGAACTCTGTTATGCAAATTAGAACAAATTGGGGTAGATATGACACTGGTTAAGTGGATAAGAGGGTGGCTGCTGGACAGATATCAAAAAGTGGTATATGGAGAGGCAGAATCAAGGCAAAAACAGGTGACTAGTGGTGTGGCGCAAGGTTCAATGCTGGGACCATTGCTGTTTAATTTATACATAAATGATATAGGAAATAACTTGAAAGTAAATTTCGTTGTTTGCTGATGATGTGAAATTAGATAGGTGATGTGATGTGGAGAGCTTGCAGGACTATTTAAATAGTATGGGCAATAGGTGTCAGTTTAATGTCGAGAAATGTAAAGTTATGCATTTTGGAATAAATCGATAGAAACATTTAAGCGACTTTCAGGGTTTTATAGGATAGATGCAGGGGGAAATGTTTCAGCACTTAAGCTAGAGCAACTAGAACAAGAGGTCATCCCTGGAAGTTGAAAAAAAGGTGTGGTTAATCAGGAGGGGGGGGGGGGGTGAGGACTAGATTTTTTGCTTGGAGAGTTGTGAATGAGTTGCCAGTGTCACTTGTGAGTGCTTTGTCTGTTAATGGGTTCAAGAAGAGATATGATAGATCGGGTCTCCCATGATTAGTCTTCGGGCTCTCTGGAGATGCCCATATAATAATAATTTGGTCCATGTTTTATATGCTAGAAAATGGTATAAAATTAAACAGACATGTAGAACTGAATAAGAATGCTAAAGTTAAAATCTAAAATTCTAATATGAAAGGTACTATAAATATATTATAATACAGATATAAGATATTATAATATGGATATATATACAGATGTAAATACAGAAGTTAACTAAAATGGAAATATTCTGCAGACAATCGGTCAGTTTCTTCCATGCTAGCCAGTAAAGCAATTTAAATGGCATGCATGGATGAGCTTGGTTAAGAATGGAAGAAGTCATATCTTCTTGTTAGGAACTTAAAGAAAATTTAGCATTTTAATAAGGACAACTGATTCTTAGAAATAAAGTTACTCAGCAAATATGTCCAAAATTAACATCCTCTTTTGTTTACATCAGAATGGTGTTGGGAGGTTTTACATGACAAATGGAAAATGTGCATAAGTGGGAAGGCAGTAAATTGTTGATTTTCAACCAGATCACAATCTAAGGGAGTGTTCTCAGCACCAATATTCTGCCCTTGTAGTAGTTTCAGATTCCAACTCTATAAGCACTAATATTCTGAGGTAATTTTTTTCAGCTTTAATAAAGTAGTTTCATATTTCAAGTCTTTAAAAGTAATAAATTATTTTAACAGCACATATATAATTTGCACATTCTGCTAACAAATTAATATCATATATTGTATATATGTATATAGATATTAATCTTATAAGATTTATGAAAGCCAATGAATTTATAAACGGGAGGGACACTAAGCTAAACATTAAAGAAAGGAGGGAAAATGTCAATAGAAAGATATTCATTTTCATACCATACTTATCTTTTTTAGTAAACAAACATAAACAATCAATTCCACTATTCATGTTACTTAAAAAAAAAAGTTTCAACAGAAAGCAAGCTTTTTCTCGCTACCTAATCAGAGCTTTCTGTTAGGAAACTTTTGCCTTAGGAAAAAACATACTAAAATTTAGTATGTATTATTATTATTATTACGGGCAAATCCAAGGAGTCCTTAGACTCATCGAGGGAGGCCCTAACATCATGTCAAGAACAACTATTCGACATTCACACGGTATCTATCATACTTCGCCTTGAACTCATTCACAATCATGGCACCCACAACAGACTCTGGCAGCTTATTCCACTCATTCATCACTCTTCAAGTAAAAAACCTAGCTCTAACACCCTTGTTAACCACACTCTTACCCAGTTTCCATGGATGGCCCCTAGTCCTCCCACCACCAGTCCTGTTTTCAAAAATATCTTTTTAATTAATCTTATAGAAACCCTTTAGTAATTTGAATATCTCAGTCATATCACCCCTCTTCCACCTATCAACCAATTTCTGCAACCCACAAATCTTCAACCTGTTCTCATAAGGTTCATTCCATAGACCTGCTATTCTTGGTCACTCGTCTCTGGATCCTCTCCATCTCTTCCCCATCGAGAAGAAACACTGGCACTCAAATATGGGCACAATGATCTAGATGGGGTGTTATCAAGGTTCGATACAGAGGAACAATAACTTCTTGTCTCTGCTCATCAAAGTATTCTTCAGTAACCAAGTGATTTGATGAGCTGATTTAGCCACTTTTGCAATGTGCCCCCTAAACTTCAACTCCCAAATCCCTGGCCTCATCAATCTCCTGGAGTACAGTTCCACCAATGTGGTATACTGCTGCTAATCTTTTCACCCCAAAATGCATAACCTTACATTTTGACACATTATATTGACATAAAAAATGATGGTACAACATGACAAAACTTCATGCCAGCTGGGACGTCGCCCGGTTAAACAAGGCCCCCCGTTGTTTTCGCCAGGGAACCAGGGCGAACAGCGAAAAGTCAGCTACTGCAACAAATCTGAAAATAAACCCCAACTCAACATCACCAGAGTTAAAGATCGGTACTATCAATGTAAGAAGCCTGAATGGCAAAGAAATGGAGCTAGCTGAGGAATTAGATAAGTACCATATCGACATAATAGGGGTGACTGAAACAAAAAAGACCAAAACTGGTGGTGAGATCTTTCTGAGCAATAAATACAAAATGTTATATTCAGGCAATAACAATCAAGGAAAAGAACGAGTAGCCATAGTATTCAACACAAAATACGAGACTAATCTTCTTGAATGGCAGTCAGTCTCAAGTAGAGTAATGTGGGCAAATATGAGAATGGGGAACTGGACAATGAGACTTATTTGTGCCTTTGGTCCCACAGAAGGTTCTACTAAGGTAGAAGTGGAGGAATTTTTTTGACGCTTTAGAAAAAGCAACTGACACAATGAAAAAAGGAAAAGTTGGTCCTTGTTGGGGATCTAAATAGCAGAGTAGGAAATGATTGTGAGACATAACAAAAATATTTTGGGAAAATTTGGAGAAAAGAGCAAAGCTAATAATAATAGCAAATATCTGTTGGATTTCTGCTCAGGACATGGACTGGTTATTACTAACACCATGTTCCAACATAAAAATGTGCACAAATTCACATGGAGAGAAGAGGCTAGGAATAAGAAAAGTCTCATTGACTATGTTATTGTTGATAGTGATGTTTTCTCCCTGGTGCAGGACACCAGAGTGTACAGAGGATTTGAAATTGGAAGTGATCACTATTTAGTCTTGAGCAGGATAAAATTGAATTTCATATTGAAAAGAATAACATGTAAGAAAGTTTTAAAGCGAATAAAAGTTGAGCAGCTCTCAGATGTGAACTGTAGACTAAAATAAAAGATTATTGAAAAAGAAAATGAAAGAATTTGAGAACAGGAATCAAGCCTTGGAGATTCAGTGGCAAACTCTGAATAAAACATTGATTGATTCTGCCAGAGAGGCATGTAGTGAGGTTGTGTGCAAGGATAAAAAAATCAGAACTCCCTGGTGGACACAGGAAGTTAAAGAGGCAGTGAAGGAAAAGAAGAAAGCATATCAAAAGTTCTTGGCAAATAAGTCAGCTTTTACTCTTACAGAATACAGAGACAAATGTAAGGAAGCTAAACAGTGTGTAAAACTAGCTAAACAAAAGTCATGGGAGGATTTTGGCAAGAATATAGAAAATAAATATCAAGAAGGCGGCAAAATATTCTGGAGGTTGTTGAAGAAGCTTAGGAATGGAGGAAAGAGTGCTGTAAAAGGAGTTAGAGATGATAAAGGTGACATGAAAACAGGAGAAAAAGATATCCTTGAAGTATGGAGTAATTATTTTGAAAAACTACTAAATGAAACAAGCAGTGATGACAGCACAGTGATAAAAAAACACTGACCAGGCATGCAGTCAGGAATACATATCCATACTTGTAGTAGAAAAAGCCATCAAAGGCTTGAAATGTGGAAAGGCAGCAGGAGTAGATGATATTCGACCAGAAATGCTGAAGTATGGTGGTATAAAAGTCTTACAGTGGCTGCACTGCATAGTTCAGAAAGCCTGGACAGAGGGACGAATTCCCAATGATTGGAGTAGAGATCTCATAGTACCCATATATATAAAAAGGGAAATAAAACTGAATGTGCGAATTATAGAGGTATTTCCCTACTGAGTGTTCCTGGCAAGATCTATGCAAGTATACTTGAGAAACGGTTGTGGAAGAAAAGCTTGGTGAAGAACAATCTGGATTTAGGCCAAATAGAGGCTGTCAGGATCATATCTTCAGTTTAAGACAAATAGTTGAGAAAGCATGGGGATATAACAAAGATCTGTATTTAAAGTTTTGTCGATCTGGAAAAGACATATAACAAGGTGCCAAGAGAGAAGCTATTCAATACGCTGCAGTTATATGGTGTCAATGGGGCATTATATCAAGCAATACTTAGTCTTTATTTGGGTTGTAAGTCAGCAGTTAGAATTGAAGGAAGTACAGGAAGATGGTTTAATGTTAAATCTGGTGTGAGACAAGGATGTACATTATCCCATCTGTTATTCATTATCTATATGGATCACATTATGAAGGAAAGTGGTATTAAACATGATATCTGAATTGGAGATGTTAATGTCAGCTCTTTGCTTTATGGGGACGATGTTAAACTTCTAAATAAATCCGCTACAAGTTTGCAAGATTCCCTGACTAAATTGAATAACTGTTGTAATAGATATGGTGTAAAGGTCAGCATTAAAAAGACAATGAAGTAGGTAGAATTGTTGAAAATGTCAACTGCGTTGTGAACGGGGAACCTGTGGAACAAGTAAAACATTTCAGCCACTTAGGCACTATTTTTAGTGAAGATTGTAAATTAAATATGGAAATAGACAACAGAATCAACAAAGCTATAAAACATGGTAGGCAGTCAATTGAATAAATTCATATGGAATAAGAGAGAAATTAGTTGTAACACTAAATTAGCTATATACAAGACAGTGTTCAAACCAGTTTTAACTTATGGATCTGAGAGCTGGGTCAGAAGTAAAACACTTGACCTAAGACTAGAGACTGCCGATATGAGAGTCAAGAGAAAGATTAGAGGCGTGAACAGATGGCATCAATGGCAATATCATATTAAAAATGAGGATATTAGGAAAGAACTTGACATTGTCAGCATCCAGGAATGCGTTAGCATAGCTAATCTCAGGTGGTATGGTCATTTAAATAGAATGGGTGAATAAAGATTAGCAAAACAAGTGTTCTCTGCCAGGTTGGCAGCAAAATGAATGAGAGGAAGACCAAGATATAGGTGGATTGATACGGTACAAAGTGCCTTAGATGATAGAAATATAAGATTTGATAATGTTTGAGTCTTGACAAGTAACAGACTGATTTGGAGGAAAATTGTAGATAGAAGTTAGCAATGATGTAAATTTTTCATGTAGTACTATCACATCCTGTACATCCCTTGAGGGTACATGGCAGGAATTTGATGATGAAATTTACGTCCATTCTCCTTAGCCCAGTCCTCCAAACTATCCAAATCATCCTGCAAAATTTTGACGTCCTGTGCATTCACTATTGCCCTACTCAAATTTGCATCATCAGCAAAGAAATGAACAGTTCCTCTCAGATCCTTTCCTATATCGTTAATGAACAAATTATACAGCTGTGGTCCAAGAACAGAACCCTGCGGCACACCAGTAGTCACAGGCCTTCTTTTGGACTCTACTCCTGAATAAACTACTCTCTGATATCTCTCCATCAACCACCCTCCTATCCATCCCCATATGCTGCAATTTACTGATTAGAATTCCATGTGGTATCATGTCAAAGGCCTTAGCAAGATCCAGCAGAATCACTGTAAACCAATTACCCTTATCTAGCTCAGCTGTCACTGTGTTATAAAACATGAGCAAATTACTTGAGGCATGATCTACCTTTCACAAAACCATGCTGTTCCCCATACAGTATACCATTTTCATCTATCCATTCCTGTATTTTCCTCTTGACTACTTTCTCCAACTACCTTGACAACGACTCCTGATATGCTAATCAGTCGCGAATTTACAACAGCAGTCTTGGAACCCCTTTATGCAGTGGAACTATTTCCACCCCCTCGAAACTCAAATTAAACAAAATGGTCAAGGGCACTGACATGTCTTTAGCTGCTTCATGTACGACATGAGCTGGTTTACTATCCAATTCCATAGATGTATCCACATTGAGGTTTTGTAATAGACTGTTCACCTCTACTTCACCACAATTCCCATATAAGACGTTTGTTCCTTCATTCCTGCAATATCACCATCTGGATGATATACTCTTGCAAAGTGCTCACTCAGTAATTCCACTATATCAACTGATTCGGTTACCTCCCTACCATCGGAATTCTTTAAAATCATTCTGCCATATACATTTTTTCTTTTACTTGCAACATATCGAAAAAACTGTTTGGGATTCTCTTTAGCCTGCATGGCTAATTTTCTTTCATAATTGCTTTTCTTACCACACTCGTTACCTTTCTAGCTTGCGCTTTATACTGTTCGTGTGCCTGCAGGTCACCTTTCTCCTTAAATTCCCTCCGCAGTTGTTTGTTTTTTTGCAGCTCAAGGTTAATGGTGTTATTCATCCATTTAACCCCTACTTGATTTACTATTCGACTAGGTATACAGTCAGCCATTGCCTCCTGCAAACACACCTTGTTTCTCTAGTTTCACTGATTCTGCACATCCACTTGCACTTCATTCAACAACACCTTTTCCAGTCTCCACACACCAAATCCATTCAGATGCAAACCATCCATCTTATATAAATCCTTTTACCCATCAAACTCTCCCCACACATCCACAAACTCCACTCACCACTCCTCCTGCATAACCTGTGCATAGAGTCATTTGCAATTATGGTCCTCCTTCTCAACTCCTCTGTCATACCATGGCAACAGACTCACTATCTTAATTTTCTCACTTTTCTTTTGCTACCTCTAGTAATTCCTTCAGGTCCTCTCTCATAGCAAATTTATCACCTTTTAAATCATTTGTTACTGCCACTACTATAATTTCTTCCACCCTGTTCTTTTGCACTCTGATAGACTCACTTACAACCTTAATTTTCGCACCCGGTAAGTACGATTTTAACAAACTCTCATCCGTTACACTTCTTACTAAAGAATCACCATACAACACTCGCTCCTTCATTTTTCTTACACTCCCGATCATACTCTTATTTTTCTTATCATACATTTGCCTTTTATTAGCTGATGCGCTCGGTAAACACTCAAAGCAAATGCTCAAGCTGCCGCTTTGCCATATGTATCACTCCGTGTAACCATGCGATCTCACTCATTGAAACTAACTCTTCATTTTTTTTATCCGTTAAACCATTCTCTCGCTCTGTATTTTTACTTTCACTCTCACTTTCAACACTGCTCTCAAAGCTATCTGGTACTACATCGCAAATTGCTATCATATCTATTTTCTACATTCTGTCTTTCAACATCGACATTAATCTCGCGACCTGAGACACACTTCAAATATACACTTTCGGCACATATTCACTCCACTATCATTATCGAACCAAACTCCAACGCTCTCCGCAAACCTTATATCTCGCAGCCGTTACATTGAACAAACTCCCTTATGTTAAAATTATTGAACAAAGATGGCGATTTGGATGCCTTTGTTTTTCTTCTCATTGGTGCCATGTGCATGCTGTCTGTTGTATCTTATCAAAATACTAATTAAATAATGCAGAAAACACACAACAATCAACAGACACTAAGTTATCAAAAGTAAACAATACTACATAAGATTCGAGCAATATTGCCAATTTTTACTCAAAATGACACTTATCTTTTCAGGAGCGCTCTACAAACATTATACACCATATAGCCCTCTAGCGGTGATCCTCAATCTTGACAATTATGTAGAGCAAAATGTTCAGCCCAATTTCTTAGTTGAACATAAGCAAAAACAATCATTCTAACTCGGAGCAGAATATTAAGATTTTAAGAAAAGAGAAATAATAAAGTATGAAGTGGATTATATGATTCATAAATGGCACTGTTGTATTTCACTTAAAATTCTTTAAATGACCAGTAATTGTTAGTAAGAAACAAGCTAGAAAAGGCATTTGATTGTTTTTGACTATTTTATTCTAATTTCTGTTATAAGAATATAAACAGTGACGGCTCATGGCTTGAAATTGTGAGGGTGCTTCAACTTTTGAAATATACAAACACGTATACTTAATGTAAGTACAGTGTATACGTGTTTGTATAAAATATCAAAATTATGGTAAAAATTTAAAAAAAAATTAAACCTGAAATAATATTGTTTATTATTGATAAAATTATACAGTTTAGTATAATTCAAAATCACTTAAAAATTCTGAAGTCATAATTGTCAATAAACCCAATAATGTTCTAAAATTAAAACTATAACAAATGTTATGTCATAATTGTAATGTCCAAATATTTAAAGACACAGAGTAAACACGATAAGCACTACGAACACTCTACTACTGACGTAAACTGAATATAAATAACAGCAGAACTGCACGACGGACAGTGCTGCATTACGCTAATGCACGTCATAGCTTGCATCTCACTATGACGTGCATATGCTTGCGAGCGTAGCAATATGACACTGGTAAACATAGTGCTGCTAGCGTCCTTCACCCTCCTAAGTGCTTCAAGATGGATTTTTATTAATTTTTATACAAAATAAGAGAATTGCATATGATTGTTGATGATAAAATTAAATATTACAAGCAAATATAAATAAATTAATAAATATATTTATATATCATGAAAAATTGGGGGTGCTGCATTTCCGCAGTGTATGCATGAGCTGCCCCTGAATATAAATGTGAGAATTTAGAATAAAATAGTGCTTTTAAAATTTGAGAACAAAATAAATAAATGCTGATAAACAGTTTAGATTGAAAAGAAAAACATTGTCGTACTGTTAGAGATAAAATTTGTGCATTGCTCAAAGAAAGTAAACTACTTCCTTTCTTTTAGTGTTACACGGTGATCAGCATTCATTTTTGAAATTATGGATTTTACAACCATGTTATAACTAATTATTTTTATTATCCCGATGTTTCGATCTTCATCGAAACTGCTCCAGTGAACAGGCACTGAAAGACGAACTTAAAGTGATCAGCAATACTTTCCAAAAAAATGGGTACAGCCAAAACACTATTAACAAAATTCTCTACAAGACCTCAATAAAAAAAACAAAGACAAACCAGACTACAACAAAACTATAACCATTCCCTACATTAAAGGGACATCGGACAAAATAAACAGAATACTACAAAAATACAACCTAAAAGCCACCTTTAAACCACCTGCAAAATTAAAAAGCTTACTCAACTCATCCAAAGACCCACTCCCTCCGCTGGCCCACCCTGGAGTATACCGTATTCATTGCACCTGTAACATGGGAATACCTTATATAGGGGAAAACAGGATGCATAATTCCTATCAGACAAAAAGAACATAAACGACACATTAAATATAATAATTATGATTAAACTGGCCTTTCTGATCATGCCCTTGAACACCTTTCATAGAATTGACTGGAAAAGCACTGGTTGTCTACATCACACCAAAACATGGTATGAATGCAAATTTAAGGAAGTCTGTGAGATCATTATCAACCACCCCAATCTGAACAATAATGAAGGTCTAAAAATCCTATACATATGGAAGGCATATATTCGACCCACAGAACCTTCCTCTCTAAGGAACTATAAACAGGACTGTAGTAAATCCAGGATTCTAAATCAAAAATAACAATTGTAATACTAAAAATAGGACATCATTGTTACTGATAGAAAACTATCTATAAGAAAAATGTTTGTTATCTTAAATTAAATCTAGCTTGATGTGTTTTTATTTTTATTTTTTTTTTCCACTAGAGGCCATGCCAGTAGAATAACATGTGATCAAATCATTGTTTCTCTAGCTTATTGGTAATGTAACTCAGCTTGTCTTGTATATTTGTGTATGCTCCAGATGTTGATCTTGATATGAAGATCGAAACGTCGGGATAATAAAAAGAGTTAGTTATAACACGGTTGTAAAATCCATAATTTCGAAAATGAAAGTAAACTACTGTACATTATTATGCTCTAGAATTTGAGAGGTCTTACATATGGTTGTTATCATAGAAGCTGATTAATTCCATGTACATCATTTGGAAAGAAGTCAACAGACAGTCATGATGCTCACCTTAAGAAGATGTAGGTGCTTTCGCTGCAGGACTGCAGCAATCCTATGGGACATAATTTCCACAAGTGTACAATAGCGATCAGTGAGAATTTTTGGCCATTCTTCCTATAGGTATGTATGAGGTCCTGGACTGTTGTGGAAGTGGATGTCTCTTGACCTTACCAGCACTCCAGTTCATCCCAGATGTTCAGTAGGGTTGAGATAAGGACTTTGTGGAGGCCAGTAAACTGTGGTGAAATTCATGTCCACAAACCATGCAGTTACGGCAGCAGCCTTATGACAGTGCATTGTATTGCTAAAAGCGATGGTGCTGTCGGTTCTGTAGAAATGCCACAAAGTAGGAAGCATTGTGATGTTCAGATACCTTTCAGTGTTCATGGCACCACAAATCCTGGTACAAGGCCAAACAAGGACATTATCTCCGAATATCTCTGAATTTCATAGTTTGGGTTACGCACCCTGCTAAGAGATGTTCAGCAGACATATGCCACACCGACACTTGTCCATCAGCCTGGAAGAAGGTGTAGCATGATTCATCACTCTTAATGCAGCTTTCAAACTTACCAAATTCCAATGTACACTACTGATGATGACATTGCATGTTGGTTTGGGTAATGTGGGGTTTACATATTGTGGTCATACCATGGAAACCCTTGTTGTAAGCATCACTTCTGAATGCTTTTGTGCAGATTCGTGTTCCAGTTATTGCCCGGAACTTCACATTCAATGTGTCAGCCAATGATGTCAGTTTTTGCATATTATCCTTTGTAGTACTCTGCAGTTCACATTTGGTCAGTGTGATGGGTCATCTACTACAGGTAGCACTTGCAGTTGACTCTTTGCACTTTCATCTCAGTATGGTATAATTGAATGTTGACCAATTTGTTAACAGTTTGCTTGAACACAACACCTCTTTTAAACTCTGTCAGTTCCCTTCTCACAGCCATTTCACCCAGACACAATTGTACTCACTTTGGAACATCATATTCCTGTAGTTTATACCAGCTATAAATGCATGACATGTTAATGCCACCATGCACCTTGCTCAATCCAAACTTCTTTCCAAGCAGTGTATGCATTTTCTGACTAAACAGAGTAAGATTAATATTGTCTGTTCTTGCTAGGGTAAATTTTTCTTTACAGTACTAGTAAAAGCTGAAAATGTAATATGTGCATTGCAGTAATTTCTGTCGAAGATAGAAATACTTTAAAAAAGGCTTTAATACATTGAAATAATTCCAGCATCACAAGTTAAAGGAAAAAGGTGCATATCATAAAAAAGCAAAGATAAAAAAGTTTAGTATATATGTAATTTTTCACTACAAACTGAATTAAAATAATATACGTAGGCTGTTCAATAAGTAATAAGACTATATTTATACAGAAAACAGATTACCTTTATCATCATCATTTACATGGTCTTTTTCGAAATAACTACCGTGAGACGCGATGCATTTGTCCCAATGTTGTGTCCACTTCTTAAACACATGTGAGAGTCCGTTTTTTGAGAGTTCTTTCAAAACTGCCTCCACAGCTTTTACACATGCTTTCTTGCTTTCGAAATAGCAGCCTCTTAGTGGTTTCTTGAGCTGAGGAAACAGCCAGAAATCGCACGGTGCAGATTAGGACTGTATGGAGGGTGTGGTAGGATATCTGTGTTGTTCTTCTGCAAAATGTCTGCTACTCAACCAGCAATATGTGGCCTTGCATTATCGTGGTGCAATAAGAAGCCATTCTTCAGCAATGGATGCTTCCTTTTGACGTGCTTGATGATAATCACTGCTGTGTTGAACATTGTCGCTGTGATGGACGTTGAAGGTCTTCCCTCACGTTCAAGATCGTCCACAGTTTGCCTTCCTTCCTTAAAAGTTTTATGCCAGCGAAAAACACTTGCCTCGACATTGCTTCATCGTGTAAAGCTTTGCGTATCATGTTAAAAGTGTCCGATGCCGATTTTTGCAAATGCACACAAAATTTAATCGCATAACGCTGTTCCAAGGACGCTTCCATTTCGAAGACTGGTCGTGCCTCGTAGGCACGCCGATGAGCACTCGCGTTTAGTCACGTGACACTCTGGCACATCAGCCCATATACGGCATCTATCAACCTCTTTTGTTAATACAGCCAGCAACATTTCTTTATTCCACAGAAATTAATATTGTGATGAGTGGTTTCGCCACAGTAAAATTAGTCTTATTACTTATTGAACAGCCCACGTATAATCTGATAGATGCAACGTTTATTTCTAAAGCGTCACTAAAGTATTTACATTATTTTAAAAAAAAAAAGTATATAGATAATTGATATTTTGTTATTATGAAGAGATGAGAGAGCTAGTGAACAAGAGCAGCTCTATATTTTAAAGGATTCTACAGATGATACTGTTCTGTAATTAATTTTCTCCAACACTTTTGGATAAAACTTTGCCAGAATCTCAGCAACAGTTTCCTATCCTCATGATTTTTTTAATTTTAAAATAGCAAAAAGAGAAATAGCAACTAAGATTTTATATCATGGGAATCGAGCCTTGCAATCAGCCACTTAAGGAAAAACTCAAAAGAGTTCTTTTGCTGTCTCACACTAGTGCAGTTGGCCCTGATGACTTCCATTATGAGATGATAAAATACTTCCAGTCATCCTCTATGGATCTACTTCTCTTACTATACAACAGAATCTATTTCTCTGTAAATAGAGAAAGAATTTCCAGATTCTCAGCATAAGTCAATTATTATTGCTATCCCAAAGCCATGCCAGTATCCAGCCCAGGCCAACAATTACTGTCCCGTTCCTCTGACTAGCTGTCTTTGTGACATCTCACAAAAATTAGCAAACACAAGGCTTCTCTGGTGCCTGGAAAGCAACTAACTTCTTTCCAGCACACAGTATGGCTTTTGTAGACACTGGTCAACCTTGGACCATTTGGTCCATTTAGAAACATGTACAAGAGATGCTTTCCTGAAACAAGAATATGTGGCTTCAGTGTTCTTCAACATGGAAAAAACTTGTGACATCATAGAAATATGGCATATTAAAAGACATGTTTAATCTAAGTCTCAGGGGATAACTTCCTGTTTTTATTGAGAACTTTCTATCCAGCTGTGTCTTCTAAGTCTGAGTGGGAAGCACGTCATTTTGACCATATCAGGGTGGGGGGATGCTCAAGGCTCTGTCTTGTGTGACCCTCTTTGCTATAAAAGTGAACTCGATTACTGAACAGCTTCCTCCCATGACAGGCAGTTGCCGTTATGTCAATGACTTCACAATTTACTGTCACTCCTGCAATATGAGGGTCATTAAAAGACAACTCCAACAAGCAGTCAGTCATGTCTCTTTGTGGACTTTAAAAAAGAATTTTAATACATTGAAATAATTCCAGTCATCCAGAGAAAACTGTGCATACACTTCTGCCAGAAACATACTCTCCACTCTGATCCTGAATTAAGAAAAGGACAAACTATTATCCTGGTCATACCAGATGCCAAGTTTTTGGGACTCATCTTTGATAGAAAGCTAACATTCTTTACATGCATTCATCATCTTCAGGACAAGTGCAAAAAAAAGCATTGAATATTCTTCACTTGATCCTCTACAGAATGGGGTGCTGATTGATGTTCCTTACTCCACATTTATCCTGCATTTGTATGTGCAAAGCTTGATTATGGATCTCAGGTTTACAGTTCTGCAAGAGAAAGCACACTCTGGTAGTTGGACTCTATCCATCATCAGGGTATTTGAATAACTACCAGTGCTTTTTGCACATTGCCCATTCAGTCTTTATATTGAATCAATAAACCTTCTCTTACTCAGATGAAAACATTTGTCTCTTAATTATGTCCTAAAAATAAAGTCCCTTCCTGTTTATCCTACGTGGACTAGTCTCTTTTTTTCAAATTTGGGAGGCCCAATTTCACACATGCCAGACTGCCATTTGTCCTTTTGGTATGTGCATTAATTGGCATGAATGTTGACAAACTGCACCAAACAAAATAGCATTCCTCATGGCAAGCTTGCACCCCATCCTGCAACCGCACCCTGTGTTAACTACAGAAGACTCATGCACCCTCACCTGTCTACCTTCAATTGTTCAATGCACACAGAGCAGCCTACTCTATCCATCTATACTGATGGTTCAAGATCAGAGATCTTTGTTGGTTGTGCTACTGTTTACTAACATACTGTCTCCAACCAGATCCCACTCGATTGCAGTAATTTTACAGCAGAGTTGCATGCCATTTAGCTTGCACTTGTTCATATATGAATAAATAAATTACACCCTTACCAAAAGTGTGTAATTTATTCAGACTCTTTTCGTTTCTTTACACACTATCTCCTCTCCAGTGTATAATACACATCCAGTTCTTGGTGAGGTATTACAACTTTTGTACAAAATAAAGACCCTTAAGTTTGATGTTCAGTTATGTTGGATTTTCAGCCATATTTGAATTAAGGAAAATGGCATTGCAGATGCTTCTGATCAGCTCATACTTTTTTGATATACTGTTTGACAGTCCCATATGCTGACTACATACAATTTATAAAAGCAAAGGTAATTGCCCAGTGGCACTACTTCTGATAGGAAGCACTGACAAACAAACTGCATGAGATTAAGCCTGAAATTAAGCATTGGCAGTCTAGTCAATGAAGGAACAGAAGAGAGGAATTTGTTCTCACAAGGCTCTGCATATGTCACAGTCATCTTACACATTGTTATTTACTGAGTGTTGATGGACCTACCTATGTGTGAGAAATGCAACAACCGTCTCACCAATAGTCATTCTGCTGGAACTATAAAATAATATGTATACCATAGTAAACTTTTTTTTTGTGATGTAAATATTGTCTTATGTATCATAAGACATCATCAGTACAATTAATGAAGAACAATAGGAATTCAGAAAACAGTAGCATGCATGCTTATAATTGGAATCCCTCTATGTATACAGTTGCATGTTCGTGGATTAAAAATTACTAGACTGAAATTAAAATTAATTAAATTAATTAAAATATAATATAAATTATTTAATACAATTGAGAATAACAATTTCCCAACTTTTGGAATAGTGAAACAGTTATTAAGATTAGGTCTATGAAGTAAGGCTGCAGCACTTTATATAAACATTCATGTTTACATGGATCTATGTAGCAGCTTAGCATTTTGTCATTGGATCCTGTGGCTAGAGTTTTCAATTCTACGTTGTGCAAGGCTAGATTTGGGGGGTTTGATAAGACGGGTGCGGTCTTGATATTTAGAGATATGTATATTTATAGATCTTCCTGTTTGTCCAAAGTAAGACAAGTTACATGAGCATGGTACTTCATATAGCCAGGTAGCATCATTGGTGAGAGTTTGTTTAGTAGACGGTAGTAAATTGTGAATTTGGTTAATGGGCTTATAGGTAACAATGAGTTGATATTTTTTCATAATTTTTGCCACACGTTCAGAGATGCCTTTAGTGTATGATATAAAAGTCCTGTGGGTTGATTTGTAGGAGGCTTATCTGGGTTGATTTGTAGGAGAGTGGTTAATTCTTTTTTTGGGTTGTTATTGGATTATATCCACTTAGTAAGGCTGTTTCTTTGATAATTTCCAATTCTTGTTTTAGAGATGCTCCAGAAGATCAAATCTTGAATGCTCTGTTATTTAGGATTTTATGAATATTTTCCCATATTTTTGAGATGGATGGTGAGCTGATGTATCATGGATATAACAATTTGAAAAGGTTGGTTTTTCATCCCAGTAGTTTTTAATCCATGAACACGTGACTATGTATGTAGTGGGATTCCAATTTAAGCATGTGCGATACTGTTTTTGGAATTCAAGTCCTATTGTTGTTCATTAATTGTACTGATGAGTCTTATGATACATAAGATGAAATATTTACATTATAATGTTATTTCTGTGGCAAACGTGTTGTTCTATAGTTAGTGATACCCCACAGGTTTCACTACATATATAATGAAACCTGTGGGGTATCATATTAAAGGTATTAATAAATGTTTATAAAAACATAATGAGTAAATAAAATGCATGTACATGGTTTAGTATCTGCAACGCAGTATCTATGAATGTTTGAATAAATTAATTTTGTAAAAATTTAAAAACGTCATGCAATTTGTCTGAGTCTGATAACATCTGCCTAACTGTATAGTGCTCAGCCAGACAAATAAAAAAATATATCTATACAGTAAACTCGATTTAACAGACGTAATCTGACAAACAAATACAGATAATGAAATACCATATTTGCTGGCATATAAGACTCACTTTTTTTCTTTGAAAATAGGTCTGAAAAACAGGGTGCGTCTTATACACCGATATTCAGTTTTTTATTACTTTAATTTCTGGAAATTTTCTCTGTTCCGAGTTACGCGATTTCTTTCTTGCTTCCTTGAGGTGTGTGAGAGCATTCCAGTTACGTAAAATTCAGTGGATGCTCATGCGCTGTCATAGACGATCACAGCTGTTTTCCTGTTTGTTTAAACTTTCCAATTGTTGTCGGTATTGTTGTGAATGGTGATAAATTTCTGCTGTTAAATTTTCTCTAAATTTCTCGGCAAATTATGGCGGAAAAACATCGGCATTGCTGCAATATTGCATACAAGCTATGTGTGATTGCGTATGCTAAAGAACTTGGAAACAGGACTGCAGAGAGGCATTTCAGGCTATCCCCAACTGAGAAAATGATAAGAACTTGACGGAATCAGGAAGAGGATCTAAAAATAGCAACTCACAATAAACATAATCTACGAAGTGGAACTGCAAAATGGCCGGAATTTGAGACAGAACTGAATAGTTAGATTTTAAACCACAGAAAAGCGAGACTTTCAGTGTCTACAAATTGAATTTCATCAATTCGTCATTAACGCAAGGAAATGAGAAAATTTTGAACTTGCATAAATAGCAAACATGGACGAGGTTCTGCTGACTTTTGATGTGCCCTCAAACAAAACTGTAGATTCCAAGGGCACGAAAAGTGTTACTGCTAAAACTTCTGGGCACGAAAAAACTCACTACACGGTTGTTTTATCCTGCTGTGCTGATCGGATAAAATTGCTGCCACTATTGATTTTTAAAGGGAAGACGCTACCCAAAGGAAAAAACTGCTTAAAGGAGTGTTTGTACATGTTCACGCAAAAGGCTGGATGGATGGAGGAGGAATAAAGTTATGGATAGATAAAATTTGGTCTAATCCTAGTCTTTTCATTATTAATACATATATCCTTGATTAAATAATTAAATATTAAATAAGGTTAAAGGTAGTTATATGAATATTAAATTATAAACAAGTGAATTACATTAAATAATATTTACAAGTCTAGCCTATGTGATGGAAGATCATGTTGGATTCTGAAACAAATAATAATTACTCCAATCTCTATATAATCAGAATCCAACACCATGTACATGCATTTTATTCACTCATTTATCTTTTTATAACTATTGATTAATACCTGGTGTAGATAACTATTTATTAATATCCTGGGTATGGCTGTAACCTGTATCCTGGAGTAGTATGACCTTTGCTGTCCTTGTGCCATAAAACTGCAAATCGATCAACTTAAGGGAATATATTTCTCGTGGAAAGGCTTAGACGTTGGTTATACATTCTTACTAAATAGCTTAAGGAAATTATAACTTACAATAGAATATACATTAAAATAAATTTTAATACACTTCCAATATTTCGGCAACGTCACATTGCCATTATCACAGGAACTTAAATACAAGACAAGTGTATGCAGGCACAACACACAGTAAATGAGGAACAAAGCAGGAAGCTATTCTTACTCCTAAAAGTCCTGATGGTGCCCCTAGCGGGCAATGTTGGTATTCTTGGCCGATTGGGTTGAAGGTCTTCTGATGTAGGTTTCCCAAATTTGGGGCAGTCTCATGCAACCAAATTTGTTGAGGTTTGGATTGTTTCTTAGGGCTGAGGCTGATTCCTTAAGGGAATATATATAAGAACTATATGTGCTTTGGCATAAAAAATGGATAACATAAACTGTTCTCGTGGTCTTGCAACTATCATTTAATAAAAAACAAATTACTTTTAACATTTGATACAATGCAGCGAAAGAAAAGTGAGACTGTGAAATAAACTTGGCATTTTCATATCAACCATTACCAAAACCCAGATGAGACGACTTTGTTTCTTTCTAATCTGAAAGGTGGAAATTTGAATCATAGGGCATTGACTGTGTAAAAAAAGTTTTAAGGTGAAAAGCATTGAAACAAAATGAAAATTTATAAAATGAACCATTGTTTCATTTTATAGATCATATTAGTTGAAACAAATCACTGTCTCATTTACAGCATGACATGAAGGAAGAGATTGGAGAAAAATTCTACGTTTGTCATTAGTGTATTTTAAAAGATATATTTCGGTGATTACACCACATTTTTTATTATACAGTTATACAACATACTGAAATAATAGTTCCCAACAAGTTTCGTAAATCGTAGGATTTACATCTTCAGGGGTAAATAGTATAACTTAAAGTTTAAACAAGAGAAATTAACAAATACAAATCATAACCGTCTGGCCATTCATAAAATCAAATAACAGAATCTACATACAGTATTCATAAAATCAAATTCTGTTATTTGATTTTATGAATAGCCAGACGGTTATGATTTGTATTTGTTAATTTCTCTTGTTTAAACTTTAAGTTATACTATTTACCCCTGAAGATGTAAATCCTATGATTTATGAAACTTGTTGGGAACTATTATTTCAGTATGTTGTATAACTGAATAATAAAAAATGTGGTGTAATCACTAAAATATATCTTTTGAACCAATTAGCCACAGAAGTCTACGCCTGCAATTAGTGTATTTTGCTTTTATTTTAGTGTATTTTGAGGAGGGGGGGTAGGATTTCATAGGCAGTTATTTTGAGAGGTTTAGATATTAACTATTTAGTCAATATTGCATATATTGTTAATAAAATTTATTATTTTCATATTCTGTGAATTTGTAAAATAGGTACACAGGAGATATTGAGTTTTTCGATAGTGGCAAGCCTCTGAAAAGAAGCATTTCATATATGAATGAATGTTGTGTACTGCTGCAATTGTTAATAACTATATAAAGATATCTATATTGGTCAGTAGCAATCCTACCCCCCCCCCTCTCCTCAAAAAATATATATATATATAATAAAACAGAATTTAGAAATACTGTATGTAGCACAGGGTAGTTTCTATTTCTAGTATTTACATCTGGTAAGTATAGTAAAGTGGAAGTTGTAGTATAGTCCTGGTTCTTAAAATAAAGGGCATTTAAGAGTTAATGCTAGATTATTGGGGGGAAACCTTCACATATTCTTCTCAGGAATGTACTCCTGACCTAATATCCACTTCTCACCTTTTCATGGTTCATCCCATTTAGTATCTACCTAAATACTGAACAAACAAGGATGGACTGGCAATTTGGGATTTAGCTGGCCAAATTGGCTAGTGTGTCATTCAGTTAAACATGAATCCCACTGTTTGGTCAGGGAACTGGTATGAACAATGAAAAGTCAGCTACTGGAGCAAACTCCAACTCAGAAGCTGCAGAATTCAAAATAGGTAATATCAACATAGGAAGTATAACAGGTAGAAAACCATGCCAACATAATTCATGCCAAGACAAAAACAAGCAAGATTCTTATAACAAACACAGGATGTTATATTCAGACAATAATGATCAGGAAAAGATTAACTATGGTATTCAATTCTAAACACAAGGATGGTCTTCTTGAATGGCAGGGAATATCAAGTAGAGTGTGTGCAACCATCATAATGGGGAATTGGACAATGATCTTATTTGTGATTATGGTCTCTAAGGAAGAAGTGGAGGAATTTTTCAAATCATTAGAGAAAGCAACTGACAGAAAAAATATAAAGAGCAGAGTAGAAAATGGATGCCAGACATATGTTGAGAGCATTTACAGAAAAGATAATAATAATGCTAATAATAATGGCAAATACCTGCTTGATTTCTCTTTGGGACAAGAACTAGTTATTACTAACATTATGTTTCAGCATAAAGATGTGCATAAGTCTCATTGATTGCATTATTTTTGATAGTGACATCTTCACACTTGTTCACAAGAATATTTGGGTGATTTGAAATTGGAAGTGATCACTGTTTAGTTTTTTAAGTAGGACAAAATTGAATATCATATTGAAAAGAAAAGTGTTCAAGTTTAAAAGAGAATCAAAGTGTTGCAGTTTTCAGGAGTAACCTATAGAATCAAATATATAAATATTATTCAGGAAAAAATAAAAGTGTATGAAAATAAGAATCAAACCTTGGAGACTCATTGGAAGACCTTGAATTAAACATTAACTCAGCCAGAGAGGCACATGGTAAAGCTGACTGTAAGGATATAAAAATCAGATCTCTATGGTGGACTCAAGAAGGTTAGACAGTCCTGGAAAAGAAGAAAATGTATCAAACATTTCCTAGAAAAGCAGCTAACAAACACAGTGAAAATCCTCTGAGAGAAACAGAGAAAAAGATAGGAATGTGAAGTAATGTATTGGGGGGGGGGGGTCTGGAAAGTTTTGATAAATGTCTAGAACAAAAATGATATGAAAGCAACTGATATAACCACAAGAATGAACATACTAGTAGCAGAGTTATGAAGGTCACTTATGTAACAAAAATAACTAACACTGGGTTTATAGGTTGTAATTGTACTTAATTAAACCTACTAGTTTTGCCACATATGCTAATGGCTTTGCGTGTATTGGGAAGAACAAACAAATATACAATAAGTGGCAAATATGAATAACTAATAACTGAATATGCAGAACTGTTAGACAAAAATAAAAGTCCTGGAAAAGAAGAAAATGTATCAGTTTCCTAGGAAATAGCATCCTCTGAGAGAAACAGAAAAAGACAGGAATATTTGGTTAATCCAGATGAAGCCACCAGCATATGTGGTGAAACTAGTAGGTTTAATTAAATGACTATTATGACCTATAAGACTTACTTTTATTTTTGTGTAACAGTCCTACATATTCAGTTTTTAGTTATGTAATGATTCATATTTACTGCTTATTGTATATTTGTTTGTTCTTCCTAACCCAGATGAAGCCACAAGCATATGTGGTGAAACTGGTAAGTTTAATTAATTAAATAACTTACAACCTATAAACCTAGTGTTATTCATATATTCATTTTTGGTTAATAAAAATCAACATGCTCAGCATGAAGGTAACTTATATTCTTATATCAGTTTCTTTAATATCAATTTTGTATTAAAAAAAAGAGCTAAACAAAAGTCATGGAAAGACTTGCTTAAGAATATAGAAGATAAATAAGAAGATCACAATATATTCTGTAGACTATTGAAAAAGCTTAGAAATGGCAGAAAGAGTACTGTAAAAGGACTGCTAAAGGTGATATGAAAACTGAAGATATTTACATGTTTGGAGTAATAATTACTTTAGCAATTAAAAATTGCTAAATGAAATAGGTGGCGAAAGATAAGTCATAGTAAATATTCAAGAGGAATGTAGTCATGAGTATAAATTACTACTTTAGGAAGAAAAAGCCATAAATCTTACATGTGGAAAGGCAGTTGGAGTGAATGATATTCAATTAGAAATGCGGAACTATAAAAGTTTTACACTGAACTACATAATTTCAAAGGTTTGTCCGGAGATTGAATTCCAGATGATTGGAGTAGAGCTCAAGGTACACATCTGTAGAGAGTAAATAAAACTCATTTTCCTCTCTTATCCGAAGCATATTTAACATACAGGGTGTTCGGGATAAATTTGACAGTTTCGTAAGGAAAAAGAAAATCTTCTTTGTATCTATTAAATTTAATGAATTGACAAAAAAACATTACAGGCAGAGTTAATTACAATACTATCAACAAGATTTACTCAAAATAACCACCATTAGCATCGATCACAGCTTCAATTCTGCTTCGGAACCTCGAACAAGCTGATGCTACAGTCTCCCTGGAAAGGGCCGCAAAAACTGTTTTAATTTTATCCATTAACTGGGCTTTTGTATTACTGGAAGTGCGATTGGTGTCTTTTTCAACTGCGCCCCATACAAAATAATCCATGGGGTTAAGGTCTGGGGAGTTTGGAGGCCAAACATTTGGACTGGTGAAGTCGTAGAAATTTTCAGACAACCATTTTTGACTTTTCCCAGAGGTGTGGCAAGGGGCCGAATCCTGCTGCCATACATACGGCCTACCATTGGCTACCCTTGTTATCCAGGGCTTGACTACAGTTAGCAACTCCACGAACAAAGCCCGAATTCCAATGCCAGGGTTCTTCAACACCTGTTCCTGCAGATTTGCGAGGAATTCTGCTGTACGAACGCAATCAGATCGTCTGCTAGGGATCTTTCTTCTTGCTACATCCTCGTAGTCACCATTGCAAGTCTCTAGTTCATGCCTGATTGTTTTTACTGTATTCAGGGAGCATTGGGCAGCAGTCGTAATATCCTTATTTTGATGGCGGGCACGAATCATCATGATACAAGTTATTCTCTTCCATGATTCAGGTGGGTTCCAGCTATCCATCCTTTCTGACATCTTGTATATGAATGAAGAAGGGTCCAAACTTTTAAATGAAGAGAAGTGTGTGTTAATACATGTAACTTACGGAAAAATATAATTAATTATAAATATGTCAAATTTATCCCGAACACCCTGTATCTTTGGGTTACGGCAGATGATGGAAAAGTTTCGAGAGAAACAACAGGAGCTACATCTGGCATTTATTGATCTGGAGAAAGCATACGATAGAGTGCCAAGGCAAGAAGTCTGGAGGTGTCTGAGGGAGAAGAAGGTTCCAGAGAAATATGTCAGGTTGGGCGGGAGATGTACAGAAATGTGAAGACAAGTGTTCGGACCTGTCTAGGACAGACAGAAAGTTTTCTAGTAACAGTTGGCTTACATCAAGGATCAGCATTAAGTTTGTTTCTGTTTAACATTGTGATGGAGGTGGTGACGGAGGAGGTGAGAGAAGATGGGCCTTGGACAATGTTGTATGCAGGTGACA
This sequence comes from Typopeltis vanoorti, assembly GCF_054136105.1. Taxonomy (NCBI): domain Eukaryota; kingdom Metazoa; phylum Arthropoda; class Arachnida; order Uropygi; family Thelyphonidae; genus Typopeltis; species Typopeltis vanoorti. Next base: position 69,384,647 of record NC_143557.1, on the reverse strand, counting down.
TCTTGCTGTGTGCGGATTCAAGAGAAGAAGCGGGAACTAAACTGGAAAGATGGAGAAAAGTACTGGAAGAGAGAGGTATGAGACTGAGCAGAAGTAAGACAGAGTATATGTGTTGCATAGTGGGCGGTAGCCAGGAGACAGATCTGGAGCTGGAAGGAAATGTCATCAGGAAGGTGAGGGACTTTAGATACTTAGGTTCAACAGTGGAAGAAGATGGAGGAGCTGAGAAGGAAGTGGGATACAGGATACAAGCGGGTTGGAGGAACTGAAGGGAGATGGCTGGAGTGTTATGCGATAAGAGGGTGCTGATCAATCCGAAGGCAAAATCTATAGGACAGTAGTGAGGCCAGCTATGACGTATGCTATAGAAACTGTGGCCCTGAGGAAAAATAACATTGGCAGGATGGAAGTAGCAGAGATGAGAATGCTTAGGTGGATGTGCGGTGTGACCAGAAAGGATCGTCTGAGAAATGACTGTGAGTGGAACAGTGAAAGTTACGAACTTAGGAGCGAAGATACAGGAGGCAAGGTTGAGATGGTTTGGTCATGTGATGAGGAGGGAGGATGAATATGTGGGAAGAAGGGTCATGCAGATGGATGTGCAAGGAAGGCGGAAGCGTGGGCGGCCAAAGAAGAGATGGAGGGAGCTGGTAGAAGAGGACTTGAGGATGAAGAACTTGGATGTGGTGACAGCCCAAGACAGGAGGATGTGAAGGAGACTCATCATCAACAGTGACCCCACTTAAGTGGAAGAAGCTGCAGAAGAAGAAGATCTTAAGCATATTTGAACATAGGTCCAGTGGAAAGGAAATTTGAAATAATAAGCTGGTTCAGGTTTAAATAGTGATTGTCAGGATCAGATTTTCACTTGTAAGATAAATAGATGAGAAATCGTGGGAATATAATAAGGATCTGTATTTAAGTTTTTTTATATATCTGGAAAAATCATTTACAGGGCAACAAGCACTGGTCATCAATGTTTTAATGCCTTTGAAGCATCTATTATTTTTGCATTTGATGATCAACAATTTTTGTGTGCCTATCATGTTTGCAGCTACCAAAATTGTAAATCTTTCTTTTACTTTTTGTCCTGCCACTACAGGGAGAGATTCTCTAGAAAATAAGTGTTCTCTTTGAGAAGCAGCTTGATAGATCTGTTTTATTTGCATTAAGCACAACGTTTGTTATAATCCTTCTTTAAACTTTTAAACTATTTTTCTTTTCAGACATTCATAGTATCAGGATCTGCTGGAACAGTGATGGGCAGTTCTATCTCGCCTGCTTTGGCTGATTATTGTCCCATTCGGAGACAGAAATTACTACAGGTTTTGGATAAAATAAACTTGTACTCCCATATCAAGTTCACTATTGAACATGAATCCACCGACAGTCTTCCATTTTTTTTTTTTAACCTTAATAACCATAACCCTACAGTAGTATTGAATTTTCTGTTTATAGACCTTCCTTTACTGGCAGACACATCCACTTGTCTGTATTTAATAGAAGACAGGTATTATCCAAAAGTCTTGTCCCTAGAGCTTGTGCAAACTGTTCTTCTGTTAAATGAATTAAGTAAAATAAAAACACTGGACTAATGGTTACAACAAACCTGCTAATCAAAAAATGTTGGACACTTATCTGTCAATCAGACTACAGTCTGATCTGAAAAGAATTTCCATATCCTTAAAGGAAGATCTGAACAAATAGCAAGGATTCCTTGCAAGTACAATCTATACACTTCCTTCAAACCAAAGTTCAGAAGACATCTTCTTTTCTGCCATTTACAAAGTACAGATTATCTCCTCTCTCCTTATCAGGTGCCCTGCTCTGCTGAGATTAGAATCCAAGAACATCAGTACTACATTGCATTTTTAGAATCCAGCAAGTCTGGCTTCCCATGCTGTTTACACTATATATATGAGTTCTTTAGAGCAGACCAAGATTCTTTATTCCAACACATTCAAATTTGATCGTCTTTTTCTTGAAATTTTTGAAACATGAAATCATCCAAACGTTAACTGTTCTGATTATATGCCAATTTCAGAGTTTGGGGGAAATAATTACTATGAACCGCTTTTAACAATATTGATTAGGTTATTTAATTTTAGTTGCAGAAGTTGTTCCACTAAACATTCCTAAACAAAGGAATCAAATCAGGATGGATATAAATAATAAACAACCCGCACTAAAAAAGGAAACTGAGAATAGGAACAAACACATTGACACTTACAGGCAAAGAGGAGTTAGTGGATGTTATGATGGAGAGAAATTAGATGTTTTGAATTTTGAGCAAGACCAAATAGAAGAATTTAAGAGGAGACTACGTTTTGATTTGGAAAGAAGAAGATGACTGTCGGCGTAAGAAATAAATGACATTCATAGAATGCAATGGAATTAGTGATATAATAATGAGACATATGCACCATACAAAGGTTTAGATATAGAGTAAAACATTATTTCAGGGACATCTGGAGGGTATTATTTAAAATAAGTTTATCTTAGATCATAATATACAGGTTGGAGAAGAAAGAAAGGGGTATAAGAAATTTTGGTACCATTTGGTTTTGGTCAAAGAAATGAGGAAAGACCAAAGACAAAGGTTATTAGATTTTTGCATCAAAAATTATCTCAGAATTGGAAACAGATAGTTTCAGAAAAGACAAAGCCATAGAAATACGAGATATAGCTAGTATGATGAGCAAAAATAGAGTATTTCATCCTTGATAAAGATGGAGGAAGGTAGTTATGTATATCAAAGTTTTGCCTTCATTTGCTTTAGATGGAGATCATAGACCTTGTTATGGCCACTTTTAATGTGTATATGGAAGATAAATGTGACAAGAAAAAAAGAGATGGAAAACTGAAGCTATGAACATTGAAACTGTCTGAAGTAAAGCAAGAATTTGAGCCTCTGATTAGGTCAAAGGCCAACGAGTTAACTACAGATAATGTAAATGAGGAATGTGAAAAATTTTGAGATGTAAATGGCAGGAACAGCGGAAAAGGTGTGAGGAACAACAAAAAAGGAAAAGAAACATGCTGATGGAATGAGAGAGAGAGAAAGCTAAAGAAGCAGTCAAATTTAAAAAAAGAAAAAAGAAAAAAAAGGCATATGGACTAATGAAAAATCAAATTTTTCGATAAATGGGATCGAAATCTTGTGAAACAAAGGTTAGGACGATGTTGCAGCATTATTTTAAAGATCTTTTAAATAAAGATGAAAGCCAGTGTGAAATTAATTGGAATGAATGCACTGATGAGAGAGAGATAATAAGGAAAATAAGTCTAGCAGATGTTGAAGCATTAAGGAAGATGAAGAATGGAAGATCCCCTGGAATACCCCTGTAATTAGCAGGTTTTCTTTTATCCCCCCTTTTTTAAAGATAGGTATTACTATACTTCTATTCCATTCTATTGGTATTTGTCCATTTTTATGTATTTTATTTAAAAATTTTAATAATCTCTGATGAAATTTTTTTTTCTAGTAAATTGATACAGTTCAGAGTTTATTTCATCTTCTGCTGATTTGCCATTTTTTTTTTTATTTTTTAAATTTTACTTAGACTGTCTTTTAATTCTTTCATTGTTATTATATCATTTAAAGTTTTGTAAGTTGGCATAGTTTTTATTAGTATTATCTGTCGATAGATCTGTAGAGTAATCCAAGAATTCTTTTAAATCTATTTTGCAATTTATATTTTCAGTTTTTTTTATATCTGCATTTGTGTACTTTAGCATTATACATGTATTGGGTCTTATTTTGTATATATTATTTTCTAGGTATGATACAAATTTTTCCTGTCTTGCTCTTTTGGCTATTGCTTGTCTTTTATATATATATATATATCTGATCTGATCTGATCCTGTGGCTTCCTCTCTTTGAGAGGGTTGCAGCTGATTACTAGGGAGATAATGACGTAAGGTGGTTTCCCGTTGCCTTCCATGCGATATTTCTATGACTGTAGCCTGTGTGTTCACAGGTCTGGTTTGCTTGTTTGCAGGATGAAAAACCCCAGATAAACTGGTGGGGAAAAACCCTGCTGTCCATGCCCAAGACTGGCTAACTTGGCTATGGCTGAGGAAGATCCTTCAACTTCTCACGTCGTCAATGGAAATCGAACCTAGGACACTCCTTCCCCAGGCATATGGTTGCAAAGCCACTGAGCTAACCGTGCAGACACACACACACACACACTCACACACACACACACACATATATATATATTTTTTTTTTAAACTACTTAACTATCTTTTAAAGGATAGCTTTTTGTTTTAAATTGTTTTTATTTCATTGTCCAATATATATAAATTTTTATTTATTTATTTTTTTGTGTGTCCCCAGATCTTCATATGCTGCTTATGTAATAAATGTAATTCCATTCTTCCTCGATATCTTCATTTTCTTGTATTTTTCTAAATAGTTTTTAATCCTCTGTTGGTATAAATTTCTTATATTTACATCATTTAGTAGTCTTACTTAGTAATTAGATTTTGTTTCTCTAGTTTATTTTTTTTTGTATTTTTTGTAACCAATTTGGCAGAAACCTTTATTTTGCGTACACTAAATAATGATCTGTATCTATTTCTAAAGTCAGGATAGGGTTTCTCCTGACTTTTATAATCTAGGAAGAGGTTTGCTGTTTTTTCATTTGCTTTATAGCAAATGAAAAAGCAGTCCATTTTAGTCTATTATTGATATTTGTTCTCTTGTAAACATGTATATTTTTGTTGGTAGAATGTATTCATTATTTTTAAATTATTGTATAATCAATGTCATTTTCCATTTTTGTTTACTGTTGGTTCTCCAAATTTTTCTATATTATTATTATTTTTTTTTTTTTATTCCTATTCTGGCATTATGATCTCCAGCTATAATTATATTGTCTGTTTTATTTAATTTTTCATATTTTTCTTGTAACTGTTTCCTAAAGTCATCATTTTCTTCTTCTTTTCCTTCTTTTGGAACATAATCCAACAACTTTAAAAATTTGCTTTATTTAATTTTAATCACTCTTCTAATATTGTTTCATTCCAGTATGTATAATGAGTTATTTTTGCTTTAATTGATTTATGGATCCCAAATCATTACACCATCTTTTGCTTGTATTTGTTTGTCTACTCCACTATATATATGATAATTAGTTGAGGTTTTTTTTTTTTTTTTTTTTTTTTTTTTTTTTTTTTTTTTTTTTTTTTTTGTGTGTGTGTTCCTTAAAGTTTGTTTCTGTAAGAACTGCAATTTCTGTGTTTTCTTCATTTACAATATTTATCTAATTCTTCCTTATGTGCTATGCTTCGAATGTTCTATGTGGCATATTTCACCACATTTTTCTTTTTTCAAAGTTTTTAACCTATTCCAATTTGTGGTCTTTTCCCATGTTTTCTGTCCATATTAGATTTCTTTGAGACTTGAAAGTAATATGTGTTTCCCTATGTCAAGTTACTAGCTTGGCATTAGGTATCCTATTAGGGATGCCACCTTAGGACAACTATGCTTTTTTAGTAGACAGTAGAAACTACAGTTTGAGAGCAGAGTCACTCCCTCATCCTTGAATTGCTCTAATAGTATAATAAATTTAGTTTAATCCTTTATCCAAGTGTGAGCAAACAAAGTTTGCGCCTGAAAGTATCTTCAGGACTGGGGTAAGGTGGTACAACACCAGGACAACTCGTTGCAAAGGTGGAGCAAGCTACCAACACTCCTGTCTCAGTATCTCCTATAATGCAAAACACATCTCCTTGCGGATGTGTCTAATGTTATGCATTAAGGGAAGGGCCACAACCCAGACTAGTTTCGACCTTTATTGAGGTCTCTTCAGTGGGAGACTGGGAGATACCAGGCAGAAGCATTCGCAGGTCATCTCTACCCATAGAAGTTGCCAAATGGTGTGCCACCCTTTTTTAATAAATCACTCTGGATTTAGAGAAAGATGTTGAAAGTTTATTTTCCACTTGGTTAGAGTATAATAAATTTAGTTTAATCCTTTATCCAAGTGTGAGCAAACAAAGTTTGCGCCTGAAAGTATCTTCAGCACGTTGCAAAGGACTGGGGTAACCTTACCCCAGTCCTTTGCAACGAGTTGCCCTGGTGTTGTACCACCTTACTCCAGTCCTGAAGATACTTTCAGGCGCAAACTTTGTTTGCTCACACTTGGATAAAGGATTAAACTAAATTTATTGTACTCTAACCAAGTGGAAAATAAACTTTCAACATCTTTCTCTAAATCCAGAGTAATTTATTAAAAAAGGGTGGCACACCATTTGTCAACTTTTATAGGTAGAGATGACCTGCGAATGCTTCTGCCTGGTATCTCAGCTTGGGCCTGTCTCCCACTGAAGAGACCTCAATAAAGGTCGAAACTAGTCTGGGTTGTGGCCCTTCCCTTAATGCATAACATTAGACATATCCGCAAGGAGATGTGTTTTGCATTATAGGAGATACTGAGACAGGAGTGTTGGTAGCTTGCTCCACCTTTGCAACGAGTTGCTCTGGTGTTGTACCACCTTACCCCAGTCCTGAAGATACTTTCAGGCGCAAACTTTGTTTGCTCACACTTGGATAAAGGATTAAACTAAATTTATTATACTCTAACCAAGTGGAAAATAAACTTTCAACATGCTCTAATAGTACTTGGGGGGGGCGGGTGTAGAAGTAGGAGACCAGTCTGCAGATATAATACACCAAGTGTATACTGTAGGAAGTAAGATTGGGTCTAGCTCAGGTATCTCAGGTTTTCCATACCTGTATTCACCAATGTGAGCCCTGATCAGATTGTCACTTTAAGACAAACAGTTAAGAAATCATGTTAATATAACGAGCATCTGTATCTGTGTTTGGTAGATCTAGAAAAGGCATATGACAAGGTACCAAGAGAAAAGATGTTCTTAGTGTTGCAGTCATATAGTGTAAATGGGACATATATTGAGCGATATGTAATCTATATTTGAGTTGCAAACACAAGAATATGATCGACCTGACATTAATAGACCAGAAATGGAGAACCTCAGTTCAACAGTGCAGATCATTCCAAGGAGCTGATATTGATTCAGACCACAGCTTAGTGATTGCGAATATAAGGCTAAAACTGAAACAGAAGTACAAAGGAAAGTTCAAAAAAGCTAGAGACATCTCAAAACTAAATGAAGACAGGCTAAGAACAGCATATCAGAACATATTGGAAACTATGCTTAAGACCCCAAGCGAAAAACAAAATATAAATACAAGAGCAGAATGACTGACTACAGTGCTAAAAAAAAAAGCAGTAGCAGAAGTAATTCCTGAAAGAGAAGATCAACAAGAAATGGATAACTAAGGAAACCCTAAAATTGGTACAAGAGAAAAGAGAACTGAAACTTAAAAGAGATAATTCAGAGGCAGCAGATGAATTATACTGTCAAAAATACAATGAAGTATGGAAAGCAGCAAGATCTGATAAAGCCAAATGGTTGGAGGACCCGTGCAAAGACATTGAACAGTACTATGGAGAGCACAAAACTAGAGAGGTCTACAAACTTATAAGAAATGTCAATAGGAAGTGGCAAACAATTTCTCATTAGCAGTCAAAGATGAAGATGGTAAAGTATTGATGGACAAGACAGAAATCATACACAGATGGACAAGATATTGCAGCGAACTATATAAAATTCAACTAAATAATACTGCAACAGAAGTAATCAAAGAACTAAAAGCAATCTCTCCACCAGCAGAGATCTTTGAAAATGACATCTTGGAAGAGGAAGTGAATAAGGCTATAAAACATCTCAAGAACAACAAGAGTCCTGGAGATGACAACATAATAGGTGAGATGCTAAAATATGGGGGGGAATCAGTTGTAAAAGAAATGCATAAGCTATGTAATGAAATATCGAGATCAGGGCCCCAAAGAGTGGAAAAAATCGGTCTTGGTTGTTCTTCATAAGAAAGGCAGTGCTTTAGAATGCATCAATTATAGAACTACTGCTTTAATGAGTCATCTTGGCAAAGTGCCGATGAAAACACTAACAGAATGCCTAAAGGGTTATATGGAGGCACATCTTTCTGATGAGCAAGCTGGATTTCGAAAAGATCGAAGTACAGTGCAACAGATACTCGCACTAAGACTAATAGCAGAGAAAGCTCTAAGAAAGAACAAAAACATATACTGCTGTTTCATGGACTTCCAAAAAGCATTTGATAATATTGACCAAAATATAACATGGGCTTTCTTGGAATCCTATGGTGTGGACAATAAATTGATTCATCTGCTGAAAGATATAAACAGCCGAGCACAAGCAAAAATCAGAATAGCAGGTGAGACTGGAGATTGGTTTGCCACTAGTCAAGGCACAAGACAAGGGGACCCAATATCACAAATCATCTTAATCACACATCTGGGAAGAACACTAGATAAGATTAAAGAAGAAGGTGGAGGAATTTCAATAAATGGCATGAGAATAAACTACCTCTGCTTTGCAGATGGCATCGTCCTGATTGAAGAAGACGCAGCAAGGCTGGAACAGACATTGCAAACACTATACACAGAAGGAAAAAGATATGGACTTGTAAAAATAATCATATTAAAAATTCTGAATATTTTTACGTATTAATTATGCTTGTTAGTTTTTGTTTTCATACACGTAGTGTCTGCAATTGTGATGTGCTCGTTATGAAAATATTATATTAGAGGTAATATGTAAAGAAGTAAAAATATTGAAGTACTTACTAAACTGATTATTTGTGTTACTTATAAGAAAGTTTGTTGTATTTTAAAATGTTGAATTTTGTGTTTGTGAAAGACTTTCTTTTAGCGCTGATGGATGCAGCGAGTCAGCCATTTTATTGCAGTGCGTAGTTTCTGACTTTTGTGAAGTGCGCATGCTCCCGGAGAGAACTTGATGTGTGATTGACAGCTGACTAGGAAAGCGTTGCGTATCCAAGTTACAGTTGTAAACAAGAGAGCGTTCAGAAAGTTTTTAGAACACTGGCCGAGATATATTCAAGTTGGGAGAAACTTGATTTTTTTGTGCGGCAGTCAGAAGGAAATTTCATAATGTATTCCGAAAAGGGAATAGTGAAAATAATAGGTTTCAAGCAGGAATAAGTAAGGAATAAAAAGGAAATCTTGAAACTGTAAGTTTTTATAAATTGGCCGGTAAATATTCAAGTTAGAAGGAACTTGATATTTTTTTGTGTGTGGCAGTCGGAAGATATTTTATAGTGTATTCCGAAAAGGGAATAGTGGAAATATTAGGTTTCAAGGAGAAATAAGTAATGAATAAAAGGAAATCTTGAAACTAAGTTTTTATGGTGAAATAAGTTAAGACTGTCAATTTAGTATTGTGAATGAAAGGAGAACTTGTTGCTTACATTCTAAGGTGAATGTTTTTCTTAGAGAAAATATTGATAAGGAAGTTTTATAAGTATTAAGAATGCCTGAAAGTGAAAGTTTGGATAATATATTGATTAAGAAGATTTTTAGGTATTAAAGGTGCCTGATCTGATGAGTATTACTACTAAAAGGAAAACAGGATATAGTCAAGAAGACTTTGTGTGTTATATTGATTGATGAAAAGGATCCTGATAATGAAGCCTTGTAACTTCTGGAAAAGAGCCTTAACAGAAAGAGAAAAAGACTATGAACATTTTTTTTGTGATTGTGAAAGAAAAAGTGTTTAGTCTTAAGAGTAAGTTTATATTTTTTAATAAGGCCTTGGATCCATATAATCTGTAGTTATAGTTATGTATTATTACTAGAAGTGTATATATATTGTTTTAAGTTTTATTAAATGTGTTTATTTTGTACTTGGTATTGAGTCAATGATTAGTTGGATTCTGAAAGAGATAGTTAAAGTCATTGCACCAATTGGAGTGAACTCTTTGTGCAAATATAATACCATATAGGGACACTCGGAGTCAAAATAAAAAATAATTGTTAGTAAAAGAATTTTATATAATAAATCACCTCATAAATATATAGTATAATTATTAACAAAGGCATAGCCGGTAGACAAAATAGTTAATATAATATATATATAAAAAAAAGGAGGAAATATAAAATATATATATAAAACATAACAGACTAAATGTCAACTTTGAAAAAACTAAAACAATGATATTTGGACAACAGAAGTTACCGAACAGAGGAGTTATTATAGACAGATTTCAACTGGAAAATGTGGAACACTTCACATATCTTGGATGCCACACGACGCATGACTTGGACCCCAAAAAAGAGATAAAAATTAGAATAGCCAGAGCAACAACTATTTTAAAAGCCATGGACAAAATATTGATGAGCCGAGCTATAAAGATGCAAACTAAACTGCGCATTGTAGAAACCTGTATCTTCAGCAGCATGCTCTATGGATGTGAGGCCTGGGTACTCTTGAGAGAATCTGAAAGGAGGATATTAGCATTTGAGAGGAAGTGCTATTGAAAGATCTTGAGAATAAGCTGGATCCAGAAAGTGAACAATGAGGAAACCTACAGATGAATACAACCAAAAGAAAATCTGATCCAGAAAATAATCAAAAGGAAACAACGTCTCTTTGGCCATATATGTAGAATGAATGATGAGAGGAAAATAAAAATGCTGCTGTTTGGGATGATTTAAAGAAAGAACAAAAAAGGAAGACCAAACAGAGAATGGGGCGATGCCATTGTCAAATGTTGCGGAGGCTCTATGCACGGACTAAGTCATCTTGCACAGAATAGAATGCAGTGGAGGAATCATGTCAAGATGGCATCGGACACCTACAGGCACTGGACCCATGGTTGTTGATGATGATATGGATTATATTAGTAAAGTGGCATGAAACATGGTATCAAACTTGGAGGTGTTAATTTCATCTCTTGACTATATGAAGATGATGTTATACTCTTAAAGAAATCCAGTATATGTATGCAAAATTCTCAGACTAAATTAAATAACTGCTATAATAAATTTCGTATGAAAATCAGCAATAAAAAGATAAAGACAATGAAATAGGCAGAAGCATTGAAAGGTCATCAACTGCATCCTGAATGGAAAACCTATAGGAAAAGTAAAACAGTTCATCTATTTAAGCACAATTTTTAGTGAAGATGGGAAATTAAATTTGGAAATAGATAACAGAATTAGCAAAATAGGTATCGTGGGAGTGAAATTAATATATTTATATGGAATAAGTGAAAAATTTGTCAAAATGCTAAACTAGCTATATACAAGACAGTGTTTAAACCAGTTTTAACACATGGATCTGAAAGCTGGATTAGAAGTAAAACATTTGATCATAGACTGGAAAGCAAATACATGAGAGTTCTGAGAAAGATTAGAACAGTTGACAGATGGCATCAATGGCAGTATATTAAAAATGTGGATATTAGGAAAGAACTTGACATTGTTATCATTCAGGAATGTGTTAGCACAGCAAATCTCAGGTGTTATGGTCACTTAAATAAAATGGGAGAGGAAAGGTTAGCAAAACAAGTTTTCTTTACCAGGATGGCTGGAAAAAGACCCAGAGAAAGATTTAAATGGATTGGTACAGTAATACGTGACTTGAGACTGAAATATAAGATCTGATAATATTGGAGTTTTGACAGATAACAGATTAATTTGGAGGAAAATTGTTGATAGAAAGTTAGTAATGATGTAACTTTTTCATGTCATACTATCATGTTATGCTGTGCATTCCCATGATAGTACATATCAGGAATTTGATGATGAGATATAACAAGTTTACTGAAGGTTTCAGTGATAGGTAGCTTTGAGAGACACTTGAATAATACATCATCATCATAGTACTACATGAAAAATTTACATCATTACTAACTTCTTATCTATCTACAATTTTCCTCCAAATCAGTCTGTTACTTGTCAAGACTCCAACTTTATCAGATCTTACATTTCTATTGTCTAAACCATATCAATCCACCTATATCTTGGTCTTCCTCTCATTCATTTTCCTGCCAACCTGGCAGAGAACACTTGTATTGCTAATCTTTCCTCGCCCGTTCTGTTTAAGTGACCATACCACCTGAGATTAGCTCTGCTAACACATTCCTGGATGCTGACAATGTCAAGTTCTTTCTTAATATCCTCGTTTTTAACATGCTATTGCCATTGATGCCATCTGCTCACGCCTCTAATCTTTCTCAGGACTCTCATATCTGCAGTCTCTAGTCTTTGGTCAAGTGTTTTACTTCTGACCCAGCTCTCAGATCCATAAGTTAAAACTGGTTTGAACACTGTCTTGTATACAGCTAATTTCTCTCTTATTCCATATGAATTTATTCAATTGACTGCCTACCATATCAGCTTTGTTGATTCTGTTGTCTATTTCCATATTTAATTTACAATCTTTACTAAAAATCGTGCCTAAGTAGCTGAAATGTTTTACTTGTTCCACAGGTTCCCCGTTCACAACGCAGTTGACATTTTCAACAATTCTACCTCTTTTCATTGTCTTTGTCTTGTTATTGCTGACCTTCATACCATATCTATTACAACAGGTATTCAATTTAGTCAGAGAATCTTGCAGACTTGTAGCTGATTTATTTAGAAGTATAAAATCGTCCGCCTAAAGCAAAGAGCTGACATTAACATCTCCAATTTTGTTATCAAATACATGAATTACTATATCACAAAAATACACATCAGTCTGCATTTTATTCTACCACAAGATAGATAGCATAACAATAGTTAATTTAGTACAATTGTTTTTACTGTGGGCAGTATTTATTGGGCATTCACGAACTAAATAATTGGGAATTTAACAATCTGATTTAAATTTAACTCAAGATTGTTATCTAAGTATGATGATTTTTATCGAAAGCTAACTACAATTTTTTTAGTCATTGAAAGTAACACCTATTTTTGGCTTAAGATGACCGTAAAAAAAACTACATAATCCTTAGGTGAATCGCTAGTAATATTGAATTACCTCTTTTTCATATTCTCTCTTACTGTGAACTCTCAAGAAAGGATCATCCTGTTTGCTGGATGATTTTTTATTATTTTTTTTTTTTAAAGAAAACATACTTTTATTCAAAAGTGAGTATTTGGTTGAACAAGGTTGAGAAAACTATTTAGCAATTTCATTTAATATACTTTGTGTGGTGCATAATTTTGTGATGTTAGGTAAATTTTGGTATCAAACAAATTTGGCTGGAAATGTTTCAGCTGCTAGTCTAAACTCATTTCCTAGAACAGTTAGCTACTTTCAAACACTAATATGCTATATATAGTATTCTTACTATTTTCCTTTTTCTTTTTTTTTTTAATAAGGAAATTGGCAAAAAACATACTTTCTGTTTTGATATTCAAACCATGAGGAAGTATAAACATGTGTCCCAAGAGTTTGACTGGCAGTTTTTGTCTACATCAGTGTTATTGTGTCGTTTACAAGGAAGAAAGTCTGATATTGATGTCCAACCAGCAAAATATTCCATACCCATATTTTTCCATGCAGGAAAAGTTAGTGCAAATGGTGAGAAAATATCTGCATAAATAATACTTGTAATATATGTTACCTATTGGTATTAATTCTAAAGTTCAGTTTTAAATTTCATAAATCTATTGTATATCATAATGGCTTGCATGCCTTTATTATATTTGTTTGAAGTAGGCTTCGTCATAAATGTAAAACATCTCCCCTCTATATTTGATCCTTTTGGTGGGAAAAAAGAATAAATTCCATGACAATTTCACTTTTATCAGCTAGACATTATTTTAATGTATCTCTTCTGGAATTTGTAGGTTGTCCGGATCTGAGACCGGTTGTCCAATGGCTTGCCATCTTAAAGAATAATCTAAATGATGAGGACTTGCCATTTTGAAGGTACAATCAGGTCTCTTTTTATGCAGTAGATACGTTCCACAGAAAACCGCACAAAAAAAACTTACATCGAAAAATTAAGGATATGTTCCGTAATTTTCTAAAACCGCATAAAACCGAAGCAATGAATTAAAATAAACCTAAAATCGCATTAAAAAAGTTTATAAAAATTCAGGAAAATAAGAATGTCTAAGTTTGTTTTATAGCTTTATTCATTTAATTTTATTGAAAAGTAACAATTTTTTTTTACATTTTTTCATCAGAATTATTGTTGCTATTAGATAATATTCGGCAACGTTTGTGAGCTGGTGCGAAATCACTTTCATCACCAGAAGAGATAGTCAGCGCATCAGATCTGCATGGTAAAGGCGATGGTTCTTCACAAACAGAATTAGCTTCATCCTTGTTCTGTGCTGATTTTTTTCTTCTGACAATGTAATCAGTGATTAAACTTTGTGATGATGATTTCACCAATTTTTTATACAGCTCGTAATATCCAGACATACGGTTCTTCAGCTCAAGTTGGAATTTAAAGGCTTGTTCAGAATTTGTGTCATTAACAAGAAAATGATTTTTCCAGTTTATTATAGCACAGTACACAAACTTCTCGAATTATATTTGCAGTGAGGGGGACAGGTTTTTCTTCCACTTCACTATCGTTTTCTGGATCTTCAATGATATCTAAAGTTAATCGATATCGAGTAATATCATCGTCATTTAAGGCATTATCCACAAGCAATTCGTCTGCATCATTCTGGCTAAATGTATCAAAACCTTCTCCACCAATTTCATGTGCCAAACTAATGATTTTAGCTGATAATGTAGATGTTTGAATGGTTGCACTGTTTGCAACACACCCAGGCCAACCTTTCCAACAGGCATTTAAAGTTTGTGGTCTTATTTCAGCAATAGCAAATGCAAAATGATTTAAACAGTCCAAAATAGAATTTTTTTCCCCAAACGTCAGTTACTGTTAATGGTTCATTTTCTAGTTTATCCAATATAAATTGAAAAATGTACTTAACATAATATTTTTTAAAAGTGGCAATTGTGCCTTGATCTAATGGCTGAATAATGCTTGTTGTATTTGGTGGAAAAAACACTACCTGCACATTTGGATGTTCTAAATGCGGTTGACTTGGTGCATTGTCAACCATTAATAAAACTTTAAAATTGAGAGCTTTTTGCTTCATATATGTTCCCATTTCTGGTACAAAGCAATTATTGAACCATTCAGTAAATACAGCAGTTGTTACCCAGGCCTTTGTATTGGCCATCCAGTGTACCGGCAGCTGTTTTAGATCTTTGCCTTTTAGAACACGTGGTCTCAGAGATCAATTTACTAGCAGGAATTTCAACATTCGATCTCCTGATGCATTGCTATAAAGTAACAACGTTACTTGATCTTTGCTTGCTTTAAACGCACTTGCCTTTTTCTCAGACTTCGCGATGTAAGTTTGACTAGGCATTTTCTTCCAAAACAATCCTGTTTCGTCAGCATTAAACACTTGATCGGGACAATATCCACCATCTTCAATAAATTTGGCTAACTTCTCTTGAAAATTTTTGGCTGTTGCTTCATCTGCTGCTGCAACCTCGCCTGTAATCTTCACGTTATAAAGTGCATTCTTTTTTAAAAACCCTGTTGCCATCCTTTGTTAGCCGAAAATTCTTTATCAGCCTGCGAAACGGAAGTAGATGGCTCCAAATGCTTCATCTCTTCATAAAACCGAAGAGCTTTTTCTTTAATTACATAATCACTTACAGGAATTCCCCTTTGAGTTAATTCTTCAATCCAAATTACGAATGCTCGTTCTGTTTTTTTGTAATAAAGCATCTCTTGAGTATGATGATCATTTGGCACTTAGATTTGTGCCAGAAATGACAGATTTTCTTATTGCGACTTCATTCTTTTTAATTGCTCTTATAGTAGATTTACCTAAATTAAAATGTTTACCAATTGCCGCAGATCCCTTTCCTTTTGCTAAGTGATCTAAAATTGCAATTTTCATTTCCAAAGAAATTGCTTTTCTTCGGTGCTTTTTATTTTCTCCACTGGGCCAAATGAAATCTTTAAAATAAAATTAGCAAAATTTAGACTTACAATAATGAAAAGACAAACACTTACTCACATGCAAAATTAAACTTCATGAACACTCACTGCCTACACCTTACTCACGTTATGCCAGAATGCGCTGCAACACGTTTTTTCATTATGTACAATGGGGAAACCTCGAATTTGCATGAAATATGCACCGCATAACTTCAAAACCACATAAAAAAGACACGCATAAAAAGACACCCAAGTGTACATGGATATGGTTAATTCACTGAGCAAGCAGGAAAAAAAAAAAAAAAAGGAATGAAGTGATGTGGTTGCCACTCGTGTTTTCATAGGCATGATTAATTTGCATTGTGTACGGATCTTTTGAGTGGTAGATCAATTTCTAGTCAACACTTGGAATTTGCATGTGATAATGGCCATTATACTAAATATTCACATTCGGACACTGTTACAATTAAATATTATTATTATTACATTATATTAAATATTCATGAAAAACATTAGCCTGTGTAGCTCAGTGGATGTGGCGTTTGCACACCGCAGCGTTTGGCCGTGGTGTGCAAACGCCACATCCCACTTTATACTAAATATTCACATTCAGACACTGTTACAATTAAATATTATTACATTATATGAAATATTCATGAAAAACATTAACCTGTGTAGCTCAGTGGATGTGGCGTTTGCACACCACGGCGCTTGGCCGCAAGAAGGAAGACTTGGTTTCGCGTCTAGTCAGCGACTAGAGGAAATTTTTCTAAGCCTTTTTTCGACCGGTTCCCGAGTTAGCCGATCTCTGGCACGGGCAAGCGGGTTTTTCCTCCCAGAAACTCTGGTTTTTCGTCCTGTAAACTCAAGAAAATCGACCGTAGAACCCACATTATTTCAGACATTAAATATATTGTGTTAGGGACCAAGATTGCGGCACATTTGAGCCGTCTCTCTTCACTGCATACCGCTTAATTAGTGATAGCCTTGGGCCATCTATCTCTGATTGGGTACCAGTGGAGATTGAACTGCCCACTCAGTCTCCAAAAGTTAGGGCTAAATGGCCTTGCCTACTCCCGTATACGGGAATAAAAAGGCGTTAGCGTTTTTTTTTTTTTTTTTTCGTTTGAAAAACATTTTGTTCTGTTAATTTTTCAAGCAAAGTATGTGCTTTAGACCCTTAAGTAACCGTTTTGTTGGCACTTATCTCATGTAGCAATCTTTTAAAGTAATTACTCAAGAAATCCAAAATATCTACAACAGAGTTTCTTTGGAATCAGACAAAACGTCTTCATTCTGGCAAGTTCAAATGATCACTAATAATTGTTTATAAGTGTTTTTTAATTAATAATTTAAAATTAATTTTTATCTAACCAATTTTTTATAGTTGTTCCTTTCAACTCTAATAGTTTTTAGAAATACTTCAGCTGCGACTGAGACATGAGCTAATATCCATATGATATGACTCGTGATTCATGCTTTGAATGTAGTTAATGGTCTGTCTCCCTGATTATGTACATTGGATGTATATTGGAGTTTTTGAATAAGATTCTGTATAATTTTTGTTACGTGTCTAAGCCCTGAAAGGCCTTTAAACATGTCTAGTGCACATGCTCCATTACAACTATTCAAATATCTGTTTTCAGTTTTTGTCATATTTATCAACTCTGATTCCTTTTGCAGTACTCTTTCCTATTCTTATGTGTTCCTTTTTTGTGTAGATTTTTAGTTTCACAATAGTTATCCTTGTTGGGCTTAATATCATTATTATCTATTTCCTGATATGTGCCCACAAGGGTTGTTCAGGTTACTATGACAGCACTACATGATTTAGTTTACGTTATTATTAATCTCCTATCAATAATTTTCCTCCAAATCAATCTATGACTTGTAAGCACTCCAATCTTCTGGCTGAATCATTCCACCTAGACCTTGGTCTTCCTCTGGATCTCTTTCCTGCCATCTAGGCATCAAACACTTGTTTTGCTAACCTTTCTTCACCCATTCCATTTAAGTGGCGGTACTACCACCTTAGATTAACTCTGCTGACACATTCTTGAATGCTAACAATGTCAAGTTCCTTTCTAGCATCTTCATTTTTAATATGATTCTGCCATTGGTACCATAGATTCACTCTCCTGATTTTTCTCAGAACCCTCATATCGGTGGTCTCTAGTCTTGGATCAAGTGCATTATTTCTAAACAACTCTCATATCCATAACTTAAAAGTGGTTTTAACACTGTCTTGTATACTGCTAGTTTGGTGTATTGGCTAATTTCTCTCTTATTCCATATATATTTATTCAGCTGACTATCCATCATACGAGCTGTGCTTATTCTGTTATCTGTTTCCAGATTTAGCCTGCCATCTTCATTAAAAACTGAACTTAAATAGGTTAAATATTTTACTTGTTCTGTGGGCTCTCTCTCTCCATTCAGAATGCAGCTGAAGTTTGGCCTGTTTACATAGTTTTGGTCTTTTTATTGCTGATTTTCATGCCAAATTTGTTACTGCTGTTATTCAATTTAGTTAGTGAATCCTGGAGACTTGCACTAGATGTGCTTAGGAGTACAACATCATCTGCATAAACAAAAAGCTAAGTTTGATGCTACTTTCTTTCATAATGTGATCCATATAGATGATGAATAAGAGTTAAAGTAATGTGCATCCTTGTCTTATCACCTGATTTTACATGAAACCATCTTCCTGTATTTCCTTCAATTCTAACTGCTGACTGACAACTTAAATATTGACTATATATTGCTCTGTATAATCCATTCACCCCATATAATTAGTGTTTTGAGCAGCTTTTCTCTGCATACTTTGTTGTTTATACCTTTTTCGAGATCTACAAAACTGTTCTAATGACTAAAATAAAAAAAAGAAAAAATCCTTTACTTCTTCCTTGGGACCATAGGCAAAAATGGGAACTTTGTCCATGTCCCCATTTTGAAGTTTGTCCACATAACTTTACTTGAAACTGCCTTCCAATCAAGAAGTTTATCTTCATGTTTGATGTTGAATGCTATCACTACTCCTTCCTTTCCTTGATCATTATTGCCTGAAAATAACATCTTATACTTATTATTTAGTAATATCTCACCTGTTTTTGTCTTCTTTATCTCAGTAATGCCAATTATGTCCATGTGGTACTTTTCCAGTTCTGCAGGTTCAATTTCCTTTTCATTTATACTACTTATATTGATGGTTCCTATCTTAACCGTGCTCCAGGAAATTGATGAGGCACGAGATTTAGGAGTGTTGGTGGATAAGGAATTGAAATTTAGGGGACACATTGCAAAAGTGGCCAAATCAGCTCATCAAATCACTTGGTTGCTGAAGAATACGTTGACAAGCAGAGACAAGCAGGTTATTGTTCCTCTGTATCGAGCCTTGATAAGACCTCATCTCGACTACTGTGCTCAGATTTGGTCACCTAGGTTTCTTCTTGATGGGGAGGAGGTGGAGAGGATCCAGAGGCGAGTGACCAAGATGATAGCAGGTCTGTGGAATGAACCGTATGAGAACAGGTTGAGGATTTGTGGGTTGCAAAAATTGGTTGATAGGCGGAGGAGGGGAGATATGATTGAGACATTCAAATTACTGAAGGGTTTCTATAAAATTAATTCAGAAGATATTTTTGAGAACAGGACTGGTTGTGGGAGGACTAGGGGACATCCATGGAAACTGGGCAAAAGTGTGGTTAGTAAAGGTGTTAGAGCTGGGTTCTTTACTTTTAGAGTAGTGAATGAGTGGAATGCGCTCCCTGAGTCTGTGGTGGATGCTGTGACAGTGAATGAGTTTAAGGCGAGGTATGATAGATACTGTATGAATGTCGAATAGTTGTGATGAAAATGTTTTGGGGCCTCCCTCGATGAGTCTAATGACTCCCTGGAGTTGCCCGTAATAATAATAATAATAATAATATCTTCAGTTCTACTAATGTTTGGTTTATTCTTCTTCTTGGAGCTTGTTCCCTGATGTAAGCAGCGGGGAGCCATGTTAAACCCAGTGATGCCCCAACCAGCATGAAATCTCATCATGTTGTACCATCATATGCATTTGTGGTTTAAGCCAATAGAGAGTACATTTTGGTCAGCTAAGTCCCAAATTGCCAGCCCAGCCTTGCTTGTTCAGTACCCAGTGGATCCTTACTAACAGGGCACACCATGTGAAAGTGAGGATTGGACATTAGGTCAGAAGCCCCAGTCGATTCTCTGCATTCCTAAAAGGCGATGTGTAAGTCTCCTCCCAGTTATTTAGCTTTGACCCTTAAGTGACCTTGGGCTTAATATCTTCAAAAATAATGATATTGCCTTCGTTATCTGAGAATATAATTCTGAGGCTTTAGCACAACTTTAAAAAAGGTTGGTCGATTTAGGTGTGGGAGATTACTGTTTATATTCCTAATGTTAGATTCTGATTTACAGTGATACTCAGTTCTCTGCTATCTTTAAAAAAAATTAGGATCTGTTTGCAGTAGGCCTCTAAAAGATGCAAGCAAATTTTGAAACCTTGAATATTCTAACTTTGCGTCCCTATAAATAGTTCTGGTACTCATTTTCAACAAATTTTCATATTCTACTTTCTGTCATACCAGACAATGATAATTTGCAAATATCATTGTCTGGCCACCCTGCTTTTTTAGTGTCTAAATTAGCTTTGAAGAGAACCAAGTTTTCTAGAATAGGGTTTATGGTCTTTTATCGATTGGGATTCACATATAAACTGTAAACATTACTTAAAACATTCATAGCATTTAAAAAAGAAAAAAAAAGTTCTTTGGCATTTACAGACTAATTCATTTACTTTTTTCTGATTTTCATTATTTGTAATATCCAATGGTCTAATCTAGGATGTTCTAAAGTTTTTCTCTTATGTTCATTTTGCTAATTCATCCTTTGAGATAGTTGCTGTTGATATTGATGGTTTTTGAACTCTATACACTGAATATTTTCTCTACTAGCTTTTGTCCCTGTGATTTTGTCAGCCACTTGACAATCCATTGCCATGTGCTGACAGTACTTGAACTGATTATTGCTACACTCTGCAACAAAAGATAATAATAATATACATCAATCCCTCAATTAATGCACCTTCGATTAGTGCATCATTTTTTTTTCTATACCCAACTTTGAGTAGTGCACCTATGTACATCTTAAAAATAAATGTTACAGATTTTAAAAATTTTCTATTTATACTATTTTTATGGCTAACTATTTTAAAAAATCACTCACCAGGATCACAAAATTTAGTTACTGATTTAAAAAATTTTACAAAGTTATTTTTTAATGGCATACTACACTATTTCCATGTGCACTATGTTCCAAATTTACTGTCAAAATTTATGTTGTCTGCTAATTACATAGCATTTTGATGATCATTCATGCCTCCTATGCAGTTGTTTTCCTTTTTTTATTTTTAAGCATTTAACCAACCTTTCATCATGAGTAAAAGCAGTGCTTTTTTTCTGGCGGTATGCAACAGTACCCAGTATCGGCACCTTTTTTCTTAAGTTTTTAAAAATTTGTGATTTATTGACAGCAAAATGTATTATAAATATTCCGTTAGGTGGTACTGTGTTTACGAATTGAATTTTCAGTTTTGATTACTCATAAGTTGGTATACTGCTTTCCTGTTTCATAGATTGGTACATAACCAGAAACAGGAAGTTGTGTTCACTTCCGATTGCTTCCAGTATCGGTTTATCAATTCCATATTCACTCTGCAACAGGCGGGTGTTCATGTGAGTTTTGAATTAATCTAAGTTAAATCAGTGCAATCATTGTTCGAAATGAGAAAAATAAGTAGTTGCTTTATGCTAATGAGAAAAACAGAAAGGCTGAAGAAGCAGAAATTGTTGAATATACTTGTGATCCTGTAAAACAGAAAACTAGCACTGAAAATACACTTGGTGAAGAGGATCACGAAACCAAGACGAAAATCCACGTGGTCAAAAGGAAGCAGCTTCTGATAATGATTAGCCCGATGTTGGACATTTTTGCAGAAAAATGACTTCTGCGAGAGAAATGAGTGGCTGTATGTCGAGAATAAAATGTTGGGCTGAAAATGTGTTGTGATGTCGGAAGTCTTGTCATCGATAAACACATGGGAACGAAAATTTCAGCGGAGTGGTCAAATGGCAAAATCAGTCATTTTAGAGAATCTCGCAAACAACAGTTAATGTCATTAAGAAAAAAGATTTATGATCATAAGGAGAGTGCAACGCACAAAGCATGCCAACCAAGCGAGACAATGAGGGTATACCGGAGGATATGTTAAAAGTGTGGAAGTTGCTGTAATAACATCTTCATGGGGAGTACTGGCACCTTTTTTTCCATAAAAAAAAGCACTGAGTAAAAGAATTAGTGAGCAAAATGTGGAAGTGTGAAAATGATTCAAGAAGTAATCTCATTGGAAGAATAACTTGAAATAATAAAGAAAAATGAACAAGACCAAAGATAGGACAAGAACACAAAAATCGGCGAATCAATCAACTATAAGAGCAATTTTAAGCAAAGCTGCTGAATACAAAAAGAAAGGTAAGACTGCCTCAAGTTCACCATGCATGCATCGAAATCAAAGTATTATAACATTAATAAAGTATTATTAATCAAAGTATTATAACGATTGAATTAGAGAGACTTCTTTCTACATGAATCGAAGATTGTAACCAAACACAGATCCCGCTAAGCACTGACCTTATTAAATCAAAAGCATTAAGTCTCTTTGCAATCTTGAAAGAAAGGGCTATCAGTCATGGAAATCACTCAGCACCACGCTAGTGCTGGGTGATTTGAGCATTTCAAAAAGAGAAATAGCCTACATAATGTTCTAATCACAGCCGAAGCTGCAAGTGCAGATAAGGAGATGGCCGCAAATTATCCAGAGATTTTCAAGAAAATGGTGGAAGAAGTGGGCTATTGTGACCAACAAATATTAAATGTCGGTGAAACCGGCCTTTTTTTGGAAGTGAATGCTTTCCAATACTTTTCTGGCCAAATCAGAGAAATCTCAGCATAGTTATAAAGTCGAATGAAATTACTACTAGCGATATGCGAGCCGTTTGGAAGCACATTCTTCCACATGGTGCAAATGATTTTAGAGGCTTTTCAAATGCATCTAAGTTGTTATGTCGTTGCTTTCTCTATATTTTACTGATTTATATCCTCCTATTCTATCTTTTAATCGCTAATTTATTTCTTCAGATATCGGGCCTAATATACTTACATCTAGGATTGTTTCCTCTTCAGATACTGGCAAATTTATATTATGCTGTGCCAGCCAGTATCCTATAGCAGAAAAGATCCTTACTCAGGGAGACAATACTAGATTCTGAGGTGTTCTTACACAATATCTTACTTTAATACGGCCATATAGATTCAGACTGCAGTTGTGACCTAAATCTATAATTATATACACATTCTAATTCCTTCCCGCCAAAATAGGTTCTATTTTTATGAGTGGTAAATCGGAATCATTGTCAGGCATGACTCAGGTTTAGGTAAATAAAACATGTTTATTGGAATATCAAAGCAAAATACACTAAAGAAATTCATACATTCAATTTTTGTTTCAGTGCTAAATAAGGAAGCTCGAGTTAAGAGATTAACATACTCTAAATTAAATCAAAGTTGTAAAGCATGTAATACACAGTAACTGGAAGATGGGATAAATTGCAAATGGTATGTTAAGCTAAAATTCCCTTCTGCAAGCTATTCATAAGATGACATAACAAACATTCTAATGTTACTCTGCTATAAATTTACAAATCCTTTTTATTCCCAAAGGGGTTTTAACTATCTAATTAGAGTCTGTCCACAAAGTTCTTTAGAATAATGTTCATAATTTACATTCACAAATAATTTTCTCTCTTCTATGGAATTTTAAACACAAAATAGAGTAATTCTACTTTACTGAACTTTTTCCAACGTCTTTCAGCACCACGTGTATGTCTGGTTACCTCTCATTTATTGGCTGTCCTTATGCCAGTGTGGGAGCTACGCTATCTTCATAATTACTGCCGATCACGGACTCAATTTTCTGCATCTCACGAAACATCTCTATTCCTTTCAATGGGACTTCTCTGCAAGGGCTGGAAATCTCACCTTCAGCTCTGCGTGGAATCCTACAGCGTTCTCAGGAAAACTTGCCGTCCGACATCATAGCACTGACGCTTCATCCCCCTCACTCGAACCACCGGTAACTTCTGAACCACGAACCAGGAAAACGAATAGACAAGAGAGAACCAATACGGCGCTCATCCCCTTATATTCTTCGATCGAGCGCCCCCTTTTTGGAGTCCCTTTTGCACACGACCTATATCTTATCTCCCCTTGGGTTCATCCCTTGCTCTCCCCTTTGCTGTTATACTCTTGTATTCACGGAAATCACATCGACGTACCTTCCTCATGAGCTACTGCCTCCGGCGTTACGCTGGACACGTAGTTGTATACCTTCTAAGAATTGTTACTAAATCTCTATCTGGTGACTCACAATCACTCTATACAGCTAAAGCGAGACTTAAATAATATTAACAAATTCCTCTTTTAAGACATTCTCTAATTTGATCTCAGTATGATCTCAATAGATTAAATACATGGTACATGAAATTAATGCAATTTTATACATATGTGAAGAAGTTTCACTTTAATTTCAGCTGATGTGCAGGTATTTCTCTTTGTCTGTGTAGTTCAGTATGTTAGATTCTGAATGAATGAGTTCTTTGCAAGATTCCTTCATTCAGGATCTAACAAAGTCAATTATATCTCATTTTGAGGTTGTGTGATTCCGACCTGCTAAATTTAGATGCACAGCTGGAAAATCCTGAAGAATATGAAGAAAATTTAATCACTGACAAACCCAAAGAGATTTCACACAAACAAATTGAAAATATTTTTCGTACAATCGAAGTTTTTAAACAGCAATGCTTAGAGGCTGATCCTGATGAAGAGAGAAGCAGTACAATTTGCAGAAATATTAGAAGAGGCAATAGGGCCATACCGTCAGTTGTATAAAAAAAAGAAACAGTGCATGCCAAACTATGTTATCTCAATTCTTGCTAAGAAGTAGAATAATAAATTGATATTCTGAATATGTTTTATTGTCTTTCAGCTTCATAGTTTTCCTTTAACTAGGCCCGGAGATATACCCTAATTCTTTTGTAAAAAAAAAAATTGAGGGTCAAAAAAGAAATTGGGGAACAAATTATACTTTTTCCCATAGGTTATTATATTCGATTAGTGCATTGTTGATTAATGCGCCTGTTTTAAAGAATGCATTAGGCACATTAATCGAGGGATTGCAGTGTGTGTGTGTGTGTGTGTGTGTGTGTGTGTGTGTGTGTGTGTGTGTATGTAGGCTGTTCAATAAGTAATAAGACTATATTTATACAGAAAACAGATTACCTTTAATCGTCATCATTTACATGGTCTTTTTCGAACCGTGAGACGCGATGCATTTGTCCCAACGTTGCACCAACTTCTTAAACACATGTGAAAGTCTGTTTTTTGAGAGTTCTTTTAAAACCACCTCCACAGCTTTTACACATGCTTTGTGGCTTTCGAAATGGCAGCCTCTTAGTGGTTCCTTGAGCTGAGGAAACAGCCAGAAATCGCACGGTGCGAGATCAGGACTGTATGGAGGGTGTGGTAGGATATCTGTGTTGTTCTTCTGCAAAACGTCCACTACACAACCAGCAATATGTGGCCTTGCATTATCGTGGTGAAATAAGAAGCCATTCTTCAGTAATGGATGCTTCCTTTTGATGTGCTTGATGATAATTGCTGCTGTGTTGATCATTGTTCTCTGTGATGGATGTTGGTCTTCCCTCACGTTCAAGATCTTCCACATTTTGCCTTCCTTCCTTAAAAGTTTTATGCCAGCGAAAAACACGTGCCCTCGACATTGCTTCATCGTGGAAAGCTTTGCGTATCATGTTAAAAGTGTCCGATGTCGATTTTTGCAAATGCACACAAAATTTAATCGCATAACGCTGTTCCAAGGACTCTTCCATTTCGAAGACTGGTCGTGCCTCATAGGCACGGCGAAACAAGCTTGCATTTAGTCACATGACACTCTGGCACATCAGCCCGTATACGCCATCTATCAAGCTCTTTTGTTAACAGACAGCAACATTTCTTTATTCCACAGAAATTAATATTGTGATGAGTGGTTTCTCCACAGTAAAATTAGTCTTATTACTTATTGAACATCCCACGTATATGTGTGTGTGTGTGTGTGTGTGTATATATATATATATATATATATATATGCTGACTTTGTTGTTTTGCTTCAGATCAAGATATAATTTCTGTAACATTTTATGCAAGATTATTCATTATGACTCCTTTATAGAAACTGCTTCTCTGTCAGGCCTTTGTATTTTAGTGTAACTTGTCATCATAACCACTAAAAGACAATATATTTCTTTACGATTTTAGTTGGGGTGTGTAAAACTTGGAAGTTTCATTGCCAATGATGATTTCAGCCTGTTCATTAATGTTTGTATTATTCCTTTCTCTTGAGGTGAGGTGAAAGTCTAATTACTGTATTTTTCACCTTATAAGACGTGCTTTTTTGTACTGAAAATTAGGATGTGTCTTATACACTGATGTGTTTTTTATATATATCAGTTACAGTGCATCACCACTTGTCAGTAACGTGTGATCAGTTTGAATAGTTACACAGTCATTAACGGTCACACATTTAAATTATTACATTAATTAATACATTATTATATTTAATTTTTTGTATAACTCATGGATTCTACAAAACATAGACATAGTTATACGATGGCATTTAAGCAAAGTGTGATTGAGTATGCAATAAACAATGGCAATAGGGCAGCAGAACACTTTAGGCCTCTGCCTACATAAAAATGGTACGAACTTGGAGGAAAGAAGAGCAGCAGTTAATAGAAGCAAATTAAAAAAAACACAATCTCCACAGAAAACCGGCAAAATGGCCAGAAATTGAAAATGAATTAAAAACTTGAATAATGGATCAAAGAAGATCGGGTTGCTGCTTATCTACAAAAATGATTATTCAAAAAGCAAACTTATTGGCAAGAGAAAGAAATGCTGACTTTGTAAAATCAAAGTCGACATCATGGTGCTTTAGATTTGTGAAGAGAAATGATTTATGCACGTGTGCAAAAATGAAAATATCACAGAAAATGCCAGACGAATTCGAAAATAAAATGATTGCATTTCACAGATTCATCGTAAATGCTAGAAAACAAGACAATTTAGAACTTACACAGATAGCTAATATGAAGTGCCTCTGACTTTCGATGTGTCCTCAAACAAGACTGTTGACTCCAAAGGTAAAAATAATTGTTAAAACTTCTGGTCATGAAAAAACCCACTCTACTGTTTTGTTGTGCTATGCAGATTGAACAAAATTGTCACTTTTTTAATTTTTAAAAGACAAACAATGCCCAAAGAAAAATTTCCCAAGTGAGATTTGCAGAAATCTCCCCTGGGAAAGTTTTATGCATGTGTGCATAAAAATTTAATAATAATAATTTATAATAATAATAATATATAATAATAATAATATATATATAATTTTTAAGAATGAAGTGAAACCTGTAATTCCTCATCCTAATTAGGTTAATAATTAGGATGAGGAAGGGATGAAGTTATGGATAAAGAAGGTGTGGGCCAGATGCCCTGAAAGCTTACATCAGAAACCTGCTTTTTTAGTATGGGATCAGTTTAGATGACATAAAACTGAAGATGTTAAGAATGAACTTCACAAAATGAACTCAAAAATAGCTGTAATCCCAGGAGCACGCTTCAACCTTTAGATGTATCAATAAATAAACCATTTAAAGGATTTATGAGGAGAAAATGGGTCAATTGAATGCAATCTCCAAATTTTTGAAGAAACAGCTACAAGTAGGAGAAAGAAAGTCACAATCTTGCAGGTGTGTGAATGGCTAAAGAGTTCATAAAATGAAGTGAAACCTGCAATTATTATAGAATCTTATCAAAAGAGTGGCATTAGTAATTCTCTTGATGGTACAGAGGATGACTTATTTCAAGACAGCGATGACTCGGTTTCTGATGACGAATCAAGTTCCAAAAATTTTGAGTGAAGATGAATAGAGATTCGAAAAGAAGATTAACAAAATTAATCTTCATATATATATATATATATATAATATAAACAATTTATTTTGTTTATATTATTATATATATTCTGATTGTATTTTTTGATTTTTAAGAATAATTATTTTTTAATCTAATAAACAGATAATACATATTAAAATTAAAAAAAAAATACATGAAAATTTGATGCATAATTCGTGCATCTTATACTCCGAAGAATTTTTTTTTCCCAAAAAAAATTCGACATGAAAAATGATGTGTCCAGTACAACGGTGCATCTTATAAGGCGAAAAATATGGTACATTTGATGATTGAAATATTTGAAAAAGGCCTAATTAGGTTAATAATTTTTGGTATCATGGTTCTATTAGGAATCTTTGATTGCTTTTTAATGTGTAACATTCCCAATTTTGCAGTCTCATCAACAAATGATAGTGAACAGATTTCTTCATCAGTAACTGCAATGCTAGAAAGCCAGATAATTACAGAAGTTGTTGCATCTGTAGTAATAACTGCCACAGTAGAAAGTGTGAAACTTACAGTTAAAGGAGAATCACAGGTACAGTTCAGCCCTTGCACAAGTAATATTGTTAACATTCATAGTGAGCTAATTTTAGTAACCATAATGCTACTTCACTATTTTGAACTAAAGCAAAAATAAAATAAATAAATAAAAATTACTATCATTTATATAAATAATAAATCTATAATGGGCCTACACATTTCTTTGTTTCTGCTCTTCCTTATTTTTATATATCAGTGCTGTTATTTATTTTTATCATTCTTAATTCAGAATTAAAAGATTTAAAAGTAATGGATAATAATCATTTATTATTACAGCAGCTGAATTTTCAGCTGCTGTAATAACAAATGCCAAGGCATATGTGCTATAGACATTATTATTAGTGTGTGACACCTCCAGGGAGTCCAGAAGACTCATCGACAGAGCGCACCTACTCTACAACTCTGTCTCCACCACTCAATCCACTGACTACAGCTAATCACACCTATACCAATGCCATCTACTGTCCACCACCACTAGTATTTCCACAGACAATGACAAACGTCCATGTCCATGGCAGGATTCGAACCTGCAGCCTTTTGCAGGTTGGAATGCCACTTTGCCAACCAGGCCAGCATATTTTCGGTATAATCATTGCTTCCTGATATTGTAAAGTCAATGGGTGTATAGGATGCTGTTGACAGTACTACATAATCAACTTCACATTATTGCTAGCTTTCTATTAAGTTTTATTCTGCATTAACCTTTATATATCATGTCATATGTTTTGGTCTTCTAATGCACTGCTGTTCTGAATCACTGCTATTAGAAGACTGCTATTTAGGATAAAACTGTCAATAGGAAGCTAGTAACAAATGTGAAATTGATTATGCAGCACTATCACAGGATCTTATATACTCAGAGTTTATAATATTAGGAAATGATGATAATGAAAATCATGTCTAGCATATGTGCCAAAAAAAACAACTCAAGGGTCAGTTGCTGTAGTAATGAATGATATCACTATTCGAGAATTCAGTTAAGAAATTGTGTCCAAATGATTATATGATTGCATCTCTCCTTCTCGTTTATTTTTATTTTATTTATTTTTTTACGAAGTACATCAGTATAGCATATAGTGTGCGTGTACGCACACACACCTACCTGTTTTACTACCATTTCCCATTTATTGAAGTTCCTGTATCTATACATTTTGAATGTCAAGTTCCTTTATATTCATTTTAATGTGGTACTGCTATTTACACCTTCTATTCCCTCTTTCAGAACTGTCATACTGCCTATAGTTTCTATCCATATCTGTGGATTGAGCAGCAGTTTTATTTCTAATACAGCAATCAGATCCATAAGTTAAAATCTGTTTAAACATCCCTGCTGGAAGTGGTGAGCTATAAGGGACTCGTGCGAGCCCTTTGTTAAATTTTTCTCAAATTTGTGAGCCCCTTGTTCTTCTTGTTTACTTTTTTATTTTTTCAAAAAAAAAAAATTTGTTTTTTGAAACATATTAAGCGACAAACTCATACGTAACCTAACAAAAATTAGTCTATTCGGCAGTGTATAGATTATTTGGAATTATTGTTTCAACTTCTCTATAATGAATGTGCCCAAGTTTGAAAATAAAATAAGCACATGCACTATCTTTACCCTTCTCTCTTCTTGTAGCCAATCGTATGGTAAAACCAGTAGCCAATCAAATGTTTTATAAAAGATTATAAAAGATTTCATTCTTATTATATTTTGATAGTTATTCTTATTATTAATATTCTTATTATATTAAAAAATGTTTTTCTTATGTAAGATAAATTAATACAGTTGATTGTGTGCAAATATTTCATGTTTAGATCATGAAATATTTGTTTAATAATGATAGCCTTTAGAGGTTGATTGTCCTCTCATACTTTTTGATTGGAATTTGTACAGAAGCTGTATTAATAATAGTTTTTGTGTGAAATACGGCTTTTTTTTTCTTCTTTTTTTTTTTGCTTGACGATGCGAGCCCTTGTTAAAATTTCCATAGCTCACCACTGCCTGCTGGACATAGAAATTGTATCATTTGGTACTCACCCATGGGCTGGGATGCGACAAATCATTACATGTGATTCCTAGAGAAACAAAAGTTATATTTGAATGGAAAGACTTTTTTCTTTCTGGTTGTAAAATTCACTCATCATTAAGAGAAATTCTATAATTTATTTTGTTTGTATTTTTAAATTTCTAAAAGTTTAAAGTGCACCATGAAGATAGTTCACAAATATTGGTTTTACATGGAAAATTATAAAAAAAAAAAACACTTAAAATTGACATGTCATTACACAATGTCAATGTGTAAAAGCATGTCTGCCAGAAGAGGAAGGGATATGTTACAGAGTCAAGTGAGCTGCTACCAGATGTGCAGCACATGTAAAACATAGCCTAGCATGAACGTGTTAAATGTCATCTTGTATACAGCTGGTTTGGTTTGGCTAATTTCTTTCTTATTTCAAATAAATTTAATTATTTGATAGTAAGTTATTATTATTATGCGACACCTCCAGGGAGTCCAAAGACTCATCGAGGGAGGGCACCTGCTCTACAGCTCTCTGTCTCCATGAACTACAGCGAACTGCATCATCTACACCAATGCTATCTACTGCCCATCATCATCATCACTAGTATTTTCGCTGACAATCACAAATGTCCATGCCCACGGTGGGATTCAAAACCACAACCTTTTGGCTGGAGAGCAGATACGCTAACCACTCAGGCAACCAGGCCGGTAGTTATACTTAACAAGTCATTGTTTCTTGAAATCTTGTCATGCATTATCCTTACTACTCAAAACTTTCTCAACCTGTCAAATTACTAACATTTAAAATTGTCTGTCTTGAAAAAAAAAGGTTTCAACTTTGCAATCACTCACTCTTTTTCAAAAATGGACATATTATGCAGTGTGAAAAAAGGTAGTTATCTTCCTTTTGATTCTCCAAATAAAATGAGCAAGTAAAGGATCAACATTACCAATTTGGAAAAGGCACTTTATGCTTTAAGTAAAAACAAAATTATCATTATCGTCAAGGCTTAGTGCAATGCAGCATTTGTTATTGAACACCAATGATTATATTTTAAAATATCTCTCATGCTTGCAGACTTCTCTACCTACTTGCCTCTTGGTAGTGAATCCTACCTAGACTAGATATGCTGACAAATGAATTACTCCAGAACCTGCCTAACTGGTCACCTAATTTAAAATGGAAACCTAAGTCTCTTCACCTTATAATGCAGAGATTATATGGTTCTCGTAAAATTCACAAAAATAACATTCCAGTATGACTGATAGTTGATGGTATCAGCTTACCAACTTATTTGCTATCCAGATATCTCACTAGTTTATTGCAAATTCAATAACTCTGACTCTTATATTGAAAATATGGTATTCTGATGAAAAAAAACTGAGATAAATCATGTAAGATTGCACTCAGTTAAGGCGAAGATAGGTTTCGGTTCAGTGAAAGAATTATATTTTGTAGTTAGCTTATTTCTATTTTATTTTGTAACTAGCCTATAAACAACAAGCATTTTAATTTTACCTTTTCTTTCATAATCATTATAATATCTGCATGGTCATATGATATTATAAAAACTTATAAAAATTATTATCAATATTATATGATACAAACTTATAAATATGTGCTTTTTATATTATAAACTTAAAGTTTTCCTTTGACTTCTGTGTGAAATTCGTTCATGCGTGCACTCCAAGTTTCTCGACTGAGTAATACAAGTTCTAAACATATTTAAAACCACTTTAACAGAAAATATAATTTGCAGCATTAAAGTTTGAATTGATCTGAGTAAATAATGAAAACATTTTTATAGTTGCAATAAATTCAGTAAATTTTGTTAAATAATGCAAATAGTAACAACTTATGATGAGTCGCAACAAAACCCACTAAATAGCTGCTATTTAGTAGCTTGATAGAGAGTAAAACGTAACAAGGTTGCTACGAACGTATGGTAATAAATCTGGCAACCCTACTGAAAGAAGTAGTGATAGTCTTGCATGGTCTGCCACTTAAGTAATTTGAGTTGCTGGTGTATAATTCATTTCCAGTAATTGTTAGTTCTTATTAATTATTGCTGCTTAATTACTGCTGTATATAATTGTGCTATTTTTTAATTTGTGAACCCTTTTACAATGGCAGCTATCACTAATAAAAAAACTTAAATTATCACAGGAAGGAAGTGGAAGAAATTTTCAAGATGCCTGGACTGAAAAATACGGTGTTATTGATAGAGGGATAAAGTTCTCTGTAAACCATATGGTGCTATCTGTGAGTAGAACTTGGAATGTAAGAAGACATTTTGAAACTAAGCACAAATGACTACTAGAAAAAACTTTTGAAGAATGCAAAGAATACATATCGCAACATATAAAACTGGCAGAATCACAATCAGGGACTTTAATTAAATTTGTTTCAGGACCTTCAAATTTAGTAGCCACAAGTTACAGTATTTCACATACTATTGTTGAACAAGGGAAACCACTTAGTGATGGTGATTATATTAAAGAAGCTTTTGTAAAGTGTGCACCATTTTTATTTGAGGACTTTCATAATAAGGAAGCTATTGTAAAGCGCATGAAAGAGTTACCATTAAGTAGGAATACTATTAAAGACAGAGTTATATCAATGAATGCTAGTATAGAAAATCAAATACAACAAGACTTGAACTCATACCATTGTTTTTCGATTTTTCTTGACTGAACTACATATATTACATCATCAGCTCGATTGGCTATTATTGCAAGGTGTGTTCATGGAGATTCTATGCACGAGGAATTGATAAAGTTGGAAAATTTATCTCAAAACTTGAACAATACAGACATATGCGACTGTATTGTTCAAGTGTTCCTTGAGAAACAGATTTATCGAAAATATTTTTGATTACAAACGGACGGTATGCCTAATATGGTTGGCTGTAATGTCGGTTTTATCAAACAATTTACAGAATATGTTGGTCATTCCCTCATTGTATTATACATCAGGAGACACTGTGTGTTAAATCAGGCTTAAAGGATTTGGATGATGTGATGAGATTTGTGACAAAGGTAACTAATTTATTGCTGCCAGGACTTTAAACAAACGAGAATTCAATTCACTTTTAAGCGAAGTTGAATCAGTGTACAATGGTCTATTAATGTACAATAATATTCGATGGTTGAGTTGTGGCCAAATATTTGAACGGTTGGTTGAATGTTTAAATGAAATGAAATTATATTTAAATATGAAGGGCATGGAGCACGAATTTTCTCAGTTGAACGATTCTGCTTAGCTCAGTGAGCTGATGTTTTTCACAGATTTTTCATTGCACCTGAATGAATTTAATATACAATTGCAAGGTTTCAGAAAATCTGTCGATGTTATATTGAATAAATTCAAAATATTTGAACGTCATTTAGAAAGTAACAATTTTAAGTATTTCCCAAGAGTGAAATTTTTTTTTAATGAAACCAGCCCCAAAAATCGTGAACAACATATTAACCAATCTATCGAAGTTCTAAAGTCAGTAACTGAGCAGTTTTCTTCTAGATTTGAGCAATTTCGAATGTTGCAACAAACAATCTAATTCATAAAGTATCCTGATGAAACAATTTATGGATCTTAAATTAGATGGCTGTGAGTGGTTGGATTTAAAAGATCTAGAAATGCAACTAGCCAACTTCCAGTGTAATTCTATCTGGAAAAGAAAGTTTATTACTTTTAGAAATGAATTAGAAGATCTTGAGCGGGAACGTCTGCATGGTACTGCATGTAAAAATTTAGTCTGTGAAATTCTAAGCGTGTGGAATAGCCTTCCCGAAAACTTTCATGCTCTTAAAATCTTTGCTAAAGCTCTTCTAACAATTATCTCTTCTACATACTCTTGTGAAACTCTATTTTCTGCCTTAAATAATATCAAATTGAAAGAGAGAAATAGAATGAGCAATGTTTTGAGCGTTTTCTGTGTAGCATTAAAATGTACACACTATGGCCCTTCTATAAAGCAACTTGCTACCAGTATTCAGCAACAGAAAAGTCATTAAATGTAATGTAAGTTTGTAATTTCACTTTATTAAATTAATTGTATAATATGAATTCATAGATTTTATATCAATGTCCTATTAAATAAATACCCTGATATGATATGTATACGTCACCATCTATGATTATGTAGTTAAATTTATAACGCATGTATGCAAGAGTCACATCGAGAATGTCAATATTTAAAAAAAAAATATGTTTGACACACCTGGGTAAAAAGGTTTGCCATCACTGTTCTAGACAGATTCAAGCAGACTAACTTGTCTGCTCATAATAGGAGAGGCTGAGCTGAGCAAGGAATTCTCTAAATTCCTGGATAGGAAAGAAGAGGATATTTATCCTTATGAGAGTGTAAGAATGAATTTAGTTTGCAGATTGGATAGAAGGGGAGTTCAAGGTTAATCTGTAATAGAAGTCTGGTGAACTTCTGAGATATACCCTTTCTATAAGGAAGGAATGAAGATCTTTTCCTAAAACAGTTATTTATTTTTATAAATCTCTTGAAAGTTAAAACTCAGGAGTGTTAAGAACCAGATTTTAGAACTTACATTATTACTAACGGATCTTTTAATTGGAATTTTGTGTTTTGCTTTACAAATATTATAATATAGTCTAATTATAATATAATTTCCTCTGAATCTGCAATTGACTTTGGAACGTTACAAAGACTTTTATCGATATTAAACATGAAATCCATAATGGGAATGGTTTCAGTGCTACAGCAAAATCTACACCCTGGAAAGCATGAAAATTTCATCTTTTAATGGCCTGAAATATTAATAACAGTTCTTTTGGTGTCACAGTGAGAACTAGGGGAAATAAACTTTTTGTTTAATAATAGTAGAAATTTATAAATGTTACGTTAATTATTATACAAATCCTGTGAGTAGATTCCTAGGAAATTCTGTAGACTGTTATAATCTTCAGGTGGTTAAACAGTCCATAGCTCAGTGCAAAAGTAATATTGTGAGTTATGGAAAAACAACTGCTATTTGACTTTAGAAACTGGGTGATTAAAAGAGATCATCTGGCACACACACATAGATCTTTAAAAGTTATTTTAAAGATTTCTTAATACACTTTTTTTTTTAATCATCTTTTCCTAAAACAGTTATATATTTTTTTAATATAAATAATCTCATGAAATTCAAAACTCAGAAATGCTAAGAACCAGATTTTGGAAATTATATTATTACTAACGGATCGTTTAATTGGTTTGTGTGTGTTGTTTTGCTCTGCAAATATCCATCTTACAGATAACTAAGAGTTATCATGCAACGAGTTCTATCTAGATATTGTGAAATAATTTGACTTCACTATAAACCGAGTATTTTTCTTTTTACAAACAAATTGAAGGCACTGTAGTGGTTCATCTGTTTCTCCCACCTTACCCAACTACTATACAAACATTTAGAATAGTCTTTGTACTTACCATCTTCTCTTCCAGATCTTCTCTATGGCTTTCTCAACAACATTTTCACAGTCTGGAGCTCTTCTTATTTCACTCTCTCTCTCTCTCTCATCAGAAAATTAATTCACTTCATCCTAGGATTAAATTTAAATTAGAAGACAGCAATCATCACTTTCCATTCTCTGGCATTCTCATCCATACACAACATATAATGGTAGTCTTTAGCTCTTAGTATAAAGAAGAAAACAAGTAAGGGGAGCATTGTCACCTATCTCTAGCATCTGGCATCATCAAAACCTTAGACCATCATGTATGCTCCACTGACTGTCTTCTGAAAGCAGAGCTCTCTTTCATCAGAGGCACTTTCATCTCCATTGACTACAACCCCAACTTTATCACTAAAAAAACAGCTGATAATTTTAGCCATCATCCCATTCTTTCTTCAGAGGAAGTTTCTTAAGTTTCCATTCCATATCTAAAAGGTCTATCAGAGAAGCTTATAAGACTTATGTGCTAAATTAACTTTCAAGTATCCTTCTGTCCATTTCACAAAATCGATCCTTGCTCTCTTAAGGATAAATATTCCTCCTCCTCTTCCTCTCACTCCTGTCCAGCAGTTTACAGAATTCCTGCTTCATGTGGCCTCCTGATGGCCGTATGGGTTGATCTGTTCAAATTTGTCTGGAAGAATTAGAAAGATTATATAAAGAAAACTGTGAAAGCCACATTCCAACCTGGAGACAAAAATGACTTTTAAACTCTTCCAGACTCATGATTATGTTATATAATTTATTAGTTGATAATAATTTTAGTGTCTTTTCTTGATTTCTAAGAGTTTCAGATCAGGCTCTCCTCTTGCAACAAATATATTATTTCCAGAGACCTCTAGGAAGACACTCATTGAGGAAGATTACATATCACACATGTCAGCTGTCGTGCCATTTCTTGAATTCATTTACACTACCTGCAGTTGCCACCTTTAAAGGTAAGCCATTCCAATCATGTATCACCCTGTGAAAGAAAAAACTAGCTTCTCATCCCTTTCTGGACTGCATTTATTCTCAAATCCCACCCTCCTTGAAATGAAAAATTCCATCTATCAGTATCCTGTCTGACCCTTGTCTCCATCTTTTTCCTGTTTGCTAGTATCTACAGTCCACAAATCCTCAATCTGTTCATATAATTATACTTCTCAGTCCCAATACCATCTTACCATCTGTGGATAGGGTCCAAAGGAGAATCTTAAGATTCTCCTTTGGACCCTATCCACTGTATCTGTCACCTTGGAAATCAGAACATCAAATCTGCACACATTAGCCCAAGTGAGGTCAAATCAGAGCCTTGTAAATAGGCAGAATGACTTCCATATCCTTATGTGTCAGTGTTTATTTCATTATTGCAATTATCCTCTGAGTCAGCATTTCTCAAAGTGTAGTCAACAGCTCACTGGTGGACTGCATGGTTTTCCTGCCCTCGTGAGCCATGAGATAATTTTATTAGTAAATAAATACACTAGTTTGTTAAATCTTAGTTTGTAGATTTTCAAATACAGTTTAAAATGAAATATATTCAAAATCCTATTAATTAAAAAACTCTTTTACATAATTTATTTAATTTCACTATCATAATATGAAACAATCTGGTGTGAGATTGGGGCCAGTAAGACAAAATATACAGTTGGGTGTTGCTATAGGCCAGAGAGTTCAACAGATGATCTGGAAGACATGCATAGCCAAATTAGTACAATGAGTACAGGTCGAGTGATTATTATGGGGAACTTCAACTGTGGAGATATAGACTGGAAGGAAGGAAATAGAATTTATACCCCTGCTAAGAGATAATTACTTCAGGCATCATGTGATGGAGGTGACTAGGGGTGGGAGAGTATTGGATCTGGTCATAAGATCAGAAGAGCTATCCATAACCAATGTGATCACATTGCCTCCAATTGGTGAAAGTGACAATGTGATCTTGATTTCTTGGAAGATTTGTAAAACATGAGAAATATTCTATCAAGAAGGGGTATTTATGGAACCACAAGGCAGGTGATTATGATATGCTTAGGAAGAAGTTTAAATCTGTACAATGGCATAAAACCCTGCTGGATAAGGATTTTAGTGACCCGTAACTATATCCCATGCAAAGTGTATGGGATATAGTTTAAAATACATAGTTTTAAAAATATAGTTTTTAAACTATGTTTTTAAAATATAGTTTAAAATTGTATACCTAGGTTAAGGAGGGTTAATCAGGTAGGAGTTAAATGGATGAGTAATATCATTAAGTGCACGTTGCAGAAGAAGAAAATGCTGTGGAAGGTATATAAAGAGAAAGATAACCAGAAAACGTATGAACAATGCAAGCTTCAGGCAAGAAACGTGACGAACATGGCAAGGAAGGCAAAATCAGATTATGAGAAGAATCTAGCCAAGCAGGACAAAGGAAATCCCAAAGAGTTCTTTCGTTATGTGGCAAGTAAGAGAAAGAATGACTATGGAAGATTAATCTTAATGAATGATGATGGTCACAAGGAGACAGAAGCAGATAAAATAGTTGAGTTACTGAGTGACCACTTTGCAAGGGTATATCATCCTAGTGAGGTTACTGCTTTAACCTGTTACAGACACTAATGTGGGAACAGAGGTGTATGAATTGGAGGTTCTTAGGATATTGCAGAATCTCAATGTAAATATATATGTGGGATTAGATTGGGATATCAGCTAGGGTTTTGTGAGAATGTGCAAGAGAACTGCCAATGCTTTTGACTAGGCTCTTTAATGTAAGTCTCAGCTCTGGTAGAGTTCCAAGGGAGTGGAAATAGAGCAGAATAATTCCTAAGGGAGGTTCTAAGAATGCAGTAGCAAATTATAGACCAATCAGTATCTCAGGCATGGCAGTAAAAGTACTGGAAAAATTGGTCAAAAAGAGAATTCAAGAATGGGTGGATAAAAATATGATACTGTATGAAGGGCAACAATGCTTTGTGAAGGATCGGTTGTGCCTTAGTAATTTACTAACTTTTTATAATGGAGTAGCAGCAGAGTTGGATAAAGGATAATGGCTAAATGATGATTTTGCAAAGGCATTTGACAGAATACAACATGAAAGTCTGTTATGCAAATTAGAACAAATTTGGATGGATAAGAGGATTGCTGCTGGACAGATATCAAAAAAGTGGTATATGGAGGAGCAGAATCAAGGTGAAAACAGGTGATGGTGTGTGTGCCATAAGGTTAAGTGCTGGAACTATTGCTGTTTAATTTGTACATAAATGATATAGGAAATAAACTGAAAGAAAATATCTGATTGTTGCTGATTATGCAAAATTATGTAGTACAGTAACAGTTTATCAAGGCGATGTGGAGAGCTTGCAGGACAACTTAAATAGACTGTCAGTATGGGCAAAAAATAATGGATGTCTGTTTAATGTGGAGAAACGTAAAGTTATGCATATGACTCATGGATAAATAAATAGATTACAAGCCACTTATCACATTGATGGCAATGTTCTCCAGGAAATAATGAAGCTAGAGATTTAGGGGTGATGGTAGACAGAGAGTTAAAGTTTAGAGGACATATTGCTAAAGGTAGCCCATAAGATTATACTTGGCTATTGAAGAACACAGTAATAAGTAGAGATAAGAACACTGTTATTCTTCTTTATAAGGCCTTGATGTGCCCACATCTGGATTATTGTGCTCAAATCTGGACTCCTGGGTTTCTTGGGGTTGAGGAAGCATTGGAGAGAATTCAGAGGTGAGTGACTTGTGGAATGTTCTCTATGAGGATAGATTGAAGCTGAGTGAATTGCAGAAGTTGGTTGATAGGAGAAAAAGAAAGGATATGACAGAAACATTTAAGTTGCTTAAAGGATTTTATAGGGGAAATGCAGGGGAGGGACCAAAACAAGGGGTTATCCCTGGAAGTTAAATAAAGGTGTGGTTAGTTGGGGGTGTGAGAACTAGATTTTTTGCTTGGGGAGTTGTGAATGAGTGGATGAGTTGCCAGTGTTAGTTGTGAATACTTTGTTAACCTCTCTACTGGCTATGGTGGATGAAATAATGAGACCAAATGGCACTTCTTATCCATGTTATTCAATAAGTGTTACAGAATCGTATCCATTTTGCTGGACGTCTATAGACGTCATGGGTAGTTGGGGTGTTAATGGG
Organism: Typopeltis vanoorti; assembly: GCF_054136105.1. Taxonomy (NCBI): domain Eukaryota; kingdom Metazoa; phylum Arthropoda; class Arachnida; order Uropygi; family Thelyphonidae; genus Typopeltis; species Typopeltis vanoorti. The sequence goes on along the minus strand of NC_143557.1, from coordinate 69,344,521 downwards.
TTCAAGGAGAGGTATGATAGATTGTGGATAGGTTGGGTCTCCTGCGATGTTTTGCCCACAATGTATAAATAGAAACGTATAGTAGTACATAAAATTAGCCACTGCGTTATGGTATTGTAAGAAATGTGCTGAGAAATGCTGTCTTAATTTTCCACTGAAATATGTTAATTTTGTGTACGTTATGGCAGTGACTTCACAGATTTGCCTCATACGGAGGCTCACTTCTAGTAGAAAAATATGATCTGTCGATAAATGTTGGGATATTGGGACACTTTCATCCTCTTCTTTCCAAGCTGTTTTTCATAATTTCTAATTAAATAATAAAAATAGTAGTATTGCAGTTTGGAGTTGCACAATAATATTTAATTAATAAAGCAATAATTCATATGTTAGTTTAACCTGAAGACACATTTTAAGTCAAAATGTGAAAATTATTATTATTTGTAAGTAAAACAACTCAAATATGTTAATATTGTAATACATGTGTAAAAATCAAGTGTTAATTATTGTCCTTGTCAGATAAGATATTCAATAAATCTGGTTGATCCTTTAAAAAATTTATGAAATTGCAAGCATGAAAACTAGAAATAATATTTGACAACTAGATTTTTTCTTAAATTAGTAGTGCTCTTTAGTTTATCTATTCATTTGTATAATAAAAATAAACTTTCTTGTTCTTCCTATGCCTTTCTGCTTTTTCTAATTCCTGCATTATTTGCCTAATTATATGCTTTTTGTCTTGAGATTTCAAAAAAACTTGATTCATTTTCAGTATTGGTGTTTCTATGGGATAAGCCTTCATGTTTCAACTATTCAGGTTAGCATTCCTTTCTGTTGATGCTGTTGTTCTTGTGTTTTGGTGGTATTTTATGGCACTATTTTAATATTGTGAAGGAGTGTTTGGGAAGGGTTTGCAGGATTTAAATCACCTGACAATGGACTGGGCAATGGCAAAGAATGGTGAAACAATCATTAGACACATGGGCATTGGATCCATGGGCACTGATGATGATGATGATTTTAATATTTCAATATCTCAACATATTTATATTAGGAAATATACCAAATGCAATAAAAACTCAAAAATCAGCATTAATATGCTATAAAACAGTAATTATTCTAAAAAAAATACAATGAAACAGATAAAAATCCCCTATTTTACAGGAGTGCTAAACAAACTGACCTTTCATAATATAGCCTGAATCCAGTTATGTATTATATTGTTATAAATTTAGTTTAATCCTTTTATCCAAGTTTAAGCAAACAAAAAAGTTTGTGCCTGAAAATATCTTCAGGACTGAGGTATTTACACTACCTTACCTCAGTCCTGAAGATATTTTCAGGCACAAACTTTGTTTGCTTAAACTTGGATAAAAGAATTAAACTAAATTTATTATAGTCTAACTAAGTGAAAAATAAACTTCCAACATCTTTCTCTAAATCCAGAGTAATTTAATAATAAGGTGGTACACCTGTTGGCAACTCCTACAGGTAAATATGACCTCTCCTATTGCTTCTGCATTAGTATCTCCATGTTTGGGTCTGCCTCCCCCTGACAAGACCTCAATAAAGATTGAAACTGGTCTGGGTAGTGGCCCTCCCCTTAATGCTTAGCAATACATGTCTGCAAGGAGATGTGCTTTGCATTATGGGAGATACTGAGACAAGGAGTGATGAGAGCTTGGTCCACCTTTGCTCGGAGTTGCCTGGTGTTGCACTATCTTACCTCAGTCCTGAAGATATTTTCAGGTGCAAACTTTGTTTGCTTAAACTTGGATAAAAGGATTAAAATAAATTTATCATAGTCTAACCAAGTGAAAAATAAACTTCCAATATTATATTGTTCTTTGCTCCAGCTGTTATTCTGCTCTGTTTGGTTCCTTTAACTTTTCTCTCATTGAATTTGCCTTGCAACTAGACGAGAGAAATTTTATATATATATATATATATATATATATAAGAAAGTTCTGTTTACTCACTTTTATCAGAAAGAATCTCCTTCAGAACAGTAACCTTTTTTTTTTTTGCATAAATTCATATTTATAACTGTTTCATTGTCTACGTGTGTGGAGGCTTAAGTGCTGTGAGGACATCATGTTGGAGGCTTAATGGATTTTTTTACAACACTCAAAAAGAATTAAAATAGAATTTAATACTTCCTATATTTCGTCCTAGTCACTAGGACATCTACGGGGATTACAAAAACAATTAATGTAACATATGCACAAATAACAAACAATACTAAGCCCAACCACGTGGGTGACACTAAAGTCCTATCTAGGTAGAGCGCCCTCTAAGGGCAGTAGTAGGTGGCCTGGAATGTAAGGTGGGAACTCTGGTGATGAGTGTTTCCCAAATCTTAGGAAGCTTAATGCAACCATATTTATTGAGATTTGGTTGGTTTTTGAGATCTGCTGCTGCTTCTAAGAAAAGTATCTCTTTCTTGAATTTGCTGTGGTGGAGCATGGTGGTTTTCTTCCATGATACTCTGTGGGTGGTGTCCAAAACATGGTCAGCCAAGCCTGAATGGCCATAGTTGTGTTTGAAGATGTAAGACTTGTGTTCCTCTAGACGGATGGATGCTGATCTGCCTGTCTGTCTAAAGTATGCCAGCTTACAGGAACAGGGTACTTTGTAAACTCCAGGCAGAGAGAGAGAGGAGGGAGCTGATCTTTCGTAGAACGGATAAGGGTAGCCAGTTTGCGGTGGGGCTTATATGCTGTGTGTAGATTGTACTGTTTTAGTATCTTGGCTATTTTTTCAGATGTGCCATGGATGTAGGGTATGGTGATGGCATTTTTAAAATCTTGTTGACGAGAAGGAAGGGGAATGGGGGAGGAGTTGATTATTTTTTTGATACTGTGATCGCTGTAGCCATTGGAGAGGAAAGTGCTGTGTATGTGGTTAAGCTCATTAGTGAGGGCGGTTCCACTGGAACAAAGATTGTGGGCTCTCTTGGTAAGAGTTTTAATAATGCCATATTGTTGAGAGGGGTGGTGGTGGGATCCGCCTGTGTGTGTGGGTTTTCTGTATACGGTGAAGGTAAGTGTATCATTAGGCAGGCGTGTGACTAAGGTGTCTAGGAAGGGTAAACAATTGTTCTTTTCCTTTTCCATAGTGAACTGGATTCTTGGATGTAGACTATTGAGATGACTGAGGAAGGAGTCTAACGTGTCTGGGCCATGAGGCCAAATAGAGAACACATCATCTACATATCTTAGCCAGATAGAAGGTTTGAGTGGGGCTGAGTCTATGGCTCGTTTTTTGAAATCTTCCATATAGAAATTGGCAAGGGGGGTGAGAGGGGGGAACCCATGGCAGTTCCCTCTATCTGCTTGTAGATTTTGTTGTTCCAAGAGAAATACCCAGAGTTAATGGCAAAGGAAAAGAGATCTAAGATGTCAGAGGGAAAAACGTTTTCTAAGAGAGATAAGGTGTCAATTAAGGGAATATTGGTAAACAATGTATTCCCAGTGTTTACCAATATTCCCTTAATTGACACCTTATCTCTCTTAGAAAACGTTTTTCCCTCTGACATCTTAGATCTCTTTTCCTTTGCCATTAACTCTGGGTATTTCTCTTGGAACAACAAAATCTATAAGCAGATAGAGGGAACTGCCATGGGTTCCCCCCTCTCACCCCCCCTTGCCAATTTCTATATGGAAGATTTCGAAAAACAAGCCATAGACTCAGCCCCACTCAAACCTTTTATCTGGATAAGATATGTAGATGATGTGTTCTCTATTTGGCCTCATGGCCTAGACACGTTAGACTCCTTCCTCAGTCATCTCAATAGTCTACATCCAAGAATCCAGTTCACTATGGAAAAGGAAAAGAACAATTGTTTACCCTTCCTAGACACCTTAGTCACACACCTGCCTAATGATACACTTACCTTCACCGTATACAGAAAACCCACACACACAGGCAGATGTTTCATTTTAATAAAGATAAAAAGCCAAAAGGTGTTTTATCCCCTTATTTTCTATGATGTTTCATTGTCTAGATTCTTTGTGAGTTTTTGTGTGCTTGATGTTATTCTCTTCTGAACAGTCTTATCTTTATACAAATTCTAATTTGTTCAAAATGCTATTTCTTACATTTAGAAAGGATACTTAAAAATTCTTGACTCTGTTTAGACAGTAGCTTTCTGATTAATTCATGAAATCTGACAGATTTCTTATTGACTAATTTTCTTTTTCATCAAACAGGTTGTCCTGGTTCTGCTTTACACCTTTTCTGTAGATACGTCTATGAATATGGTTTGTTTGAACTTCTATCCATAATCATTCCCTCATCCTCTTTCTTCAAAGCTATAAATTTTTCTTTTTATGTTTAGTTGCTGACCATATGCACTGGTAGACAAAACACAATGCTTATTGTTTTGTTTTTTTGTTGGGATGGAAACATTGAAATTTATACCATATCATAATTGCACAGATTAATTGAATGATTGATTTTCAGTTTTTTTAAGCAACGTTGAATACATGCTTATTTTGCAGTAGCATTAATTTAACATAACAGCTGTGTGAAAAGTTTTGGAATGTGAAATGAGGGGTCTGCGAAGAAAGTATTTATATCAAGATTTATTAACTTGCATTTGGACTTGAAGAAATTTTATTAATATGTTTTGAACTATGATTACAAAAAAAAAAAAATTGTAATAGAGAAAACTGAATTTGTAATGATTTTTTTTTCTCTCTCTCCCCTTTATCTAGGGACAGCTGTTATTAAAGGCCAAACAAGGCTCCAAATGCATTCACTCAGTGGCTTTGCAAAATAAGGGAAGTCTTTCACTGAAGTTGGATCTAAGAATGCAGGGAGATGAAGATTTTTTTTTATTGTCATCATCTAGTTTAGAAATTTTTCCTGGACAAGAGCAAGCTATTTCTATAACTTTCTGTCCTTCTCTTGCAAAAAGTAACTATGAAGGGTATGTCTTGTGCTAGGTACCAGATAGTGAAACTTTAATAAATACATCACATCTTTCCTTTTGTGTTATACTCAGTGGCCTGTGGCAGCCAGGTTACAGGCCACTGGAAAACCTGATATCTCTAACAATAGTGTGGCTATAAATTGCATATTTTCTTTTGGTTGGTTTGCCTGTTTTGTAGATGGGAAACCTTAGTTTCCAGGAGGAAAAATCTTACCACCTCTGTAGAAGACTAACTTATTTTCAGTTAACACATTCATTGCCAAGCTGAAAATTGGAATTTCGTGTGGTGGCCAAATTTTTTTTACTTGATATCGACGTTCGCATGATAACGCGTGATCGGCTGGGAGGCGAGAACTTGCATCACGTGATATCGCGTGATTGGAAATGAACGTGTTGGTGTCCTGATAATGGTTCTTCAGTAGCTTTTCACAACAAATTCCTTTCCAGACAAGTGCTTTTTCTATACTGCCTGAGCTGCAGAGGCTATAATTTCAAAATTAACATTGAACTGTTATATGTAGTGGGTTAGCAATATATATATATATATATATATACAGGGTGTTCGGGATAAATTTGACATATTTATAATTAATTATATTTTTCCGTAAGTTACATGTATTAACACACACTTCTCTTCATTTAAAAGTTTGGACCCTTCTTCATTCACATACAAGATGTCAGAAAGGATGGATAGCTGGAACCCACCTGAATCATGGAAGAGAATAACTTGTATCATGATGATTCGTGCCCGCCATCAAAATAAGGATATTACGACTGCTGCCCAATGCTCCCTGAATACAGTAAAAACAATCAGGCATGAACTAGAGACTTGCAATGGTGACTACGAGGATGTAGCAAGAAGAAAGATCCCTAGCAGACGATCTGATTGCGTTCGTACAGCAGAATTTCTCGCAAATCTGCAGGAACAGGTGTTGAAGAACCCTGGCATTGGAATTCGGGCTTTGTTCGTGGAGTTGCTAACTGTAGTCAAGCCCTGGATAACAAGGGTAGCCAATGGTAGGCCGTATGTATGGCAGCAGGATTCGGCCCCTTGCCACACCTCTGGGAAAAGTCAAAAATGGTTGTCTGAAAATTTCTACGACTTCACCAGTCCAAATGTTTGGCCTCCAAACTCCCCAGACCTTAACCCCATGGATTATTTTGTATGGGGCGCAGTTGAAAAAGACACCAATCGCACTTCCAGTAATACAAAAGCCCAGTTAATGGATAAAATTAAAACAGTTTTTGCGGCCCTTCCCAGGGAGACTGTAGCATCAGCTTGTTCGAGGTTCCGAAGCAGAATTGAAGCTGTGATCGATGCTAATGGTAGTTATTTTGAGTAAATCTTGTTGATAGTATTGTAATTAACTCTGCCTGTAATGTTTTTTTGTCAATTCATTAAATTTAATAGATACAAAGAAGATTTTCTTTTTCCTTACGAAACTGTCAAATTTATCCCGAACACCCTGTATATAAATAACATGTTTTACCGAATGAATCACTGGTAAAAATATATATTATAATTTGATGCTGGTTCAAGGCTATCTTGAATGGAGATGTGCTTACTATGAAAAAGTTGTCCAGTCAGATAATATTTTCCTCTCCAGATACACTCAAACAGCCCAAACTCACATTTCCATCCTTTTGCCAGATATGTAACCATGTTCAATCACATTCATTTTATTATCATGTTTGCATATCATAGTAAATTTGCACATTCTCACCATTCCTCCCATGATGTTCTAGTTTTCCTGACTCTCAGTATTAGGTCTCACCCCAATAAATAATTTCTCCATGCTCCTGATGCCAAATCCATTCAAGTGCAGGCTTCTCATACCAGTTGGAGATGTTGATTTTATTGACTGAATATTTTCTTACATTAACTTTTTTTTAAAATTAGAATATTATTACAGTTTTTAGTGGATTTATTGTATTAGTGCATTTAGTTATATACTAGTAGAAATTTTCTTAATTTTTAATAATCTTAAAAATAGTGCTAGTGAGGAGAACCTTTGGCCTGCTGAGCAGCAATGTTGTTAATGTGAGTGTAAATGTAAAGTGAGAAAATTTTGACATTTGAAAATACAGATTAAAAGAAATTAATAGAAAATCAACCAGAGAAATTAAAAAAAATTGAGAAACATTTAAAGAAACATCGACAGGATGAGAAAAATAATCGGAACAAGAAGAAGCAGAAAAGCTCTTGAAGTTCTAAAAATAATAATAATAAAAAGTAAGTCAATTAAAACATAAAAAAGAAGTAATGCGATATGGCAATTTACTTACGAAATTTGTGCCTGGTGATGAAGTTACTACTTTATGCTTCTCAGGGGTGAAAATTAAAGGTGTGACAAACATAATTGAAAAACAGAAAAAAAAGGTAAAAGAGATGGTAGTTATAGTTGGAACTAATAATTTAAGTTGTGATGAATATAGTATGAGAGGATATGAAAGGACTGTTTGAAGAAGTGAGAGAGTAAAAATTGTTGGTTTGTTACTATACGACAGTAAAAAGTTGAGGAGGACGAGGTCTATGATAGAAAGCGATTCAGTGTGCAGAAAAATGGATGTGTGGATGAGTTTGATCGTAGAAAAGACTGGTATAAGAAGGATGGCCTGAACTTGAATGGATTTTGCATCAAGAGCTTGGAGAAATTATTTACTGGGGTGTGACCTAATGCTGAGAGTCAGGAAAACTAGAACATGATGGGAGGAATGGTGAGGACATGTAAATTTAGCTATGATATGCAAGCATGGTTATGTATCTGGCAAATGGGTGGACCAGACAACTTTTTCATATTTATTTAGCGTATGGCTCGCACATGAAAAGTTACATTACATTAATATATATGGACATAGTAATAGACATATGTACAATAATAAGACATAATACAGTCATAAAAGACACACTCAAGAATAGGCTACAACTGAATGCCTAGGTTGATTATCCAGTCAACTGCACTTGGTGTAGCATAGATGAAGTCTGACAGGTTTCCACTGTATATGCACGTTGGACACATTCTGCTGTAACATGATTAATTGTCTGGCGGGATGATCCACAGTCGCACCTGGGTGAGGCAATGTAAAGGTGGTCTGCACATCTGCCATGGTTGGTGTGGATTCGGTTAAGGGCAGGCCAAGTTTTCCAAGGTAGGTCAAAACCTGAAGGTATCTGTGTTGGGTCTGCTAATTCATGGAAGACCCCCCCTCCCCCCTGTTGAAGTGTTACACCAGGACTCTTTCCACTTCTCCTTCATGTTGAAACTTGTCTGCAAGATTTTTTTGCTGTTAAGATTGGAGGGTGCCTTGACTTTAGCCTGTTTATTTCTAGGGGTGGGATGTCTTTGTGGATTGGAAGATTTTGGATTTCCATAATTTTGCTGTAGTCATGTAGAAGAAAGTTGGATGTGTGGAGGCGGAATGTTGTTTAGCACTTGGAGCCAGTAGGTTGGGGTTGATTTTTACAGTTCCAGAAATAAGGCACATAGTGGTGTTAAGCTTGTGCTGTTCAGCCATACAGGTGAGCAGTATTCAGCTGTAGAGTAAATGAGGCCAAGAGCAGTGCAGCGAAGCATTGTTGCTGAGGCACCCCAAGTTGTTTCACATAGTTTTTGCAGTATTGTTTCTTGTTTTTAGCTTGGATGCTGTGTTAATGAGATGTGGTTTAAAAGATAGTGTTCTATCTAGAGTGACGCCCAGATATTTTGGGAATCTTTGTAGCATAGCAATTTGTGGTTGTAGTAGACCATGAGTTCTTTATTAGCCTGGTTATTGTTCAGGTGGAAGCATGAAACTTCTGTTTTGCTAGGATTTGGACATAATCTCCATTTGCTGAAGTACTCATCTAGGACTGCTAGGTCGTTTGTTAGTGTATCTTCCATTGTAGTAAAATTGGTGTGTCTGGTGGCTAGAGCAATGTTATCAGCGTAGCAAAACTTCTTGGAGGCTGTATTAGGTAAATCTGTGATATATAAGTTAAAAAGGAGGGGAGTCAGAACTGACCCTTGTGGTAGTCCATTATCCAGTGTTCTTTGTTTACTTTTGTTCTCGTCCATACACACTTGGAACAGGCGGTTGCTTAGCATGTTATCGATTAGTTTTGCTATTGTTCTGCATGGGAATGCATAGAGCAACTTGCAGACTGCACCATGCCTCCAGACTGTATCATAAGCTGCGGTAAGATCCACAAAAGCTACAGCTGTTTTCCTGCATTGTTGGTAGCCTGCCTCTATATGTGTGGTGAGTGACAGAACCTGATCACAGCAGCTGTGTTTGTCTGAATCTGGCCTGTTCCACTGGGATTTGTTCTATTATCTTAGGGGCAATTCTATTGAGGATGAGCCTTTCTAGGAGCTTATAACAGGTGCTAAGCAGGGCGATTGGTATGTAGTAGTTTTCTGGTTTGTTGTGGTTTTAAGATGGGAATAATTTTTGTCCTCTTAAACTTTTTTGGAAGTCTACCAGTCTGGAGAATGTCAGAGAAAGAGCAAGCCAACCACTGTCGAGATTTTTGGCCTATCTTCAACAGGAAATCAGGATGAATTCCATCGAAATCTGGAGCTTTGCCTGGTTTCATATCCATTAGATCTATTAGAGCAGTGTTATATTTTCAAGAGTGAATATAAAGAATATAAAGGGTTGTGAATATAAAGGGTCTGATGGTCTGTTATTTTTCAAATATGTCATCATCATCATCATCATACGTATCAAGGATTTAGGCCTAGCATGGCCTGTTCCGCCCTTAGAATCATCGTTGAATCGTTTAAGAGGATGTCCTGGTTTTCTTTTTCCTAATGGCTTGTACTTTAAGGCTTGTTTTGGTAATCTTTCTGTTTTCATTCTTTGAACATGTTCCATCCATTTATGTTTATATTTTTTAATTTTTTCTATTACTGGTTCATGGTTTAATTCTTTCATAATATCTTCGTTTCTTTTGTGATCAAATAGGGTATACTTTGCAGTTTTTCTCATAAACTTCATTTTAGCTGTTGTTAATCTTTGTTTGTCTTTTTGTTTTATTGTCCAGATTTCGCTTCCATACATTAAGACCGGTAAGGCTAATGTACTGTATACTTTTAGCCTGGTCAAATATGTAAGTTCTCTTTTTATTTGAAGAGTGTGTTGTTTGTCCTTGGTGGTATATCTTGATGTGTTGACAATATGTGATGCATATTGGTTAGGAGAAATAGCCGATTGTTCCCGGGCAGTCAGGGTGCCACTACCTAGTTTTCTTAGAAGACTCAATGCTTTTCTACTGGAGGGCCAAAAATCGAGTCTTTCAACTGTTTCAGTCCATTTCTTCTGTCGACTAGTGTCAAGGCTGTGAATGAGTTCACCTGCAATGTCAGGATCGATTTTTTTCATAGTGCAAAGTCCTTGCTCAGCTGTCCCATCCACACAAAAAAAAGCAGTACTTCATGTATCCTAGCTGCAGACTATTCACCTATCATTAGATGATGAAGGCTCAGGAGAACCCTATATTTGTTCACCTCCATCCTCATTGTCCTCTGAATCGATGGCTAATTCTTTTGGAAGTTTTTTGCATGTGTAACTGGTCGGAGAGCAGATGGTATTCAGGTACACTGTTGTCCTCTTCTTTTTCCTCGTGATGCCTCATGAAACATGAAAAAAGTAGCAGTCATTTGCATGATTGCTTTGCTCCCTCCAAACAGCAGATCGCATTGACACTTTACAGCCTTTCAGCCACTTCATAAGATTTCTAGCACACGTACTGCAGCATATGTGTGGAGCCAAGGCGTTGTCCTGATCTCCAATCCTACAGCCGAAATAAAGCAGATATGCCTTTTTTGCTAATGGGGTGATGGCTTTTTTGTTTTTTCTAGCTTGCAAATGTCACTCCCATCCCCCCACCCCACAAATGTAACAAAAGTTATTTGCACTATTAACACAGGTAATGAGGCATCACTACTCCTGGATTTACACTGCAGGGATCATTTGTATGACTCAGGAGTAAATGGCAGTGTAGTCCATGGAAGTTGCGTGAACATTTGCTTTCCCGATGAGACTTCACTTTATACTGATGATTGCATCATCTTACAACAGTGATGTCATGACTCATTGTATTGATGCATTGCATCAGCCAATGATGCAATACTTCCTGGGGTTTTGTATGATTGACTGATGCAATATGTTGCAATTAGGAGATCGAAATAGAACATTGCCAAATATCTGTGTACATAATGCGGACCGTCTCTCTCCCAAACAAGAGCCAATCAAGAGATTTTGTCATTTTCGTGTTCAGCATATTTAAATTAGTAACAAATCGCTGTTTTCATTTCAGATGCAAATTGTGTGTTGTCCAGTGTAACCTGCAAATTTGGTAACCTGAAATTGCATGAAAAAGTGTTTTGTGTTTGGTCTCTAAATAAAGCGAGTTTTTTTCCAGATTATCTAACCTTAAGCACATAGTACTAATACTATAGGCTAACAATATTTCATGGGTGAGAAACACATGCGCAGACAAAAAAAAAAAAAAAAAAAAAAAACTTTACTCTGAAATGATTTTCTTTGATGTATTATCCTTATTCACAGTACCACTACAAGAAATGCTTTGTTTCCTACCTTGAAGATGTAGGAAACTAATTTAACTTCACAATTGGCACAGGCTATTTCACTTGGAAAAAAAAAATAAAGTTGTACTGACAAATTGAAGGAACTACTACTATTCTTGCATATTCTTGCCTTTCTGTATTAGCAGACTACTTTATGGAACACTTGTGGAGTCAGCTTCTCGGTACCATATTTTTTCAACTTCACATACAGCCTCACTTCGTAAATGGAATTTTTGTAGTTTGATGCACTTGGAGATTGAAAATTACCACAGGTTAAAATTAACTCCTTGCACAGCCAGTCATCTTCACTACTGAGAATGAATCAAAGAGGGTCTCTTCCTGAAACTTCAATAACACTTGTACTGGCACTATTGAAATTTTGGTCTGTACGAAACCTATACATCCAGTCTTCCTTACATAATAAAATATATGAACATAATAAACAATAAAATTTCGGAATAGTATTGATTGGTTTGAATGCCACTCTGATCTTGTATGGTTTTAAAAGGTTAGCTAATTTTTTGGAAAGGTTGTTGACAAAAGGAATTGTACTGATGTATTGGACGTCATCACATTGTCGATGTGGTATATCAGTAAATAGAATCTTGTTATAGTCTTTTAGGGTAACCATTTAAAGATAGTTCTCTGGATATTGTGGTTAATTCCGTTAGTAGGTCATCCTTGTCTGTCGTATACTGTATAGCTCTTTTCTTGAGACTATGGATAATGCTAAGTTTCTGAGCTATGTGATGAGCTGAGTTGAAATAGAGGTAACGTCCAGTATTTGTAGGTTTTCTGTATACAGATAGGTTGATACTATTATTGGATTGTTTCTTTATTAAAATGTCAAGGAATGGCAGTTTTTTATCTTTTTCCATTTCTAATGTGAATTTGATGGTATTGTGGAAACTATTGATTTGGTTGAGTAATTCATTAGTTCTTCTTTTGTATGATCCCAAATGTAGATGACATCTTTATCATTTAGATCCTCAAGATCCTCACCCATTCTACAAATACTCTGGAGTATATAATATTCCTTGCTCATGTGGTATTAGTTACGTAGGTCAGACATCTAGAAGCTTCGAAACGAGAAAGAAAGAACACATAGGATATGTCAGAAATAACAGACAAGACATTTCAGGCTTTTCATGCCACTTTGCCTCTACTAACCATCACATTAAGTGGGTTAAGAGCCTTATGCCATACATAGAAGATAACTACCATTCAAGAACCTTTAAAGAAGCAGCTACAGTCGTCCGTAAAACTGAAAACCTAAACAAGAATCAAGGTCTAATTTTACCAGAAATTTTGAAAACTTTTATCAGATCATTAAATATCAAAGAAATGAACTTTCATAACAATTACGTCATGAGTCATCACGAATAAATCACGTTAACGAGACACGCACATTGTCACGCACAATACCAATTTTTTGTATGATTTAGAACCATCGGTTATAACCTAGTCTGTAACCTTCATTTTGTGCTTACTGATTTGTATTCCCTGAGGATGCCAATAGAAACAGATTGGCGAAACATGTAGGAGGATAAAAATAAAGCTACTTGATAAAGATTTTATAAAAAAGTGTAATAGTCTTATAATTTAATTTATTATTTGATGCTCTGAAAATGATAAAACCAAGTTCAGTGAGAGAGTATTTTCTATTTCAGGCAATTTTGTATCTAGAATAAGAACGAGATTAAGTAATCATTCAGTGGATATTTTATGTTTTTATGAAATCACATTTCCTGAAGAAAAATACTAAATGAAATAATTTATATTTTGTACAGATTTTAGTTATTTTAGTTTTTTTTTTTAATTTGGTTTTGTATGGAGTAATTTTATTTTTTTTTATTACTGTTTTAATTATATATATATATATATATATATACAGGGTGTTCGGGATAAATTTGACATATTTATAATTAATTATATTTTTCCGTAAGTTACATGTATTAACACACACTTCTCTTCATTTAAAAGTTTGGACCCTTCTTCATTCACATACAAGATGTCAGAAAGGATGGATAGCTGGAACCCACCTGAATCATGGAAGAGAATAACTTGTATCATGATGATTCGTGCCCGCCATCAAAATAAGGATATTACGACTGCTGCCCAATGCTCCCTGAATACAGTAAAAACAATCAGGCATGAACTAGAGACTTGCAATGGTGACTACGAGGATGTAGCAAGAAGAAAGATCCCTAGCAGACGATCTGATTGCGTTCGTACAGCAGAATTCCTCGCAAATCTGCAGGAACAGGTGTTGAAGAACCCTGGCATTGGAATTCGGGCTTTGTTCGTGGAGTTGCTAACTGTAGTCAAGCCCTGGATAACAAGGGTAGGCAATGGTAGGCCGTATGTATGGCAGCAGGATTCGGCCCCTTGCCACACCTCTGGGAAAAGTCAAAAATGGTTGTCTGAAAATTTCTACGACTTCACCAGTCCAAATGTTTGGCCTCCAAACTCCCCAGACCTTAACCCCATGGATTATTTTGTATGGGGCGCAGTTGAAAAAGACACCAATCGCACTTCCAGTAATACAAAAGCCCAGTTAATGGATAAAATTAAAACAGTTTTTGCGGCCCTTCCCAGTGAGACTGTAGCATCAGCTTGTTCGAGGTTCCGAAGCAGAATTGAAGCTGTGATCGATGCTAATGGTGGTTATTTTGAGTAAATCTTGTTGATAGTATTGTAATTAACTCTGCCTGTAATGTTTTTTTGTCAATTCATTAAATTTAATAGATACAAAGAAGATTTTCTTTTTCCTTACGAAACTGTCAAATTTATCCCGAACACCCTGTATATATATTTTTTTTTTTTTTTTTTTTTTTTTTTTTTTTTTTGGAAATACTGGAATTCGAAAACCGTTTTTTTCAAAAGTCCATTTTTGTATAAACCCTATTCCATACAGCCTACAAGGAATTCAGAGAGGTGACTGTTTCTTCTGATCAAGCCAGTCTCTTCGTTGAAGTGCATATATTCTGTTAGTAAATATCTGCTTGTATACTGAATGAATAAGAATACTCTCACAAGTTGAGACTTGGTAACTCATGTTTCCCATTGAATTGAAAGTAAAACATACACTACCAGAAAATGTTATCAACAAGCTCTCTCTCTGTCTATATATATATATATATATATATATGTCTGGGCTAGAGGTGTCTGAAAATACACACACATATCTCTTGGCATCTGAAAGGTTTATTAAAATAATTTTTTGTTTTGTTTGGAGAGTTATCTGTATAACTCACCAAATTGTTATAAAGTTCAATATGGGCACCTTTTGTAGTTTAACAATATCAAAATGATACTTGAGCTCTTGTCAGGTGTTTTCTAGCATCTGAGGCATTATTAGAGTAACTGCTTCAATGATACACGGTTTCAAATCATCTAAATCTCAAAATTTTTTCTGATAAACAGTACAAAGCCCCAATTCAAAAAAGTCCAATGGAGTCATATCTAGAGATCTAGGTGGCCAGGCAGTTGGACCTCCTCTTCCAATCCGACATCTACGAAAGTCTTGTTCAAAAATGTAATAACATCTCGATGGAAGTGTGGTGGAGCACCATCTTGATGAAATGTAAAACCTGTTGAAATCTATGGAATAGCAAAGATCTGTAGCATGTTAAGGTGTGTCCCATCACTGTGGATGCTATTTAAAAAAAAAAAAAAAAAAAAATGGACCAGACACCATTTTATTGCACTACTAACCAGACATTGACTTTTGGTGTGTCCCTTTCATTTTTGATCTCTTGGTGAGGATTCTCAGTATACCCCAAATGTGGCAATTGTGGGTTTACAAAGTTTAGTTGATAGGCAGAAAAGAGGAAACACTATTAACTTTTAAGATATTAAAAAAGATTTATAAAATTGATGCAAAGGAAATTTTTGAATATATGACAAATAGTCAGAGAACTCTGGACCACCAATGGAAGTTGTGTAAGAGAGTGCAGACCGCATTTTTTGCATGGAGAGTGGTGAATGTGAGGAATGGATTGCCAGAATTAGTTGCGAGTTCCATGATAGTGAATGAATTTAAGGAGCGGTATGATAGGTTTGATAGGTTTTGTGTGTATCATAGTTGGTTTAGGTCTCCCATGATGAGTCGGGACTCCATGGAGATACTGTATAATAATAATAATTTGAGAGGTATCCTAAATAAGTTCTGTTTCACAGAAACTTTTCTTTGCATGAACCTCATTTGCTACTTATATCTTGCATATGTCAATAACAGATGAATGAATTTCACTTGCTGCCCAGAAGAGCAATGTCACCAATAGTAGTATTACATGCACTGTCAGTGGGTAGCATTATTATATTATATTTAACTAGTAAATAAACATAATTTCATTGTAAATAACTTATACTTATTACCACTGTGTAAAACATCATTTAAACATTGGATTTGAACACAGTAAAAAAAAAATTATAAAGGATTGTCTGATATATTGAAGATAATTTACCTTAACAAAATGCACATCTTATGAATCAAATGAAAAGATCACCAAGTTTCCTGTAAATTTTCTTGAATTCCATTTTTATGATACTCATATATATATATATATATATATATATATATGTATATATGTACATAGGGTGTCTGGTCTAGAGATATCCAAAAATAATGGCCTATAATGCAAGAACCACTCATTTTCTCAAACTAAAGCTCAAGATTTGTTTTGTTGCTCTTTCAAGGTCACTAGTGCACATGCACAAAAATGACATAAGAGTGGGCGTTGCTTCAATCGAGATGTGGACACCACAGAGGCAGGTGCAGTGAGTGCTTTGGTTAGCTGAATTTAAATCAGTTACATATATTCAGTTGTGTGCACAACAGGAATGGAATGTGGTCTTCGCACATCAAAATCCATTTTTCAGTGGGATAAGACTAAAAGAGACAGGAAGTTTGGTTTCACAAACTGGGAAACACTCAGAAAAGCATTTGACTGATGAGAATGTGGATTGGGTGCATGTGTCATTCTCTAAGAGCCCATGCAAGTCAATTAGACTAGTAATGAACTGCAGATTTCTCGTTCAACAGTTCATGACATTGTTGACAAACACCTCTGTTTGCGTGCATACCAACTTCAACACTTTCCATCAGATGATCATTGCTTGAGAGCTGATTTCACTGCTGAGATGATCAGCCATATCGATGACAATCCCTATTATCTTGGTCTGTTGTTATTCAGTGATGAAACAACCTTTCACATTTGCTGGAAAGTTAAGACATTGATAAATAAAGAGTAGGGGCTCTAGTACAGAACTCTGAGGTACTCCACCATGCACTACTCTCTGGTGTATCATCAGGTAAATAGAAGTCCTTTCGCCCATCAAATTCACTCCATACATCAAACTGCTCACCATTTCTCCTGTACAATCTTCTGATTGAGTCATTAACAATCATGACCCTTCTTTCCAACTCTGTTCTGTCATACTGAGGCAGCAATCACAATGTTTACTTCTTTAGTGTTAACAACTTAACTTCTTTCAACAACTGTTTTATATCTTCTTTCATTTCATAATTCCCCCTTGTTCAAATCATTTGTTTCTGCCATAACAATCATCTCTTTCACATCTCCCCTCTACAACCCAACAGCATCACTAACATCCTTGATTTTTGCACCTGGGAAACGTGTTTGTCACTAGCTCATTAAGTATATACATCTTATCATCGATTCTACATGCAATACTGTATCCTAATTTACAGTTTCTCACACTATCATGCTTTCTGAATTCACATTTTCTTTCATTTTCCCACCTGCTGTATTACAAAACAAGATTTTGTTTAGTTGCTCTAATTCCCATTTTGTCCTGTTAAGGATGTAATGTAAATGCACTATTTCACTACTTCCTCTTTTGCCAGTCCACTTTTGCTATCTTTCCTCACATCATTAACATTCATCAATTCATTTTCCCGCTTTCTACATGACTTGCCATTCTTGCATTGCACACAAAACATTTACAGCAAATTCTCTCTGTCCATTCATAATTTCATACCACAATCCATTCTCTCTTGGTAATAAACACACAGAATATTCACTATAAAATCCCTTGTGTTAAAATTGGCTACTGTTTTCCATGTACGCATTGTTGACAAGTATTAAAACACTTTCTAAAACGATAGTCCATGTTAAATTTTATTAACACACAGATACACACTTAATGTTAGTCTAAAATAAGTAAGATATAATCAAAAATAATTATTAGTAATCACTAAAATAAAAGACTTATCTGTAGGACACGTGCAATACAGTTTTTGCTTTACTCTGTGCTAGTGCCACCAGTGGAGTAGTAATATAAACATTTGTATTATTACTCCATTCGTTATTACTCTTAAGAGCAGATTAGGAAATTGATACCAGTCATAGAGAAAAATTTGGAGAAAAGAGCAAAGCTAATAAAAATGGTGAATACCTGCTGGATTTCTGTTTATCATGTGGACCACATACTTTTAGTAAGATTTCTTCTATTTTTGGAACTGCTTAAGTCTTTCATATAGTCCTAATTTTTCTTTCTTGTAGATCAATTGGTGAATGTCTGGCCTGAACAGTCAGTGTTTTCTTGAGTCCAAGGTTTGTTTCTTATTTTTCAAACTTTTTGCATCCCCCCCCCCCCAGTAATATCAACTAAATGTTATGATGATGAAACAAAATAACATATTCTTTGATTCTCGTTATACCTTACACATAATTATACAGAGATGCACTTTATTGTTGGTTTAAAATGTACATCGCAGCAGAACCCATCACAACTCAGTTTGTGTTTTCTTTTGTTTATTGTTCATAATGAAGGATGAATTTATATAAATTATCTATAAACAATAATTTAACAAGACGAAAAATAATAAAATTTATGAGAATTGGTAGCACTCGATGTTGTGGTAGCTCACTCTTCACGATATGCTCAGTCACATGATTCGGTGTTTGACTTCACTTTGCAAGATACTCATTGAGTATCTTGCAAAGCCAAGATGAAAGCATTTTCATTATGTAAAATTTTCAAGCATTTAATTACACTGGGTAATTTATGTTGTGAGCTGTGAAAATTTTGGACAATACTATATTACAATTGCTCAACTACATTGGGGGGGGGGGGGTAAAGTTGTTGGATTGCCTATTACATATGCTGTGTGTACTGTATGAATGCATTGGTATAATTAAGCACTTATTAGAAAATATAACTGTAATTTCATTTAAAGGTATTCATGATATGAAAAAAAAAACTTGCATGTTTTCTTGTATAACTTGCAAGGTTACTGTTTTCAAGTAAAGTACCATTGCTATAACACGTAATGGTAAGTCATTTTTCTCACTTCATGACTGAAACAAGGACCAAAGTATGGCACATAGTGGAGCATGTGTGGAGTGAAACGATCATCATCATAATACTGCTATGAGAGAAATGAGGATTTTTGGAACTCAATAGCAGATATTTATGAAGTCTCATACAGAAAGAAAAATGCTTAAAAGTTATCATTTATGTTACATCAATGGTGATAGAACAACTGTTGGGGGAAGAAGATATAGCAGGTTTAGTATTTTAGTGACTGTTCATTTTTTCATTGTTTTTCGTGTAGACATTTAGAAATAGTTGGCTGTGATCTTGTGTGTGTTTGCAAGAGGGATAGGGTGACAAAATACTGCATGCCCCTGCAACCAACACACAAGATCACAGCAAAACTATTCATATCCCTTATATTTTATTGTACATCTGAAAAAAATAGCCAAAAGTTCTCAACAAATATGATCTCCACACCTGCTTAGCTACCTTCATCCATCCACCTAAGGATCTTCTTCCTCTTACTAATCTTGCAGTTGCTAAAATTCCTTGTGCCTGCAGCTTATCCAACTTGAAGAACCAACCTATTGGTTTGGTGAATGGGTATGCAATCTATTACCAATCAGCCAGCTAGATTTAATAGTTCAGAACTAGAGTAACTAACTAACCTTGAACAAAAGAGAGAACTTAATTTTTTGGATGCATAAAGTTTTTTATATATATATATATATATATATATATATATATATATTTATGCCTTGAATGATCTATGGTTAGAGTTATCCCAAGAAAAGAGAAATCTTATCTTTCCCAGAGATTTAGGTGCTGTTAAAAGTAAGAGCAAAATATGCCTTAGAGTAAGACTGGAATATGTTTTAGCTCTCTTATTAAATTGAGAATAATTTTATTCTCTTTATATTTTCATTTGAATAAGTACTTTTAATTAATTTTAAGTACTTTTAAATAATAAATTAATTTTACATTCAGTAAAAAGAAAGAAATTTTATCTGGTTAGACTACACACACACATGGATAGAAACTCAATAGTAAATTTATATATAAAGTTTGTATGATTCATATAAAGATTTCCATTTTTCTATCATAACAAACAATATAATATCATATACTGTACTAAATAATAAATTGAATTATTCTTTTTGCCAATTGAATAATTAGCAAAGAAAACAGAATAATTTCGTTTATTATACTTCATTATTCTAATCATTTAATAAAGAACAACTTCAAGATTAAGCAGTATGTATATCGGCTTAGTATAAAATGATTTTAGTTCTCTTTAATGTTTACTGATATTATGCAGCTTAATATCTGTAATTCCACTTGTAACATTGCCAAAATATAGTAAGTATCGATTAAAGTTTTCTTTTAATTAATATTTAGTATATGTTGTAATTTTTGGAAATAATTTAATAGTCGTGTTACCAACATATATGCTTATCAACAAGAATTACTATCATCCACGGAGATTCTATTGCACGCAAGGCTCGCCAATACGGCAAATTAAAGCTGAAGATATGAAGACAACTAAATCGTTTGACCTTCTTAAAACGTTCCCAGGATAATAAGGTAACCTCAAATTGTGTGAAATTAAAGCACTGCTTCTCTTCACAGAAGGCTCTCCATATTTATAAGTGCACTAGCTTCGCCCTACTACAAGAACAGATTGCTGCAACCCACGGTCTTTTGCCAACCTCATTGGTGTTGGAAGAAGAGTTTGCTGCTACGACATCTCATGCACTTCAGCAGATAAAGAATTCATCTCAACCAAAAAATACGATGTTGGCACATCAAAAAATTTGAAAATATGAAAAGGAACTCTACCTCCGAATCCCAACTACCGCTCAACACAGTAACTACCCTGTCCTCCATTACCTTGAAGCCTGAAGCTCTCAACACACTTGCACGTGGCCACAGTTTCATCTTAGCTCCTAAGAAAATACCATCCAAAGAAATTATGATACAGATAGAACATGGAATTCGCAACCTTCCCAACCATATTTACAACAATATCAGACTGGATGTAGCTGGTGTTCTGACCAAAGCAAAAACCATCAAATACTAACCTATCCAAGGAAGAATATAAAGCACTACAAGAAATGAAGAACAACAGAGGAAATAGTAATCACTAAAGCAGATAAAGGAAATGCCACTGTGGTTCTCAACCAAACTATACAGGTAATCTTACTTTTTTATTGTTAGATCGGTCTACTTACCTCCCCATTAAATATGATCCCACCAGCTCGTGCCATTTCATCCCATAGTGGATGGCATTGATTCTCCCACATACAAAATATCAAACATTTAGCAAAAGCACTCGCACACTATACTGGCAACACATCATCACACACGAAAAACTCGTGTGATAAGTTTTTCATGTGTGATGATGTGTTGCCCACTTCAAAGCCAGTATAGAAAACTTCTCATTCCAACACACTGACATAATGGTCAGTTTTGATGTCTCCTCCCTATTCATGAATGTCCCACTCAAAGATAATACCTTAGAGCTCATCCAAGCTAAATTTCTTCCTGATATCTCAGCCCTATTTCAGTTCACAATGAACTCATGCTATTTTGTTTGGCAAGGAAAATTCCAAACAAATAGAGGGGACAATCATGGGTTCACCACTCCCTCCCCCTGGCCAACTTCTTTATGGAGACTTTGAAGAAAAAGCCTTAAACTCAGCCCCACAAAAACCACTGTTTGGCTACACTACGTGGATGATGTGTTCGCTATTTGGCCACGTGGCTCAGATACACTCCACATCTTCTTAACACACTTAAACAACCAACACCCCAGAATCCAGTCCACCTTGGAAAAAGAAAAAAATAAGTCTTCCTTTCCTACACTGATTACATGCCAGCCTGATGGATCCTTGGCTTTCTCTGGTTACAGAAAACCAACCCGTACAGGCAGATGCATTCACCAGCAATCCTCCCCCCCCCCCACACACACACACCCCTCACAACAATATGGGGTTATAAAAACCCTATATAACAGGGCAAAATTAATCTGTTCAGATGACAATGCTCTAACCTCTGAACTAAACCACATCCTTAACACGTTCTTAGTCAATGGCTGCAATCCCCAAAAAATACAGAAAATATTAAAACTAGTTAACCACAATTCCCCTTCATAACAAAGATTACACTAAATCTATCACCATCCCTTACATCGAAAGCACCTCTGAAAAGTTAACCAAAATCTTAAAGAAATATGACCTGACGACCTGTTACAAACCATATAAAAATTGGCATCTCTGATCTGCTCCACCAAAGACCAGCCACTTCCCCCAGACGTACCTGGAGTATACCAGGTCCCTTGTAGCTGTAAAACTGTCCTACTATGGCCAAACAGGCAGGACAGCAAATATCAAGATATCCGAACACAAATACTACATCCAGTTTCATCAATATAGCCATTCTGGGCTTGCGCACCATGCTCTGGATACCTGCCACAGAATACAATGGAAGAAAGCCACTTAACTACACTGCAGCAAATATAAATACGAAAGATTGTTCATGGAATCAGCCTCAGCTCTAAAAAACTTCCCGAACCTCAACAAATTTGGGTGCATGGACTATCCCAAATTTTGTTAAGCTTGTATCATGAGAACATCAGCTCAACAGCCAAGACAACCCAATTTAGCCTGCTAGGGGGCATTTAGGAGTGTAGGAACAACAATAGTTACCCTCTTTGGCCTTTGTTTGGCCTGCGTACACTTATCATAGCTTCATGTTCCCATGAAGATGGCAATGTAACATTGCTGAAATATAGGAAGTATTGATTAAAGTTTTCTTTTAATTAATATTTAGTATAATTTAATAGTCATGTCTTACCAACATATAAGCTTATCAACAAGAATCACTTGTTTTGTTAGGATTGTTAATAAATAAAGTTAAGTATGAACTTGGCTAAATTTTTATTACTACTTAAGAAAATATGTGCCTTTATTGATATTTTATTTTTAGCTGTTCTGTGTTTTCCATTCTTAAGCATTTGAGATAATGAATAGATAAAAAAAAACCTCATTGTTTTGGCTTAGCAATAATTTACCATTTCATTTACCACTGTTAGTTCCTTACTGCTTAATATCTCTGATTTGAATAAAGTTGATCAGTTTCTGTTATACCTGATGTTCAAACATGTTATGGTGATTTTCCTCCCTGCAGTATTTTACAAGCTGCAGTTCACCAGCAGCTTCAGGACCATAATCTTCTTGTTGTTAAAGGGGAAACACTTGATTGTTTGACAAATCCTGCCATACCTCCTCTTCATGAAGAGTATCAGAGACTGAGAGCAGTATCAAAGAAGAGCACTGGAAAAACAAAGTCAACCTTAATTGAAAGCAACAGAAGATATATTGCTTGGGGTGGAATACCACTTGAAGGAAAAGTGTATGTATTTTTCTCTTATGTCACTATATTTCCAATATTCCTTTTAAGAATTGGGATATATATACATGCTACTAATTTTATCTTGTATGTATGAAATGCAAGCATGCACTGACAAACATTTTAATTTAAAACATTCTTTTAATCTTTCCCTCCATGTTATTCATTCATGCGAAATAATGATTTAGTTTTTAATAATTTAAAACATTTCAAAACAGGAATGTATGAGTTTGACAATTGGCTATAGCAAACAGAGGAACTCATAAAACTTTGAAAATACAAATCCATGCATTTTTTTCATCCTTAAAAATCTCTGGTCAGAGGGACATATAACCACAAAGGATTTTAAAAAAAAAATTCATTACTTTTCATTTTTAAGGTAGAAGGATTTCAGAAATAGAGCAGTTACTAATTTCCTATAGTCCTGTTTAAGTTCTATTTGTTGTATGAGAGCCACTGGATTATTATCAAATTAAATTTCTGTTCTTCCTAGTATCGAATATATTAGTTATTCCTGCTTGAAAAACTGTTTCTGACTGAGCACATTTGTAGTACTTGGTCAGAAAGGTCTGCTTGTCTATAATGAAGTAATGTGATATATCATTTGTGTTCCTCTTTTCATTTTGGGATTGTACATCCTGTTTCACTTATGCATGGTAGGTTACAGGTGCAATGGATCTACTATACACCTCTGTGGAAGGAGATCTTTAAAACTGCTGAGTATACTTCGTAAATTTTGGGCACATAGTGCAGTAAATTTTTAAGGATTTCTGTTGACCATGTGGTTATATGTGACTTAAGCTGTTCTGTTTCCTTTTTAATTGGGTTATAGTTCACTCTTGGTATCTGTTGTCAGATATCACTTGATTATTTTTTTCAAGGTAAGCTGTTTAAGAACAACAGTAGGGATTTAATGTCCATTATTTATTTTTTAGTGATTTATTATTGTTTATGATGCTGCATATTCCTACACACACACACACATATATATATTAGCAGAAGGGGAGTTTAGACTTCTTTCAGTATTATATATATATACAGTGGTATATCGCTAATCTGAACTAATAAAAACCATGATCGGAGTAGCGAAAAGTTCGGATTAGCGAATTTTCTCCCAAGAGACGACAATAAGTAGCTTTTAAGACAAAAGTAATCAGATTCTAATGGTACATCAATTTAATTCTGTAAATAAATGAAGTAACTGATAGAAAAAATGCTAATCTACTGTAATATAAAAATTAAAAAATAATACAGTACACAAGTTTATTTTAGAAAAAAAAATTTAGTTTGTGTGTACCTGTATTGTTGAGGATTCCGATTTAAGAAAATTGCATAGTTCAGTACATAACTTAATTTACGTAAAAAAATCATTTTCTTGTACACAACACAAAAAAAAAAAAAAAAAATCACAAAATAACACCAAAAAAAAAGTTTTTGATTTCTTTGTAAAAAAGTCACTGGTTTTCTTTTGCTTCTTGGAAGCTAAACTTTTTTCAAATGCTTCTTCTCGGAGCTGCATTAGTAATAAAATTTTGTGGAATGGCGTATCATTCAGCTTAGCCCATTCTATACGCATATTAAAACTGTAACTGTCAACTGCCTCTTCATGTTTTACTTTTTTTTTTTTCCTTAGAGTTCTTTATTGTCATCATCGTCTTCTAATTCATTCTGAAGCATCATATTTATAATTTCAGCATCTAATTTGATTTCGAATTCACTTTCGGTTCTACTTGTAATCCATTCCGTTTGTGAAATTTCAACATATGGATTTATATTTTTAACCAAATTATGCACATTTTTAATTTCCGCATTTTGTGTATCACCGTAGTTATCTTCATAAATTCTAGAAAGCCACAGTTTTATCCATGACTCTCGACAGCGGTGATTCATGCCGACAATATAGTACAGTACAGTATAAAAAAGCAAACGTGAACACACAATAAATCAAAATAGGCCTACAGTGTAACCGTACAATCGATAGTATTAAAAAAAAAATACTGTACTGTAATAATAATAAAATAAATAATAATGGTTAAAATAATAATTATTAAATAAAAATAATAGTACACAAAATATAATAATACGTAATAAAACCTTTTTTTTTTTCTTTCAAACCACAGTTTGGATTACTGGAGGGTTCGGACTAAAGAGGTTTGGATTAGCGAGATACTACTGTATATATATATATAAATTAGTTTCTTAACTAACCTTGGTGCAGTTGCTTCGTTTAGGTCTTGTTGAAGAAGTGAGCATCCACCATTGTCGAGGGTGTGACCGGACAGATTGATGACAGTTGTACATTAGTAGCTGGCTACTTCTTACATTGTTGATTTGTAGTTTGTTGCTTCTCGAGACATTGCTGTTTTGTGATTGGTTGCTCCTTGTTCTTATGTTGTCTGCTGAAAAGAGAAGATGGCATCATGCAGTGACTCTTGTGTGAAAAGTAAATTTTGTTGAGGTATTGCAATGAGAAATTAAACATTATTTTTATAATCAGATATGGTCAAAGTAGATGAGCAAATGCTAATATAAATGAAACTATCATTCTGATAACACATTTTGGTGTCTTTTCACTAATACTGATTTCTTTCACAATAAGGCACGATTACCAAATTTCAGTCCTCTTCATGTGAGATGACCTTTTTTTTTTTAATTTTTTTTTTTATTTTATTTCCTAAGTTTCCTAAGTCATTTTATTTCCTAAGTTTCTACAACACCAGGGATATTGTAGAAACTTAGGAAATAAAATGATTGTTGTAATTTGGTTTAAAGATTTGAATATGTTACTTTGACATCTTAACTCTTTAAGAGAGAAATACTAAAAAATTGAAAGATATTAATCATTCAGTGTTTTGTATCCCTTTTTGATATAGGCAGTTGAATTTGATTACTTAAACATAAGAAAACTTATTCAGTTATACAAGGAATCCTTTCCCTCTTAAAGATAAAAGTGTGAAATAGTTTTAAACTGAATTAATTTGTTTGAGTGACTTATAAGCATGGTCAAAGTGATACTTATTTACTTGTGTAGCACAGTTTTTGCATTTCTTAAATGTTCGGTTGATGAAAGATGAGAGAGGGCTTAATTGAATTTCCTTTAGAATAGCATCATGCCTCTAGAACTTTGTGACTTCTTTTTGAATGTTTGTTGTAATGAGAATTTATTACGGTGGTATTTACTATAGTGAGAGATCTGAACTGTAATTTTTTGGCAGCAAATTTTTGTGCAAAATGTTTTGATGAAAGAAAGTTTTATGACTAAATATGATACATAGAAAGCAGGAATTTATTAGTTATCTAAATAAACTACTCAGACTAGTTTTACTATCTAAAAGAGAACTGGTGTCTTCTTTAGAGCTAGATACATTTAAACAAATATTAAATACAAAGGTCACAAAGTTGATTAAACTCTGAAAAACCACTAAACCAAATAAGCAAGTTCACGCTAGACATTAAATATAATAGCATGTGGCATGCATTAGTTCTCTGCAGTTAGTGATAGAAGGTGAATTGTTGAAAAATTTAATCTTTCATGCACAGCAACACGAGATAACCCAGCTGGCAGTGATAATTTAGCTTAGTTCTTACTCAGTATGGAACATATGGAATTTGACTGTTAATAGTGGATATTAACACTTGGAAAGTTGAGAAAAAAGTCCTGATTTTCCCCAAGTATTTCTTTTTTTCCATTGTCCTTTAATGGAAAGGAAGAATTCCCCCCCCCCCCCCCCACACACACAAAATGATTCATATAAATGTTAGGAGTGAAAGTGTAGCAAAAAATGGTATGAGAAAAAAAAGATGATTGGTCTTGTATCACTTATAAGATACATAAAAATGTTTCTTTCATACACTAATACATCAGTAGTTAGCATATTTGCTTTAACACTGATAGTTATACAGGGATAAAATTAGCCATAGTATTAACCAAAGCTTAAAAACCAGATCCAGGAATAAACATGATTGTGATATACTAAGCAACCGTGAACCCAGCTAACATTTGATGAGTGAGATATTTGCCTGACTGATAAGCTAGCACAAAATTTTTCAAGCCCTCATTATGCTGCATATGCTGGTATATGTTGCATCATCTATAACAGGGGTGTTCAACCCGTCAATCGCGGAGCGATGTTTGGTCGATCTCTTGTGTATTCCTCCTTACTTACAAACTTAATTAAAACTGAAAACATAATATTTTATTTATCATTATTTTGTATTATTTTTAATTTGCTTTAAGTGTATTGCTATTGTTTATTTATTTTTCATTAAAATTGTCAAATCAGTAATTTTCTTATAAGTCTGGGTAAATGAATTAATTTGGATCAGTGGAAGTCAAACAGCGAGCCGAGTGAATACAATTATAAGCAAAGTGTAAAAACTCGATTGTAGCTTAAATATTAAATATTCCAAAGCACATTACATCGATTTTATTACTTAGGTGAAGTCTCATGTGAATATTGTAAAAAAATAAACTTTGTTTGTTTCAGTATAGTTTGTATCAGATGTTTTTGTAAATAATTCTTTTGAAGCTAACTGTATATACTGCTTTAATAAGAATATGTTAGAGTGTTAAAAACAAAGGTAATGTTTTTGTCGCTGAAGCTGTACATGGCGGCATTAGAAAGATTGTTATTGAAACTTGTATGTATGAGAAAGGCTTGCAGGCTCTAAGTGTAAACATCTCCGAAGTCAGTCAGAAAAACTTCAAATAACTTTCTAGTGGCCGGCAACTTACAATCAAAAGAAAGCGGAGGAGAACAAAAGGCATGCTGAACTTGAAACTTAAGATGAAAGACTCATACCGATTCTTTGGGGGTTGCCAAACTTCATGCAAGGTCGCAGAGGAGGCCTAATAAAAAGGGATTGAAGCAAGCAGAAGAGGTCCCGGTTCCAGAATTGCTGTCAGAGGGGAGGTCGCCCGGTCCAGAGTCGCCATCAGAGAGACTGCCCGGATCCACGTTGCTTAAGAGAGGAGTTTCCTGCTTCCAGAAAGGAGCTTCTCGATTCGAGACGTCGCTAGAGAGAGACTACTTCTATGCCGCAGACAAGGTTTTGAATTACCGAAAGGAAGAGTTCCAATTGCCGGAGAAAAGTTTCCAGGCCAGGTTAATGTCAGACATTCACCAGTGTGTTGCGTTTTCATTACAATTTCATGAATCAAACGACTTCACTGATATTGCTCAGTTAATGGTATTTATTCACATGGTATTTCAAGATTATTCAAGTAAAGAACTACTACTTTTGAAAATTATACCATTATTGGGAAGAACTAGGGGAGAAGACATTTTTTCGGCATTTGATGAATTTGTGAAACAACACAAACTTCCGCTTTTTAAACTTGTGTCTATTACTACTGATGGTGCTCCTGCAATGATAGGTAATAAATCAGGCTTCATTTCATTATGTAAAAACGATGACAAATATCCAGATTTTTTAACGTACCACTGTATTATTCACCAGCAAGTACTGTGTAGTAAAAGATTAAACACAAAAGATGTTTTGGATATTACATTTAAAATTGTAAATTCTGTTAGAGGAAAAGCCCTGCAATGGCGATTATTTAAATTACATCCAGATGATGATAGGGAACTTCTGTTGTACAATAATGTTCACTGGCTCAGCAGAAGTCAATTTTTAGAAAGATTTCTTGTATTAATTAACGATATAAAAAAATTTTCTTGATGAAAAAGGAGATATTTATCCACAGTTGAGTGATAAAAGATGGTTGTTGCACTTATCATTTTTAGTAGATTTCTATATGAAATTAAGCAATTTAAATTTAGAGTTACAAGGTAGAGATAAAAATTTAATTGACATGTTAAGTTCAATAAAAACTTCTTTCCAACAATACTTACTTTTATTAAATAAATTATAAATGACCGCAAATCTAGATATCTCCCATATTTATTAAAATTTTTTGAACAAAATCAAGGAATACTTCGCTATGATTTAAAAGAATTTATTTGTGAAATAGAATTAGTTGAGGAAGAAATAAATTCAAGATTTAAAGATTTTAATAAAACTGAAATGATTGTATCTTTTATCAATAATCCATTTCAAGAAAACTTGAACATCACAGAAATTTCAAATAAAATTAGTGGGCTGTTTGATATAAACCAAGCCGAAGTAGAACTTGAGATAATAAACATTCAGAATAGTTTACATTTAAAATCAATAAACAATGAAGTCATTTGGAAGTATGCACATGAAAAATTCCCAGTATTAACTGATATTGCGCGAAAAATTCTGTCGTGTTTCGGATCAACATACTTGTCAGAATCCGCTTTTTCTATTATGATCATCATAAAAAATCAATTAAGAAACCAAATGACAAATGATCATTTGGATGATTGTCTGCTATTGGCCACTTCTTCGTATCAACTCGACTATGAAAATATTGCGGAGTCCAAACAATGCCAAATTTCACATTAACTTTTTTTTTTTTAATCAACCAGCATTTCCTGTAACGTGTGAGTTAGTAATCAATCTGTTGTTTTTTCTAACTTTGGTTTTCCAAAATAGAGAAATAAATATTTTATTCCAATATATATATATATATATTTATTTATTTTTGTTGTATTAAAATAATTAAAAGTGATAAATACATTTTTAAATACACAAATGAAGTTTTTAGTTGTGTATTTTTTTTTTAGTTGTTTATTTGTCCGTAATCAGATATCAGGTTGGGGGCACGTGATCTATATAAGAGAGTAGGTCGCTGAATAACTTTTTATAGAAAAGTAGCTTGCGTAGTAAAAAAAGGTTGAACACCACTGATCTATAAGATGATGTAACATATGCCCTTTGATTAAAAATATTTGTGTTTGAAGTGAGGAGTTTTTCTCTGAAAAATAATGACTTCTTCAACTGAAGGTAAGATATATTGTCTTATACTGGAGTGGCAAGACTTTCTTCCATGGTAACTCCCCCCCCCCCCTGCAAACAGACAAATGCCTGAGAATATACAGTGAAATGCAGTTAATAACAATCGATTAGTAAAACTGTCTTAGGTAAAACCCAGAGAACCTGATTTTGGTGATAAAAATGTTAAAATCTGGATTTAGGAGTGTACTTTATTTTACTGTTACTTTTATCACTCCCACACAAGAGGTTGCAGAACCTATAACAGATTGATGCTCCCTGTGTGTGTGTGTGTTGGGGAAGAATGTGGGTATAATATTAACATCTTGAATAGGAGGGTGTTGGAAAGTTAGTCTAATCTGTTGCATTAAGACCAGCCTCTACCTCATCACCCCAGTGTAGGGTTAGTTGTTATAAGTGGAATGGGTCTAAAACTCACTCCTGTCAAATTGCTAGCCTTTTCAATTTATTTGCTGAATACTATAATTAGAGAAAATTTTAAGAAATCTGGTGTGCTACCTGCAGATACCTGCATGTCACAGAATGATCACTAGCTGATTGAAAATTTCAATACCTAAATCTGACAATGATTATCATCACTAGATGGTTGTGATAATTCTTTAGGTTCATGATATTATTAAAATAGAATCTGATGGAATGTTGTTCCTAACTGCATGTACTGTGTTTCTCTTTTAAGTGTAAATATAATGCTGTTTTTAATTCAGCAGTGCAGCGAGTTTATTTATTCAAATTATGTAATCTTTAGATGCTTCCTTAATATTTAGATAATTAATGATATTCTTTCCATTTTTTCTTTGTAGAGTTTTGTGGGTATATATATCCTCTAGTCATTGACAACAGAGACCATCATGGATCTGTGTGTGTGTGGTTGGGGAGATCATACCACTTTTCTCACATCATATTGCTAGTTTTTATATTTTGCTGAAGGAAATTATAACAGACAAGAAATTATATTCTTGTTTGAGTGTGAAGTATCTGGACGACTTGTCTGTTTTTGTACAGAGGCTGTTTGCTTCACAACAGGTACCTTAGTATCCCATAATGCAAAGCACACTTCCCTTTGGGTGTGTATATTATTATGAATTATGGGAACGGTCACTATCCAGACCAGCCTCTATATACAAATAGCTAAGTTATAAAGATACTTTACACATAAACTTTGTTTGCTGAGGCTTGGATATAGGATTAAGTATAATTGTTTTGTCAATTATAATTTACTTGATAAAGTGGAAAAAATTTATATGATTATTTGCTGAAGGTAATAGTGAGAAGGTGCTTCTCAGCAAATAATGACATTAGACTATGAAATTGTCTACTTCAATAGGCCTGGTGGTAAGGCTTATACATTGGCTATATTTATAACTTTATTATTTTTTTTTAAGGAAATTACAATGTAGACCAATATTAACGAAAATAAATTTAATTAATTCTTCCAGTATTTTGGCAAAGTCACATTGCCATCATCATGGAACACAATATGACATGTGCATGCAGGCATTACATTAAGTAATAAGGTTAAAGTATGTCAACTGAAAGTAAGCCTAAAGTCCCATATAGTGTCTCCTAGTGGGCTTAAATTGGTGTCCTTAGCTTAACCTTAAATGTTTTGAGGTTTGGGTAGTTTCTTTAGGCAGAAGCAGATTCAAGTAAAAGTCTTTCATATTTATATTTGCTGTAATGGAGTAGAGTGGCCTTCTTCCAACATATCGTATACCAGGTATCCAAAGCATGGTCAGCAAATCCAGAGTGGCTGCAGTGGTGGAAACAGATATAGTCCTTGTGTTCAACATTTCTTAGGTTGGCTGTCCTGTAAATTTAGTCATAGTAGGGTAGTTTACCACTACAAGGGACCTAATAAACATCTAGCAATCTGCTCTACAAAACATCCGTCTGTTCTGCCAAAGACCAGCCACACTCCTAGACTTTGATAGAGCAGATGAAGGATGCCAATTTTTTTATATGAATGTAAGTGGTTGTAAGTTTTTTTTTGAGGATTTCAGTTAATCAGATGTGACCCCTAAATTTATTTTAGTTAATATTGGTCTACTTTGTAATTTTCTTAAAAAATACAATACTGGGATGATAGACCCTCCAGGGATAAAGATTAGTAATTGAAAGCTTTTTGTAGGAAAGACTTTGGTTTGAATCCTATTTAGGATGCAAATAATCTCTATATGGTCTTTTGAACTGAAGCTGAATTACCTGGTGTCACACAGAGATAACAGGGTATATATATATTGCTGGCCTGGTTGACCGAGTGGTTAGCATATCTGCTCTCCAGCCAAAAGACTGTGGGTTCGAATCCACCGTGGGCATGTATGTTTGCTATTGTCTGTGAAAATACTAGTGGTAGTGGTGGTCGGCAGTAGATGCCGTTAGTTTAGATGATGCGATTGGTGGATGAGGTTGAGTGGTGGAAACAGAGAGCTGTAGAGTAGGTGCCATCTACTGATGAGTCTTGAACTCCCTGGAGGTGTCAAATAATAATAATAATAATAATATACAGGGTGTTCGGGATAAATTTGACAGTTTCGTAAGGAAAAAGAAAATCTTCTTTGTATCTATTAAATTTAATGAATTGACAAAAAAAACATTACAGGCAGAGTTAATTACAATACTATCAACAAGATTTACTCAAAATAACCACCATTAGCATCGATCACAGCTTCAATTCTGCTTCGGAACCTCGAACAAGCTGATGCTACAGTCTCCCTGGGAAGGGCCGCAAAAACTGTTTTAATTTTATCCATTAACTGGGCTTTTGTATTACTGGAAGTGCGATTGGTGTCTTTTTCAACTGCGCCCCATACAAAATAATCCATGGGGTTAAGGTCTGGGGAGTTTGGAGGCCAAACATTTGGACTGGTGAAGTCGTAGAAATTTTCAGACAACCATTTTTGACTTTTCCCAGAGGTGTGGCAAGGGGCCGAATCCTGCTGCCATACATACGGCCTACCATTGGCTACCCTTGTTATCCAGGGCTTGACTACAGTTAGCAACTCCACGAACAAAGCCCGAATTCCAATGCCAGGGTTCTTCAACACCTGTTCCTGCAGATTTGCGAGGAATTCTGCTGTACGAACGCAATCAGATCGTCTGCTAGGGATCTTTCTTCTTGCTACATCCTCGTAGTCACCATTGCAAGTCTCTAGTTCATGCCTGATTGTTTTTACTGTATTCAGGGAGCATTGGGCAGCAGTCGTAATATCCTTATTTTGATGGCGGGCACGAATCATCATGATACAAGTTATTCTCTTCCATGATTCAGGTGGGTTCCAGCTATCCATCCTTTCTGACATCTTGTATGTGAATGAAGAAGGGTCCAAACTTTTAAATGAAGAGAAGTGTGTGTTAATACATGTAACTTACGGAAAAATATAATTAATTATAAATATGTCAAATTTATCCCGAACACCCTGTATATATATATATATATATATATATATATATATATATATATATATATATTTTTTTTTTTTTTTTTTTTTTTTTTTTTTTCCTCCACACATAAGGTGGCCATAATTAAACAGGTGTTCAGAGTCCCGTAGAGAAAAATGTATTGGATGAAATTCAACCAAACTTGGTGTATGTACACTCTGGAACATGGGGTGGTTTTGACTGATTTACAGAAAGAACAACAAAAAGTAAAAAATTCTATTCCATCAGCGACTAGCACTAGAATCATGTGATATTTGCATAATCTCACTGTTTTTACTGATGAGTTGGTGGACATAAGGAAGACTGAAACAGTTGCATGTCATTTTGATAAGACTGAAATGTTATGGATCTCACCATACTGCAACATGCATTGCTGGTCAAGCTTTAGTATCACCAACATGGTAATGCTAATGCCATACTTTGAGAATTCCAGCGTTTGAAGGATAGGAGAAAAAGTCCAAAAATGACAACAAATCTTATGAAAATGATTTTACAATTTGAAAATAGCAGAATCTTTAATATTGAGGCCAGGACGAGGGCAAAAATGGATTATTCCTGAACAAGTT
Source organism: Typopeltis vanoorti (assembly GCF_054136105.1). NCBI lineage: Eukaryota > Metazoa > Arthropoda > Arachnida > Uropygi > Thelyphonidae > Typopeltis > Typopeltis vanoorti. The sequence continues at coordinate 69,310,430 of NC_143557.1, read as the reverse complement.
GAAAAAGTGCAACTGTCGTTGCAGAACACAGATTGAATAATGCATAAGGGTCCAGCAGTGCTCAGGCAACCGAACATGCCATACTCAACTGTGTAGAAAATCCTGTGTCAAATGCTGAGGTTTTTCCCCCTACAAGATCTCCCATCCTTGTGCTTTGCTTCATGGTGATGTTGAAACTCGACTGCAGTTTTCCCTGCCGTTCATAGCTCAAATGGAGGTGGATGATGCATGGCCATTGGAGATCTTGTGGAGTGATGAGCCACATTTTTATCTGAACAGTAGTGTTAACTCACACAGCTGCCTCATTTGGGCTGCTCATAACCCTCATGTGTTCCAACAGACTGCTTTAAACTCACTGAAAGTCTGTGTAGAATGGTTTCACTGCATTGTTTATTATCGGTCTGTACTTTTCTGAAGACCAGTGACTTGAACTGTCTCTGCTGTTAGGTATCAAGAGATGCTGCTGAACTTTGTTGTTCTGCAACTGCAGCAGCGAAGATGCATTGACTCCACCATATTCATGCAGGATGGAGCACCATATCAAACTGGATTGCTGGCACAGTGAATGTGATGAAAGCACTTCACAGAACACAGTGATTAGTCATGCATTTCCCACTACATGGCCACCTCGTTTGCCTGATCTCAAGCCCTGTGGCTTTTGGTTGGGGCCATCTGAAATGCGTGATGTATGAAGGACATGTTCCTGATTTTAGTAGCCTTGAAAGACAGAATATTGCAGCATGTGAGACAAATCTATGCAGATCTGTTGCATTACGCTTTAGAAAATGTCATTCACAGAATGCAGTTCTTTAGAACATCATGTGGTTCAGTATGTCCGCCTTAGAAAGGAGGACATACCGAACCACATTTGTTAGTTATATAAACACAAAATGAAGTTAGAAAGTTTGTAATGATGTAATTTTTTCATGTAGTACTATCATAATATCCTGCACACCCCTTGAGGGTACATGTCATGACAAACACAAAAATTGATGTTGTGTTACTTCTAGCCATCACTGTTTAATTAATTCCAAACCATAAAATTATAGCACCAAATGTACACTGGTGGAAGGATTTTGTACTTTTTTTTTATGTTCTGTAAATAAAATCGCATGTTCCAGAGTGTACATGCACCGAGTTTGGTTGAATTTCGTCCAATACATTTTTCACTACAGGACTCTAAACACCTCTTTAATTATTGCCACCCTGTATATATATATATTAAATGTTATAAAGAATATGAAAATGTTTTTTGAATATAGTTACATATCCATTGAAAAGTCTATATTTCAGTTTATGGATTATTTTTGTTACTCTGAGAAAGACCATAATTCAGAAATTGTTATACATTGGTGTCCAAAACCTCAGGACAAACACTATTTCTGAAGATTACAACTTCAAATTCAGATGAATCAGCTTGTGACAATTTGTATAACTGATGATTTTGAGTAGAAAGCAGGTATACCTATTCAAATTTTCAAATCACATGCCAAAGGATCACTTGATAGTGCTCTAACAGGATAACGGGGCAAATGGCTGAGCTAAGCAAATTGTGTTTGAAGGAAGCTCTTTTTGTGAAAGAATAGAGTTGCAAACTTGGTTGGATGTCTTGTAATATCTCAGTGATGTCATCTAGATGATTTCACACAGGGAAGATTTATTAGATAGCTTGAAGAAGGCCCCAGAATTACTGATATTGCCCCAGGGTTTAGATTCTCGCATAGCATTGTATCCAAGCCCTGTGCAGTGTTTCAGACCAATGGAATGTGTTCCAGATATTTGCTAAGAGATTGTCTTCACTCTACCATGGAGCATGAAGATAGATTTTTGGTTATAACAGCAAGCATAACATAATCGAATCACCATGGCAAGTCAGCTTGCAAGGCAGCTCCATTCAGCATAGGTATGTGAATATCCCGACAAACTGTGGCAAGGTGTCTGCAACACGTAGGCCTGTATGCCGAAAAGCCTGTAGTCTGCATCCCTTTATTCACAGCTCATTGTAGAGTAGCATGTTTTCACTGGTGTTGTATCCATAAAAATTGGACAAGGCACCAATGGGCCCAATGTACTCTTTACAGATGAGTCATTTTATCTTTTCTTCAATTATAGATGACAGTTGATCTGGTGTGATAGTGGTACTGCTTACCATTGTGGGAACGTTCTTGAAAGGGATAGAAGGGCAGTGCTGGGGTCACTGGTGTGTGTGTGTGGGGGGGGCATTATGCTTAATGGATGCACCTATCTACAGAAATGGGCTATGACTGATGAATGATATTGTGATGAAGTTCTTGAACATCATGTTCGATTGTTCCATGGTTCTATTTGTGAAGAATTCATTTTTATGGAAGATGATACCACATCACACACAAGCAGTGGAGTACTTCTCATATAATCTATTAATCAAATTGAGTGGCCAGCGCACTGCTCAGATCTCAACCCCATAGATCACGTTTGAGACACAATAGGGAGATGCATTGCTGTTTGAAATTCCCCTCCAGAAAAGAAATGAGACTTGCTCTGAAAGAGGTGTTGGCCAGTTTGCCTCAAAAACTTTTGAATCACTTGGTGCTAATGATGTTGTGGGAGCTGACATTGCAGTCAGAGGTGGACATATTTACTGAAATGTTTCTCTGTATAGTTTTCTGTGAGCACTGTACATTAATTCCACAGCTACATCCTTACGAAATTTGTAATTTTCATGAAAAATGTATTGCAATTTAATTTCTATGAAATTTATAACACATGTTTTGTGTAATATGATTTATTAGTGTGCTGCTGATAAATGACATTTGGCTATAGTCATGAACATTTTTTCATATACTGGTAAAAATGTAGTTCATCCTTAGCTTTTGGACACCAGTGTATATGTATATATACCTTTCAGTGAGGAAGGAAGAAAAGGGAGGGAACACTACATTTTTAAGTGTGGTCAAGATATAATTTTCTAAATGAAAGATAAAGTAAAATTAGAAAATAATTCTGGAGAAATTTTTAAAATAAAGATTAATGTGGCAGATTTCATCTGATTGTTTTATCTCTCCAGAATAAAGAGTGCAGTTCTTAGAAATAGTTCTTCTACAGAATATTTAGGACTGAAAATATCTATAAAGGGATCCAGTGCATTTAAGGTAATTTATTATTTTGATAATTACAGAAATATTAAATATACAGTAATATGTAAGTTGTCATTTGATTTTAAATGGTCACAAATAATTTCTTTTTATGCATAATGCCCACTTATAAGTGAGCTTATTCATTGGTTTTTAACAGTATTACAAAATTTTGTTAATTAGTTAGTTGGCAATAACTGTTTTTGTATAACTGCTGTGAAGAAAATAAGGCTTGTGCTTCAGCAGTTTTCTTGCATTAATCTCTTAAGACTTTCAATTTCACATTAAAGGATGTTAAAAATCCATCATTATTTCAAAGCCAAATATCTGAAATGCTAAGAAGCTTCAAAATTAACCTAAGAGTGTATGAGAACATAATCTTTGGCATCAGAATTACCTTGACATGCACTTTTCCCAAGAACCCATGTGTTTATCTTTTATTTGCCAAGCAAGTGAAATCTTGCCTGGCAAATAAAAGATAAACTTTTTTAGAACTGTTGGTTCTTAACCGAGACCAGGTAGATGATTAAAGAAGGCAGAATAATCTTATTTTCAATACTGTTGTAATCCCATGTCAGCAGGTTGCATTTTTCATAAGTGGAATTTTGGTTGGTATATGAATTATAAAGGTGTAAGAAAGTTTAGAAGGATTCAGTTTGGTGATGTAAAACTATTAAATGAAAGAATATTAAAAGTACATTATTATTTTAAAACCAATTGTTTAAAATTACAATAATTATCAAAACTTCAAAATTGATCCAAGATCTTATTTCATCAAATTGAAGCCTTCTAAGTTTATCTTGGTTATTACAATTCATGCACTGACCAAGAGTTCACTTATGCAAAATAAAACTTTGACATGGAATTGGTACAGTATGAGGTGAGGGTGGAGTTTCTAGCTCTCTTAATCTGCATGGGGTTTCTGGTGAAAACTGATAATTAGAAACAGCTGTCTGGCCTCCAAAACTATAATCAAAAGCATTAATAAAAGATGAACATATGTCATCTTGAGCATTCATGTCTTTTAAGTAGTACCACATGCAGCCAACTGCAATTAGGTGGTATTCTTATAATCTCTGAAATTAATTTCAAAACTTTTAATTAAAGTTCACATATTTGGCTTTGAAATAACATTTTCATTTAAAGGGTTTATGTTGCCAAACTGAAAACTTCGAGGCTCTTTATTCAACTTTGTTTCCTTTCACTGGCCAGTAATATTCATCAGCTCATAATAGGTGTCACGGTGATATATGCCAATGGCATAAATAATAAGTAAATGGATTGAAATGAAGCAACAAACATTAATCCAGCATGTTGTGGGGAGGTGAAAGTAGGCTTTATTTTAAAACTGTTTAATTCCCCCCAAGTATAATACTCATTTTAATCCTGCTCAAAGCTATATAGCGATCACTTCCTGATTCAATTGTCACGTATGCTCTTGTATACTGAGTTGCTATGAAAATATCATTAACAATTATAACATAGTTGATAAAACTTTGTTTTTTATGTCTTCTCTCAACACGTTCATTGCCAATCACGTGATGCGAGTTCTCACCTGCTGGTCGATCACGCGTTATCGCGTGGACGTCGCTACCAAGTGAACAAAATTTGGCCACCACATGAAATTCCAATTTTCAGCTTGGCAATGAACGTGTTAATGTAAATTTATGTTCACCTTTTATTTTGGTATTAATAATTGATTAGTCCATGTCCTGAACAGAAATCCAGAAGGTACTTTCCATTACCACTATTTCTGCTTAGTATTAATTACACAAAAACAGTAGGAGTATTAAAGCAGATCGGAACTAGTGATAATCTGTTTTCAGTTTCATTTCGGAAATAAATCTGCTTTATGCATTTCTTCAGTAATCTCGTCTACCACTGTTCTTGAGATTAACATTTTCTTTATTGTCATTTGTTAAAAATTATAACTTACTAATGCTTCAATCAAATGTGAGTAAATTTATTTGCACATTTAATTTGTTCACATTAATAACTTTATAGTGATCTATTAATAAAAGTATTGTAACAAATAAAACAAATCATATTTTGAAGATGTTTATAATAAACATTAAATTTATTTTTGAAACTGCTTAGTACTTATATTCAGTGTAAAATTAGCTATTTTATGTTTCTCCATGGTATAGCTTATAATAGACGGAAAAGAAAATAATCTCGCCTCTGGGATACGGGTAAAGATGGAACCCGAAGGAACTTATGAGATGCAAGTGCAGTTTAAGCCTTTAGAAGTGGAACCTGCTCAAGCTCATATAAATATAAGAGCAAAAGGCATGATATCTGGACAGGTTATCAACTTCAGTGTAAGTTGAATCCTTAGCTATAGTCATAATTTTGCCTCTAACTCTGTTGGATAAATATTGTGTATACGTATTATTCATTTTATAAGGTGGCTTAAGGATTTAGTCCAAAATTCCATATATTCCTTTTGTATATACATGGTTATAAACAAAACTAGCAATGATTGCAAGCAGTCATAAAAAAATAAATAAAAATAAATACATTTTATCATTTCAAATTAAAATGTCATCAAAAACAAATTATGATACAGGGATAGGGGAAAAATCACTCATCAATCCCTTTTAAACCCTAAAATTGTTTGAAGAGTGTGAAAATTGCACAGCTTATTCACATTCCCAATTTATAATAATACACTTGGCAGGCTTTAATTCTGAATGCAAAGATCCATCATGGGAGTTTTCAGCTGAAGGTAAATTAGCTAGTTTACATTTTTCAAATTAAAAGAATTTATTTCTGATGAAATATGCCACACAATGTAGGAAACCATTAGAATTAAACAATTTTTATTCTGTTTTTTTTTTTTATTTTTTTTTATTGTGGTACATACTGGAAGTAATGTCGTCATTGATTTCCTGATATGTACCCTGAGGATACATCAGGATACTGACAGTACTACATTATTACTAATATCCTATCAGCAGTCTTCTTCTTTCAAATTAGTTTATGGTCTTTTAGGACACTTCTGATCAAATCAATCCACCTAGATTTTAGTCTTCTTCTCAGTCTTTTTCTTGCCTTGCTGTCTTCAAACTTCTGTTTTGCTAACCTTTCCTGTCCCATTCTGTTTATATAAACTATGCCACCCTAGATAAGTTCTGCTCACACATGATAACAGTATGAAACTCATTCTTATCTTCACTTTTAATATGATATTGTCATTAATGCCATCTGTTCACTTTCCTAATTTTTCTTTGAACTTCATCTGTCATCTATAGTCTTTGATCAGGTGTTTTATTTCTTACCTAACTCTTAAGTTCCATAACTTAAAACTGGTTTGAACACTGTCTTGTATACTGTTAGCTGAGTGTTCCGGTTAAATTCTCTTATTCCATATAAATTTATTCAACTGTTTCCAGTTTTGCTTAGTCTGTTTTCCATTTCCATATTTAATTTGCCATCTACCTAGAAACTGTGCTTAAATAGCAAATATTTTTTCTATAGGTTCTAAAGTTTCCTATGTTTCTGCCTATTTTCATGGTTTTGGTCTATTTATTGCTGATTTCCATGCCAAATTCATTACAGCTTTTATTCTATTTAGTTAGAGAATCCTAGAGATGACTGGATTTGTTTGGAAGTGTAACATGATTTGTATAAGGCAAAGAGCTACATTTGATATCAAATTCTAATATGAGGTTTAATGTCTCTTTCTTTCTTTCATAATGCAGTCCATATAGGGGATGAATAAAAGCGGAGATAGTGTGTGCACAAGAGTGCACACTATCTCTACTTTTATTCATTCTTAAAATGTTCAAATCTGCATAAAGGAATGAAAGTAAGGATGAAAGGATGATTTCGAAAGCTTATTTTCTATTTAAAGCTTATATTCAGGACTGGGGTAAGGTAGTACAACACCGGGAAACTTGTTGACGAGTTGCCCAGTGTTGTACTACCTTACCCCAGTCCTGAAGATACTTTCAGGTGCAAACTTTGTTTGCTCATACTTGGATAAAGGATTAAACTAAATTTATTAAAGGATGATTTCTTTTCATCCTTATGGATGGTAGGGGCAGCTATGCTACCATACTAGGAAAATGACTATGAGCAAGGTGGTTTCCCATCGCCTTCCTTGCCATGCTATGTCCTATGGCTGTATCCTATGTATCCATGGGTCCTGTTTGTGGGATGAAAACTCGCAGAATAAACTGGGGGGGGGGGGGACCCTACTGTCCGCACCCAAGACTGGCTTACTTGGCTATGGTTGAGGAAGATCCTTCGGCTCCTCACGTCTCTGATGGGAATAGAACCTAAGACACTCCTTCCCCAGGCATATGGGTGTGAAGTGCACAGCCACAAGGCTAACTGCGTGGACTACATAAAGGGCTTAAGCTAAAAAAAAATGGTCCGGATAGTAGGAGAGAATATGTTTAGAATGGAGTCACTTTGTGAAGTGGAAGCATTTCAGAAATTTTAATTAATTTATTATATTTTTTAATATCACTTCCACCAACAAAAAGTTATAAATATATATTCTAACTTTATATATTGAAAGTTTATTTTTCACTTGGTTAGACTATAATAAATTTAGTTTAATCCTTTATCCAAGTGTGAGCAAACAAAGTTTGCACCTGAAAGTAACTTCAGGACTGGGTTAAGGTGGTACAACACCAGGGCAACTCGTTGCAAAGGTGGAGCAAGCTACCAACACTCCCATCTCAGTATCTCCTACAATGCAAAACACATCTCCTTGCGGATATGTCTAATATTATGCATTAAGGGAAGGGCCACTACCCAGACTAGTTTCGACCTTTATTGAGGTCTCTTCAGTTGGGCCTGGCTCCCACTGAAGAGACCTCAATAAAGGGCGAAACTAGTCTGGGTAGTGGCCCTCCCCTTAATGCATAACATTAGACATATCCACAAGGAGATGTGTTTTGCATTGTAGGAGATACTGAGATGGCAGTATTGGTAGCTTGCTCCACCTTTGCAACGAGTTGCCCTGGTGTTGTACCACCTTAACCCAGTCCTGAAGTTACTTTCAGGTGCAAACTTTGTTTACTCACACTTGGATAAAGGATTACACTAAATTTATTATAGTCTAACCAAGTGAAAAATAAACTTTCAACATCTTTCTCTAAATCCAGAGTAAATTATTAAAAAAGGGTGGCACACCAATTGGCAATTCCTATAGGTAGAGATGACCTGCTAATGCTTCTGCCTGATATCTCCACTTGGGCCTGGCTCCCACTGAAGAGACCTCAATAAAGGTCGAAACTAGTCTGGGTAGTGGCCAGTTTAAAGGATTAAACTAAATTTATTATAACTTTATTAGTACTGTGAGTGGGCCATGATTTTTTCCTTATTTTTTATGTAGTCTAGAAATCCTGGTATAGAGATCAAGCAAAACTTTTTCATTCCACTTGAGCTCTCCAATAAACAGTAGTAGTGGTCTCATACAGGCACTGAAATTCATCGCCCAGGCATTTGCCATCAAATCTTTTTCAGTTGTTTAATTTTTCATTGTTTTGTATGTTTTGTTACTGCTAATTTCTCAGTTATTTCATATAAACTTATTCAGTTGGGATCCCACAGAACCAACTTGACTTCCGTTGTCTATTTCCATATTTAATTTGCCATCCTCACCAAAAATTGTTCCTAAATAGCTGAAAGTTCTACAGGTTTCCCATTCAGGATATATCTGATAATTTCCTGCACATCTTCATAGGCTTTACCTTTTTATTGTTGACGTTCATGCCAAATTTGTTTTGGCAGTTATTCAGTTTAGTTAAAGAATCTTTGAAGACTTGTATCAGATTGATTTAGAAGTACAACTTCAACTCTATAAACTCTAGCTGAGATTAATATTTCCAGTTTTATCAGGTTCAATGCCACTTTCCTTCATAATCATATGATATATATACAGGGTGTTCGGGATAAATTTGACATATTTATAATTAATTATATTTTTCCGTAAGTTACATGTATTAACACACACTTCTCTTCATTTAAAAGTTTGGACCCTTCTTCATTCATATACAAGATGTCAGAAAGGATGGATAGCTGGAACCCACCTGAATCATGGAAGAGAATAACTTGTATCATGATGATTCGTGCCCGCCATCAAAATAAGGATATTACGACTGCTGCCCAATGCTCCCTGAATACAGTAAAAACAATCAGGCATGAACTAGAGACTTGCAATGGTGACTACGAGGATGTAGCAAGAAGAAAGATCCCTAGCAGACGATCTGATTGCGTTCGTACAGCAGAATTCCTCGCAAATCTGCAGGAACAGGTGTTGAAGAACCCTGGCATTGGAATTCGGGCTTTGTTCGTGGAGTTGCTAACTGTAGTCAAGCCCTGGATAACAAGGGTAGCCAATGGTAGGCCGTATGTATGGCAGCAGGATTCGGCCCCTTGCCACACCTCTGGGAAAAGTCAAAAATGGTTGTCTGAAAATTTCTACGACTTCACCAGTCCAAATATTTGGCCTCCAAACTCCCCAGACCTTAACCCCATGGATTATTTTGTATGGGGCGCAGTTGAAAAAGACACCAATCGCACTTCCAGTAATACAAAAGCCCAGTTAATGGATAAAATTAAAACAGTTTTCACGGCCCTTCCCAGGGAGACTGTAGCATCAGCTTGTTCGAGGTTCCGAAGCAGAATTGAAGCTGTGATCGATGCTAATGGTGGTTATTTTGAGTAAATCTTGTTGATAGTATTGTAATTAACTCTGCCTGTAATGTTTTTTTGTCAATTCATTAAATTTAATAGATACAAAGAAGATTTTCTTTTTCCTTACGAAACTGTCAAATTTATCCCGAACACCCTGTATATATATATATATATTATTATTATTATTATTATTACGGGCAACTCCAAGGAGTCCATAGACTCATCGAGGGAGGCTCTAACATCATGTCAAGAACAACTATTCGACATTCACACAGTATCTATCATACCTCGCCTTGAACTCATTCACAGTCATGGCATCCACAACAGACTCTGGCAGCTTATTCCACTCATTCACCACTCTCCAAGTAAAAAAACCTAGCTCTAACACCCTTACTAACCACACTCTTGCCCAGCTTCCATGGATGGCCCCTAGTCCTCCCACCACCAGTCCTATTCTCAAAAATATCTTGTGAATTAATCTTATAGAAACCTTCAGTAATTTGAATGTCTCAATCATATCACCCCTTTTCTGTCTATCAACCAATTTCGGCTACCCACAAATCTTCAATCTGTTCTCATAAGGTTCATTCCATAGACCTAATATCATCTTTGTCACTCGTCTCTGGATCATCTCTACCTTCTCCCCTTCGAGAAGAAACCCTGGCACCCATATCTAGGCACAGTAGTCTAGATGGGGTCTTATTAAGGCTCGATACAGAGGAACAATAACTTGTCTCTACTCATCAAAGTATTCTTCAGTAACCAAGTAATTTGATGAGCTATTTAGCCACTTTTGCAATGTGCCCCCTAAACTTCAACTCCCTATCCACCAACACTCCCAAATCCCTGGCCTCATCAATCTCCTGGAGTACCGTTCCACCAATGTGGTATACTGCTGCTAATCTTTTCACCCCAAAATGCATAACCTTACATTTTGACACATTAAATTGTCATCCATTCTCTTTAGCCCAGTCCTCCAAATCATCCTGCAAAATTTTGACATCCTGTGCACTCATTATTGCTCTACCCAACTTTGCATCATCAGCAAACAAATGAACACTTCCTCTCAGATCCTTTCCTATATCGTTAATGAACAAATTGAACAGTAGTGGTCCAAGAACAGAACCCTGCAGCACACCACTAGACACAGGCCGTCTTTTGGATTCTACTCCTGAATAAACCACTCTCTGATATCTCTCCATCAACCACCCTCCTATCCATCTAACCAACCCTATATTCATCCCCATATGCTGCAGTTTACTGATTAGAATTCCATGCGGTATCCTGTCAAAGGCCTTAGCAAGGTCCAGTAGAATCACTGTAAACCCATTACCCTTATCTAGTTCAGCGGTCACTGTGTTATAAAACCTGAGCAAGTTACTGAGGAATGATCTACCCTTCACAAAACCATGCTGTCCCCCATACAGTATCCCATTTTCATCTATCCAATTCTGTATTTTCCTGTTGACTATTTTTCCCAAGACCTTGACAACAATTCCTGATATGCTGATCGGTCAGTAATTTACAACAGCAGTCTTGGAACCTCCTTTATGCAATGGAACTATTTTCCCCTCTTTCCACCCCTTCGGGACTAACCCAGACCTGAGACTCAAATTAAACAAAATAGTCGAGGGCACTGACAATTCTTTAGTTGCTTCATGTATGACACGTTGGTATACCATCCATTCCCACAGATGTATTGACATTGAGGTTTTGTAATAGACTATTCACCTCTACTTCATTCACCACAATTCCCTTATAAGCTTTGGTTCATTCATTCCTGCAATGTCACAACCTGGATGATATATTCTTGCAAAGTGCTCGCTCAATAATTCCACTATATCAGCTGATTCAGTTACCTCCCTACCATCAGCATTCTTTAAAATCATTCTGCCATATATATTTTTTCTTTTACTTGCAGCATATTGAAAAAAACTGTTTGGGATTCTCTTTAGCCTGCATAGATAATGTTCTTTCATAATCTGCTTTTGCTTTTCTTACCACACTTGTTACCCTTCTGGCCTGCGCTTTATACCATTCATGTGCCTGCCAGTCACCTTTTTCCTTAAATTTCCCTCCACAGTTGTTTCTTTTTTTGCAGCCCAAGCTTAATGGTGTTATTCATCCATTTAACCCCTACTTGATTTATTATTCGGACTCTAGGTATACAGTCAGCCATTGCCTCCTGCAAACACTTCTTAACCGCCGCCCATGCTCTATCAACATCCAGCCCTTGCAGTTTTACATGCCATGGAAGCCCGATAATTCCACATGTACCCTGTCTTAATTGTAAATTCCACACCTTTAGCCACCTCCCAAGTCAAGACCCTATGATCACTCTCACGAATTGGTGGCAACGTGGTCATATTTGTCACAGCCAAATTCTCAGATGCAATTACTAGATCAAGCACTCTCTGACCCCTAGTATTTTCGATTACATGCTGTTGCAGATAGTTATCCCTTAATAAGTGCATAAAATCCAATTCCTTCCTCTCATGTGTCCTCTCCTCCTTCCAATCAATGTTACCATTGTTGAAATCTCCCATAATAATTACCCTCCTTCCACTCATTTTTCTATTTGTTTATGCATACTATCTCCACTATCTATTCCATCACCTGGTCTATAGCAGCACCCAACTTTATATTTTGTTCTGCTAGTCTCAATCTCAACCAAATAGCTCTTTTCTCTATCCTGAGTTCCACTTCTATTCTCCTTGGCTGCAGCTCATCGGCTATCATCAATAACACTCCTCACTCCATTTTATTCTCCCTGTCACTCCTGAACACACCATACCCCTCACATTCAATCCCACTAGCTATATCATCTTCTGTCAGCCATGTTTCACTAATGCCAATAACCTGTGGCCTGGAAGTGCCAACCAAGGCCAAAAATTCTTCCTTCTTGTTCCTAATACTTCTGGTATTAGCATACATGAATTGCAGAAGCTCATTTGTCCCATCCCTATTTTGATGCCTTATACTAACTATCCCATTCTGATTTGTTGTCCTTCGTACTCGCTCGGGCATATTACACACTTTCATACACTCAACTGTCTCCCTAAAGTCTGCATATCTACTCCTCCCCCCCCCCCCCCAATAACTCTAATTTCCCTGATTATGCACATCCACTTCCACTTTATTCAACAACACCTTTTCGAGTCTCCATACACCAAATCCATTCAAATGCAAACCATCCATCTTATATAAATCCTTTCGCCCATCGAACTCGCTCCACACATCCACAAATTCCACACCACTCCTGCATAATCCGCACATGAATCCCACCACGGGCATGGATTTTTATGATTTTCTTACTAAGTCTATGTGAAAAGGGCATCTGCGACCCTAACACTTCTTCTAGTAGAAGGCCTTACTCCCAAAACCCAGTGAGGTATGGGAGTGACCATATGGCATCTACAGATGTCAAATATGAATTTTATTATTATTATTTTGAATTCTGCTGATATTTAATTTAATATTTCCATATTCAGATTTTCCTTGCTGTTGCTGTAATTTATATATAAGTATTCAGAACAAAAAGCTATATAGAAACTGGATTGTAAATAAATAATTTACTGACTACAATTATTTACATGCTGACATTTTGCTAGTTTAAATCTCTCACATCAAAGGCACTTTAATAATAAATGGTCAGTGAAGAAAACACAGAATAATATGACTTTGAGAACAAGAAGAGTCACATGCATTGACTTTGACAATGCCACTCTTCATTATAATTTCTGTTATTAATTCTGACAGGTATATATGGCAGGTACCAAAAAACTATGCGAGATCACACCATTAGTTTCTTGCCAGTTAACTGTGTTCTATACAGCCTGGTTCTCTAAACTTGTGCAGCTTCCAGAAACAGTCTCTGATTGAAAATGGGATTTGTAAAGTAGCTTGACTTTTTCTAAGGCATGTTCTGCCTAGTCTGCCTCTTGGTTGTCAGGATATACTGTGTAAGGATATACTTTTTTATGCAGTTTTTCTGACCAGGATAGTCCATCCTGTCTGTCCAAAATAATGAGCTCTGCATGGCAGGAGATGAAATAGACATCTGAGAAGGAAACAGGTGTAAATTTTTCTAGAGATTTGTATATTTATTGTTTTCTCATTCTCCTGTGTTGTTTCAGGAGGGAACCCAGTTTTCTGTTGTATCTTTGATGCAGGGTAAAGATAAAGTGTATGTATAATCTGGTTTTTTTTGGGGGGGGGGTGTCTTTTTAAGGAGTTTGGTGAGGGTTTCTTTGTTGGAATGAAGTAAGTAGAGCCTATTCCAGGTGCATTGCTAGTCCTGAAGACAAAATTTTCTCTGCCCTGGAGGTTAATATTTTCTGCTCAGGACATGGACTGGTTATTACTAACACCATGTTCCAACATAAAAATGTGCACAAATTCACATGGAGAGAAGAGGCTAGGAATAAGAAAAGTCTCATTGACTATGTTATTGTTGATAGTGATGTTTTCTCCCTGGTGCAGGACACCAGAGTGTACAGAGGATTTGAAATTGGAAGTGATCACTATTTAGTCTTGAGCAGGATAAAATTGAATTTCATATTGAAAAGAATAACATGTAAGAAAGTTTTAAAGCGAATAAAAGTTGAGCAGCTCTCAGATGTGAACTGTAGACTAAAATACAGAAAGATTATTGAAAAGAAAATGAAGGAGTTTGAGAACAGGAATCAAACTTTGGAGATTCAGTGGCAAACTTTGAAGAAAACATTGATTGATTCTGCCAGAGAGGCATGTGGTGAGGTTGTGTGCAAGGATAAAAAAAATCAGAACTCCCTGGTGGACACAAGAAGTTAAAGAGGCAGTGAAGGAAAAGAAGAAAACATATCAAATGTTCCTGGCAAATAAGTCTGCTTGTGCTCTTAGAGAATACAGAGACAAATGTAAGAAAGCTAAACAGTGTGTAAAACTAGCTAAACAAAAGTCATGGGAGGACTTTGGCAAGAATATAGAAAATAAATATCAAGAAGGTGGCAAAATATTCTGGAGGTTGTTGAAGAAGCTTAGGAATGGAGGAAAGAGTGCTGTAAAAGGAGTTAGAGATGATAAAGGTGACATGAAAACAGGAGAAAAAGATATTCTTGAAGTATGGAGTAATTACTTTGAAAAAATGCTAAATGAAACAAGCAGTGATAACAGCACAGTGATAAAAAAACACTGACCAGGCATGCAGTCAGGAATACATATCCATACTTGAAGTAGAAAAAGCCATCAAAGGCTTGAAATGTGGAAAGGCAGCAGGAGTAGATGATATTCGACCAGAAATGCTGAAGTATGGTGGTATAAAAGTCTTACAGTGGCTGCACTGCATAGTTCAGAAAGCCTGGACAGAGGGACGAATTCCCGATGATTGGAGTAGAGATCTCATAGTACCCATATATAAAAAGGGAAATAAAACTGAATGTGAGAATTACAGAGGTATTTCCCTACTGAGTGTTCCTGGCACGATCTGTGCAAGTATACTTGAGAAACGGTTGAGAAGAATTGTGGAAGAAAAGCTTGGTGAAGAACAAGCTGGATTCAGGCTAAATAGAGGCTGTCAGGATCAGATCTTCACTTTACGACAAATAGTCAAGAAAACATGGGAATATAACAAAGATCTGTATTTAAGTTTTGTCGATTTGGAAAAGGCATATGACAAGGTGCCAAGAGAGAAGCTATTCAATACACTGCAGTTATATGGTGTCAATGGGGCATTATATCAAGCAATACTTAGTCTTTATTTGAGTTGTAAGTCAGCAGTTAGAATTGAAGGAAGTACAGGAAGATGATTTAATGTTAAATCTGGTGTGAGACAAGGATGTACATTATCCCCTCTGTTATTCATTATCTATATGGATCACATTATGAAGGAATGTGGTATTAAACCTGATATCAAAATTGGAGATGTTAATGTCAGCTCTTTGCTTTATGCAGATGATGTTATATTTCTAAATAAATCCGCTACAAGTCTGCAAGATTCTCTGACTAAATTGAATAGCTGTTGTAATAGATATGGTATGAAGGTCAGCAATAAAAAGACAAAGACAATGAAAATAGGTAGAATCATTGAAAATCTCAACTGTGTTGTGAATGGAGAACCTGTGGAACAAGTAAAACATTTCAGCTACTTAGGCACGATTTTTACTGAAGATGGTAAATTAAATATAGAAATAGACAACAGAATCAGCAAAGCTGGTATGGTGGGAAGTCAATTGAATAAATTCATATGGAATAAGAAAGAAATTAGTCGGAACACTAAATTAGCTGTATACGAGACAGTGTTCAAACCAGTTTTAACTTATGGATCTGAGAGCTGGGTCAGAAGTAAAACACTTGACCAAAGACTAGAGACCGCAGATATGAGAGTCCTGAGAAAGATTATAGGCGTGAACAGATGGCATCAATGGCAATATCATATTAAAAATGAGGATAGGAAAGAACTTGACATTGTCAACATCCAGGAATGCGTTAGCAGAGCTAATCTTAGGTGGTATGGTCACTTAAATAGAATGGGAGAGGAAAGATTAGCAAAACAAGTGTTCTCTGCCAGGTTGGCAGCAAAACGACCCAGAGGAAGACCAAGATATAGGTGGATTGATACAGTACAAAGTGCCTTAGACGATAGAAATATAAGATCTGATAATGTTGGAGTCTTGACAAGTAACAGACTGATTTGGAGGAAAATTGTAGATAGGAAGTTAGTAATGATGTAATTTTTTCATGTAGTACTGTCATATCCTGTACACCCCTTGAGGGTACATGGCGGGAATTTGATGATGAAGTTTCTGGGTAGGATAGTAATGTGAAGTGATATTTAGGAATCTGTGTGTGTGTGTGTGTGTGAAGGGGGGGGGGGAGCTTACTGTAGACTGGATGAATGTGCAAGACCCATCCACTTGCTTTGTAACTGAACTATCCAAGAAGAGTAAAGACCCTTCTTTTTCCTCTTCCACAGAAAACTAATTGGGTGATAGATATTGTTGATGAGAAAGAGTCTGTGGGCTATGTTACTAAATGGCAAAGGTATCATCTACATACCTTAACTATACTTTGAGCTTGGGATGAATTTAATGCCAAAGATTCAGATGATTTCGCGTATGAGTTAGCAATAAATAGTCGAGACAATTCTTTCAATTTATTATTATAATCGTGTGTGTTCAGGATCACCATAGCATTGCCTTTATATGCTTTCACTATTACTATGCTTTGGTTTAGTTTTAAATTTTTCAGAACTGCTTTTTCTCCCTAAGAGATATTGCTTCTTGGAGGGATTTAATTTTTAAGTAAACAGTGACTTGTACTCTAATGATGTCTGCCTTCAACTTGTGGAAGGCAGACATCAAATATAATGGCAAACAATTCGCTTTGATGGCGAATTGTTTGCCATTATATATATGTGTGTGTGTGGAACTTTTTCAAAGCAACAGAAAAATTAAACCCTTCACTTAGAATTTTAGTTTCATTGTCCAAATGTTTATAATCTGACATGTTATGGTTGTGTGATGTATACTTTTTGATGCACTGCCCTATCTACCCATCAGCATTAATAATAGAAATTACCACAAAGTACAATTATTGCCCTCCATGTACATGACTGCTCCTTGAGATAATTTCATTCACTGTCTTCACTGATTGCGTGTTGTTAAAATGTGTGTGTGTGAGAGAGAGAGAGAGAGGGGGAATGCTAGCCTGAGCTAGCAAAATGTTACTTAAAATTATAATGACAGAATTAACTCACATAAAATATTATTTATTAGTAGAATTTTTGCCTGAGTATCACAAGCATCTTCAGTACATGTAAAAATGCTAATTAAACCATAACTGACAATTTCAAAGGGTGCCACCTAAGTAGCTCATGTAAGATCTAAAAAAGGTCATTAAGTTTCCTAACTTAATGCAAAATGTAAACTTATAAATAATGTGATTCTTTAGTCAGTAAATTATTTATAGGCATTCCAGTTTTTGTGTATTTATTTTTGTTTCAGAAACTTTGATGTGAGTCGACAAATTTAATTTAGTTTCCACCTCCAGTAACTGGCTTTTCACTATTGACCATGGTTCCCATGTTTATATTGTGCTGTTACTCTGATGTCATGTGGGACAGATGGATGCATAGATGGGCAGAAGTTGCAGTTACTGTCCTTTGGGAATGTATACAGACTTAAATGTTGAAGCCATGTAGATGTAATGGAATTAATAAACATCAATCAGGAATATTCCTCAGTGATACATATTATTCTTTCATTTAAAGTGGCAGCGAAGTTGTGAACAGCTGTGATTCCGTTGGTTGGTAGCAGAAACTCCTCCTAACCACAAAACTCATTGGAAAAAGGCTGCACTACTTTACAGAAGTAAATGTACATCTTTCTTTAGTCTGTAAATTAAAGATACCAAGAAATTATATACTTGGTTTAATTCTTTTCCAAATGTAAGCAAACAAAGTTTGTGCCTGAAATATAATCAGGACAGGACAACTTGTATATAGAAGCTAATGACTTCACTAATTATGGGATTCTAAGGCAAGTGATTAATATCACTTGTCTTAGTATCCCATAATGCAAAGCACATATCCTTATGGATATGTATAATGCTGTGCATTATGGGAAGGGTCACTACCCAGACCGGTTTCGACCTTTATTGAGGTCTTGTCAGTGGAAGCCAAACCCAGAAGTGCCACTAAGGCTGAGGTAACAGAAGTTATTTTCAGACAAAGCAAATTATGTTTGCTTATACTTGGAAAAGGATTAAACCAAGTATATAATTTCTTGGTATCTTTAATTTATAGTATAACCAAGTGGAAAAACTTCCAACAACTTAATCTGTCTTTAAAAACTATTCTATTCTCAGTCAATTTAAAGTATAAAACTACTTTCATCCAAGAAACACCAATCCTCTGCCTTCAGCTCAGTGGCCAAGAGCTTCCAGTGATGTATAAAGATGTCTAAATTCCTTTAAACATCTTTACGTAATTTTTCTATGAACAAATTTTATTATCAGTTGAATTATTAATTTAGGATAAAAAATCAGATGCATTTGAATTTTGTTGATACAATTTTAAGCAATCTTGTCAGAATCATATCCTATTGCAAATAAAAGAATGATGCAGAAAATTGACTAGACTGTAAAAAAATAATCATGCCTCATGGTAAAATTCATCAATGGGAACATTTCATTTATTAACAACAAGATGAATCAAGCAATTGTATAGTACGCCCACAGATATGAGACTCTTTGACACTTTTGCGCATGTCAACAGAAAGAGAATCCATTCCGATAATAGGGTAATCAATCTGTATTGTGGGATGAGTTGTTTATTATTACACGTCGAAAAATTAACTTCTCTTTTAGGATCATTGTAGTTTTTAAAGTGGTAACTATTTTTACTTGTACGATAGTTGGAAAATTTTACCTATAAAGCACGTGATTTCACATGTTGTTGACCAATTCGTTCATTGCCTTATTTCTTTCTTCCCCTTCAACATGAATTGACTCTTCTTGGCAGTCTGCCAATGAGAGCTCTTGCTTATGTAGTCAGACTATATTTACCATTTTTACATCATTTTAACTGAAACTCTTGTATTTTATTGCAGATTATATTAAATAGGCATCAGATGTAAGAGAAGCATAGTCTTCTCTTACATTAAATGTTCTGTTCATTACCTTCTCTGCCATTATAGAACTGCTCTTAGCTGTTTGTGATACAGAGTATGATATATTATGATATGAGAAGAATAACTGATGAACAGTATATAATGAGAGTGAAGAAATGAGGATGACAGAAGTGAGAGAGGAACAGAGGTGGATGAAAAGAGAAGATTAGAGTTGTTAAGAATTGTCTTTCAAAAAATAAATACAAGGAAGGAATATTGGTGTTTTTACTATTTTGAAAGTTTTTGTGGATAAATTTATTTTTAGTGGTAAATGTGACTTGAACATTTGTGGTACATTTTCTGTATACATTTTCATAAATTAAATGCAATTAAATTGTCAAATATGGCAAGTATTTATCAATTTAGTTGCTGTGGTCTGTGCAGTTGACAAAAGCTTATAAAAGAAGAATAAATATATTTTGTAATAAAATATGAGCAAATAACAGTTTGTACTTCAGAGGATGACTCTTAGTAAATTGCAGTATGGTAGCTGCTCTTCTAAGCATGACACCCAGACCAATACCTAAGTCTTCTACAGACGATTTGATGCCTACGTCACACTGAATGGCATGGTATACGAAGCAGTAGCTGCCTTAATGCTTCCTTTCTAGTGGTCTCATCACCACCACCACCATTACAGTAGCACTACCAACTTGCGAGACACAAATGGTATTGCTTCAGGAGCTAGATGATATCCCTACTTTGAGGCATTCATTCATCATTTCACATTAAGGACGTAACTGTTCTGTTCATGCTTTTACTATAGTATGGCTTAGGGACTATCAGTCTTACCTAACCACTTTTAATTATTTATAATTGAGATATCGCCAGGTCAGGGCTGGCCATGAACGTGGTCAGTTGAGCATTTTACCTTAGTCTGATAGGTATGAGTACGAAACTTGAACTATCTTCATCACTATTCCTTGAGTCTATAAGAAATTTCAATTATGTTTAACACTACATTCAGTTTTAGTTTGGTGAATATGGGAATTAAACCATTCTCCTAGGCTAGTTTCACTTTTTCATTATTTGCAAGAAAGAAGTTTTTATTTATTGATTTCAAAAAATGTGAATATACAGATAGAAATTAACATACCAGAAACAGTAATTGGTTAAGTAAGTTTGGAATATATTTTAATTATAACGATAAATTTTTTTGATACCTATTTTCAGATACCTTTAAGTGGATATGGAGGCATTAGTAAGATTCATATAAAGGAATTAGATAACAAAGGAGGAAAACATTCACTTTACTTGAAATCCCATTTTCCAGGAGAGAAAATTATTACTAAATTTACAGTCCATAATAGTGGTGTTAGAGCAGGTTTTGTCAAAATTCTATGTTTTGGTGGTAAGTATTGTATGCTTAAATATTTTGCTCCTTGTAATCTTTTATAAGCAATGCTTCAACTGTTAATGTAGCTGCAATTTTTATATTATTGCATAAGCATCATTTTGTTAAGTAGGCAATGAATTTGACTTTCACAAAAATAATTTGTAATTCATTGAGCTTATTGCATATATTCTTATGTGCTACATGCTAGTGCATATCAAAGTTTATATATTCTTAACTCTTCTTAGCTTGAATTATTAATTGGTTAAAAAAACAACTTTTTTCAATAAGTTCTAGATGTTTAATTTTTATATTTGTATTTTTTAGTGCTGTAAAGGTTTATCCTGATGATCTGTTTCAGAAAAAAAAAAAAGTGAAACATGTTGGGCATTTGCTTCAATAAGTAGCACACTGACAGTTTGGGGGGGGGGGATTTCTGCAAAAATACGAATGAATCCAAACCTGGATTGAATTCCCACTGTCCCAACAGTAGCTACAAGATGCACCCTCCTCTTCCATTTCAGAAAAATAGATGCAGCCTATAGCAAACATTTAGGGATCACAAGAATAGTTTATTTTAGTGGATAGTTTGCTATAGTGAATTTCTTTTATTAGTGATCTCCTTTGCAGGACAAAAGAAATTCACTGTAGCAAACTATCCACTAAAATAAACTATTCTTGTGAATCCCTAAATGTTTGTTGTAGCATGAGTCAAGTGTATTGCAGCTAAACATTCTCAAGCAAGAAATGGTAACTTGCCAAAGAAATGGAAGTTCAAAGGTGACACTAAGCTTGCTGACTACTTAAGAAGGCAAATTTACTCATCTTGTCATGATATGCTAGATTAGGGGGTCAGCAAACTTTTTCTGAGAAGGGCAAAATAAATATTTCATGCTTTGCAGGCCAAAAGGTAAAATCGAGGATATCATGTATCTATATATAATAACCATCCTTAACTGCGAGCTGGGTAAAATAAAAAAAAGTTGGGCAATAAAAAAAGAATTCTATTCTTTATGAGACATAATTATGCTTAATTGGGTTCAAAAATAGTGTTCCCAATCATCAAAAATCTCATCACATATGGCTAATCTGTAACAAGATTTTCAGTATTTCATCTTAGAACATTTGTTTTCCTAACAACCTAATTTTAACATAAACATGCAGACAATATTCAACCATATAAATTTGTCATAGATGTGACTAAGAAACACATTGCACTTAAGAACTGAGTGCAAGTGGGAGTGGTGGCAGCTTACTTCAATGCCAGTGCAATATATGGCCACTGTTGCAGTGGCATATGTTGTTGGGGAAAAAATGTCTGTAGGGAATATGCAAATGAAGGGCATAGCCAGAATCACATTAAAACTGCTTTATGGATCCTGAAACAGCAATTTTATTATTCTCTCATGAAATTTATTTAAAAATCATCCTTAGCTTCTGGGTCTTGCAATAATGGGTGGCATGCTAGAGTAGGGAGGTTGAACGAAGAATGCTTTTTATCTGAGTTTGTTTGGTGGAATGCTAGAGCCAACATGTGTGCAGGAGTAGGAAGGTTGAATGGAGAATGCTTTTTATCTGAGTTTGTTTTTCCAGTGAGAAAGATTATAGGTGGCAGTAAGCCTCCTGTATTGAGATTCTTGATAGTTGTGTCCTATATTGGCAGTTTATGGTACTGGCCATTACAGTTTTCAACTTGTAGAACATTTTTTCACTTGGTTATAAATTAAATTAAAAATATCAAGAAACTATATTCTTGTGTAATTCTTTAACCAAGTTTAAGCGAACACAGTTTGCATGTGAAGTATCTTCACAACTAAGCTACTTATATATAGAAGCTAATGACTTCACATTCTTTACTTGCCTTAGTATCCCATAATGCAAAGAATACATCCTTTTGAATGTGTATAATGTTATGCATTATGGGAAAGGCCATCACTAAGGCCAGTTTCAACTTTTATTGAGTATTCTCAATAAAAGTTGAAAGTCATCTTAGTATTCCTATACTAAGTATTAGAATACTTAGTATAGGAATGCAAAAGAGCCGGATAGTATTATGAGAAAGAAAAGACAGATGGACAGTATGTGGGAAGGAGGGGGAGGCCTCAGAACTCCTTTATATCATAATGTAGCCAAAGGTTATTTCTTTTTCACCAGTGTCATGCAGCTGAACAACCAAAAGACCAATTGAAACTAAAGTACAGAGATGACTGATACCAACTCAAGGTAGCTATCTCAATTAACTACCTTGAGTTGGCCTTCTCTGCCTGGAATTGCTCTCTACAATTGATCCCTAAGACCACAGTGAACTAAGAGGATGGAATCATTTAAAACACTTAATAGTACAAATAGAATTTTATCCCCCCCCCCCCTGATAAATATTACATACTGTGGGTGGTCTACACCAACTAGTCTAAATACAAACATCATATGACTGGAGACAATAAAATTTCCACAATACAATATTGTAAAGCATTGGTATATCATATTGCTGGTTTTCAAATTCATTTTTTCCTAACTTTCCATAAGTGGTATTTTAATTCATTAATTATAAAAATTCTTTCCCATTGCTGGCAGGTGGAGGGTACTTCAAAAAATAACCTGTTCTGATGTAAATAATGGAATGCCCAACACATAACATAATACGCAGGGCAAGAGGGCAGCTGTAGAATGCATGCTCTGCTGTTTTTAATCTATAACCGATTGGACTCCAATGTTAAAGTACCTCCATTTTATGGCATTTACTGGAAGGTGACCATATGCAATTCTCCAAACGAGATTCCTCCTGTTACAGTATCTTTGGAATTTCAGTAAGTTATGAAACCAAGTGTTATTTTCAGTACCCAACTGTGGCAGTTCTTGGCAAAAGATGCCAAAGATTTCTTTATACCAAGTTTTGCTTTTATTAGTGGAAAAAATGTCAATTGCGAGAACGGAGTAGCAATCTTAGCGTTATGCACAGAATGTTGGTAGTATTCAGGAACAATCTCAAGCTTTTTGTACCTTTATAATCATTTACTCCAAATAGCGGGAGATGAAAACCCAGGTAGTACTGAAGAAGGTCTGCACATGTGTGATTGATCCAATATTTTATGGATTTTTGAAGCTGTATTGCTTAAATAGCAGAAATAGCATTTGGAAGACTAAAGCATCCATGCTTCTTTGATAGTTGAAGAAATTCCTTTTTAACTTCTTGGTATTGGCTGGACTGAAAAAATTGCACAGGTGTTTACTATATCATTGCATTTTCCTTCAGCTTTTGTAATGTCTATAATATTTATTATATATAACTGAGCAGGGAACATTTTAAGTACTATGGGCTTTAGAAGAAAAGGAATGTGGCTCAATTTTTCAATCTTCTAAGGCTTCATCTTTTTTGTTTATAAGTTCTTGAACAGGTCATACTGGGTTAGTGGAGAAGGAAATACCAAGTATAGTGAGATGTTCTCTCACTTAGGGGTTATCCCGAAGAGAATTTTTAATTTTGTCTTGTCATCATTGGCAGTTAATCCATTGATTTTGCCAAAATACTAAAAAAGATGTATGCGGAATCATTATCCCTCAAAGTGCAATGGACTAAGAGGGCAACCTCTTAGTCCATTGCTTGACTCCTTTTTTTTTAAATTCTGACTGGGTCTGATAGGAACCCATTAACTAAGAGGCCAGTAGTTGAATTGTGGCATAGGCTCCTTTAATAACATATAGCAGCCTTTTGCCCACACCAATTTGCTGGAGGATGTGGAACAGAAAGGTATGCCAGACATTGTCAAATTCTTGAGCAAGGTCCACTGATAGCACAGCCATTGGCTGCTTTTTCACATTGACTGGGCAGAGTAGATTGTGTAGCAGAAACAGATTAAATTCTACTGTTCAGCCTGGAACTCCATATGCTTGTGCTTTCAATTATATATTCATTCCTACTCTGAGCTTGTTATTGATAATGTGGAAAAATCTTGTAGTTAGTATAAGATAGAGCAATAAATCTCCAGCTGTTGATTAAGATATTATCCCTATTAGCTTTTGGAATGAGGATGATATGGCTTGCTACAAATTTACGTGGTGTGTGTCTTCTAGAGGAGAAAAGAATTAAACATCATAACTGGAATGAGGAGAATAAATCTTAGGCCTCGTGGTGAACTTCTGCCACTAGACATCAGATCCTGGGATATTAACGGAAAGCCATTAATGTTCCAAGAGTTATAATTTCCCAATGAAAGGTGCCAGGGATGTTTTGGGTGGTAGACATGGCTTCACCATGCACACAGATTTGGGTGATAGTCCTTTCGTTGTGAAATTCAAAGCAGGAACCGATATCTTGATTCGGTATAAGCCTGGAGATTGGGGTTGCAAATCCTCCATGTGTTTGCTAGTTGAGCATAGTCAAGACATACTTTTAATTGTGCATATCCCACTTTTCCACTTCTGGGATGTATTCCTATTTTGACTATGGGGTTTTCAATTCCAGTCTAGTCTCCAGCTGCTATGATGTAGTGGGTAACATATAAATACAGCTGCATTTCCTGGAAGAATTTTTTCCCCCACTGTTCCATTGGATGGATCATAAATATTTATGAACCTTATTACACATCCACAGTATGTCCAGTCTGTTGTCAAGATTCTCCCATCTGCATCCCTCTGGATATTACAGAATAATGGGGGAGGGGATAAAAATCCCCTATTCCAGTCCTGTCAAATCTTCAAACGCTCCAATTAGAGAGACTGATATTTATCTGTTAAAGTTTTCATATGGAGAAACAAAAATTGGATATTATGGCATAGCATAAGTTTTCATACAGCTTCTTGTTTAACTTTAGATTTTGGATGAACCTGATAAGCTCTTCAGTCTGTGAAGGAACAGTTGTGTAGCCTGCTTTGTAAATTCTTTGCCAGTTTTTTTACAGCCAGTTTCATGGCTACTGTTGATTTGGAAACTAGTTATTTTCTTTTCATTTAGATGATAATTGTGCTGAGAAAACTTTGCATCAGTAAACTTCATGTTTTCTTTAATTGTATCTCTCTCTTCCCCTTTATCAGTACAAGTTGGTTCATCATAAACTCTTCTGAGCCTGAGGAGTCATTTGACAATCTACAAGCTTCTCCATCTGTACATTTTTTATCATTTCTTGTCCTTTTTGATTTTGTTCCCTTTTTTTTTTTTAGTTATTTTATTTTTTTTTTTTTTTGTTTATCCTCAATTTTTTTATTAATTTATCTTTTCTTTTTTAATGATCTTGTCTGCATATGAAGTTCTTTTGATGTTTGCTTGCTTTTCCGTTTCTTCTCCAATTTCTCCTTTCCTTGTATAACAGTTTTATTTGTTTGCCTTTGGTCTTGTATCCATTCATTTCTATTCAGCAACACCTTATTATACTAGATTCATTATTGTTAATTTCAGCTAACGCTATTCCTTTTGTATTTTACTGGGAAAGTGGTTCCTGCAGTTCTGGGATTTTAGGGCAATTTTTTTTTTTTTTGGTTGATTTTTTTTGTTTACCAAGTATAGTTTGTTTGAAATCACCATCTTAATTAGATGGAATTGGAAGATCCGAGAACAGTTGGATAGTTGCCTTTTAGTCAGTTGACACCTAAGTGATATGAATCACAGAACACACACACACACACACACACACACACACACACACACACACACACACACACACACACACACACACACACACACACACACACACACACTCTGCTTCTGCACTCTAGGATAATTCACCATAACTTGCTGTACCAATTCAATTCCTCCAAGATTGAATGTTGATAAAATTTGCTATGGACAGCTTCATAGCCATGTGAAGGTGTCCTTACCAGAAAACCAGTTTGGATCTTCATCTGATATATCATTTTGTATGTTACTGATTTTACCCCATTTCATTTTCTGTATATTCCATTAGAAATCTTTCAATTTTTACTGTTTAACCTGGCTTCCTACCATAACAAGAATTATAGTGCTACCTTGGAATGTAAAACCCTGTAGTAGTTCATCCCTAGTTTCCACATCTTTAACTCAATTAAATATTTCCCTCTGTCATATGACTTGAAAGAATAAATCTTGCTAGCCCCTACTATCTCTTTTAAAATCTTAGTCACTTGTCTCACTTCTTCACATCCTTGAATTTCAATTCCTAGAGTTTGCAACCTTGAAGGAATTGAATTGGTGCTATTATTTCAGGAGGGGGGTTAAAACCTTTGCTTTTGATTATAAGAGAAGCCATTCAATCGCAAGACTGAAAATTAAATAATTTCATGATATAGGAACAATTCTACAAATGAATTTATAGTAGCTGAGCTACTATAAAATGGTGGCTGTAAGTAATCCCATAATGCAGATATTAACTGGACTACTAACAATCTTAATAATTACTTAAATAACCCAGTGTGGGTGGAAGTACTTCTAGCACCAGTAAAATAAAATGAAAATATAAGAGTGAAAAACAAAGGAAAGGAGAGCTTGGTCCATCTTTACCACGAGTTGCCTCAGTCCTGGAGATACCTCAGATGCAAACTTTGTTTGCTTACGCTTGGATAAAGGATTAAACTAAATTTATTGTAGTCTAACCAAGTGGGGAAAAACTTCCAACATCTTTCTCTAAATCCAGAGTAATTTAATAATAAGGTGATGCACCTTTTGGCAACTCGTACAGGTAAATGTGACTTCTCCATTGCTTCTGCCTTAGTATCACCACTTCTGGTTCTGGCTTCCAGTGACGAGACCTCAATAAAGGTCAAAACTGGTCTGGGTAGTGGCCCTTCCCTTAATGCATAGCATTATACATGTCTGCAAGGAGATGTGTTTTGCATTACAGGAGATACCGAGACAAGGAGTGATGAGAGCTTGGTCCACCTTTACCACGAGTTGCCTCAGTCCTGGAGATACTTCAGGCACAAACTTTGTTTGCTTACACTTGGATAAAGGATTAAATTAAATTTATTAAAGATAAAAAAAACCAAAGTACATGCCAAAATTCCAAGGTATGTTTTCAGTGCAGAAATACTTCTCTAAAAACTCTGAGTGATCTACAAGATCACTCTAAATCTCACTGAGTGACACTAAAGGATCCCTACTAATCTCATTACTCTGGACCTGAATCACTCCAGGACAGAAAACCAGCCAAAATGAGCAGAACCTCTACTCCTTGGGAAACAAGCTTAAGTGCTGGCCCTTCTTCAAAAACTAAGGTGATCCCTCAGATCACCAAATCAGTGAGTCATCCGAAGGATCATTTAACTCATTACTCGGTGACAGGCTCACCATACCACTGAGCAGAACCTCTCTCACTGAGATTCCATATTTGGTATCTAGTGGAGGATTTCCAGATTATTTAAAAAAATAAAGCATACCTACAATAATAACATATTATCAGATTCCCAACTTTTTATGGATGGAAGTCACATAAAAAAAAATAAATAAATAAATAAAAAAAAGTCTTCCATAACATTTTGTAGGATGGTATATTTAACTTGCATCTTCTTTAGTAAAGAAACATATATCTCGAAGATGTGTAAACTTTAAAACATTTTGTTTAGAGTGAACTGCTTCTCAGCACCTTCTGCACCTATGTGGAAATTCATAAATAACATGCTTTCATTTTGGCAGCTTACCTACAGAGAACAATATCTTCAAATTTTCAACTCTTGTATCACTTGTTTTTAGTGTGATTCAAATAGCATTCTGTGAAGTTTTTTTTACCAGATAGCTTGCAGAAGTTTCATTAAAATTTTTACTTCAGTTATTCAAATTACATTGTGTTCTCAAGGATTGTTATAATTTTAAAAAGTCATCTTGTATTGTTTTTAGCTCATTGTTTAGTGATGACTGTTAGGAAATGGAGATATTTCTAATAGGGCTGGTGCATATGTTATCATGACAGGTTCATCTTCACTACACTACTTGTCGACATCTTAGTAGTATAGAACAAGTAATAAAATTATATGAAGTAATTTAGTTAATGAATTGTAATACATGCTAATTCAATTTTTTTCTCCTCTTTCAATGTTTTCTCCATTAGATGATAAATTGCATCACACAGTACCAGATACATTGATCACTATTCAGCCTTCGGAATTTGTCCTCCTGGATAATGAAAGCAGAGTAAGTTATTATGTGATGTTAATATATATTAACTATTAATTAATTGCTGATGACCATAGATTGTCATGACACGTGGTCATGTGCAGTCATGCTACTTTTCTATGTCATCACAACTAACAACAAGTACAGCAATAAAGTAGTACATATCCATTGTCCATTAAAAGAAAGAAAAACACATGTTTGAGCATCAATACATGTGTGTTTGTCATAGATTACACACACATGCACGCACACACAGAAACACAATTTTAAAACATCCTAACATTATTCTGAATTCAAATTAAATTCTGTGTGCATGTGGGTGCGTGCCTACCTGCAGACACGTATGTATTTATCTATGCATACACACACACAGGAGGAGGGGGGGGGGAGAGAGTATCTATCTCCATTCTGCACCAGTGATCTGCCACTCAAAATAATAACTGTACCCAATATGCCTAATCATTTAGACATATTACAAAAAACACAGTTCTGAAAATGAAAAATTATGCGTATATATAACATTTCATTCCTACTAGAGCAACTCATCAGGGAGATCATTATGTTGCACAAAATACGACCAACTTGCAGTAATTTTCAAAGCATCTTTAACCATTTCACAAGCTTTAATGTTGACTCAGTTATTGGATTGATAATCTCCTTTTGAGAAAATGTAGAAGTGTTACTGGTAGATTCTGCAATAAATCTGCAACCAGATTTATTAGTATTTGGGAAATTACATGTTATTTCTGCCAACTCTTTAGACAGTTGTTCTGAGTTCACTATTTCCTGTAGGTTAAGGACTAATCTCTATTCATTTATTTTAAGGTTAATATCAGGGTAAGAGTCCTAAACCAAACTTAGTTTATGGAATAAACTTTGTGTAGTCTTCAGTCTATCTAGTCTGACATCTAGGCCTCTTCTTATGGACACCAGAGATAGTTACACTCTATATTTCATCTTTGAGGTAACATGATCACTTCATGAAATATACCCTCACTTAATGTTAAAAAATAATAATACACAAATGTTTCATTATTCATATTTACAAATTTAGGGACACAAAACACACGTGTTGAAATGATTATTTTACTTATCATTAGTAAAATAACACTTGATGTTTCGACCCCTGTACTGAGGTCATCATCAGAAAGATACATGTGTATAGGAAACCAAGCTACATGCTCTTGCACTCTATAAAGGAAATTAAATCTATTATGTTAATAATAGATTTAATTTCCTTAGCCTTTTTCTTAGATCTTTTACTTAGCCTGAACTCTAGTGATGAAAATAAATAAATGAAATAAATAAAAAAACTACAAAAAAACTCTGCTAAAGTCCTCCTGTGCTAAGATTCTTCTGGATTTGTACAATTCAGATTGTTATACTACAATTTTCGTCTGTACTTGTACAGTTCAAGTTGCTATTGAATGTTAAGGGGAAAAAAAAAAAAAAAACTTCACCAAGTCTTCTTGTATTGAGATTTTTCTTTGGCTTGTTCTGGTTGCTATAAAGGTTGCAAATGAGTTCTCCACATTCTTGGAATGGTTAGACCATTTTTGTTCAGATTTGGATTATGTTTGAGCATTTCACATGCTTCTTTCCTCTCGAACCAGATTTTTGTGCCGTGTAGGGACTTGGTACCTTACCAATCAGTTCTGTGGTATGTTTGGAGTGCATGGTCAGAAAGGCCGGTTTTTCCAAAATGGAGGTATTTAATGTGTCGTTTGTGTTTGTCCTTCCTAATTGGGATGGTTCGCCATGTTTCCCTGATGTAGGGTAGGTTACAGGTGCATTGTATTTTGTAAATCCCTGGGTGAGCTAGGTGTGGAAGAGGATCTTTGGAAGAACTGAGTAGGTGTCTTAATTTTGTCGGGGGTTTGAAGGTGGTTTTGATGTTGTATTTGTCTATTTTTTCAGAAATGCCTCTAACATAAGGTATAAAATAGCATTCTTAAAATCTTTTTTGTTTTTAGTGGTATCTCTGTGGAGGATCTTGTGAATAGTTTTTTTAATATATCCATTTTTTATAAATGTATGGTTGATAATCTCATATTCCTGGTTTAGAGCTTGTTCATTTGAACAAATAGTTTGAGCTCTGTGTTTGGGTGCTTATGACCCCTAGTTTTTGTGTTGGGTGGTGATAAGAATTTTTGTGTAATGGCTGGCCTGTGTGTGTAGGTTTGCGGTGGATTGAGAAAGAGAGCCAGCCTGAGGGAAGACATGACGAATGTGTGTCTAGGAATGGAAGAGAGTTGTTTTTTTCCATTTCAATGGTGAATTGGATGCGTTTGTGTTGTTTATTCAGGTGGCTAAGGAATGTATTTAGTGCTTCGTGGCCGTGGGGCCAAATGGTGAAAATATCGTCGACGTATCTGAGCCAAACTTTGAGCTTTAGACATGGTGACTCTAGAGGTCATTGCTCAAAGTCTTCCATATAAAAGTTAGCTATTGGGGCAAAGTGGTGAGCCCATGGCTGTAACCTCTTTTTGAATTTAAAAATTATTTTGCCACACGAAATATCCGGAGCAGAGTACATGGGCAAAGAGGGCCATTATGTCATGTGGAAATATGTTCTGTAGGAGCAAGATATTATGATTGATTGGGAAATTGGTGAAAAGAGAAGTTATGTTAAAGCTAACTAATAAATCTTGGGCATTGAGTGGAATGTTTTTAATTTTGTTTATGAAATGTGTATTTTTTATGTAGGAAGGGGAATGACCTACCATTTTATATGGAAGACTTTGAGCAAGCTTAAGGAGGGGTGCTTAAGGGTCAAAGCTCTTTAACTGAGAGGAGACCTCCACATAGCCTTTAAAGGAATGCGGAGAACCGACCAGGGCTTCTGACCTAATGTCTAATCCTCACCTTCTCATGGTGCGCCCTGTTGGGTATCTACTTTGATACTGAATGAACGAGGAAGGGCTGGCAATTTGGTATTTAACCGACCAAATTGTATTCTTATTGATTAAACCAAAATAAAAAACCAAAATAAAAAATGATGGTACAACATGACAAAATTTCATGCCGGCTGGGGCGTCGCCCGGTTAAACAAGGCCCCCGTTGTTTTCGCCAGGGAACCAGGGCGAACAGCGAAAAGTCAGCTACTGGAACAAATCTGAAAATAAACCCCAACTCAACATCACCAGAGTTAAAGATCGGTACTATCAATGTAAGAAGCCTGAATGGCAAAGAAATCGAGCTAGCTGAGGAATTAGATAAGTACCATATCGACATAATAGGGGTGACTGAAACAAAAAAGACCAAAACTGGTGGTGAGATCTTTCTGAGCAATAAATGCAAAATGTTATATTCAGGCAATGACAATCAAGGAAAAGAACGAGTAGCCATAGTATTCAACACAAAATACGAGGCTAATCTTCTTGAATGGCAGTCAGTCTCAAGTAGAGTAATGTGGGCAAATATGAGAATGGAGAACTGGACAATGAGACTTATTTGTGCCTATGGTCCCACAGAAGGTTCTACTAAGGTAGAAGTGGAGGAATTTTTTGACGGTTTAGAAAAAGCAACTGACACAATGAAAAAAGGAAAAGTTGGTCCTTGTTGGGGATCTAAATAGCAGAGTAGGAAATGATTGTGAGACATACAAAATTATTTTGGGAAAATTTGGAGAAAAGAGCAAAGCTAATAATAATAGCAAATATCTGTTGGATTTCTGCTCAGGACATGGACTGGTTATTACTAACACCATGTTCCAACATAAAAATGTGCACAAATTCACATGGAGAGAAGAGGCTAGGAATAAGAAAAGTCTCATTGACTATGTTATTGTTGATAGTGATGTTTTCTCCCTGGTGCAGGACACCAGAGTGTACAGAGGATTTGAAATTGGAAGTGATCACTATTTAGTCTTGATCAGGATAAAATTGAATTTCATATTGAAAAGAATAACATGTAAGAAAGTTTTAAAGCGAATAAAAGTTGAGCAGCTCTCAGATGTGAACTGTAGACTAAAATAAAAGATTATTGAAAAAGAAAATGAAAGAATTTGAGAACAGGAATCAAGCCTTGGAGATTCAGTGGCAAACTCTGAATAAAACATTGATTGATTCTGCCAGAGAGGCATGTGGTGAGGTTGTGTGCAAGGATAAAAAAAATCAGAACTCCCTGGTGGACACAGGAAGTTAAAGAGGCAGTGAAGGAAAAGAAGAAAGCATATCAAAAGTTCTTGGCAAATAAGTCAGCTTTTACTCTTACAGAATACAGAGACAAATGTAAGGAAGCTAAACAGTGTGTAAAACTAGCTAAACAAAAGTCATGGGAGGATTTTGGCAAGAATATAGAAAATAAATATCAAGAAGGCGGCAAAATATTCTGGAGGTTGTTGAAGAAGCTTAGGAATGGAGGAAAGAGTGCTGTAAAAGGAGTTAGAGATGATAAAGGTGACATGAAAACAGGAGAAAAAGATATCCTTGAAGTATGGAGTAATTATTTTGAAAAACTACTAAATGAAACAAGCAGTGATGACAGCACAGTGATAAAAAAACACTGACCAGGCATGCAGTCAGGAATACATATCCATACTTGAAGTAGAAAAAGCCATCAAAGGCTTGAAATGTGGAAAGGCAGCAGGAGTAGATGATATTCGACCAGAAATGCTGAAGTATGGTGGTATAAAAGTCTTACAGTGGCTGCACTGCATAGTTCAGAAAGCCTGGACAGAGGGACGAATTCCTGATGATTGGAGTAGAGCTCTCATAGTACCCATATATAAAAAGGGAAATAAAACTGAATGTGAGAATTACAGAGGTATTTCCCTACTGAGTGTTCCTGGCAAGATCTATGCAAGTATACTTGAGAAACGGTTGAGAAGAATTGTGGAAGAAAAGCTTGGTGAAGAACAAGCTGGATTCAGGCCAAATAGAGGCTGTCAGGATCAGATCTTCACTTTACGACAAATAGTCGAGAAAGCATGGGAATATAACAAAGATCTGTATTTAAGTTTTGTCGATTTGGAAAAGGCATATGACAAGGTGCCAAGAGAGAAGCTATTCAATACGCTGCAGTTATATGGTGTCAATGGGGCATTATATCAAGCAATACTTAGTCTTTATTTGAGTTGTAAGTCAGCAGTTAGAATTGAAGGAAGTACAGGAAGATGGTTTAATGTTAAATCTGGTGTGAGACAAGGATGTACATTATCCCCTCTGTTATTCATTATCTATATGGATCACATTATGAAGGAAAGTGGTATTAAACATGATATCAAAATTGGAGATGTTAATGTCAGCTCTTTGCTTTATGCAGATGATGTTATACTTCTAAATAAATCCGCTACAAGTCTGCAAGATTCTCTGACTAAATTGTATAGCTGTTGTAATAGATATGGTATGAAGGTCAGCAATAAAAAGACAAAGACAATGAAAATAGGCAGAATCATTGAAAATCTCAACTGTGTTGTGAATGGAGAACCTGTGGAACAAGTAAAACATTTCAGCTACTTAGGCATGATTTTTAGTTAAGATGGTAAATTAAATATAGAAATAGACAACAGAATCAGCAAAGCTGGTATGGTGGGAAGTCAATTTCTCTCTTACTCCATGGAGTAAGAGAGAAATTAGTCGGAACACTAAATTAGCTGTATACAAGACAGTGTTCAAACCAGTTTTAACTTATGGATCTGAGAGCTGGGTCAGAAGTAAAACACTTGACCAAAGACTAGAGACCGCAGATATGAGAGTCCTGAGAAAGATTAGAAGCGTGAACAGATGACATCAATGGCAATATCATATTAAAAATGAGGATATTAGGAAAGAACTTGACATTGTCAGCATCCAGGAGTGCGTTAGCAGAGCTAATCTCAGGTGGTATGGTCATTTAAATAGAATGGGAGAGGAAAGATTAGCAGAACAAGTGTTCTCTGCCAGGTTGGCAGGAAAACGACCCAGAGAAAGACCAAGATATAGGTGGATTGATACGGTACAAAGTGCCTTAGATGATAGAAATATAAGATCTGATAATGTTGGAGTCTTGACAAGTAACAGACTGATTTGTAGGAAAATTGTAGATAGGAAGTTAGTAATGATGTAATTTTTTCATGTAGTACTGTCATATCCTGTACGCCCCTTGAGGGTACATGGCAGGAATTTGATGCTGATGTGACTTTGAGCAACACGCTCTAGAGTCCCTAAAACAGAGTCTGACAGAAGACCTATGCTCCCTGGTGGAGTGAAGAGGATTAAGAAGAAGAACCATTCCAAGAATGTGGAGGAACCATTTGCAACCTTTATATCAACCAGAACAAGCCAAAGAAAAATCTCAATACAAGGTGAAGTTTTTTTTTCCTCTCAACATTCAATACCAACTTGAACTGTACAAGTCCAGAAGAAAATCATAGTATAACAATCTGAACTGTACAAATCCAGAAGAATTTTAGTACAGGAGAACTTTAGCAGAGTTTATTGTAGTTTTTTATTTATTATATTTATTATTTTTATTTTATTTTATTTATTTATTTTATTTTTATTATTATTTTTTTTTCATCACTAGAGGTCAAGCTAAAAAAAGATCATTTAAAAGCATAGATTTAATTTACCTTTATAGAGTGCAAGAGCATGTAGCTTGGTTTCCTATACACGTGTATCTTTCTGATGATGACCTCAATACAGGGGTCGAAACGTCAAGTGTTATTTTACTAATGAAGTAAAATAATCATTTCAACACGTCTGTTTTGTGTCCCTAAATTCGTAAATATGAATGCTGATCACCATGTAACCTTAAAAGAAAGGTGTTATTTGTTACATATTAACATTTTCTTCCAGAGTGATATGTTGTTTATCAGATCATCAAAAATATCAGTTCATGCAGATCTTGGATCTTGGTCTTCCTTTGGATCAAGATCCTTTCTAATATCTTCATTTTAAACATGATTCTGCCACTGATGGTATATCTGTTCACTCCCCTAATGTCTCAGAACTTTTCTACCTGTGGTTTATAATACTTGATAAACTTTTATTTTTAATCCAACTCTCACATCCATAAGTTAAAAGGGGTTTGTACTCTCTCTTTAGTGCTGGTAGTTTTGTGCTTTTGCTATTTTCTCTCTTATACCATATAAATTTATTCAGCTGATTCCCTACAATACCAGTTTTGCTTATTCTGTTGTCTATTTCAAAAAATTTAATTTCCCCATTATCACTAAAATTTTGCCTAAATAGGTGAAATGTTTTACTTCTTCTCTATATGGAAAGGATTGACTTCAATTGGGTTTATATAGGTCAAATTTATTTGAAACTAAGTAAGAAATACCGACAAGTTTTGCCAACTTAGCTGTTTGGCTTCTTCAGGGTAAAAAATAATAGATACAAAACAACTAAAACTGTTCTTGAAGGGAAGAACCGAATACAACTGTATTTTTTGCAAAAACAGAAGAACACGTACATCACGCACATGGAGCTTGTATGGTGTCAACTGTTGTTATGTAGGAACATTCTGTAATTAGCAGCAAGATTTAACTCTGGCAAGCTTAAAGATCTTATGAGGGTCTTCCAAATATCAGGCAGAATTAATCCTTGGTTTCTATTTAAGTTGTGTTTAGAACAGATTACTGTTATGGAATACAAGTGACTTTTAAACCTTTAAAGACTATCCGCCAATTCTTAAGATCTTCGAAAGACAGTCATGCTTTCTTCAAATATGCCGGCATCTAGAACATCCCCTGTTCATGCAGATTAAACTATATTGGTCAGACCTCTAGAAGTTTGGAAATCAGAAAAAAGGACACGTAGGAGACATAAACAATAACAGAGAAGACAATTCGGGGTTAGCACATCATTTCTCCAGGACAAACCATACCATAGAATGGGAAAAAAGCTCCATGCCCTACTTAGAGGAAGATTTTCGCTCCCGAATCATAAAAGAAGCCATAATAGTTATCTGTTCTAAACTTAAATAGAAACCAAGGATTAATTCTGCCTGATATTTGGAAGACCCTCATAAGATCTTTAAGCTTGCCAGAGTGAAATCTTGCTGCTAATTACAGAACATTCCTACATAACAACAATTGACATCATACATGCTCCATGTGTGTGATGTGTGTGTTCTTCTGTTTTTTTTTAAAATACAGTTGTATTGGGTTTGTATAGATCAAATAAATTTGACCTATATAAACCCAATTGAAGTTAATCCTTTCCATAGTTTTTTTGGTCAAAAACTTTTATTCTTCTCTGCATGTTCACCACCACCAAGAATGAAAATATGGTTCTTATCTGTTTTCATAGGTTTTTTTGCTGGTTTTCATCAAATTTGTTAAAGGAGTTATTCACTTAATCTGGATTCATAATAAATTTATTTATGGCATCTGTTCTTGACTTTATGCCAGCAATCACATACAAAGTTTGCACACCAATGTATAGAATTCACATTATGTACTTTAATGATACCTGTGGCTACACTGCCAATCAAATATTTTTAAATTTATAAAAATAATGGCTGTTGGAAATGTTTAAGATCTTTTTTATTTGTGTTAAATATCTTTCAGATGATGCTGTGAGCTAAAAAAACATTAGTAAAACATGTAGAAGCAGCATTAAGTTTAAATGAATAAAGTGCTGTGAGTTAACCTGCTTGATTATTCACAATTAACAGTTTCAGAAGTTTATCCTAGCTGCATATGGTTAATTTAACGGTGAAAGAAAAAAAAAAAAGAAAAAAAAAAGAGAGACTTGCACTTAATCAGATATATTATTATTCCTTCCCTGATTCTTTCACCAGTAGAGAAATGAAGCATCGTAATATTGCACAAAAAATTTAAACACTATAATATTGAACACAATATACTCACAGTTTGATATATCAGGAATCATGGCTATTTTTGGTATGAAATGTTCACATATATCTGTAACTATGTTTTGGTTGATGATATCTGCTTAGCATAATCTGAAAGCACTATATTAGCCTTACACTAGAAGTAACAGTTCCACCCCCACCCCCCCACTCGCTCACTCACGCAGAGGGGAGGTGGGGACAGAGAATGAACATAATACAAATGCCACATGACTATGATTTCCTTATCATAATACTAAAGAAATCACTCTCTACCTTACACATCCCCATATTCAAAATCCCTAATAACTTAAATAACAATTTGACATATTTCAGTTTATGGGTGTATAGGAATCCATCATCATCAAATTCCTGCCATGTACTTGTGAATTGCTGTGTGCTGGTAGAACTAAATGATTTTCTCATTGCTAAGAGGAGGCACATGCAAACAATAGCCATTACAAGCAACTTGTGCTTAGCAGACAGACCATCTGATAAATAGGACCCCTGAAAGGGAGATAAAAAGAATATAGAAATTTACTTATGACTGCTGATAGTGAACCAAGATGCAATTTTGAATACCATGCATCCACTTCACATTAAACTATCTAAATTTGAATTTAATATGAATTTAACTTGAGTATGACATTCTTTTGACTGCATCATCTTTAAAAAAAATATTTCAGTTTGTGATTATCACTCTTGATAACACCATTTTTGTTTTTGAATTTCAGTAACAATAATTCATTTACTGTGTTCTTGTGTTATTCAGTATGTGTCCTGTTTAGAAGTTTTGTAGACTTAGCAAGAAAATTAAAAATTCTGGGGGTTTCTCCCGTCATGTTTCAAGAAAGATTTGGTGATTATGTGTTAAGAGTGTGAATGAGTGAATAATGAAAGTTCTTTCTGAGAATGAAGAATTACTGAGGCTATAGGCAAGCAGTTAGAACAAGTGAATGATGATTGTATTAGTCCGAACAAATTATTTGAAAAGAGATGATGAGCATAGTATGTGGAAGAAGATATGAAAAGTGCTATTGAATCAGACTTTAAAAAGAAGAGCAAAATAGTAAGTTGTAAGCATGTTGTCAAGGTATGATATGAGTGAACTGAGATGGAGAGCCATAATTGTTAATGATTCAATGTGCAGACTTTGCAGGAGAAATAGTATACAGTATATTGTTGTATGATGTATGTTGATGGTAAAAGGATTTATACTCGTGTATGGGTAGCACTTAATGGTGCTAGGTACTCAAAGAAATTTTTGTTCATTGAAATATAAGTAAATATTTCAATGAGTGAATATAAATGAGAAAACTGTATGTCACAGGGCAGCTTTGTGAGAAATAAGAAAGAAAGATATGGAGGGGATAACTATGAAAATGATGGGACTAGTTTTGTTAGACAAGGAAAGCAATGGATAGAGAATGAACTTAGGTTGCTTATTTGAATCAGTCAGGTTTTGAAGATTATTTGAATATGTATAACTCTAGTTGATCATGTAGATTATTGTGTATTTGTTCACTGATATCCAAAAAATCAGGAATATATAGATTCTGAATAATATGTGACCAAAAATCATTGACATTAGTGAGAACTGGCT
The DNA here is from genome assembly GCF_054136105.1 of Typopeltis vanoorti. Classification (NCBI taxonomy): domain Eukaryota; kingdom Metazoa; phylum Arthropoda; class Arachnida; order Uropygi; family Thelyphonidae; genus Typopeltis; species Typopeltis vanoorti. Next base: position 69,271,222 of record NC_143557.1, on the reverse strand, counting down.
GACAGAAAAGGATATCCTTTAAGAACAGAATGGTATAGCATATTCAGGAAGGACAAGCAGAATAAAAAAAGTTTGGGGATTATTGCATAGGCATTAAATCGAACCTGAGTAGAAATCCCAAATGCTGGAGGTGGAAATGTGTAATACAGTAACAGGTTTCAAGGTAGTTGCTTCATGTGCGGTAGAAGTTAATATGATAAAATGTGTAGTTGGATGCTGCTATGGCCAGGCTCATCTGAAGAAGGCTATACACAGATAAATCTTATGGATACAAGTAGAATTATCGTTATGGGTGATTTCATCTATCAACATATACTTGCAGGTAAGAGCAAACATACAATCTAAGTAGAGGATATATGTGGAACTATATAGTGAGATATTGATAAACTTGGAAGGTGGCTTGCAGCAGCTGTGCATGAGAATAGTCAGATAATATCTGAAATAATCTATGACAGACTGTATGCCTAGGAGAATAACTTGCATGGCAGTTAAATGGATGATCAAGAGCAGGATAAGAAAGTAATTACCCTAATAAGGAAAGCAAAATTAGACCGTTAAAAGCAGTTAGCCTTATAGGCAAAGAGAAATCCACAAAAATTTTATTGCTCTGTGATAAGTAAATGAAAAATTAACCATTGAAGAATAACCTTTATAAATGTGGAAAGTAGTAAATTGTCAGATTTTGAAATGCTAGTCTATTTCGGCAGAGTCAAATTGCCATTCAGAGAACAAGAATAAATCAATATGTACATGCAAACAGTGGATTGGGAAGTATGACTGAAGCAGAAACAGCAAAGCTCAGTCAAAAAAAAAAGTCCTAAAATAGTGCGCCCTGGTGGGTTAGGATTGGTGTTTTTAGCTGTTTGGCTAAAGTTCTCAAGGTAAATGTTTCCTACATTTGAGGCAGTTTTATATAACCAAATTTATTGAAGTTTCAGTGGTTCCTTAAGACCGAGGCAGATTCCAGGAAACATCTCTCGTATTTGAATTTGTTCCTATAGACTAAGGTTGCCTTTCTCCATGATATGGTTGACAAGCCCCAAATGGCTGTAGTAGCAGAATGGATGTAGTCTTTATGTTTGGTGATTCTAATGTTGGCTGTCCTGCCTGTTTAGCCATAACAGGACAGCTGACAAAATCTGTGGAACAAACAGACAAAACAGCCAACATTAGAATTGCCAAACAAAAAGACTATATCCAGTTCTGCCACTCAGGGCTTGCCAGCCATGCCTTGGACATCCACCACAAGATACTATGGAAAGAAAGCCACCTTACTCCATAGGAACAAACTCAAATAGGAAAAACTTATCCTCAGAACTTCTTCAGCTGTACAGCCAAGACACCTATCCCACCCTACTATGGTGCACTGTTTTAGGACTGTAGACTTGCCTTTGTTGTTTCTTCTTTAGTCATACTTGCCCAGTGTAGTGCCTGCAAGTACATATCAGTTTGTTTGTTGTTCCATGATGATGCCAGTTTGAGTTTGCCAAAATGTTGGAAGTGTTGAAGCTTTTTAACATAGCATATGTTGTTAATTTCCTTAAGTAATATTATCATAGGAATGGTTGTGGGCAGAAAGTTGAAGTTTAACGGACACATTGTTTAAAATGGTTATCACATCAGATGTATTGTTGAAGAAAATGCTAACTTGCAGAATAAGGAAGTTATTCCCCCCCCCCTTCCCAAGGCTTTGATAAGACCATATCTTGACTATTATACTTAGATATGGTCACCTGGGTTCAGAGGAATTGAATCAGTTATAATCAGATAGTTATAAATTATAATAAACAAGAATTATAGTTTGCTTTAATTTTTTTACCCAAGTGTGAGCAAACAGAATTTGCACATTAAGTATCTTCATTACTAGGCTACTTGTATATTGAGGCATATGACTTAACATCATTTGTTATACTCTTTCATAATGCACAGCACACTTCCTTTCAGATGTGTAGATTACTATGCATTATGAGAAATCATTAACTCAAACCAGCTTTAACCTTTAAAAAAACTTTGTACATCTATATCTAATCTGGAGTATTCTAATAATATGGTGACATTTTGCTTCTTGTATCTCATAATGCATAGCAATATACATATCTGAATTGATTCACATCAGTTGCCTTAGCATCATGGGATATTACAACAGTTGATGTGAAGTCATATACTTCCATATACAAGTAATCTAGTTGTTGAGATGCCGCAACTTAAGCTTTGTTTGCTTGTGCTTGGCTTTAAAACAAGAACATAATTTCTTGTCTATTATAATTTACTTTGTAAAAAAGAGAAAAAAACTCTCTACAACCAATTCATTTTCGTTTCTTTTCTTTTAGTGTGAATGCTGATCACATGGTGATCAGCATTCATTTTCAAAATTATGGATTCTACAACCGTGTTATAATAACTCTTTTTATTATCCCGACGTTTCAATCTTCATATCAAGATCATCATCTGGAGCATACATAAATATACAACCAAGATGATAAATGCCTTTGGACTAGTACATATGAGGACAGAGTAAGGTTATATACAATTCAAAGTTTCAGTAATAGACACAAAAGAGAGGAGATATGATAGAAATAAATGGTAATGGGATCTTAAAAGTATAGACTCGCATGAAATTTTTACAGCTTGTGGCAGGTATGGGAGAACTCAAAGTCATCATTGGTTTAGGTAGCACTGACCATGTGCTACCTAAACCAATGTTTATTGTATGGTTAGGTAGCACTGACCATGTTCTCTTTATGGTGTAGTGGGTAAGTAGAATGGACTGCCACTGGATATTGTGAGCACATCTTCAGTGAATGCTTTTAAAGAAAGATAAGTTAGATATTGTAGTAGATTGGTTTTGTAGTATGTAGATGAAGAATCAACTAGTACGTTGATGGGTTTGAGTTGTGCAGTGTAGATTTCACCTCCCGCACACAGACAGAGAGAGAAAATGTGTGTGTGTGTGTCTCTTTGGATGTGTTACATAATAAGAATAATATTCAGGTATTACAGGATCTGAAAGGAACTCTCTCAAGGAACCTATATAATAATAACAATGTTTGAATGCTACTGGCATTCCTTAATGATCTGCATATTATTATTAAGAGAGAGAAACCTTCAGGAGGCAGGAACTCATTGAGGGAGGCCACATGCTACACACACACACACACACACCAGTTGTCACTTGTTCTTGAATTTATTCACACTACTTGCACACACACCACTCCAGAACTCACCCCCTTCTTGATGGCATTCTCAGCTACCAAGAATAATGTCCTCTCATCCTTTCCCCAACCCTCCATAAAATAAAAAATTCCATTAGCTAAAATCTGTATGACCCTTTCAGAAGTCTCAGTCATATCACCCCCCCCCCTCCTCTTTCTGCTGTTTGGCATGTGTCTGGAGTCTACAAATTCTCAATATGTCTTCATAATCAGTATTCCCCAAACCTGATATAATTTTGCACTCTTTCCGCTTTATCAGAATTGCCACAGAAACCAGGAGTTTAGACCTGTCCACAATAGCTCAAGTGAGATCTTATCAAGGCCTTGTAAAGAGGCAAAATGACATCCTTATCTTTGTATGTCAAAATTTGTTTCAGCATTGCAATTATCTTTTGAGTTGTATTTGCAATCTTTGCTACATGACTCCTGAATTTCAACTTCCTATCTGCTAAAATTCCAAGATCCCTAGCCTGATCAGTTTCTTCTAGTATAATCTCACCAATATAATATGACATTACATCACACCAGAGTGTATGACTTGAAGTTTCTAATGTTGAACTGATATCCATTTTCCCATGTCAATTTCAGCCTGTTGAAGTCATTCTGCAAGTACTGTATATCAGCTGGATTCCTGATTACACTGCCTGTCTTTGCATCAGCAGCAAATAGCTACCTGTCAAATCCTTCCCAGTGTCATTAATGTACAGATTGAATAACAGCAGACCAAGGACTGATCCTTGTGGTATACCACTGATTACCTTAAATCTTGCAGACTCACATCCTACATATACAAATTTTTGATATCTGTTAGTCAGCCATCCTCTTATCAATACTAATTATTTACCAGTTTATACAACAGTCTTCCATGTTGTATTCCATCAAAACCCTTTGCAAAATCCAAAAGTATCATGGCGTTGTATTCATTTCTCTTGTCCAACTCAGTGGTAACATTATTATAGAATGTGAGCAAGTTGCTAAAACATGACGATCCCTTATTAAACCCATTCTGTTCATTGCAAAGTATTGTTTTTCTCTGTCAACCCATATCTCAATTCCATCCCTAACCAACTTTTCCACCACCACTCCTGAGATACTGATTGGTTAATAGTTGAATTCATCAGTCTTTGCACCACTCTTGTGCAATGGGATTACAATAGATTCTTTCCACTTCTGTGGAATCTTCCCTGTTCTGAGACTCAAATTATATAGCCTGGTCAAAGGAATAGCCAATTCAGCTGAACACTTTTAACACCACTGCTGATATCACATCAGTCCCTATTGCTGAATTCTTATTCACTTTGTGCAACAGTTCTAGTATCTCTTCTTCATCCAGTGAAGATATAGCAGTGAACTCAATTTTACATATACCAAGTTGATAGCTTTTAGCAAAATGGGCACTCATTAGATGAACAATCTCTTCTGTATCTGCCATCCTTGCACCGTCTGCATTCAGTAGAGTTATTCTTTCACTTTCATTCTTTCTTTTATTTGCAGCATGTTGATAGAATTCTTGTGAGTTGTCTTTAGCTTGCAGAGCAGTTTCTTTTCATACTCAGACTTAGCTTTCCATACAACAGTTGACTCCTCTGGCCTGCTGCTTATAATTTTCATGACAGACATCATCCTTGCACACTGTATTCCTTTTACACCATCTTTTTCTTATGAATCTCTTGCTTAATATGATTACACATCCATTTGATTCCAATCCTGTTTATTCTTCAAACTCTCTTGATACATTCTGACATTGCATCGTTTAAGTATTTTTTAAATGCTTCTCATGCACTGTCGATATTCTTCCCATCCAGCAACTGATACCATTGCATTGAACTCAGTATACTCTTCATTTGGATATAATTTCCTTCTTGTCAGCTCTGCATATACCCTTTTCTGAATGGAACATCCATTAACTTAGCCACTTCCCAAGTTTGTAAAGGGTATACTTCTTCCCTAATGTTCTCATAATTCTCATGGATAGATTTGGGTGGTTTTTGTTTGTGTTTTCCTCTTAATAGTAACTCTACCAGGAGGTAATTTATTCCTACATGTTCCATTGTGTGTGTATGTGGGTATATGTTGATAAAAAGGAAACCTGTAAGGTAAGAACAAGTTGAATGCCTTGTACTGTGAATTTGAATTAAAATTTAGTAAGCAACACTGAATAAATTTTGTATACCCCCCCCCCCCAAAAAAAAAAAAAAAAACTAAATTAATAATAAACTACATCAATAATAAAAAGCTGAATTGTATACTAAATAATTTGAATAAATTCAGTTTTTTTTTTTTTTAATACATTCTTTTCCATTTATGCTTTTAACTCAGCTTTGGCAAGGTTTCAAGGGAGTGGAAAGAGGGTAAGATAGTTCCATTACATCGAGGTTGATTTCAAGACAGAAGTAGCAAATTAGAGGTAATTTGTTGTTGAAGTAATAGTAAATTACAAATAATAGGGAGGTTATTATTCCTATTTATAAGGCTCTAATTCAGCCACATGTTGACTACTGTGCACAGTAGTCAACATTTCTTGGGGTTCGGGAGTTTGTGGAGAGGATTCAGAGACGAGTGACCGTTCTGTGGAATATTCCCTACGAGGATAGATTGGGGTGTATCGATTACAGAGTTTAGCTGAAAGGTGAAGGAGAGGGGATATGATAGAAACTTAAGTTGCTAAAGGGATTCTACATGATCGACACAAAAGAAATTTTTCAATACATGGGGAGTAGGGGAAAACGACGTGTCACACTGAGAAGTTGTCTAAGAGTGTAATTAGTAAGGGTGTGCAGACTAAGTTCTTTATTTAGAGAGTGGTGAATGAGTGGAATAAATTGCCAGAGGTGATTGTAAATATCCCATCAGTGAATAAGTTTAAGGAAATGTATGATAGGTATTGTGTTAATGGTTAAAGTGTGTCTCTTGCTATAGGTCTTTTGACTCAGTTGTGTACTCATATAAATAACTTCTCATGTGATCCTCATGTGAAAAGTGCTTACTGTAATTCATTATAAATGACATAAATTACATTTATTTATTTATTTATTTTAGACAGTGCTTATAGCATATGCATATGACCACATCTCTCATCCAGTTCTTCCTGTTTTTCACTCTCATGAAGTTGGAGTCCTTGGAATATTTCACGGTGATGAAATTTTGAGACAGAGAATAAGAAAGTAAGTGCAGTGTCTTTTGTTAACTTAGTGTTTATGCAATGAAGTGGGTTTTTGTTGATCATTAACAAATTTTTAAAAAAAAGCAAAAAGCAAAGACCATTGACTAGTTTCACCAGAAGTACAGGTAGCTTCTTCAGGGTGAATAAATATAAAATGACAAGATTTTTTAAAAAAAAAAAAAAAAAACTTTTATTGTATTAACGATTGAAGCACAAGGAGCCAAGTGTGATATGCATTCTATTTCCCAGAATTGTTTGGAGGTAATTAGCTGAAAGATGGATGTGTTGAGCAACCTAATCAAAGATTTCAAGACATTATTATTGGCCCACAAGGTTAGCCTAGTGCTTTTGCACTTTGCAACCATATGCCTGTGGAAGGAATGTCTTAGGTTTGATTCCTGTTGATGATGTGAGGAGCTTAAGGATCTTCCTCAGCCATAGCCAAGTTAGCCAGTCTTGAGCATGGACAGCAGGGTGTTTTCCACCAGTTTATCTGGGGTTTTTCATCCTGCAAGCAGATAAACTGGCCCTGTGAACACACAGGGCATAGTCATATGATAATACGGCAATGAAGGCAATGGGAAACCACCTTGCTCATAGTCATTTCCCTAGATGGTAGCATATATAGCTGCCCCTAAACAGTCAAAAGGCTATAACCACAACAAAACATTATTATTATCTGAGACCTCCAGAGAGTCAAGGACTCATTGTGGGAGGCTATAAATCACCCAAACCAGCTGTCATACCTTCATTTAAATTCATTCTCACTAGATGCACTTACTACCCCTAAAGGCAAACTATTCCACTCACTCACTGCTCTCTGGGAGAAAAACCTAGTTCTTACCTCTTTCTTGACTATGAACAAACTTAACTTCCATGGATGCCTCCATGTTCTCTCTCACCTTCCATATAATGAAAAATTTCATCAGAAGATATCCTATAACACCCATTCAAAAGTTTATAGACCTCTGTCATATTCCCTCCCCCCCCTTTCTCCTGTTAACCAGAGTCTGCAGCCTACATACTTGCAATCTGTCCTCATAAGCTAAATCCCATAATCTGGATATAATCTTTGTAACTCTTCTTTGCACCCCTTCCACGGCTTCTTTATCCCCTTGGAACCGAGAAGACTAAATATGTGTGCAATAATCCCGGTTGGTCTTATCAAAGCCTTATAAAGAGGCAAAATGACTTCCTTATCCTTACATGTCAGGGTTCGCTTCAACATTGCAATTATCTTCTGAGTTATAAGACTATTACACTTTTTTTTAAAATCTTTATCAAGTAGCTTTATTTTTATCCTCCTACATGTTTTGCCAATCTGTTTCTATTAGCATCCTCAGGGAATATAAATCAGTAAGCACAAAATGAAGGTTACAGACTAGGTTATAACCGATGGTTCTAAATCATACAAAAAATTGGTATTGTGCGTGACAATGTGCGTGTCTCGTTAACGTGATTTATTCGTGATGACTCATGACGTAATTGTTATGAAAGTTCATTTCTTTGATATTTAATGATCTGATAAAAGTTTTCCAAATTTCTGGTAAAATTAGACCTTGATTCTTGTTTAGGTTTTCAGTTTTACGGACGACTGTAGCTGCTTCTTTAAAGGTTCTTGAATGGTAGTTATCTTCTATGTATGGCATAAGGCTCTTATCCCACTCAATGTGATGGTTAGTAGAGGCAAAGTGGCATGAAAGGCCTGAAATGTCTTGTCTGTTATTTCTGACGTATCCTATGTGTTCTTTCTTTCTCGTTTCGAAGCTTCTAGATGTCTGACCTACGTAACTAATACCACATGAGCAAGGAATATTATATACTCCAGAGTATTTGTAGAATGGATGAGGATCTTTCGGTGATCTTAAAAATTTCCGAATAGTATTGATTGGTTTGAATGCCACTCTGATCTTGTATGGTTTTAAAAGGTTAGCTAATTTTTTGGAAAGGTTGTTGACAGAAGGAATTGTAATTGTACTGATGTATTGGACGTCATCACGTTGTCGATGTGGTATATCAGTAAATAGAATCTTGTTATAGAGTCTTTTAGGGTAACCATTTAAAGAAAGTTCTCTGGATATTGTGGTTAATTCCGTTAGTAGGTCATCCTTGTCTGTCGTATACTGTATAGCTCTTTTCTTGAGACTATGGATAATGCTAAGTTTCTGAGCTATGTGATGAGCTGAGTTGAAATGGAGGTAACGTCCAGTATTTGTAGGTTTTCTGTATACAGATAGGTTGATACTATTATTGGATTGTTTCTTTATTAAAATGTCAAGGAATGGCAGTTTTTTATCTTTTTCCATTTCTAATGTGAATTTGATGGTATTGTGGAAACTATTGATTTGGTTGAGGTAATTCATTAGTTCTTCTTTTGTATGATCCCAAATGATAAAGATGTCATCTACATATCTCTACCAAATTTTCGGTTTTGGAAAGATCTGGGTTAAGATTTTTTTCTCTAGATCTTCCATGAATAAGTCAGCACAAGGAGGTGAGAGGGGGCTACCCATAGCTAATCCAGTGAGTTGTTTGTAGATCGTTTCTTGCCAAATGAAATAGAAGTTAAACAGTGATTGAACAAAGTAGTGATGTTTCTTGGGAACAATAGTTGATGGAATCTATTCTCCCACTTACCAACTATCCAAGTATCTTGCGAAGATTTTACAACACATTCACGTCTCGGATACTTATATTAAAAACTCAAAACATTTTATAGATAAAATAAAAAACATCCCTATTTTTGAAGAGGATATACTAGCAAGCCTGGACATCACATCTCTGTTTACTAACATTCCAGTGGTTGAAGTCATCAACATCTTAGACAAATTGTTCCCAAGAAACATCACTACTTTGTTCAATCACTGTTTAACTTCTATTTCATTTGGCAAGAAACGATCTACAAACAACTCACTGGATTAGCTATGGGTAGCCCCCTCTCACCTCCTTGTGCTGACTTATTCATGGAAGATCTAGAGAAAAAAATCTTAACCCAGATCTTTCCAAAACCGAAAATTTGGTACAGATATGTAGATGACATCTTTATCATTTGGGATCATACAAAATAAGAACTAATGAATTACCTCAACCAAATCAATAGTTTCCACAATACCATCAAATTCACATTAGAAATGGAAAAAGATAAAAAACTGCCATTCCTTGACATTTTAATAAAGAAACAATCCAATAATAATATCAACCTATCTGTATACAGAAAACCTACAAATACTGGACGTTACCTCCATTTCAACTCAGCTCATCACATAGCTCAGAAACTTAGCATTATCCATAGTCTCAAGAAAAGAGCTATACAGTATACGACAGACAAGGATGACCTACTAACGGAATTAACCACAATATCCAGAGAACTTTCTTTAAATGGTTACCCTAAAAGACTCTATAACAAGATTCTATTTACTGATATACCACATCGACAACGTGATGACGTCCAATACATCAGTACAATTACAATTCCTTTTGTCAACAACCTTTCCAAAAAATTAGCTAACCTTTTAAAACCATACAAGATCAGAGTGGCATTCAAACCAATCAATACTATTCGGAAATTTTTAAGATCACCGAAAGATCCTCATCCATTCTACAAATACTCTGGAGTATATAATATTCCTTGCTCATGTGGTATTAGTTACGTAGGTCAGACATCTAGAAGCTTCGAAACGAGAAAGAAAGAACACATAGGATACGTCAGAAATAACAGACAAGACATTTCAGGCCTTTCATGCCACTTTGCCTCTACTAACCATCACATTGAGTGGGATAAGAGCCTTATGCCATACATAGAAGATAACTACCATTCAAGAACCTTTAAAGAAGCAGCTACAGTCGTCCATAAAACTGAAAACCTAAACAAGAATCAAGGTCTAATTTTACCAGAAATTTGGAAAACTTTTATCAGATCATTAAATATCAAAGAAATGAACTTTCATAACAATTACGTCATGAGTCATCACGAATAAATCACGTTAACAAGACACGCACATTGTCATGCACAATACCAATTTTTTGTATGATTTAGAACCATCGGTTATAACCTAGTCTGTAACCTTCATTTTGTGCTTACTGATTTATATTCCCTGAGGATGCTAATAGAAACAGATTGGCAAAACATGTAGGAGGATAAAAATAAAGCTACTTGATAAAGATTTTAAAAAAAAGTGTAATAGTCTTATGAATAATTGTCAAGAAAAAATTCAACATAACATATCTTCTGAGTTGTATTTCCAACTTTGTTATGTGACCTTTGAACATCAAATTCCTATCCACCAATACACCAAGATCCCTTGCCTCCTCAGTTTCTTGTAGCATAACCCACTAATATAATATGCCGCTCGAACTCTAATCATGCCAAATGCATAACCTTATGCTTACTAACATTAAACTGACAGCCATTTTCGTTTGTCTAAATTTCCAGCCTATTCAAATCATTTTATAAGTGCTGAATATCAGTAGCATCCTTGATCTCATTTATTTACCTTTTGTCCAGACATTTACTTTGAAAAACTGCTAAATGAAACAAGCAGTGATGACAGCACAGTGATAAAAAAACACTGACCAGGCATGCAGTCAGGAATACATATCCATACTTGAAGTAGAAAAAGCCATCAAAGGCTTGAAATGTGGAAAGGCAGCAGGAGTAGATGATATTCGACCAGAAATGCTGAAGTATGGTGGTATAAGAGTCTTACAGTGGCTGCACTGCATAGTTCAGAAAGCCTGGACAGAGGGACGAATTCCCGATGATTGGAGTAGAGCTCTCATAGTACCCATATATAAAAAGGGAAATAAAACTGAATGTGAGAATTACAGAGGTATTTCCCTACTGAGTGTTCCTGGCAAGATCTATGCAAGTATACTTGAGAAATGGTTGAGAAGAATTGTGGAAGAAAAGCTTGGTGAAGAACAAGCTGGATTCAGGCCAAATAGAGGCTGTCAGGATCAGATCTTCACTTTACGACAAGTAGTCGAGAAAGCATGGGAATATAACAAAGATCTGTATTTAAGTTTTGTCGATTTGGAAAAGGCATATGACAAGGTGCCAAGAGAGAAGCTATTCAATACGCTGCAGTTATATGGTGTCAATGGGGCATTATATCAAGCAATACTTAGTCTTTATTTGAGTTGTGAGTCAGCAGTTAGAATTGAAGGAAGTACAGGAAGATGGTTTAATGTTAAATCTGGTGTGAGACAAGGATGTACATTATCCCCTCTGTTATTCATTATCTATATGGATCACATTATGAAGGAATGTGGTATTAAACCTGATATCAAAATTGGAGATGTTAATGTCAGCTCTTTGCTTTATGCGGATGATGTTATACTTCTAAATAAATCCGCTACAAGTCTGCAAGATTCTCTGACTAAATTGAATAGCTGTTGTAATAGATATGGTATGAAGGTCAGCAATAAAAAGACAAAGACAATGAAAATAGGCAGAATCATTGAAAATGTCAACTGTGTTGTGAATGGAGAACCTGTGGAACAAGTAAAACATTTCAGCTACTTAGGCACAATTTTTACTGAAGATGGTAAACTAAATATAGAAATAGACAACAGAATCAGCAAAACTGGTATCGTGGGAAGTCAATTGAATAAATTAATATGGAATAAGAAAGAAATTAGTCGGAACACTAAATTAGCTGTATACAAGACTGTGTTCAAACCAATTTTAACTTATGGATCTGAGAGCTGGGTCAGAAGTAAAACACTTGACCAAAGACTAGAGACCACAGATATGAGAGTCCTGAGAAAGATTAGAGGCGTGAACAGATGGCATCAATGGCAATATCATATTAAAAATGAGGATATTAGGAAAGAACTTGACATTGTCAGCATCCAGGAATGTGTTAGCAGAGCTAATCTCAGATGGTATGGTCACTTAAATAGAATGGGAGAGGAAAGATTAGCAAAACAAGTGTTCTCTTATAGGTTGGCAGGAAAACGACCCAGAGGAAGACCAAGATATAGGTGGATTGATACGGTACAAAGTGCCTTAGACGATAGAAATATAAGATCTGATAATGTTGGAGTCTTGACAAGTAACAGACTGATTTGGAGGAAAATTGTAGATAGGAAGTTAGTAATGATGTAATTTTTTCATGTAGTACTGTCATATCCTGTACACCCCTTGAGGGTACATGGCAGGAATTTGATGATGATGATGATGATGATGATTGTCCAGACATCTTGTAAATTTAATTCAATTATTAATATAAAACGATTTCTCTCAGGGTTTTTTTTTTTTTAAGCAATGATTTGTATTTTTCTTGTTATCTTTATATTTATTCACCCTGAGTAAAAAGTGGCTAAGAAGAAAGAAATATAAGATGTGTAATATTGGGATTTTGAAAGATAACAGATGAATTTTGAGGAAAATTGTTGATAGGAAGTTTGTGTAACTTTCCATGTAGTTGCCACCCTCCTTGTGGATACATGTCAGAAATTTGATGATGATGAAACTATTCATCCCATGTAGCAAAACTGTAGGGTGTTCATTGTATGTTTTTGTTTGTTAACAACCAATAAAAACCAACTTCATTGTATTACTCTTATATAAGTCAGCTCTCTATGTATATAAGTAATTTATGCCATGAAGTACAAATATCATTAAGTTATTCTGCATTCGAATGTTTTGTTGATTATTGGTTATTCTTATTAAGTATAGTATACTTGTGTGTGTAAAATATACTTTTTTTATGAATCTCACTCGTGAAAAGTTGCACAACTTTACAGAATATTAATGTTAGTACTATGAGTAGGCTCGTGGTTTCTTAAGCTTATCTAATCCTTAGCCCACTTGCTTAAGATTTTAGCTGTGTGCTTTTTTTTTCCCCTCTGAGCAGCTTTCATTATAGAAGATTAACTTTATTATAATGAAATTGATCTAGAATATTATTATTACTATTATTTTGGTAACCTCCATGGAGTCAATAGACTCATTGTGGGACATCCACACAACTAGCAACATGATCGTCATAATGATCTTTGAAGTTATTTACACTGCTTGCATTCACAGTGTGCTCTGGCAATGTATTCTACTCACAACTCCACATAAAAAATCTACTCCTCACATCCTTCTTCACCAACTCAAAATAACAACCGAAGCAAACACTTTTAGAACCACACAGTGTAATGATTATATGCAGTCTAGTTACCACACAAAAATACTATTATATAAATCTACATTATATAATTAAGGGAGGAGGGGACTTATACCAACAGATTTTCAAATGAGCTAGAATATTTTAAGAACTACAACACATGAATATAAAAAAATTAAAAATGGCATCCATAATCTGGCAGCACAGTAAGTTTCAACTCAAAAATAGTTTGTTGTTGTTGGTTAGTTGCTTTTGCAGTGTATTCAGTAAATATGCTCAAAACATTGCTTTATTTGTGTGTCAAAAAAATTTTTTTTTTAAATTTAAGAGAACTCTCGGCTGGCATGGCAAATAAAAAGAGGTTTGTTTGTTGTTTGGGGGGGGGGGGGGTTTAATGCAGTGAAGAAAACTAAAGTGTTTCAAGAATGAGAATAGATGCCATTCAGTCAAAGGATGACTGAATGGCATTGTGTCCAGTTTTAATTATTAATGGTGTAGTGAATGAGTGTGTGGAAGACATGTTTTCTGAGTGGTATATCAAGACATAACTGAGGCTTTATCTGGAAGGAATGAATGGTTGTAGAACAAAAATTACTTTCTAGTAAAGTTGTTTAAAAAAATTTTTTTTAAATGCTTGACATGGTTTTGAGGTCTTTAGAAGCTGAGGGGCCAAGTACAAATGACATTTTGAAAAAGAAAAAGAAATCAAGTTAATTGCAGTAATGAGTAGCTAAAGTCATAGATAATTTGTTTTTCTCAGTTTTTCTGGACAAGTAGACATAAGCATGGGTAAGAAAACCAGATAATTTGTTTATAAGATGCCACCTGGAATTTTCTGTACTTATTGATTTGGCTTCCGTGCACATCATTTGAGTTTGTTTGAGTAATTGAAAGATAATGGCTTAGTTAAGAACTGGTTAGCATCTTTCCTTGTTGTGAATTGAGGAGAGCAGAGATGGTGAATAAATTTATATCTGAGTTTTATGAGACAGATAGTTTGCAGTCCATGAATGTATGGAGCAAATATAAAATAGAGAGAAAAAGGTTTTATTTGAATCGGTTTGGTGGTGATTTGATGCAACTGCTCTTGTGTGATAGAGAAAATGCACAGAGGCTGGTAAAGTGAGAGAGTGAGGATTGCAGAGAGTATGAGAAGTAGAGGGTAGACGGTACTAGAATGAGAGAGTGATTATGGTAAGGCAAAGTAATCAAATGTATGAGCATAAGAATATGGAGTAGGTGAGGGTGAAGAGCAGAAAAATATGTGTAGTCAGAGTTGGGAAGGATATAGTTGGAGTGGAGAGATTGTATATATGATATGGCCCTAAACAGTGGGATTAGTCATGTATATGAAGGAGACTACGCAAGTATATTGATGAAAAGTGAGGTTTGAAATGAGTGTAACGATATGAGCATGACTTATGAGACATCACACACATGCTATTTAATGTGAGTTGAAATAAATGGAATAGTATATTTAATACACTGTTGTTATAGATCTGGAATGTTAAGGATAATCATCATAAAATGTTTTGACAGATTGGTTGGGCAAACAAAAAAAAAATGACAATCCTAATGGGGGGGATATTAATTATTCCCCCATTAGATAGATTATAGAAGCAGAAAAGTGAATATGAAATATTTCATATAAATAACTACCTTAGGCAGTACTTGAAAGCAACACAAGGCTTAGTCTTGTGTAGTGATAGGAAGCTGAGCAGGAAAGATTACAGTCTTGAATGGATGGATATAATGTGCTTGCTAAATAATGAAATAGAATTCATATAAAATAAAGAGTAACACAGGAAGAAGATAAATCATTATTTTCAATATAATCACCCTAAACTCAGTACATTGTTTACTTCATTCAAACAGATTTTGAAACACTGCTGGTAGGCCTCTAAATGTGTAGCTATGAGATTAGTAGTCACACTCTTCTGAATAACCTCCACTCTATCAAACTGGCATCATTTGAATTTCATTCTTAACTTTTTTTGGGGGGGGGGGGGATGCAAATATCAAATCTTTGAATATAGGTGTCAAAACTTGATGGATTTGGAAATGAGAAATTGTTTCATATTTAACGCACCATGTGTAGATACGTTGTCATGCAACAATAGCCAGCTCTTGTAATGTTATTCTCTCTCACACACACATACATCATATATTGCATGACACTAAGATAGTACTAACTGTTAACAGTTTGGCCCTTGAGAACAAAATTTTTTATGAATAATTCCTTGAATGTCAAAGAAAATAATCAGCATTGTTTTGACTTGAGATTTCTGTACTCGAAACTTTGTCTGGATTACAGTGACATTTTGGACTTTTCAAGAAAAACATTAACAAATTGTTATATAGTAAATTGGTGTGTTAGCTGGGATTGATAGGGATGGATTATAGAGTATTTAGATGGATAGGAGACTGGTGTTCAGAACCAGTCTCCTATCCAGCTGACTATCAAATAAATTGTGTATATGTGGGAGGCAGTGTCTCAAAAAAAAAAAAAAAAAAAAATTGGTGTGCTGTAGGGTTCTTTTCTTGGGTGACTACCATTCAGTTTATTTGATAATGATACTTCATGTGGCTTGACAGGAGAAACCTTCAATTGCTTACTGAGCTGACAATCTGAAGATAGAGAAAGATATAAGGAGATGCTTATATCAGGTCTCGTTAGGAAGATTTAAATAGACCTTTAGCTTGTAAAGATGAGTGGAGACATAGGCCTAATGTTAATAGCTGCAGTGGTGTAGAACTACGTACTGTTTGCATGGAAAAGTTCCAAGAGGTGAATGACATTTGAAATCTTTAGGAGAGGCAAATGTCACAGTGAATTTTTAACCTATAAATAGACTATGTATGAATTAATTATGCACCTGGTTTTCATTGTTTAGAAATTGGAAAGGAGCTAGAGATGATTAAGTAATGTTAAAATTATGAAATATTGGCTATGGCAATAGGAGGGTGAGAAAAATAAATTTTTATAAACTTCAGATTTAATAATGGACAGCAAGAAAATGGTGAGCAGATTTTACAAGACTAATACAAAAAGAATTATATAGAGAGTTAAAGGAAGGGGGATAAACATGAAATTAGACAAGGGTGTGTTGAGAAAGAATTGAAAGTAGATTATTTTTTCCAAAAAAAAAAGAAAAAAAAAAGTGGTAAGTTAGAGGAATGCATTGTGTGTGTGTGTGTGTGTGTGTGTGTGTGTGTGTGTGTGTGTGTTGTATGTGTTTCAAGTTCAGTGTGATATGTTGCTGGTAATGTAGGATCTCTACTGAAAAGTGTGAATGAATGGTCTTTCTCTGGAGTATTTATTGATGTTAATAATAATCATATATGCTCACAAACACTATTTGATTTCTTATTGCATTTCTCATTGAGAATGAGGAACAGTGAGAGACAATGAATTCACTATAAATGCTCACTACTCACCCAGTATCTTGTGATAGAAGGTAAATATATCATTTTGAACGAAATGTTTCATTAAAAAAAAAAATGAACAGCATCTCTCTCTCTCTCCAACCAGCTCAAGCTTTTGAATCCTGTTGTGGCATGAATGATATATAACATATCTCACTAACATATCTTTTAGGTGGAAGATGAATTTCATTGCTCATTGTTACACCATCACCCTGCTCACTAAATCCTTGAAGTTGCTTGAAAATAGTTCTGCTAGGTGTTTAGAACTGGTTTCTGGATTATTATATAGCAGGAGTGGCCAACTACACATCCTTTTGGAGCCAAAATAATTCCGGTAAGACTTAGAAGAGCCACAACCTTTGACCGATGTGCACACGCACTTATTGATTTTCACTAATTACACACCTAATTTTAAGGAGCTTACTAAGAAAATGGATACAAGGAAGGCCTCTACTAGTAAATAAGTAACTAAAATTATTGTGTTTTGACTTTAGAATTATTCTAATTGTTCAAAGTAAACTTCATTTAATGTGTTTCGAATTAAACTTTTTTATTGCAGTAATTTTTATTAATCCTGTTTTTCTCTCTCTCTTCTCTCTTTTTATAATTTGTTCCACTTTTTGTTGTCTCCTCTTCTCTTTTTGTTCATTTTTTACTGGTAGATTGTGAAGAGATGCGTGGCTCGTGAGCTTTATGCGGCTTGCAAGCCACGTTATAGCCACCCCTGTTATATGGGATGAGTTGGTTCACACTACCAGTGTTTTTATGTCATTGATTTGTCATTCATGACAAATCATAATATGTACTGTTTGGTTGCATGTATTTTTGTCTTGTAAGCCATGAGTTAATAGTACATCATCTACAAAATATATAGTTCTTATTATTCTATTGTTTATTTTCACTCCTGTATTTTATTAACTTTTTGTATTATTTGATCCATTATTATATTGAATATTGTTGGGCTAAAAGAGTCTCTTAAATTGTCTAGTGCCATTACTATTTTGTATCTCTTGACTTATTTTTTCTTGTGTTTTTATTATGCAGCTATTATTATCATATATTTCTTTAATTATTCATATTATGTTTTCTGATACTTTTCTTCTCTGCAATATTTCTATTACATCTTGAATTATTATTCTGTCAAATGCTTTTTCCAGATCTATAATGTTAGTAAGTGTAAAATTATGCACTTTGGCATGATTAGAGTTCCAGCAGCATATTATATTAATAGGGTTATGCTACAAGAAACTGAAGAGGCAAGGGATCTTGGTGTATTGGTGGATAAGAATATAAAGTTCAAAGGTCACATAGCAAAAGTTGCAAATACAACTCAGAGGAAAATTGCTATGTTGAAGCGAACCTTGACATGTAAGGATAAGGAAGTAATTTTGCCTCTTTATAAGGCTTTGATAAGACCACACTTGGATTACTGTGCACAGATTTAGTCTCCCAGGTTCCAAGGGGATAAAGAAGCTGTGGAAAGGGTGAAAAGAAGAGTTACGAAGATTATATCCAGATTATGGGATTTAGATTATGAGGACAGATTGCGAGTATGTGGATTACAGACTCTGGTTTGCAGGAGAAAGATGGGTGATATGATGGAGATCCATGAACTTTTGAATGGGTGTTATAGCATTTCAAATGATGAAATTTTTCGTTATATGGATGGCTGGGAGAGAACACGTGGGAGGGGGGGTCCATGGAAGTTAAGGTTGTTCTCTGTCAAGAAAGGGACACAGATAGCTGGTTGGGTAATTTACAGCCTCCCTCGATGAGTCCTTGACTCCCTGGAGGTCTTAAAAAGCATATGAATAGTTTCTTATTGTATTCTATTGTTTTCCTCTATCAATTGTCTGATTATGAATATTACATCTGTACATGATGCATCTTCTCTGAAAACCTTGTTGTTCATCTAATAAATTAATTTCCTTTATTTTGTTATTTAGGATTCTTGTTAGTATTTTTAATGATGTATTTAATAAATTTATCCCTTTGTAATTATTTTTTTTTACTCCTTTTATAAATTTTGGTATTGTTATACTTTTTTACCATTCTACTGGAATCTTATTTTGTATTTATTATTTGGTTGTATAGTATATTTAAACTCCAAATTATAATTTCTTTACCATTTTTTAATAATTCATTATTGATATTATCTAGACCTGGTGATTTCCTATTTTTCAATTTTTTAATTGCATTTTCAATCTCTGTTATTTCAGTTTTCGTTTCTGTTGTATTTATTTATTCTTCTTGATTTGTTTATTTACCTATATATAGTTCTACTTTTATTTCAACTGTTTGGTTGAAATAAAATATAAAGGTTTTTAAAATAATTTTCTAATTCCTCTATTTCTACTTTTAATGTTGGGATATATTCTGCTTCTTCCTTCTTTTGTGTATTAATAAATCTCCACATTTGTTTCTTTATGCCATAGAAATAATGTTCAGGTCCTTTTGTATATGATTCCCAAAATTGATTTTTTTCTTTCTATTTTCTTTTGATTAACTATATTTCTTATTTATTTATATTAGTTCCAATTATCTGTTGTTTTCATTTGTAGATATTTTTGATATTTTTCTTTCTTGTAAAGCTCACGAGCCACGCATCTCTTCACAATCTACCAGTAAAAAATGAACAAAAAGAGAAGAGGAGACAATTTCTCTCTTGTAACGCTCACGAGCCACGCATCTCTTCACAATCTACCAGTAAAAAATGAACAAAAAGAGAAGAGGAGACAACAAAAAGTGGAACAAATTGAAGCCTTTGGCTCTTCATATATCTAATTCTTTTGTTAATATTTTTATTTCTTCGTTAAACCATGGAGTCCATCTTCTTGATTTTGTTATTCTTTTTTTTACTCTGAATACTTCTGTTGCAGTTATATTTGTTTTAAAAATCTTCCATTATCTTCTGCATGTTGTTTGCACCTTAATGGGTTATCTTGGAACTTTTGTTTTAATCTATTGTAGTATGTTTTTATACTTAATTCTTTTAATAATTCCACTTTAAATTTTATTTCGGCATTGTGTTGATTTTCTTTAGATTTTATTTTCCCCCATTTCTTGTAAAGTCTTAGTTTACATATAAACAGATTATGATCACTTCCAATTTCTGCTGATGTTAACTCTCCACATCTTCTCCTCATGGATGTATTACTTTGTTACATATAATATAATCTATTATTGATTCCTGTTCTCTTGTGTTTCCAAAAGTTATTTAATACTGCTTTTTTTGTTATAAAATGTATTCACTATTTTTAACTTATTATTTGCACAGAATTGTATCAGTGTTTCTCCATTATTGTTTATTATTTCTTCATTAAATCTTTAGATAATTTCATTTATTGGTATATTTCCTATTCTTATATTTAAGTCATCATCATCAATATCATCATCAAATTCTTGCCATGTACCCTCAAGGGGTGTACAGGATATGATAGTACTACATGAAAAATTTATATCATTACTAACTTCCTATCTACAATTTTCCTCCAAATCAGACTGTTGAATCAAGACTCCAACGTTATCAGATCTTATATATCTATCGTCTAAGGCACTTTGTACCGTAGTAATCCACCTATATCTTGGTCTTCCTCTGAGTCATTTTCCTGCAAACCTGGCAGAGAACACTTGTTTTGCTAATCTTTACTCACTCGTTCTTCTGTTTAAGTGACCATACCACCTGAGATTAGCTCTGCTAATGCATTTCTGGATACTGACAATGTCAAGTTCTTCCCTAATATCCTTGCTTTTAATATGATATTGCCATTGATGCCATCTGTTCATGCCTCTAGTCTTTCTCAGGACTCTCATATCTCCGGTCTCTTGTCTTTGGTCAAGTGTTTTACTTCTGACTCAGCTCTCAGATCCATAAGTTAAAACTGGTTTGAACACTGTCTTGTATACAGCTAATTTAGTGTTCCGTCTAATTTCTCTCTTATTCCATATGAATTTATTCAATTGACTTCCTACCATACCAGTTTCAGATTTCTTTCAGATTTGTTGATTCTGTTGTCTATTTCCATATTTAATTTACCATCTTCCCTAAAAATCATCCTAAGCAGCTGAAA
This sequence comes from Typopeltis vanoorti, assembly GCF_054136105.1. Lineage (NCBI taxonomy): Eukaryota > Metazoa > Arthropoda > Arachnida > Uropygi > Thelyphonidae > Typopeltis > Typopeltis vanoorti. The sequence goes on along the minus strand of NC_143557.1, from coordinate 69,250,233 downwards.
TGTTTTACTTGTTCCACAGGTTCTCCGTTCACAACGCAGTTGACATTTTCAGTGATTCTGCCTATTTTCATTGTCTGTGTCTTTTTATTGCTGACCTTCATACCATATCTATTACAACAGTTATTCAATTTAGTCAGAGAATCTTGCAGACTTGTAGCGGATTTATTTAGAAGTATAACATCGTCCGCATAAAGCAAAGAGCTGACATTAACATCTAAAATTTTGATATCATGTTTAATACCACTTTCCTTCATAATGTGATCAATATAGATAATGAATAACAGAGAGGATAATGTACATCCTTGTCTCACACCAGATTTAACATTAAACCATCTTCATGTACTTTCTTCAATTCTAACTGCTGACTTACAACTCAAATAAAGACTAAGTATTGCTTGATATAATGCCCCATTGACACCATATAACTGTAGTGTATTGAATAGCTTCTTTCTTGGCACCTTGTCATATGCCTTTTCCAGATCCACAAAACTTAAATACAGATCTTTGTTATATTTCCATGATTCCTCAAGTATTTGTTGTAAAGATCTGATCCTGACAGCCTCTATTTGGCCTGAATCAAGCTTGTTCTTCACCAAGCTTTTCGTCCACAATTCTTCTTGACCGTTTCTCAAGGATACCTGCATGAATCTTGCCAGGAACACTCAGTAAGAAAATACCTCTGTAATTCTCACATTCAGTTTTATTTCCCTTTTTATATATGGGTATTATGAGAGCTCTACTCCAATCATCGGGAATTCATCCCTCTGTCCAGGCCTTCTGAACTATGCAGTGCAGCCACTGTAAGACTTTTATACCACCACACTTCAGCATTTCGGGTTCGAATATCATCTACTCCTGCTGCCCTTTCCACATTCCAAGCCTTTGATGGCTTTTTCTACTTCAAGTATATATATATATATATATATATATATATATATTCCTGACTGCATGCCTTGTCAATACTTTTTACCACTGTGCTGTCATCACTGCTTGTTTCATTTAGCAAGTTTTCAAAGTAATTACTCCATACTTCAAGGATATCTCCTGTTTTGAAGTCACCTTTATCATCTCTAATTCCTTTTACAGCACTCTTTTCTCCATTTCTGAGCTTCTTCAACAACCTTACGGATTATCTTACCACCTTGTTGTAAGTCTTCATAGAAAGCTGTTTGTTTTCTTTTCTTCCTTCTTCTGGGGCAGTACTGTAATTATATTTATTTTACTTCCATCTGCTTTTATTCTAGCTGTTAATATTCTTTCGTTTATATATTTATATTTTGCTATATTTTTATTTAACCCTTTATGTATTACTATTCCTACTCCATCTTCAACTCTGTTTTTTTACTCCACTTTATATAAATACAGGTATCCCTTGCTTACTGTGGATTTGATTATCGCAGCAAAATTAATTGCGGCAATCCCTTGATATACGCAGCAAGAGTTTTGATTAACGCACCTTTAAATTTACATTGCAAAATCATGCTCACGCCATGAGGCTGCTAGCCTCGTGGTCATCCAAATTTTCTTGATCTGTGTGAGAATGTGAAAGTTTTATTTTTCCCACCAAATACAACATCATTGCTACAACCCATGGATATGGGCGTCATTGCAACTTTCAAAGCCTATTTTCTTAAAAAGAAATTCTCAAAGGCAGTAGAAACAACAACGGGAGAAAATGCGATTACGCTCCACGAATTTTGGAAAAAATTTAACATTAAACACACAATTGAGAACCTTCTTGACTCGTGGGAGCAAATGTCTTCTTGTTGCATGAAAGCTGTTTGGAAAAACCTTCTGCCAGAATGCGCAAATGACTTAGGATGTTTTCAAAATCCTGTGAACAACGTGATCAACGAAATCATTTCAAGTGGTGAAGACCTGAGTTTTGATGGTGTTGATGCAGAAGATGTTAAAGAATTATTGGATTCAAATTCAAAAGATTTCAGTGACAACGATCTTCTTGAAATTGAACAACGCACATATGAAGATAATGAAGAAATGGAATGTGAAGATGAGGTTCCAAAGGAAATAACTGGATGGAATATTTCGCAGTTTAGAATCGCTTAAGCAGCAAGTAATGGATACGGATCCAGATGTTAATCGAAGAATTCTTGTTTGCCGAGGTCTGGAGAGTCATTTTATTTGTTATTATAGAATTTATGCTGATAAGAAAAAAACTAAAACTGTTCAAACTCCTCTTGATAGCTTCTTTTGATTAAAAAAAATTGCAGTAACTAATGTAGGTACAAGTATTTATTAAACATTTACTTTGCATTCATTTTTTATCTTTCCTAAAAGAGTACGATATGAAACGAACTCTTAGTACAGTAATCGATCAAGGACAAATTGTACTTTTTACCATTGATTATTAGATTTGATTAATGCAATTTTGATATATGCAGTAACATCGAGGGATTAATTAACCGCATTAATCGAGGGATACCTGTATATAGTCTTGTATATTCATTGTTCCATTTTTTTTTTTTTTTTTTTTTTTTTCCCCTTTGGTTATGCTGCATACTTTAATGTTTCTTTTGGCTATTTCTTGTATAAGTTCTTCCTCTTTTCCATTAATCGCTCTTACATTCCATGTTGCCAGTTTTATTATTCTGTATCTTTTCCATTTCTGATCGATATCCAATTTTTCCATCTGATTCATGTTTGTCTTGGTTTCTCGAGCAGTATTGTATTACATTCAATGACAGATTGCTAACCCAATCATCAGATGCCTCCCATCATAACCGAGAATATTGATACAACCTTCATGCCTTTTGGAAGATCAAGCTTCCAACATACTTCACCTATATCTCCGATTCACCTCTCCACCGTGATGAGGAGTGGGTAGGATTTAAATGAAGGATGCTAGTCAAAACATGACATCTTTTAATGTGGGAATATAGGTGCACTACTAAGGCAATATAGTAGTGCACCTATATGTTATCTTGGCAGGAACAACTGCAATTCTAAAACAACTCAATTTTCACTCTATGCAAAGCCTTGGTGAAACCCTGAGTACCAAGCAGTGAGAAAGATCAAGATAGAGAAGTATGTTTCATAAATATCCTGCCACATCCAATGTCATAGCTTTTAAACATCCTTGTGCCAAAGTGCATTGTATTAGATGTTCAAGTTAAAAACAATTTTGGATCCAATTACATAATCTATTAATCAAATAACCAGTTCAAAAAATATATAAGACAAGATCTGGAAAAGGAAGTTAGAAATAGAACACACCATTTGTCCACCATGGAACATAATCGATGTGTTGTTGCTGAACCCAAAACCACTGCAGATACTCTGGGGTCTCAGCAGCAGCAGCTAAACTTTTCTACATATGGGCTGGAGCTGTACAATGAGCTATTCATTAAGGAGGAACTACAAAGAATTCTTTTACTCCCTCATGCCTGTGCAGTAGGGCCTGATAACATCCATTATGAGATGATAAAACATCTTTCATTATTTTCTACATATGGGCTGGAGCTGTACAATGAGCTATTCATTAAGGAGGAACTACAAAGAATTCTTTTACTCCCTCATGCCTGTGCAGTAGGGCCTGATAACATCCATTATGAGATGATAAAACATTTTTCATTATTTTCTAACAGATCTCCTTCTGTTATTATACAACATAATAAATTTAGTTTAATCCTTTATCCAAGTGTGAGCAAACAAAGTTTGCACCTGAAAGTATCTTCAGGACTGGGGTAAAGTGGTACAACACTGGGCAACTCGTTGCAAAGGTGGAGTAAGCTAACATCACTCCTATCTCAGTATCTCCCATAATGCAAAACATATCTCCTTGCGGATATGTATAATGTTATGCATTAAGGGAAGTTCCACTATCCAGACTAGTTTTGACCTTTATTCAGGTCTCTTCAGTGGGAGCCAGGCCCAAGTGGAGATACCAGGCAGAAGCATTAGCAAGGTGATCTCTACCTATAGGAGTTGCCAAACGGTGTGCCACCTTTTTATTAAATTACTCTGGATTTAGAGAAAGATGTTGAAAGTTTCTTTTTCACTTGGTTACTATAATAAATTTAGTTTAATCCTTTATCCAAGTGTGAGCAAACAAAGTTTGTGCCTGAAAATATCTTCAGGACTGAATATGGTGTTGTATTACCTTACTGGGGTAAGGTAGGTGTTGTACTACCTTACTCTAGTAAGGTAGTACAACACCGGGCAACTCCTTGCAAAGGTGGACCAAGCTAACAACACTCCTATCCGAATATCTCCCATAATGCAAAACACATCTCCTTGCGGATATGTATAATATTATGCATTAAGGGATTGGCCACTACCCAGACTAGTTTTGACCTTTATTCAGGTCTCTTCAGTGGGAGCCAGGCCCAAGTGGAGATACCAGGCAGAAGCATTAGCAAGGTCATCTCTACCTATAGGAGTTGCCAAACGGTGTGCCACCTTTTTATTAAATTACTCTGGATTTAGAGAAAGATGTTGAAAGTTTATTTTTCACTTGGTTAGACTATAATAAATTTAGTTTAATCCTTTATCCAAGTGTGAGCAAAGTTTGCACCTGAAAGTATCTTCAGGACTGGGGTAGGGTGGTACAACACTGGGCAACTCGTGTTGTACAACACTGGGCAACTTGCTCCACCTTGTAAAGGTGGAGCAAGCTAACATCACTCCTATCTCAGTATCTCCCATAATGCAAAAGGCTCCCACTGAAGAGACCTCAATAAAGGTCGAGACTAGTCTGGGTAGTGGCCTTTCCCTTAATGCATAACATTATACATATCTCCAAGGAGATGTGTTTTGTATTATGGGAGATACTGAGATAGGAGTGATGTTATCTTCCTCCACCTTTGCAACAAGTTGCCCAGTGTTGTACCACCTTACCCTAGTCCTGAAGATACTTTCAGGTGCAAACTTTGTTTCCTCACACTTGGATAAAGGATTAAACTAAATTTATTATAGTTTATTGATCCAATAGAAACCTTTAGCAATGTGTTTGAAGTCTTGGTTGTGGAAAATAAATTCGTTTCTGTATTTAATTTCTACAAATAAGCCAGCAGTAAATATTCTATGATTTAACAAAGGATATTGGTTAATATTAAAAGTTTCCAGGAATCGTTCGATTAGACTACTAGTCTCTCTCTCAGCTAAACAAATTTCTCGAAGGCATTCATTCTTGGACTTTTATGTAGCATTTAACAGTATTCTTATATTATGAAACAATTTGCTAAAGAAAAATAACTTTATTTACAGTGACTTTTAATAAGTACCATTGCAGATGATTTAACTTCAATAACAAATACAATTTTTATTAGAATTCATGATGAAAATCCATCAGAACCTCTACCTCTTGGTTATTCTTCTCAGAAATTTAATTTCTGCATCTCATATGTTGGTGAAGAAAAGGTCCCAAATGGTAAGTCTATGTGCAGTATTCTTGCTTTAAATGAATTAAACAATGTTTGCTGTTCTTAAATACTCAAAAACTAGTATATGGTCATTATTACACACACACATTGTCTACTTTATTATTTTAAGCCAAGATATATGTTTTCTAAAAGTGTTTTTCTGCTTGCTAATAAAATTAATGTGTGAGCCAATTTATGCAAAATGTTTTTAAATGCTGTTATAGAGAATAATACTACTTTGAATTTAGTACTGTTTTTTTTGTTAGATAGAGCAATGTTAGATAGAATAGGCAGCCAGGAGAGAGGGGTGCTTCTCACTGTTTCCGCTAATTGTGTGCATGGTAGAGTTTAGCTGGGTTTCTATAATGTTAGTGTGTGTACCCCTTTCCCAGACAGGGGCACAATATTCTGCTGCAGAGAATGCGAAGGCTAGTGCAGACAACCTTAGGACTTCTAACCACAACCCCAGGTTGTTCCAACAAGCCTTGAAATGATATTATTTCTGGTTTTAATTTTATTGGAGTGGTTGATGATGTGCCTTTTATAGGTTAGGCTTCTGTCCAGGCTCACTCCATGGTATTTTGGGTGAAGCTCATGTTCTACCATTTTCCACATAAAGAAAGGTTGAGTTGTCGATTCGCCTCTGCATTGTACAGGTGAAATACTGAGGACACTGTTTTCGTTCGATTTGGCTTCAAGTATCACTGCTTGAAGTACTCTTCCAGGGTGTTCAGGTCTGTATTCAAGGTGATTCTAGGTTGGTAAAGGAGGTGGATTGATGTAAGATCGCTAGGTCATCGGCATACATTTACTTGCTTGATCTGGTATGAGGTAGATCATACACGTAGATATTAAAAAGTATAGGGGATAACACAGAGCCCTGAGGACTCTGTGTTATGTGAAGGAATCTGGGCCTGCTCTTTTTTCCACCAATATGGACCCGGATCTTTCTGTTGGAGAGAATAGATTCAAAAAGTTGTAAAGTTTTTTTACACTTTATAATATTTCCTAGTTTTAGGAGGAGGCCCCTGATCCAGACAGTGTCATAAGCAGATGTTAGGTCAATGAAAGTGGCTTCATATTTAAGTTTCTTCTGGAAGCCTGCTTCAATTTGAGTTGTCATGACCTGGTCACAGCAACTTCTTCCTCTCCTGAAGCTAGCTTGTTCAGTAGGGAGTGCTCTTTCGATGAGTGGTGAAATTCTTTTAAGGAGAATTCTTTCAAAGAGCTTAAAGGTGGTGCAAAGCAAGGCGATAGGTCGTAGGTTTTTCATATCATTTGGATCTTTCCCTGGTTTAGGCATGGCAATTATTTTGGCTTCCCGCCATAGCTTTGGTAATTTACCAGTCATGATGATTTCTGAGAAAAGGGCAGCCAGCCATGTTTGGCCATGTTGACCAAGATGCTCTAGGAACTAAGGGAGTATACAATCCACTCCTGCAGCTTTGCCATTCTTGGTAAGTTTTAAGGCTATTTGTACATCTTCCCGAGATACTAGGTGTACTAGTTCAGGAAGCTCGGGTTCCATCTTCAGGATTTGTCTGATGGAAGTTTGAACAGCAATTTTTCTGGTAAAGCTGGGATGAATCTTGGAGGTTTTCAGTAAATGGTTAGCCATTTGATCAGGAGTTATCTCTGTTGTTTTGTGTGTCGTTGACGCTACTCCACCTGATTTTCTCAGAAGTGACCAGCTTCTCCGACTAGATGTGATGAAATAGTGTTCATTTCGGGAAGGCTGTCTCAATCACCCCCCCCCCCCTCTCTCAGGGGTGTACAGGATATTATGATAGTATTACATGAAGAACTTAAATCATTATTAACTTCTTACAAACAATTTTCCTCCAAATCAAACTGTTACCTGTCAACACTCCACCATTATCAGATCTTATATTTCTGTCTTCTATGATGCTTTTTACTGTATCAATCTACCTATTTCTGGGTCTTTTTCCTGCCAACCTGGCAGAGAACACTTATTTTACTAATATTTCCTCTCCCATTCTATGATCATACCACCTGAGGTTAGCTCTGCTAACACATTCCTGGATGTTAACAATGCCAAGCTCTTTCTTAAATATGATATTGCCATTGATGCTATCTGCTCATGCTCCTTATCATGTAGATTGTACTGCAGCTTGTTTCTTTGTATATATGATGACCTTCATTGAAGGTCAAAACATCGAGTGATTATTTTGGTTATTATTAATCTTTATCAGGACTCATATCTGTGGTGTCTCTAGTCTTTGATCAATTGTCTATTTCCATATTTAATTTACCATTTTTACTAACATTCACAATGCAGTTGATATTTTCAGTGCTTCTGCCTATTTCCATTGTATCTGTCTTTTTATTGCTGACCTTCATACCATATCTATTACAACAGTTATTCAGTTTAGTCAGGGAATCTTGCAGACTTGTAGCAGATTTATTTAGAAATATAACATCATCCCTATAAAGCAAAGAGCTGAGATTAATATCTCCAATTTTGATAAGTTTAATACCACTTTCCTTCATAATGTGATCCATATAGATAATGAATAACAGAGGGGATAATGTACATCCTTGTCTCACACCAGATTTAACATTAAACCATCTTCATGTACTTCAATTGTAGCTGCTGACTTACAAGTCAAATAAAGACTACATTGCTTGATATAATGCCCCATTGATACCATATAACTGTAGCGTTTTGAATAGTTTTTCTCTTGGTATCTTGTCATATGCCTTTTCCATATCTACAACACTTACAGATCTTCATTATATTCCCAAGATTTCTTGACTATTGGTCTTAAAGTGAAAATCTGATCATCCTGACAATCTCAATCTCTATTTGGCCTGAATCCAGCTTGTTTTACACTAAATTTCCCTTCCACCTTTGTTCTTAGCTGTTTCTCAAGTATACTTGCATAAATTTTACCAGTAACAGTCAGTAGGGAAATACCCAATATTTCCCTACTATAATTCTCATATTCAGTTTTATTCTCCTTTTTATATGTTGGTACTCTACTCCAATCATCTGGAATTCATCCCTCTGTCCAGGCCTTCTGAACTATGCAGGCTGCCACTCTAAGACTTTTCACTTTCCAGCTGCCTTTCCACATTTCAAGCTTTTGATGGCTTCTTCTGCTTCAAGTATGGATATGTATTCCTGAGTGCATACCTGTTGAGTGTTTTTTTTACCACTGTGCTATCACTGATTGTTTCATTTGACAATTTTTCAAAGTAATTACTCGATACATCAAGAATATTTGTTTTCATGTCACCTTTATCATCTCTAATTCCTTTTACAGCATTCTTTCCTCCATTTCTGACCTTTTTTCAACAGCTTCCAGAATATCTTGCCACTTTATTGATATTTATTTTCTATGTTCTTACCAAAGTCTTCCCATGGATTTTGTTCATCTAGTTTTATGCAATTTGTAGCTTTCTTACATTTGTCTCTGTATTCTCTAAGAGCACAAGCCGACTGATTTGCCAGGAACTTTTGATATGCCTTTTTTATTTTCTTTCACTGCCTTTTTAACTTCCTGTGTCCACCATGAAGTTCTGATTTTGCTATCATTGCAGACAACTTCACCACATGCCTCTTTGGCTGAATCAGTCAATGTTTTCTTCAGGATTTGCCACTGAATCTTTAAAGTTTGGTTCCTGTTTTCTTACTCTGTCATTTTTTCTTGAATAATGTTGTGTATTTTAGTCTTCAGTTCGCATCTAAGAGATGCTCAACTTTTATTTGCTTTATAACATTTCTTAAATGTTCTCTTTTTCAATATGAAATTCAATTTTATCCTGTTCAAGACTAAATGGTGATCACTTTCAATTTCAAATCTTCTGTACACTCTGGTGTCCTGCACCATTGAAAAAATATCACTATCAACAATAACATAGTCAATGAGACTTTTCTTATTCCTTGCCTCTTCTTGCCATGTGCACATTTTTATGTTGGAAAACCTTCTGTGGAACCATAGGCACAAATAAGTCTCATTGTTCGGTTCCCTCATTCTGATATTTGTCCATATCACTCTACTTGATATTGCCTGCCTGCCATTCGAGAAGATTAGCCTCATATTTAGTGTTGAATACTATATCTACTCCTTTTCCTTGATTGTCGTTGCCTGAATATAACATTTTGTATTTATTGCTCAGAAAGATCTCACCAGTTTCTGTCTTTTTTGTTTCAATCACCCCTATTATGTCAATCTGGTACTTATCCAGTTCCTCAGCTAGCTCCATTTCTGTGTTCATGCTTCTTATATTGATAGTACTGATCTTGAACTTGGTTATGTTGAGTTGGGATGTGTTTCAGGATTTGTTCTAGTAGCTGACTTTTTGCTGTTTGCCCTGGTTCTCTGGTGAAAGCAATGGAGGCTTTGTTTAACCGGACGACACCTAAGCCGGAATGAAATTCTATCATGTTGTACCATCATTTTTTATTTTGGTTTAAGCCAATAAGAATACAATTATGTCGACTGAATCCCAAATTTTCAGTCCATCCTCGTTTGTTCACTATCCAGGTAGATTCCTGTTGGGCATCTACCTAATGCACAATCCAAACCTTCACCACGAGAAGGTTTGGATTGGACATTAGGTCAGAACCCCTGGTTGGTTCTCCGCATTCCTTTAAAGGCTATGTGGAGATCTTCTCTCAGTTATGCAGCTTTGACCCTTAAGCAACCCTCATATAAGTTACTCATATAAGTATATATATAAATTAAAACAAACCAGTATGGATGGTGGCCAATAAAAGCTGAAAAATTACTTAGTCCTAAAGTCAGCATTTGTTGGATGGCACACATTCAGCCCACTTAGTTCAAGTTTTCAGGAAACCCCTGACTTCAGGACTCTAAGCAATTTTTCAGCTTTTATTGGCCACCATCCATACTGGTATGTTTTTTAATTTATATGAGTAACTTTGTGTGTATGTGTGTGTGTGTGATAGAAAGAGAGAACATGTTGCTCTCTAGTTTAATTTTGTAACTTAATAGATACTAATAATAACAGGACTCTAGCTTTGTAGCAAGGTTTTTTTTTCACTAGAGGTCAGGCCAATAATAGTTTTAACGGTTGACCAGTAACTTTAGCTTACCATGTAGATTGTAGAGCAGCTTGTTTCTTTGTATATATGATGACGTTAATGTGAAGGTCAGAACTTCGAGTGATTATTTTGGATTATTAAGACTCTGCTTGTTTAATTCTTTAACAAGGACCACTTTTTTCATTATCTGTATGTTGGCTTCCTGTTTTATGATTCAAAAATGTTCTCCAAATCTTCCTTAGGAGAGTCTTCTGTGGGACCATAGGCACAAATAAGTTTCTTTTTCCCCATTTCAAAGATTGTCCACATTACTCTACTTGAAATTGCCTTCCAAACAAGAAGATTATCTTTGTGTTGTGTTGAATGCTAATTCTGCGCCTTCCTCTTAGTTTGATTATTATTGCCTGAATATAATGTCCTATACTTTTTATTTAGTAGGATTTCATATAAGTATACATACTTAAATGATGAGGCTTAACTGCATTTATTTTTAGTATTTGTGATTATACATGGAAATTGATCATCAAAACATGGAGCAGAGTTTGTGAGTTTTTAACACCTTTGCCAGACATCATCTAGGTTACATCTTTCTTAGGAACATTCTAACTAAAACCACTAGTCAGGTGTGTTTTAATATTCATGCCATTTGCATTAAATTTTACGACATTTTAAAGTAACTATTTTAACAGTCACACAAGTTAATGCTGAGATTTGTATCCATTACACATTTTGAAGAAGTATCAAGAGAACTTCTGAAATAAGTACCCTGAGAATCAGGTCAGGTATAAGACCATTAGTTATGTGACTTTTTTCCGACCCTCAGTGTTCAGAACATGTTGATTACATAATTAGACCTGTTTTTGGTTGTTTGCATGCATATATAACTCTTTTACTGTAGTCTCTCTGGTTAGAAATCCTTATTATTCTTTACTTCTGGTTGTGCATCTTATGAAACAAAGATATGGTACAAACATGTATTAAAAACCAACCATATGAACAAACATTTTGGATTTTCAGATGGGTTATTTTTTTTAGCTTCTAAGAAACATTTTTGACACATATACTGTGTCCAAAAGTATATACTCATTAAAATAGCAATGTACTGATCACTGTTCTTTTAGTGGGGGTAAACTGCTTACAAAACAAAATAATTTAATAAAAAAAATAATAACATAATAAAAACAATAATAACAACAAAATAATTTGTCACAACTTTTTAGACCTTCAAAAAGCTTTTGACTCAATATGGCATGAGGCATTATGGAAAATTTGAGAATATTATGGTATAGACAATAAAATCATTAGGATTATTAAATCTCTTTACTCCTCATCTGATATGAGAATTGAAATTAAAAATTACAGCAGTGAACTGTTCTGGGCAGAACGGAGGGTAAGATGGGGATGCATCTTGTCACCTCTTCTTTTTGATTGTTTTCTGGAATATGTCATAGATGAAGCTCTTCATGAATATGACGCTAGAATAGTAGTTGGCGGACTAAGAATAAACAACTTACATTTTGCAGACGATATCGATCTTCTGGCAGAAAGTGAAGAAGAATTACAAGCGATAACCAGCCGCATTTTCGGAACATTAAAAAAATTTTTAAAATATGGATTATACATAAACCTGCAAAAAACAAAAATAATGATAACCTCAAAAGCAGACATTGAACCCTTATAGATACAAATTGACAAACAAATTGAGATCACTTATCTAGGAAGGAAGCATGCTGAGACAACTGTAGCCCTACAAAAGTTAAAACCATTGTGGAGAGATAACAGAATAGCAATCACAACCAGACTAAGATTAATTGATCTTGGTGAATTCTATCCTCTTGTATGGTTGTGAGGCCTGGACTTTATTGAGGGAAGATGAGAGGGGACTCCTGTCTTTTGAAATGAAAACTTACAGAAGACGCTTGAGAATTCCCTATACTGCTCACGAAACCAATGAAAATGTTTGGAAACTGATTAATTTAATAGAGGGGAAAAAAAAGGAAAATATTCTGACAGTCATCAGAAGAAGACAGATGAAATAGTTCAGACATGTGGAGAGGGCTAATGGCATTCCAAAGCAAACATTAGAAGGAATTGTTCCGGGATCAATGGACAAATTCCTCCCTTTCTCAACTGACATCAAGAACAAGAGACCGAGATAATTGGAGGAGGATAACAAAGAGCATCATCTACCAGCCATGAATGATCCAACGGTCCATTTAGGACTATGGGAGAGAAAAAGAAACTGCTTACATCATGATAATGAAGGGAAGTGGTAGAAGTGTGTGACAGTGAAAGAGGTGCAGAAATGTGAGATGGGTAATATCTGACATTTCTCACTAGAGAGGGTGGAAGCTCTCTAGTGAGATAACCAATGCTATTTTAAGCTCACTGTTACAAAAATAAGAACAGAAATCTTCACTATCTTGACTTGAATTTCCTAGCACATGATGACAGAATCAGAAAACAAAGGAAATGGAAATATAACCAGTGAAAATAGTAGGAAATATAACAAAAGAAAATCACTGGAAACCAAACAAAGGAACTGGCAGGAAACAGAACAAAGGAAATAGTACATCGAGACACACAACATATAACTTTGTATTATTTTTTTATAAAATGGGAACAAATTGCAAAAAGACTTGCCTTTAACACAACCATGATAACCTTATAGAAGATCGAAGTGCCATTGATCTGTCCCCAAGATTCACATAGGTGCATATTGTAATCATCCTCTTAACACCTTAATTACTACTTTCAACATATATATAGATTGGTTGCTTCTGTCTTTGCTCTGTCCTTGTATAGTAGAATTATCTTGCTCTCCTTCCAAGGGACTGTGCTCATGCTGAGCCTCAAGTTGAATAAACAGGTCAGAGAAATAGCTAATTCCTTTGTCCATTCCTTTAACAAGTACTGCTGATATCCCATTCAATCCCACTGCTGTGGTCAGATAGTTTTTTAGCTTCGGTATCTCTAACTCACTACATTTCATGCACACTTACACATTCCCATCCTGCACCTACCAAATTTTGAAACAATAGCATGCATACATGCCACATGCATAGCATCAACTACAGTATGAATAACAGTTTTTAAATGGTAGTAGACTGGACAATAACATGTTAGAACTGGGCTTCCATGCTGAATATGATTGATACAATACTAAGACAATAAAATCCTGAAAAAAGACCACAATCGTACAAAAAAAAAAAAAATTCATCAAGTTGAATAGTGAAAACTTAAAGATCACTGGCAACAAAATAAACACAATAATCCTTTCTTATCCTCTTTTACTACTAATACTTCTCTCCTCTCCTTCCTTACACACTTAAACAACCAATACCCCAGAATCAAGTTCACCCTGAAAAAAGAAGAAAACGATAGCCTCCCTTTCCTAGACACACTAGTCACCCGCCAGCCTGATGGAACCTTGGTTTTCTCAGCTTATAGAAAACCCACCCATACAGGCAGATACATTCACCAACAATCCCACCATCCCCCCCTCACAACAATAAGGAGTTATTAAGACACTATACAACAGCGTTAAACTAATCTGTTCAAATGACAATGCCCTAACCACTGAACTAAATCACGTCCTTAACACTTTCTCAGCCAATGGCTCCCCCCCCCCAGTAAACCACAACCCTTCACAACAAAGATTACTCTAGATCCATCACCATGCCCTACATCCGGGGCACCCCACTAAAGACCAACCACTTCCCCTAGACCTACCTGGTGTATACCAGGTCCCTTGCAGCTGTAAGCTGTCCTACTTTGGCCAAACAGGCAGGACAGCGAATATCAGAATTTCAGAACATAAGGACTACATCTGGTTTCACCAGCACAGCCACTCTGGGCTTGCAAACCATGCTCTGGATACACGACACAGAATACGGTGGAAGAAAGCCACAATAATACACCACAGCAAGTTCAAATTTGAAAGACTATTCATCAGCCTCAGCCCTAAGAAACATGCCAAACCTCAACTAATTTGGATGCGTGAGTCTGCCCCAAATTTGGGAGACATACATCAGAACTTCAACTGAACGGCCAAGAGTACCTAATATAGCCCACTAGGGGGCACCATCAGGACTTTAGGAAAAGTAGTAGCTTCCTCGCTTCGTTCCTCATTTGCTGTTTGTAGTGCCTGCGTGCACGTGTCTTTATGTTACGTTCCCATGAAGATAGCAGTGTGATGTTGTGAAATATTGGAAATATATATTAAAAGTTAATTTATATTCTAGTATACATTGTGAATTCCTTAAGTTATTTAGTAATCATGTATAATCAACTATAAGCCTTTCTACAAGAATTACTACTAATACTTATCTTTTTTAGCAGCTCACGTCAACTGAATACCTAAGTTTTTGCATGCTCATGTAGAAGATATAAGATAATAAAAGTGTCTGCATCATTGAAGCAATGCATAATAAATTGAACACCCTATATTCTCTTTGCATTATGCATATGACATCAGTGTGAAATAAATGGTTAGAATTATTTTCATATACACTCACACTTCTGAATTTTAATGCTAAGGTTTGATGTAATTATTTCTATTGAGATAATTGAAATTATATTATTATGTATTGAATTGATTATTAATATTTGTTTATTATTTTTTTTATTTCCTATAGATGCAGCTTATGTCGCTACATCTAATGATGTTGGACTATTTCGTAATAGTATTTCCCACTTTTTAGTATACTTATACAATTCTCAAGAGGATAATGATGCTAGCAAACTTGAATTCACAGCATTGTCAGCCCAACCAGACAGAACAATTGACAGTATATTTTCTGATATCAGTTCATTTCATATTGGCTCGTATGTATTGTGAAGTGATATTATTCCCATAAATTTAAGTTTTAGTTCAGATTAATGCATCTAAATTATAAGCATTTATGATAAAATCTATCTTAGAAAAACAAGATTTCAGAAATCATGGTTAATAGCAAGTCATAGAGTTGCTGTTTTCAAAAAAAGTTATATAGGTAAAATAATAATGTGTATGATACTGGCAATGAAACTATACTGATGTTTTCTTGAAGTTATTTGCTAGAGATGAAGGTTCATCTCTTGCCCTTCTGGTTTCTAGATACAGTCTTAGAATTTTCATATAGCAATAATCTGAGTAATCCACTGATGTCAACATTTATGCAAAATGTACATCTGTATAAATTTACATTAATAACTGCATTTCTCCTAACTTAAAATTGCAATCAACTCAATGTACCACACTCATTGCTACAGTGAACTCTCACTCATTTTATGAAATTCAGTGTGATATTAGTCTCAGTATAGTAAAGGATATTCACTATAGCAAACTTATTACCATAATACTGTTTTTCTTATCATTACAAGCTTATTATATTGAGAGTTGATAGCATATCAAATGATGTGAGATGATTTTTTCGTAATAGATATTACATTTAGAATATTATAATAGCTGATTACCTTCCTGTCAACAGTTTTCCTTCAAATTGTTAGGAGTCCAGTATTGTCAGATCTTGCATTTCTGCTTTCTATGAAACTACTGATTGCATCAATCTAACTAGATTACAGTGTTCCTTTGTACCTTTGTCTTGCCATCTTGTGATCTGTTTTGCTACCTTTTCATATCGCTTTTCTACACATGATCTTCATTGCTAACAATGTCACGTTCCTTTCTAATGTCTTCATTTTTAAAGCATTCTGCTAACGATGCCCTCAGTTCACTTCTTTAACTTTTCCAAGAATTGTCGTATCTCTGCTCTCTAGTCTTTGATCACCTCTTTTATTTCTAACCTAATTCTCAAACCTGCGAGTTAAAAATGGCTTAAATACTGTTTTATACTGCTAATCTAGTTTGGTTAATTTCTCTATTATTTCATATGAATTCATCTGGCTCCTTACCATACCAGCTTTTGTTATTTTATTATCTATTTCTATACTCACTTTGCCGTCATCTAAAAAAGTGTGCCTAAATAACTGTGGGTATGTTTGAAATGGAAAAAGCCTTGAAAAAATGTTTCAGGGTTAACATAATGCGTTTAATTTTTCAACTCTCATATCTTACCTTCTGTGGATCAAATACTGTAAATTGCTATCATTATACGATATCTCCATGGAGTCCGAAGATCCACACTAATGTTTCTATTCACAAAATCTATCAGACCACTCCTTAAATTCATTCACTGTCAGATCACTTGCAACTAATTCTCGCAATTCATTCCACTCATTTACCACTCTCCATGCAAAAGTTGTAGTCTGCTCACCCTTACTTACCACACTTTTACACAACTTCCACAGATGACCCCTAGTTTTCTGTTATATATTGAAAAATTTCATATTAGAAATTATGAACTTTACAACAGTGTCCATATTAAGATCATCATCTCTAGCATATACAAATATACAGGACAAACTGAGTTACATTACATACAGCAAGCTAGAGAAACAATGATTTGATCATAGTTATTCTACTGCCATGCCCTCTAGTGAAAAAAAAAAAAAAATTTAGAAACTACATCAAGCTAAATTCTATTTATGATAACATGAATAAACATTCTTTCTTATAGATAGTTTTCTTTCAGTAACAATGATGTCCTATTTTTAGTATTACAATTGTTATTTTTGATTTAGGATCCTGGATTAACTGTAGTCCTATTTATAGTTGCTCTTAGAGAGGAAGGTTCCATGGGTCGAATATGTGTCTTCCATATGTTTGGGATTTTTAGACTATCATTATTGTTCAGATTGGGGTGGTTGATAATAATCTCACAGGCTTCCTTAAATTTGCGTTCATACCATGTTCTGGTGTGATGTAGACAACTAGTACTCAATTCTATATAAGGTGTTCAAGGGCATGATGAGAAAGGCCAGCTTCACCATAATTATTATATTTAATGTGTCGTTTATGTTCTTTTTGTCTGATAGGAATTGTGCATCCTGTTTCCCCTATATAAGGTATGTTACAGGTGCAATAAATACGGTTATACTCCAGGGTGGGCCAGCGGAGGGAGTGGGTCTTTGGATAGTTGAGTAAGTTTTTTTAATTTTGCAGGAGGTTTAAAGGTGACTTTGAGGTTGTATTTTGTAATATTCTGTTTATCTGATGTCCCTTTAATGTAAGGAATGGTTATAGTTATATTGTAGTCTGGTTTGTCTTTGTTTTTCATTGAGGTCTTGTAGAGAATTTTGTTAATAGTGTTTTGGCTGTACCCATTTTTTTGAAAAGTATTGCTGATGACTTTAAATTTGTCTTTCAGTGCATGTTCACTGAAGCAAATCTTCAGAGCCCTGTTTTTTAGAGTATTAATGACACCTAGTTTTTGTGTTGGGTGGTGGTAGGAGTTTATGTGTATGTATTGGTTTCCGGTATGCAGTGAAGGAAAGATTGCCAGAAGGAAGACGTGTGACAAGTGTATCTAGAAATGGAAGTGTGTTCTGTTTTTCAATCTCAATTGTGAACTGTATGTATTTGTGTTGTTTGTTTAGGTGGCTAAGGAATGTGTCTGGCGGCCATGGGACCAGATAGCGAAAACATCGACATATCTAAGCCAGACTTTGGGTTTTAAAGGAGAGGAATCTAAAGCATGTTGCTCAAAATGTTCCATATAAAAGTTAGCAATAGGGGGATAATGACGAGCCCATGGCTGTGCCTTCTTTTTGTGAGTAGAAAGCGTTTTGCCATACAAAATAACCAGACATAATACATGCGCAAAAGAGCACCGTGATATCTGGAGGGAATTTGTTCTGTAGAAGAAGGATTGTGTCATTGATTGGGATATTTGTAAAGAGGGCAGAGATGTCAAAACTGATTATTAAATCATCTTTTTGTAATGTAATGTCTTTGATAATGTTTTTAAAGTGTTGTGTGTTTCCGATATAGGAGGGGGAATGACCTACCAACTCCTTGAGTGTTGCCACTAATTTCTTGGCTAAGTGATAATTCGGGCTATCTATTCCTTCGACTATTGGCTGGAATGGTGTGTTTTCTTTGTGTATTTTCGGTAGCCCGTAAATTCTGGGGGAACGAGCGCAATGCGGAAATAGTTTTTTGACCGCATCTTCGGGCCATGTGGTAATTGACTTAAGTAGTTTCTCTATTTTCTTTTTTATTCTATTGGTTGGGTTGTAGTTAACGAGTTGGTATGTATTATTGTCTGAGACTAGCAGATCCATTTTTACATATAGGGGAAACAGGAAGCAAAATTCCTATCAGACAAAAAGAACGTAAACGACACATTAAATATAATAATTATGGTGAAGCTGGCCTTTCTCATCATGCCCTTGAACACCTGACATAGAATTGACTGGAAAAGCACTAGTTGTCTACATCACACCAGAACATGGTATGAATGCAAATTTAAGGAAGCCTGTGAGATTATTATCGACTACCCCAATCTGAACAATAATGATGGTCTAAAAATCCCAAACATATGGAAGACACATATTCGACCCACGGAACCTTCCTCTCTAAGAGTAACTATAAACAGGACTATAGTTAATCCAGGATCCTAAATCAAAAATAACAATTGTAATACTAAAAATAGAACATCACGTTATCATAAATAGAATTTAGCTTGATGTAGTTTCTAAATTTCTTTTTTTTTTCCCACTAGAGGTCATGCCAGTAGAATTACCTATGATCAAATCATTGTTTCTCTAGCTTGCTGTATGTAATGTAACTCAGCTTCTTCTGTATATTTGTATATGCGCCAGATGATGATCTTAATATGAAGATCGAAACGTCGGGAAATTAAAAGAGTTATTTATAACATGGTTGTAAAGTCTATAATTTCTAATATGAATGCTGATCACCGTGCAATGCTAAAAGAAAGGATTGAAAATTTTCCTTTGCATCAGTTTTAGAAGATATTAATATCTTATAAGTTTCTATCATGTCCCCTCTTTTCTGCCTATTGACTAAACTTTGTAACCCACACACCTTCAACCTGTTCTCATAGGGAACATTCTGCAGATCGTAACCAGCTTGGTCACTCATCTCTGAATCCTCTCGACAACCTTCTGATCCCCCCCCCCCCCCCAAGCAACCCAGGTGACTAAATCTGTGCACAGTAATCAAGATGCGGCTGAATCATGGTTCTATTAAAGAGGGATAATAACTTCCTATGTTTATTTGTTGGCATGCTTTTCAACATCCAAGTAATCCATTGAGCTATTTTACCAATTTTTGCCATATTCTCTCTGAACTTCAACTCTCTCTCTTTCTCTCCACCAGTATCCCCAAGTGCTTATCGTCATCAGTTTCCTGCAATCCAGTACCCAACCATGTGATACACAGTATGCAACCTTTTCAACCCAAAGTGCATATCCTTAAATTTTGTGACATTAAATTGACAATCATTATTCTGCAAGATATATACATCACCTTTATCAACTATTGCCCACCCCAGTTTTCCTCATCAGCAAACAACTGAATATCCTCCCCTTAAATCTTTCTCTATATAATTGATATACAAATTAAAGTGTAGTAGCCCTAGTACAGACCCTGAGGTACTCCACTAGTCACCCTTTTTCTCCTAGATTCCACTCCACCATATACAGGGTGGTCATAAAATAAGTTTCCCTCTTTGGAGGCATCTGTAGCTAAAACCAATAAAGGGAATGAGACCAAATTTTATATTGGCACTTTCAAAGGCACGGGGAGATGATTTCCGCGAAAAAAAGATTTAGTACCAAAAATCGCCGACATGGGAAATTTTGACACTGGCAGAGCCGAAAGCAGTCGCATATTTGCAGTAAACACGTGTAAAAAGGATTATGCAAATTTTACTGTGCATACGTGACAGCAGCGCCACCAATTCCACTTAAAAAGGGATTGGAAACATTCAGGCAGTTATTCGAATAACTGATGAATTGTGCTCAATATGCATCCTACCTTGCCTCAGCATGCTTTACTTGTTAAGTTGTTTTACCTTAAATAGTGCAATGCCGTAGCGGCCCTTTGGGAATTTAGAAGGCTTCATAACCTTCTAAATTCCCAAATTTATAAATCTTCTAAATTCTAAAAACCTTCTAACCTTGACGAAACTGGATCACTATGAGTTAGACCTGGCAGAGGACGGAAAGAAGTGCAATAATAGACAGTAACAGACATTGCTGTCGATTCTGATGAATAAAACATTATTTCCTGTGAGTTCAGTCACTATATTAATTTCTGTGTATCTTGCAAGTTGTTGTTTTAGTTTAATTATTCTTATTCTTATTATCATTGTAACGTGCCACATATCTAGTTGGAATGAGTGATATGGCTGTCATTTACACCGTCGAAATGTTATTATTCCATTTTATCTGCCTTTAATGTAATTATCCGCTTGTTTTCGACTCCATCAGCGCCAAAATTTCCCCTAAAGGCGACTTTGTTACTAAATCTTTTTTTTGCAGAAATCATCTCCTCATGCCTTCAGAAGTCTTAATATAAAATTTGGTCTCATTCCGTTTATTGGTTTTAGCTACAGATGCCTCCAAAGAGGGAAAGTTATTTTATGGCCACCCTGTATTACTCTGGTATCTGTCAGCCATCCCATTCATGCTACTAGCTTCATATCCATTCTCATTTGCTTCAACTTTTGTAATAATTTTCCATGTAGCATTCTGTCAAATGCCTTTGCAAAGTCTAGCAATATCATTCTGTAGCCATTTTCTTTATCCAATTCTGCTGTCACTTTACTATAAAATGTAAATAAATTACTAAGACAGAACATACCCTTTATACGAAGCCGTGTTGCCCACTATAGAATATCATATTCCTAACTACCTATTCCTGAATTTTTTTTAACAAACTTTTCCAATACTTCAACAATCTCCTGATATATTTGTTAGTCTGCAGTTTGCTACTTCTGTCTTAGAGACACATTTATGTAATGGAACTGTTTTACCTTCTTTACACTCCCTTGGAACCTTGCCAGAGCTGAGACTAGATTAAACAGTTTCATCAGAGGCAATATCAGTTCGCTTGCGCATTCACACAGTACGTGGACTGACGTGCCATCCGATCACACTTCTGTATTCACATTGATATTTTTCAATATGCTGAACACCTGTACATCTGCCTCAGTTTTGACATGCATCTCTGACATATTGGCAACTCCATACTGTTAAAATGAAACAGACAATGACATCAACACCACGAACATAATTAATCTCCATCAACAACCAGGTTATCCAGACAACTCAAAACAAACACAATATTCCAAATTTACCAGGATCCCTACCAAAAATATTATTTCCACATCTACTTCACAAATAACCATAGCATAAACGACGTTAATCACCACTTACACATGTCCAAAACAGACCATCTTCTCTTAACAGAAACCCAAATTACAACTACATCAACCACAGTTTACCTTCAATTCCCAAATTACACTTTTCATGATTTATTTCATTACATACTGCCTTTATATGTTCTAACGTTGCTTTGCCAGAGAATGCTGAATTTAGAATCCCCTGCTTTTGACGTCATCTGGCTGAAGGTCTCCTTGCCCCCCCACTTAGTAACATTCATCTGCTGCATTTACTGGTCTCCAAACTCTGAAAACTACAACTTTTCCTCTTCACCTCCTTCTCCATGAAACTCGTCTACAATTCAGTTACCTAAACAGTCAGACTATCATCCTAGGATGAATGTCCACAACTCCAACTGGCTCCCTTTCTTCAACAGTACAAATCAAGCCTGACATGATGTGGAAATTTTTGCTATAAGCAATGATCTAATGCAAATCGTGCAACTACCCCTACCTGAATTCCAGTTAATTCCTTCCACACTCCTAATATCCTTGATTTTTTTTTTAATTAGTTCTCTTTCCAAAGGCACTGTAGAAGTTACCTCTCTTCTGGGCAACTCAGACCACAATGTAGTGCAAGTTTCCAGTCTCACAGAACATCCCTCCTCTAACCACACTCAACCTCATGTCCTTTGGCACTACAAAGGTAAAAAGGGATGATCTCTGGAATTACTCTACTTTCTCATAGCATGACTACTGCTTATTCTCTTCTGTTCGTGACACTTGCATTGAGCAAGTCACAGAAATCATCCTCGTTGGCATGAAGGCATTCATCACTCATTCTATCCAAAATTCCCATCCCCATTCCCTGGTTCAACTGAAGATTTATGAAAGCAGTCAAAGAAAAAAAAAAAATTAGTTTACCGCAAGTGGCTTGCATCAAGACGTGTTTGTGCCAAGACGCACAAACACGTCTTGATGCAAGTTACATCAATGATAGCTTCTAAAAAACCTAGGCATTCTTTTCCACTCAAGGAGCTATTTTACATCCATCCAGCTACTAGCCTTATTCCAATCCCAAATCTATCCATCTTTAGAATACTGTTCACACATTTGGGGTGCTGCACCTAAAACCACCTTAAAAATTCTTGATGCTTTCCAGAGGAGAGCAATTCAGCTCATAGATGACCCTTTCCTCACAGACTCACTTCAACCTCTATCTCACAGGTGCAATATTTCAGCTCTGTTCTCTTCTGCAGGTACTTCCATGGTCACTGTTTCAGTAAATTGGCAAACATCATTTCTCCACTTGCTGTTAGGCCTGTTAAAACAAGAGCAGCTGTGCTGTCCCACATCCCTTTACGATACAACTGCGAACTCATAGAACCTGCTTCTTTTCTTCCTCATGATGTGTTTCCCAACAGTTCCAACCTATAGTTCTTGAATGTCAAAAGGTTCCTTCTTCAACCCTCTTCTGCACACCTCGCACACCCCCTGATGTGCTGTAAGTTATTGTACCTCTAGTATGTAGGATAATATATATAAACTGCAATTCTTTTGTCTTTGTCACTTTCCTACCATCGGCATTGATTAAAGTTATCCTACCACAGTCATTTTCCCTCTTACTTGCTATGTATCAAAAAAACTCTTAGATTTATTTATTTTGGCCTGCTTAGCCAATTTTCTCTCATAATCAGATTTGGCCTTTCTTACGATACTGTAGTCACCCTTCTTGCTTGCACTTTGTACCACTCATACATATGCTGATCACCATTTTCTTTATATTCCCTTCACAGTCTTTTTTTTTCCCAGCTTTTGCTTTATATCTCTACTCACCGCTTAAAATCCCTGTTTGGTTTATTCTCTTGATCTTGAGTATGCAGTATTTCACTGACCACTTCCCATGCACTACTTGCATTCTTTCCTTGTAGCTTCTAAAGCCATTGCATTGCTCCAAGATGCCTCTTAAGTCTGTCATAATTACCATCTTTATAGTTCAACATAAACCCTTCCTTGACAGAGAATGCCACATGTTTAGTAACTTCCCAGAACAACACTGCATGGTCATGTTCTTCAATTGGAGGGACAGTGTCTGCCTGGCTTATAGATTATCTTCTGATGCTATTACCAGATCCAGTACTCTCTCGAACTCCTGGTCCTCTCTATAACATGTTGTTTCAAGTAATTATCCCTTAGCAACTGTATAAATTCCACTTCTATCTTGCCATTCCCCCTTTCCTCCCTTCAATCCATTTCCCCATAGTTGAAGTCTCCCATAATAATTGTTTGACCTGCCCTCATTGTGCTAATCTGCTGATATAGGGCACTACATCTTCTTCTTGTGGACTCCCCAAGTGTATAGCAGCAACTAACAATATATTTTCTCCTATTCACATCTATCTTACACCAGACCTATCTGATACCACCTGAGATTATTTCTGCTTACACATTCCTGAATGCTAATGTCAGGTTCCTTCCTAATATCTTCATTTATAATATGATCCTTCCATTGATGCCTGTTCACTTCTATTTTCATCGGAACTTGCATATTTGTGGTCTCCAGTCTTTGTTCAGCTGTTACTTCTAACTCAGCTGAGATCCATATGTTAAAACTGACTTGAATGTTGTGTAGTATACTGCTAGTTTAATGTTCTGATTAATTTATCTCTTATTCCATATAATTTTATTCATTTGATTCTCCCACACATACCTGCTTTGCTAATTCTGTTAATTTCCATATTTGATTTACTCTCTTGACTAATAACTATGCTTAAATAGCATGAAATTTAGCATGTGCCTAAATAGCACTAAGAAATATAGCATGTAAATCGGCAATAAAAACACCAAACTATGAAACAGCTAAGAACATAAACAACTTCAGCTGTATTCTGGATGGAGAACCTACAGAATAAGATGTTCTCCATTCAGAATACAGTTGAAATCGTCTTTGTTCTTTCTCTTTGGTGGTTTGGTGTTTTTATTGCTGATTTTCTTGCTATATTTTGATCAGCTGTTACTTCTAACTCACCTCAGATCAATTTGTTAAAACTAACTTAAACACTGTGTAGTGTACTGCTGATTAAACTTTAAATTTCTCTCTTATTCCATGTAAATTTATTCATTTGATTCCTCCACCCCGTGCTTGCTTGCTTGGCTAATTCTGTTGTCGATTTCCATATTTAATTTACTCTCTTCACGAAAAATTGTGCCTAAATAGCTAAACTGTTTTACTTATTCTTTAGGTTCTCCATTCAGAATACATTTAAAGTTGTCTATATTCCTAACTGTTTTGTAGTTTGGTGTTTTTATTGCCAATTTCCATGCTATATTTTTTATAGCAGTTATTCAGTTTAGTTAAAAATCCTGCAAACCTGTAATGGATTTATTTAGGAGTATAACGTCATCTGTGCTTCTATGCCCCCCCTCCACCCACCCACCTTTCTCCAAAAGAAATGAAAATCTGGAATAATCATCACAGTGCTTGGAAAATGCACTTTTTTATAAATTTGTAGGCAACTACTTATGAAAATAAGTTATTTATGAAAATTACCTTTCAAACAAAATTTAGACTGGAGAAAATGCTATTTCTTCTAGCATATTATGTTTTCTATTCTGCAATAGCTTATTATAGATTGGAAATTATTAACTGCATTTTAATCCTTCACTTTTTCCTCATTACGAACTCTTTATAGGACTAATTTTCTTGAATGGCAGGCAGTCTCAAGCAGAGTGATGTGGGCAAATATGAGAATGGGAAACTGGACAGTGATATTTATTTGTGTCTATGCTTAAGTGTCAAAGCTATATAACTGAGAGGAGACCTCTACATAGCCTTTAAAGGAATGCGGAGAACCATCAGGGTTTCTGACCTAATGTCCAATCCTCACCTTCTCATGGTGCACCCTGTTAGGTATCTCTCTGGATATCGAATGAACAAGGATGGGATGGCAATTTGGGATTTAGCCGGCCAAATTGTATTGTATTCTTATTCACTTAAACCAAAATAATAAATGATGGTACAGCATGACAGAATTTCATGCTGGCTGGGGCATCACCCAGTTAAACAATGCCCCTGTTGTTTTCGCCAGGGAAGCAGGGCAAACAGCGAAAAGTCAGCTGCTGAAACAAATCCTAAAACCCACCCAACTCAACATCACCAGAGTTCAAGATCGGTACTATCAACATAAGAAGCCTGAATGGCAAAGAAATGGAGCTAGCTGAGGAATTAGATAAGCACCAAATCGACATAATAGGAGTGACTGAAACAGAAAAGGCAAAAACTGGTGAGATCTTTCTGCAATGACAATCAAGGAAAAGGAGTAGCCATAGTATTCAACACTAAATAAGAGGCTAATTTTCTTGAATGGCAGGCAGTTATGTAGAGTGATGTGGGCAAATATGAGAATGCTGAACTGGGCAATGAGACTTATTTATACCTATGTCCCACAGAAGATTCTACTAAGGTAAAAGTGGAGGAATTTTTTGAGGCTTTAGAGAAAGTAACTGACACAATGAAAAAGGAAAAGTTGGTCCTTGTAGGGGATCTAAATAGCAGAGTATTAAATGATTATCAGACATACAAAAATATATTGGGAAAATTTGGAGAAAAGAGCAAAGCTAATAATAATAATGGCAAATACCTGTTGGATTTCTGCTCAGGACATAGACTGATTATTACTAACACAATGTTCCAACATAAAAATGTGCACAAATTCACATGGAGAGAATAGGCAAGTTATAAGAAAAGTCTCATTAACTACGAGGGCTGTTCAATAAGTAATAAGACTAATTTTACTGTCGTGAAACCACTCATCACAATATTAATTTCTGTGGAATAAAGAAATGTTGCTGTCTGTATTAACAAAAGAGGTTGATAGATGGTGTATATGGGCTGATGTGCCAGAGTGTCATGTGACTAAACACAAGCTTGTTTCGGCGTGCCTACAAATCGTGACCAGTCGCCGAAATGGAAGCGTCCTCGGAACAGTGTTATGCGATTAAATTTTGTGTGCGTTTGCAAAAATTGGCAACGGACACTGTTAACATGATACGCGAAGCTTTCCATGATGAAGCAATGTCGAGGGCAAGTGTTTTTCGCTGGCATAAAACTTTTAAGGAAGGAAGGCAAAATGTGGAAGATCTTGAACGTGAAGGAAGACCTTCAACGTCCATCACAGAGACAATGATCAACACAGCAGCGATTATCATCAAGAAGGTACAGCAATTCAAAAGGAAGCGTCCATTGCTGAAGAATGGCTTCTTATTACACCAAAATAATGCAAGGCCACATATTGCTGGTTGTGCAGTGGACGTTTTGCAGAAGAACAACATAGATATCCTACCACATTCTTCATACAGTCCTGATCTCGCACTGTGCGATTTCTGGCTGTTTCCTCATCTCAAGAAACCAATAAGAGGCCGCCATTTCGAAAGCAACAAAGATGTGTAAAAGCTGCGGAGGCGGTTTTGAAAGAACTCTCAAAAAACAGACTGTCACATGTGTTAAAAAGTGGACGCAACGTTGGGACAAATGCATCGCGTCTCACGGTAATTACTTCGAAAAAGACCATGTAAATGATGACGATTAAAGGTAATCTGTTTTCTGTATAAATATAGTCTTATTACTTATTGAACAGCCTATGTATGTTATTATTGATAGTGATGTTTTCTCCCTGGTGCAGGACATCAGAGTGTACAGAGGATTTAAAATTGAAAGTGATCACCATTTAGTCTTGAGCAGGAAAAGATTGAATTTCATATTGAAAAGAAGACATGTAAGAAAGTTTTAAAGTGAATAAAAGTTTATCAGCTCTCAGATGTGAACAGTAGACTGAAATATACAAAGATTATTGCAGAAAAAATGAAAGAGTTTGAGAACAGCAAACAAACCTTGGAGATTTGGTGGCAAACCCTGAAGAAAACAGTGATTGATTCTGCCAGAGAGGCATGTGGTGAGGTTGTCTGTAAGGATAGAAAAATCAGAAATCCATGGATGACATAGGAAGTTAAAGAAGCAGTGAAAGAAAAGAAGAAAGCATATCAAGAGTTCCTGGCAAATAAATCAGCTTGTGCTCTTAGAGAATACAGAGACAAATGTAAGAAAGCTAAACACTGTATAAAACTAGCTAAACAAAAGTCATAGGAGGATTTTGGTAAGAACATAGAAAATAAATATCAATAAGGTGGCAGGATATTCTGGAGGTTGTTGAAGAAGCTCAGAAATGGAGAAAAGAGTGCTGTTGTAAAAGAAATTAGAGATGATAAAGGTGACATCAAAACAGGAGATAAAGATATCCTTGAAGTATGGAGTAATTACTTTGAAAAATTGCTAAATGAAATAAGCAGTGATGACAGCACAGTGGTGAAAAACACTGACCAAAGTCTGAAATGTGCAAAGGCAGCAGAAGTAGATGATATTCAACCATAAATGCCTCAAGTATGGAGGTATAAAAGTCTTATAGTGGCTGCACTGCATAGTTCAGAGGGCCTGGACAGTGGATTGTGGAACAGAAGCTTGAAGAACAAGCTGCATTCAGGCCAAATAGAGGCTGTCAGGATCAGATCTTCACTTTACGACAAATAGTCGAGAAATCATGGGAATATAACAAAGATCTGTATTTAAGTTTTGTAGATCTGGAAAAGGCATACGATAAAGTGCCAAGAGAGAAGCTATTCAATACGCTACAGTTATATGGTGTTAATGGGGCATTATATCAAGCAATACTTAGTCATTATTTGAGTTGTAAGTCAGCAGTTAGAACTGAAGGAAGTACAGGAAGTGGATTAATGTTAAATCTGGTGTCAGACAAGAATGTACATTATCTTCTCTGTTATTCATTATCTATATCATCATCATGCGTATCAAGGATTTAGGCCTAGCACGGCCTGTTCCGGCCTTAGAAGTCATCGTTGAATCTTTTAAGAGGACGTCCTGGTTTTCTTTTTTCCTAATGGCTTGTACTTTAAGGCTTGTTTTGGTAATCTTTCTGTTTTCATTCTTTGAACGTGTTCCATCCATTTGTTTATATTTTTTAATTTTTTTCTATGACTGGTTCTTGGTTGAATTCTTTCATAATTTCTTCATTTCTTTTGTGATAGAAATAGGGTATACTTTGCAGTTTTTCTCATAAACTTCATTTCAGCTGTTATTAATCTTTGTTTGTCTTTTTGTTTTATTGTCCAGATTTCTCTTCCATACATTAAGACTGGTAAGGTTAATGTATTGTATACTTTTAGTCTGGTTTGCTTTTGTACTAGGTTTGGTTTAAATATAGAGTTAATTACACCTGTTATTTTTAAATATTTTGCAATTTTTACATTTATATCTTTTTCATTTTCATATGTGATCATACATCCTAGGTAATTAAATGAGTTCTAAGATCTTGTTATCTATTACTATTTTAGTTCTTGCTGGATCTTGTCCTTTAAAGGCCTTAGTTTTTGAATTTTCTGTTGATATTATCATATCATAATCTTTGGCTATTTCATTTAGATCTAAAATAGCTTTCTGTAAGTTACCTTCAGAATTTGTAATTATTATTTGGTCGTCGGCAAAGAGGAGAGTGTTTAAATTTACTGTAGGAGAAAGTTTAATTCCTTGATGTAAATTTTTATTCCATTTTATTATTATTACATTTAAGTAGATATTAAAAAGAGTTGCTGAGAGGGGACATCCCTGTCAGACCCCTTGGTTTATCTCTCTCGTATATGATAGCTCGTGATTTAATCTTATTTGTATTTGATTATTTTCATATATACTTGTGATAGGTTTTAGGATATTATTTGGTATTTGTCTTTCTTTTAATATGTTAAATAATATGTTTCTTTTAACTTTGTCAAATGCTTTTTCAAAGTCAATAAATGCAATATGTGTTTCTAAATTGTATTCTCTTCTTTTCTCTATTATTAATTTTAGGCAAAAGGCTGGGTCTATACATGATCGTCCTTTTCTAAATCCATTCTGTACCTCTAGAATAAAGTTTTCGGAATATTTCATTAGTTTGTTATTTAAGATTCTGCTATATATTTTGTAACAGGAATTTAGTGTACTCATACCTCTATAGTTTTTAGGGTCATCTCTATTACCTTTTTTAAAGATAGGGATCACAATTGCTTTTTTTCCATTCTATTGGTGTGTGTGTGGGGGGGGGGGAGATACCAGTTGAATAAATTTTATTTAAAAATAATAAGAGTCTTTCTTTGAATCTTGTTCCTGCGTATTTATATAGTTCTGAACCTAGCTTATCTTCTCCAGGTGATTTTCCGTTTCTTGTTTCTTTTAGGCTGATTTCTAATTCTTCTTTAGTTATTTCCTTTTCATTTTCATTAATTGTTTGCCAGTTGTCTTTTTAAAAGCATTTGTCTGTCCACAATTCTATGTAATAATTTAGAAATTCTTCTAATTTCAATTCGGTGTTTACTTTTGTTTTCTTTGGTATCTGCATTGAAGTGTTTCAAAATCTTATATACATTGGGTCTTATTTTATATAAATCATGTTCTAAATTAGAAACAAATTTGTTCCATGATTCTCTATCTTTTTCTGACTTCTCTTTTAGCTATGGCTCTTGTTCTTTTATATTCTATTTCATCTTCTAATTTTTTACTGCTTAACCATTTGTGATAGGTTTCTTTTTTCTTTTTGATTATTTCTTTGATTGTATCATCCCAGATCGTCAGTTTTTTCCTTTTATTGAATTTTTTGGTATTTCCTAAGCTTTCATTTGCTGCTGCATTTAGTATCGTTTTTATATTAAGCCATTCTATTTCTTCATTTTGTTTTATTTTATCTAGATATTGGTTAATTCTTTGTTCATATAGCCATTGTACATTTGTGTCATTCAATAGTCTAGTTTTATAAACAAATGTTTCAAATTTTCTTTCTATTGTTGTTACTTGTAGCCATTTAGGTGGCAATCTTAATTTTATTTCAACAAGGAAGTGATTACTGCTTATTTCATATCCTCTGTGAACTCTAACATCTAGTGAAAATTTTGATGTCTTTTCATTTAATATAAAATAATCTAATATTGATTTCCATCCTCTTGCTGCCCAAGTATTTTTATGTATGTCTTTATGTTTATAGAAGGAATTCGTTATTTTTAAGTTATTAAAGTCAATCAATTTTTTACCATTCCTGTTTAGAGTATGTTCTCCATGTATTCCTATATTATTATTAATTTTTGTGTTTCCAATTCTTGCATTTAAGTCTCCTGCTAAAATTACGTAATCATTTTTATTTATTTTATTATATATGTTTTATAGCTGATTATAAAAATCAATATTATCCTGTTCTCTTCCTTCTTCTGGGGCATATAAATCAATTATTGTTAAATAGCCTCTATCTAATTTTATTCTAGCTTCTATTATTCTTTCATTCCATAATTTATAATGTTTTAACAGTTTTGAAAGGGAGTTATAAATCCAAATTATTATCTATATGAATCACATTATGAAGGAAAGTGGTATTAAATCTGATATCAAAATTGGAGATGTTAATGTCAGCTCTTTACTTTATGCAGATGATGTTATACTTCTAAATAAATCCGCTACAAGTCTGCAAGATTCCCTGACCAAATTGAATAACTGTTGTAATAGATATGATATGAAGGTCAGCAATAACAAGACAAAGACAATAAAAATAGTCAGAAGCATTGAAAATATCAACTGATTGTGAATGGAGAACCTATAGAACAAGTAAAACATTTCAGCTGCTTAGGCACTATTTTTAGTGTAGATGGTAAATTAAATATGGAAATAGACAACAGGATCAACAAAGCTAGTATTGTAGGAAGTCAATTGAATAAATGCATATAGAATAAGAGAAAAATTAGTCAGAACACTAAATTAGCTGTATACGAGACAGTGTTCAAACCAGTTTTAACTTATGGATCTGAGAGCTGGGTCAGAAGTAAAACACTTGACCAAAGACTAGCGACGGCAGATATTTTTATTAGGAGCATGAACAGATGACATCAATGGCAATATCATATTAAAAATGAGGATATTAGGAAAGAACTTGACATTGTCAGCATCCAGGAATGTGTTAGCAGAGCTAATCTCAGGTGGTATGGTCACTTAAACAGAAAGGGAGAAAAAAAGATTAGCAAAACATGTGTTCTCTGCCAGGTTGGCAGGAAAAAAACCCAGAGGAGGACCAAGATATAGGTGGATTGATACAGTAAAAAGTGCCCTAGAAGATAGAAATATAAGATCTGATAATTCTAGTAGTAAGACTTAATTCCGTAAATTAATTACCAGTTAAGATCTGATAATGTTGGAGTCTTGACAGGTAACAGATGATTTGGAGGAAAATTTTAGATTGAAGTTTGTAATGATGTAATTTTTCATATAGTACTATCATATGAGGGAAAGATTACTTACAAATCAACTCGTAAAAGATATAATAAAGAAAAATTAAAAGATCCCCAAATAAATATACTATTTAAATACAAATTAAAACAAATTTTTGACACAAGTTTCAAGAAATATAATAGTATCGAATCTAAAACCAAATAATTCTCACAAAAGATAACCGAGACAGCCGAAGAAATCCTTGGATACAAAAGGAATAAATAAATAAAACATGGGTAACCAAAAATATTTTGGACCTATGCTATGAAAGAAGATATTTGAAATCTCATACTAATATCGGTGATAATAGAGAACAGTATAAAAATATTACTAAGATTATTAAAAAAGAAATCAAACATGCTAGAATCTTATGGATATTGGATGAATGCAAAAATATAGAAGAGGACTTAAATAAAAATAATTCTAAAAGTGCTTTTCAAATTATCAATTAGTTAACCAAACCTTTTACCGCAATTAATTGGAGCATAGAAGATGAAGATGGAACTCCTATCACAGATAACCAGAAAATAGTTGATAGATGGAATTTTGCCATGATGTTCGGAGGAAGGAGATTACCTGGTATTAAAAGAAGTAATTGCAGCAGTTAGCTCTTCAAAAATAGGAAAATCACCGGGAAGTGATGGTGTCACAGTGGAACTGATACGAGAAGGAGGTGACATCATCATCACCTTGCTAAATTTATTCCAGGACATATGAAACACAGTGACTTGGCCCTCTGATTGGCTGACTTCTGTCCTTGTACCTATTCCTAAAAAGGGAAACAACAATAAATGTAGCAACTGTAGAACAATAAGCCTTATTAGTCATCCAAGCAAAATCCTGTTAAAAATACTACTGTCAAGAATTGAAAAGAAAATAGAAAGCAGACTATCAGATGAACAAGCAGGTTTCCAGAAGTACAATTGACCATATTTTTACAATACACATACTAGGCGAAAAATACAGAACATAACAAAATAATCTGTCACAACTTTTTAGACCTTCAAAAAGCTTTTGACTCAATATGGCATGAGGCATTATGGAAAATTTTAGAACATTATGGAATTGACAACAAAATCATTAGGATTATTAAATCTCTTTATTCCTCATCTGATATGAGAATTGAAATTAAAAAATTACAGCAGCGAACCGTTCCGGGCAGAACAGGGGGTAAGACAGGGATGCATCTTGTCCCCTCTTCTTTTAAATTGTTTTCTGGAATATGTCATAGATGAAGCTCTTTATGAATATGACACTAGAATAGTAGTTGGCAGACTAAGAATAAATAACTTATGTTTTGTTGACGATATCGATCTTCTGGCAGAAAGTGAAGAAGAATTACAAGAGATAACCAGCCGTGTTTTCAGAACATTAAAAAAATATGGATTATACATAAACCTACAAAAAACAAACACAATGAAAACCTCAAAATCAGACATTGAATTCTTAAAGATACAAATTGGCAATAAGCAAATTGAGAATGCAAAGAAGTTCACTTATCTAGGAAGTACGTTGCGTCAAGATGGTCGTTCAAAAACCGACATTAAAAACCGAATTGCTAAGGCAACCGTGGCCCTACAGAAGATAAAACCATTGTGGGGAGATAACAGAATAGCAATCACAACCAGACTAAGACTAATTGACACCTTGGTGAATTCTGTCCTCTTGTATGGTTGTAAGGCCTGGACTTCATTGAAAGAAGATGAGAGGAGACTCCTGTCTTTCGAAATGAAAACTTACAGAAGATTTTTGAGAATTCCCTATACCGCTCACAAAACCAATGAAAATGTCTGAAAACTGATTGATTCAATAGATCGGAGAAAAAGGGAAAATATTCTGACAGTCATCAGAAGGACAGATGAAACGGATGAAATGGTTCGGACATGTGGAGAGGGCTAATGGCATTCAAAAGCAAGCACTAGAAGGAATCGTTCTGGGATCTAGGGTGAGGGGCCGACCTCGATTAAAATGGACTGATAACATCAAAAAATGGACAAATTCCTCCCTTTCTCAACTGACATCAAGAACAAGAGACCGAGGCAACTGGAGGAGGCTAGCAAAGAGTATCACCTACCGGCCATGAATGACCCAACGGTTCATTTCGGACTACGGAAGAAGAAGACTATCATATCCTGTTCCCCCCCTGAGCAGTGCTTCCCGAACTGTGGGCCGCAGCCCCCTTGGGGGCCTGAAAGTTTTGTTGAGGGGGGCCATGAAATAATGAAACAAATTTAAAATGTTTTAAGACTAAGTAGATTTTTTTTAATCTTAAAACAAATATTTAATTTTTATTATTTATTATTTCTTTTTTTTTTTTCTTTTTTATATTTTAATGGAAAAAATCACACATTGGTGTCGGTTCACAAATTTTGCTTCTTGCGTATTTCGGCAATTAATGAATATTTGTAAATATATGCTTATTCATAATAAGTTTCATTTCAAAGGTATTGATAAGAAATGCAAATTCTTAAATATAAATTGTATTGAATATAAATACAATAAATATTATAATAATATATGTCTATATTAAGATTTATTTTTCGATGGGGCCGTGAAATATTTTAATTTTTCCAAAGGGTGCCTGGCATCCATAAGTTTGGGAAGCACTGCACTAGAGGGTATATACGAGGCTGTTCAATAAGTAATAAGACTAATTTTACTGTCGCGAAACAATTCATCACAATATTAATTTTGTTGGAATAAAGAAATGTTACTGTTTGTATTAACAAAAGAGGTTGATAGATGGCGTATACGAGCTGATGTGCCACAGTGTCACGTGACTAAATGCAAGCTTGTTTCGGCGTGCCTACGAACCTCGACCAGTCGTCGAAATGGAAACGCCCTTGGAACAGCGTTATGCGATTAAATTTTGTGTGCATTTGCAAAAATTGGCATCGGACACTTTTAACATGATACGCGAAGCTTTCCACGATGAAGCAATGTCGAGGGCAAGTGTTTTTCGCTGGCATAAAACTTTTAAGGAAGGAAGGCAAAATGTGGAAGATCTTGAACGTGAGAGAAGACCTTCAACGTCCATCACAGAGACAATGATCAACACAGCAGCGATTATCATCAAGGGGGATCGCAGAATTACAGTACGCCAGCTGCATGTTGTCCTGAATATTTCTGTAGGAAGTGTTCACTCATTTGGGACTGAAACGTGTTTGCGCCCAATGGATTCCCAAACTCTTGACACCAGAGCAAATGCAGCATCGAGTGGATGTGTGCACAGAATGGAAAGAAAGACTGGAACAAGAAGGCGACAACTTCTTAAGCTCTTGTCCGATGCTGATTTTTGCAAACGCACACAAAATTTAATCGCTCGTAGGCGTGCCAAAACAAGCCTGCGTTTAGTCACGTGACACTTTGGCACATCAGCCCGTATACGCCATCTATCAACCTCTTTTGTTAACACAGACAGCAACATTTCTTTATTCCAAAGAAATTAATATTGTGATGATTGGTTTCATGACAGTAAAATTAGTCTTACTTATTGAACAGCCTACGTATCAGGAATTTGATGTTGACGATGATGAATTATGACATCTCCAAGGACTCAAATTTAATTGATGATGAATTTCTACAGAAATTGACTTGAAATTTCAAAGGAATCATCTTTTCCTGAAAATACAACTATTTTTATTCTTTTGATATATATATATTTAATCTTCAAGTGTCATCCCCTAGAAGGAGGTTGGCAACCATGTCACGGAACCTTTTTCTTTCTTTTGCAGCTCTGGAACATTTATGGTAAGCCAGTCCAGTCCTTAATGTCTTCAAACCACCTTCTCCTGGGTCTACCTCTCCCTCTTTTTCCATCCAATTTCCCTTATAATATTAATTTCTGAATGCCTTCTGGTTTAGTTAGATGTCCAAAATATTTAAGTTTTCGCTCTTTAATTATTTTCAATAATGTTCTTTTTGTTTTTGCTTTCTTTAAAACATCTTCGTTTTTCATTTTCTCTGTCCATGGTATTTTCAACATTCTTCTGATGGTCCACATTTTGAAAGCTTCTAAATTTTTTTTTTTTTTTTTTCCCCTCTTCTTCTTTATTTAGAGTCCAAGTTTCAGTGTTGTAGAGAAGGCTTGACCAGATATAGCATTTCATTAATCTTTTTCTTGTGTCTATATATTAATGTCTCTGGATGTTAGAACAGTTTTCATATCAGTAAAGGCTTTTCTTGCTATCTCTATTCTTCTTTTTATTTCTTTAAGGGAATTTCTTCTGTCTGTAAACTTGTCCCAAATATATAAAAGACTGAACCTGTTCAATTTTCTTTTTGTTAACAGTTATGTTTAGTTTCTTATTTATTGGTTCTTTTGATATAATCATGCTCTTTGTTTTCTTTAGGGTAATAATTAGTCCTATGTCTAAGCTTCTGTTGTAAATTTCTGTGACTAAGTTTCGAAGGTTATCTTCAGATTCAGCTATAATGACTGTGGCATCTGCATACCTGAAGTTGTGAAGTTCCTACCTCCGACTTTTACACCCTTCACTTCTGTAATATTTTTAAAAACTTGCTCACTATATATATCGTACAGTAAGGGTAATAAGACACATCCTTGCCTTGCTCCTTTTTTGATTTCAAAGTTGTCAAAATGACCACCTGTTTTCAATTTCCTCTGTTTAATTACAAAGTATATTGTCTTCTGTTTTATATCCTACATGATCTAATTTCTTCCTAATTTCTGAGTTAAACTCCATTATGTTGTCAGATATATTCAGAGCTGTGAAGTCAAGTCTTTCAGTATGATTGTTTTTAGAAATGTTTTTTAGTTTAATTTTTAAAGTAGACACAAAAGGATTATGGTCTGAACCTATATCAGCACCTGGGTATGTTTTTATGTTGGTTATATTATTTTTGTATCTATTCTTTATCATTATGAAATCTATTTGGTTTCTTACAGAGTTATCTGTGTTTGTCCAAGTATATAGTCTGCCCTTTGGATGTTGAAAGAAAGTATTCATTATGCGCAAGTTGTTTTGAATGCAGAATTGTATCAATATCTCACCTCTTTTATTTCTGTTGCCTAGTCCAAATTTTCCAACAACTGGATTTTCTTCCCCTTCTCCAACCTTTGCATTCAAGTCACCCATCACTATGAGTATCTCATTTGATTTTACATGTTCTATAGATTTTTGTAAATTATTATAAAAATCTTGTTTTTCTTCATCATTGTGAGTCATCGTAGAGGCATAAACCTGGATAATTATGGTGTTAAAAGACTTTGCGGTTAATTTAATAAGTATCATTCTTTCATTTATGGGCCAAAGCCCCATTACACATTTAAAGATGTCTTTCTTAATCATGAAACCCACTCCATATTCATGCTTCTCTCCACCAGAATATACAAATGTAAAGCCATCTTTTTCTTGTTTTTCCCATGTTAGGCCATCTTGTTTCACTAATTCCCATCACATCAACTTTAACTCTTTTTATTTCTTGTATAAGGTTGTCAGAATTCCCTAGTTTATATAATGTTCTCACGTTCCAAGTTCCAATTTTCAAGACTGTTTCTTGTTTTCAAACGAGGAATATCAGATGCCAACCTTCCTTTCGGATTTAAGTTGACATCATCATGGAGTGCACTTGCAGTGCTCATTTTAATCACAGTTTCAGTGTCTTCTTCCCTGTAACTATTTACAGCTTGGGACATTTCAGAGGTTCCAACTTCCAAAGCATAGCTTGTAAAATATTTCCGTTTCTCCATGGTCGACTATAGGATAGAGGATAGTAATGTGGTGAGGCCCCGATCTCCTCCACGTCTGCAATAGCCAGCTAACTTGGCTCATTCTGTCAGCCGTTGATCTGTATTCAGAATCTTCCGCCTGCCAGCTGTTTCACATTGCCGTTGATATATGAATTCTTCCACCAATGATGAAACAGCAGATGTCATTACAGTCCTAACATCTCCCACTCTGGCCACATAACGTCTTGGGAGATGCACTTTATAGCTTTCTGCCAGCTCTTTGCTTAGTATCAACTTTGCCATGGCTCATTACGACACCATGTTTCCTGGGGGGTCCACGTAGAGGCATGATACTAAGAATTCCTGGGTATAGCCCTCCGGACTTCACCGAAATATTGGCACTGTCATCTATATCAGTTCCATCAGGGTTTTTGATCGTGTTGTAGGTTGCCAGCCCACCATGGAAATCCATCCCAGGCATGACTGATGGCTGGTCAGCCAAGATCCTGGTAAGAGAACACAGCTGATTCTGCCCCCTAATTCATTTGATATTTAATCAATAAATGATTAAAATTTTCATATATATCCTTCAGTAATAAAAGAAGTATATTTGGTGCACTATAATTTTACATCCTACATAATATTTCTGAAATTTTGTGGCATTTAAATGTATAAGGGGGACCGGAAAGTAATAAATTTTTTGAACTACATTTTTAATATAAATTTTATTAAAGAACAAATTAACATTATTCAATTCTATAATTGCCATCGTTAATTATAACCTCATTCCGATGATCTACTATGTTTAGAATTCCTTTTTTGAAAAAAGTGTTTTCTTTGGAGGCAAAAAATGATATCAAACTCCTTTGGACATCTTGCGAATGGAAGGTTTTATTTCTTATGCTGTGTTCTAAGGACCTGAATAAGTGATAGTCACTAGGGGCAATATCTGGCAAATATGGAGGATGTGGTAGAAGTTCCCATCCTATTATTATGACATCTCCAAGGACTCAAATTTAATTGATGATGAATTTCTACAGAAATTGACTTGAAATTTCAAAGGAATCGTCTTTTCCTGAAAAGACAACTATTTTTATTCTTTCGATATATATATATATATATATATATATATATATTTAATCAATAAATGATTAAAATTTTCATATATCCTTCAGTAATAAAAGAAGTATATTTGGTACACTATAATTTTACATCCTATAGAATATTTCTGAAATTTTGTGGCATTTAAATGTAAAATGTCACAAAATTTTATAAAGTGGAATTTGCAGTGAAATATTCCAGTTTCTTCTTCCCATGTCCTTTCCACACAAATAAATCTAAATTATAAGAATTTTATTAGCTATACATGGATTTCTTATGAAATTTTTCTGTAATTTGAGTAGTGAACATTTCACATCTCTTGATGATTATATTAATTGAGTGTAGCACATACTATTATGACAAACTCACTAAAACAAACCTCATATCCTTTCACACAATGGTACTTTCTTTTCTTTCCATGGGTAGAGTACTGCTTCCACTCTCCTTATGTAAACACTTGCTCCAACAGCTTTCAGAAATTAATCGTGAAACTTTTCACTGCCCACTCACATACTGCAGGTGGCTTAAGGGAAGTATTTCAGCTTCATTTTCATCCTACACTGGAGCATTCAGAAAATGCAAAATAGCCATCAACAAATCCAAATCTGACTTTCAAAGGGTCAACTGCAGGAAACTTGCTTCCTATAATTCTACAGTAACAAATGGTCTATCTCCCATATAGGATCGAGACAAATCACCTCTTACCATACTAGAAACAGTATGCTGTGTCCCTTGGGGTCTTTTGTTAGCAAGTCATCAGAAGAATTTAAAAGGATGTTGAAAGCTTTTTTTTTTTCACTTGGTTATACTATAAATTAAAGATGCCAAGAAATTATATTCTTGGTTTCATCTTTTATTCAAGTGTAAGTAAACAAAGAGTTTGTGCATGAAATCACTTCATAACTGGGCTACTTGTATATAGAGGCAAATGACTTCACATCAATTGCCTTAGTATCCCATAATGCAATGCTCATATCCTTATGGAAAGTGCCATTACACAGACTGGTTTCAACCTTTATTGAGGACTCATTAGTAGGAACTAGAGACAGAAGTCATACCAAGGTTGAAATAAGGACAACCTTGTGAACTTCGATCCTAGCAAAATGAAGTCCTGTCTTACTATTATTATTACATCTCCAGGGAGTTCAAAGACTCATCGACGGAGGGCATCTACTCTACAACTCTCCACCAATCCACCAACTGCAACCACCTTCGTCATCTGCATCAACACCATCTACTGCTGACCCCAATCACCACCACTAGTATTTTCACAGACAATCACAAACATCCATGCCCATGCTGGGATTCGAACCTCAGCCTTTTGGATGGAGAGCGGATACTCTATTTCTCCCAGGAAAGGTTTCATTTCTTGGACACTATACTCAGATCCCCTAACCTGAATCGAATTTTCATTGGCTGACTTATGCCTTCAGCCTTCATTTCACTTTTCCACTCAGGTCACTACTTTTCACCTTTGTAAATTCACTTTTTAAATCTGGACTCTTTTTTTTACACATTTTAAACCCCTGACTATGACTGAGGAATGAAAATGGAGAAAGATAAATAGAATTTGCTGAAAGTAGAGGTATTTATGTAATGGATATTTTCTTCAAAAAATGGAAGAATCAAAAATGGACACGGGAGATACTGAGATAGGAATATGGTAGCTTGGCCACCTTTGCTACGAGTTGCCTGGTATTGTACTACCTTACCTCAGTCCTGAAGATATTTTCAGGCGCAAACTTTGTTTGCTCACACTTGGATAAAGGATTAAACTAAATTTATTATAGTCTAACCAAGTGCAAAATAAACTTTCAACATTTGTTTTATGTTCTGATCAGTGAGTCATTTATTTTTCTTAAAGCATTTCATTTTGAATGCTCTGATTTTCTATTTCTTTCTAATTGAGTCTCCATGTCTCAGCTCTATGTTGTTGTTGTAGGTGTAATAATAATTGGCGAATAAAACCTCACTGCTACTAAAAATATATGCTGAGAAGCTTTATCCCTTTATTTATAAAGAGATAAAGTCCATTAGTCACTATACACATACAAATTCTTAGTCAGTATAAAGAACTGTGTATATCTCTGAAGGGCACACAGACTGGATGAAGGTGATAATGATTACAGAACAGTTCTGCTTAGAAAAGAATATAATTTTATTATAGCAAGTTTATATACAAGGTGGTCATAATTAAAGAAGAGATGTTCAGAGCCGTGTAGCAAAAACTGCATTGAGTATTGGATGAAATTAAACCAAACTTGGTATAAACACACTCTGGAATATATGGTTTTTATTTACAGATGAAAAAAAATAGTACAAAATTCCACCACCATGGGACATTTGGCACTAGAATCATGTGATATTTGCAAAATCTCACTGTTTCTACTGACAAGTTGGTAGATATAAGGAAGACCAAAATGGATTTGCATCTTTCTGATAAGACAGAAGTGCTATGGATCGCACCTTAATGGAACATGCCTTGCTAGTCGAGCTTTACTATCAACAATGTGGTAACGCTAATGCTACACCTTGAGAATTTCAGTGTTTGAAGGATAGGAGACAAGGTCCAGTGTCAATAACAAATCTTAGAAAAACGATTTTATGATTTGAAAATAGCAGATCGTCAGCAGTGAAGCCAGGACAAGGGTGAAAATAAATTATTTCTCAACAAGTTGACGAAGTTGCAATTGCCATTGTGAAACACGGAATTAATGCACAAGAGCCCAGCAGTGCTCAGGCAATATCAAGGCAATTGGAAAATCCTGCGTCAAATGCTGAAGTTTTCCCCTACAAGATCACCCATACACAAACTTTGCTTCATGGGGATGTGGAAACTCTACTGCAGTTTGCCCTGACGTTCTTAGCTTGAATAGAGATGGATGATGCATGGCCATGGAAAATCTTGCAGAGCGACGATGCACATTTTTATCTGAAAAGTACTGTTAACTCACACAATTGTTACATTCGGGCTGTGAATAACTCGTGTCCCATCAAGACCCCCTTTACACTCACTGAAAGTCATAGTGTGGTGTGGTTTCACTGCATTGTTAATTATCAATCCTCAGTTATTATTTGGTAGTTTTTATCCAGATCTTCATTCATATCAATATTATAAAACTCTTCTGCTATCTCATTATAGAAGATTTTCTTTCTTCCCCTTTCCCTTCCAGATTTGGTAAATTAATAGAGGGTCTTTTAATTCTAATGTTTCTGTCTCTCTAATCTTTTGCTGATGACAATTTTTGATCTCACTAATCTGTGGTCACTGCATATTGAAACTATTTATTACATCTGTATCTTGGACAAGATATTGTCTGTTGGTTAAAATATAATCTATTTCACTAAATAAGGTAGTGCAACTTGTAGCAAAGGTGGCCAAGCTACCATCACTCCTTGTCTCAGTATCTCGCATAATGCAAATCACATCTCCTTGCAGATATGTGTAAGGTTATGCATTAAGAGTTGTCTGGTGTTGTACTACCTTACCTCAGTCCTGAAGATATTTTCAGGCGCAAACTTTGTTTGCTCACACTTGGATAAAGGATTAAACTAAATTTATTATAGTCTAACCAAGTGCAAAATTATCTTTCAACATCTTTCTCTAAATCCGGAGTAATTTAATAATAAGTTGGCACACCTTATGGCAACTCCTATAGGTAAAGATGACCTCTCCGTTGCTTCTGCCTGGTATCTCCACTTCAGGGCCTGGCTCCCACTGACGAGACCTCAATAAAGGTTGAATCCAGTATGTGTAGTGGCCCTTCCCTTAATGCATAACATTATACATATCCGTAAGGAGATGTGTTTTGCATTATGGGAGATACTGAGATAGAAGTGATGGTAGCTTGGCCACTTTTGCTACTAATTGCCTGGTGTTGTACTATCTTACCTCAGTCTTGAAGATATTTTCATGCGCAAACTTTCTTTGCTCACAGTTGGATAAAGGATTAAACTAAATTTATTATAAAACAAATGAGTAAGTTAAACATAAGTTAATTAAACAATAAAGAAGGCATTCTCTGAAGATGGCTTGGACATCTTCAGAGAATGTCCTCTCAGAGATTATCATACATAGCTTTGAACAGAGTTGTTGGAGGAAGATGATCAAGAGGCAGACCAAAAAGAACTTGGTCTTTGAAGGAATGGTCACAGTGATTGAACTTCAGAGAGAGATGGGGACTCCATAGGAGACTTAACTCGTTAGCTCACAGATGAGAAAAAAGAAGAAATTTAACTATTTTTATGCAAATATTTTACTTTAATTAAGCCCAGTTGGTTATGGTTATAAGTCAATAATTTTGCTGTCCAATAGAAAAACTTGTTTAAATTTGTATCTTTTTATGTAATTAGGACAGCCACTTAATTGGGACAAATTATCCTTTTCCTGATGTGCATCAATTAATGGGAATTTAGTGTACTTCATTTCATTTTTTATGTGACTCCTACCCATGAAAGATGGTAAACCTATGGTACATTTGTATTGTTTGTGGACTAAGGATTTTTTGTTTAATTTTATGTATTTCATATTTTATTTCTTTACATAATTTGGAAACGCTACTCTAGAGGCCAAAGATGGAACTTTTTCATGCCACTTCAGACCTCTAATATTTGTGTCAGTGGTCACACACACAAGGCAAATTCATCTCTCATCTAAAGACAATCACAAACATCTGTGGAGGGATTTGAATCCAAAGCTTGTTGGTTGGAAGGTGTGGGGGGAGGGGATACACAAATCACTTGGCTAGCCCATTATTTTTCAATTCCATTTTATCAAACCAAATTATCTAAAATTTTATTTTTAATTAGTTAAATTTATGTCCTCAGCACCTTGTTTGTGTGGCATAACTGCTTATGCCATACAAGCATAAGCTCATCAACCAAGGATTGATTACTTAGCACCCTAGTTTACATTTTTCACAAATGAACTTAAGTATTCATTTCATTTGTATAAATTTTATACCTCTAATTTTTAATTTTTTTTATTTCAGTCCTCATATACAGGCTTTTTCTCCTCCAGAGAGAGATAATTCTGTTCCAAAGAAATCAAGTGTTAGAAATCTCCATGGTAATCTCATCCCTGAATCAAATTTTATGCTTCCAGAACAACTTGACTTTGTTCAGTTCAGCAGAAAAAGTCTAGACACATCTAGTGTTTCTTCTGCAAATTTGTCTACCATAGGAAAAAAAAATATTGAACCTGAATCCAGTGATCTGACTATGAACTCAGATGTGACAGATTTAAAGATGTGTTTAGTAAATGTTACTAATCAGGAACAACAAAGGTAATTAACATTTCATCTATACTTGAAGTTTGTTCTTGCTGCTTTGTTACTTGTTTCTTGAAAACAAAAATTACAAAAATATTTTGTTTCATGTTTTAAACTAATTTATGTTTTTTATGTTTCATTACTGTTTTGGTTACTACTACTTCAAGTGAGCAACTGGATTATTGGTTTTCACTTTCATTTCATTTTGCAACAGCCAAATGTTATATTTTGAATTACTGTTATGTCTACATTTTAGTTTGCCCCTTTTTTTCTTTTATTTTTTATCCTATTCCTATTACCCATATGTCTAGTTATATGAAATTTTTTTATTATTTATTAATATTCAACACTAAACATTCACATAAACTTCATGAAGAAATATTAATTTCAGTTACTCAGCTAACCAAGCAAGCTATTCAGCTGACTTGCTTTCCAATTAATAGGTTTTGAATTCCATCCTCATGAATATGTTTAAACATCTTCATCAAATTCCTGCCATGTACCCTCAAGGGGTGTACAGGATATGATAGTACTACATGAAAAAAATTACATCATTACTAACTTCCTATCTACAATTTTCCTCCAAATCAGTCTGTTACTTGTAAAGACTCCTACATTATCAGATCTTATATTTTTATCGTCTAAGGCACTTTGTACCATATCAATCCACCTATATCTTGGTCTTCCTCTGGGTCGTTTTGCTGCCAACCTGGCAGAGAACACTTGTTTTGCTAATCTTTCTTCGCCTATTCTGTTTAAGTGACCATACCACCTGAGATTAGCTCTGCTAACGCATTCCTGGATGCTGACAATGTCAAGTTCTTT
Organism: Typopeltis vanoorti; assembly: GCF_054136105.1. Classification (NCBI taxonomy): domain Eukaryota; kingdom Metazoa; phylum Arthropoda; class Arachnida; order Uropygi; family Thelyphonidae; genus Typopeltis; species Typopeltis vanoorti. The sequence continues at coordinate 69,205,347 of NC_143557.1, read as the reverse complement.
CCTAATATCCTCATTTTTAATATGATATTGCCATTCATGCCATCTGTTCATGCCTATAATCTTTCTCAGGACTCTCATATCTGTGGTCTCTAGTCTTTGGTCAAGTGTTTTACTTCTGACCCAGCTCTCAGATCCATAAGTTAAAACTGGTTTGAACACTGTCTTGTATACAGCTAATTTAGTGTTCCGACTAATTTCTCTCTTATTCCATATGAATTTATTCAATTGACTTCCCACCATACCAGCTTTGCTGATTCTGTTGTCTATTTCTATATTTAATTTACCATCTTCACTAAAAATTGTGCCTAAGTAGCTGAAATGTTTTACTTGTTCCACAGGTTCTCCATTCACAACACAGTTGACATTTTCAATGATTCTGCCTATTTTCATTGTCTTTATCTTTTTATTGCTGACCTTCATACCATATCTATTACAACAGTTATTCAATTTAGTCAGACAATCTTGCAGACTCTTAGCGGATTTATTTAGAAGTTAAACGTCATCCGCATAAAGCAAAGAGCCGACATTAACATCTCCAATTTTGATATCATGTTTAATACCACTTTCCTTCATAATGTGATCCATATAGATAATGAATAACAGAGGGGATAATGTACATCCTTGTCTCACACCAGATTTAACATTAAACCATCTTCCTGTACTTTCTTCAATTCTAACTGCTGACTTACAACTCAAATAAAGACTAAGTATTGCTTGATATAATGCCCCATTGACACCCATATAACTGTAGCGTATTGAATAGATTCTCTCTTGGCACTTAGTGATATGCCTTTTCCAAATCGACAAAATTTAAATACAGATCTTTGTTATGTTTTCCCATGCTTTCTCAACTATTTGTCGTAAAGTGAAGATCTGATCCTGACGGCCTCTATTTGGCCTGAATCCAGCTTGTTCTTCACCAAGCTTTTCTTCCACAATTCTTCTCAACCGTTTCTCAAGTATACTTGCATAGATCGTGCCAAGAACACTCAGTAGGGAAATACCTCTGTAATTCTCGCATTCAGTTTTATTTCCCTTTTTATATATGGGTACTATGAGAGCTCTACTCCAATCATCGGGAATTCGTCCCTCTGTCCAGGCTTTCTGAACTATGCAATGCAGCCACTGTATGACTCTTATACCACCATACTTCAACATTTCTGGTCGAATATCATCTACTCCTGCTGCCATTCCACATTTCAAGCCTTTGATGGCTTTTTCTACTTCAAGTATGGATATGTATTCCTGACTGCATGCCTGGTCAGTGTTTTTTACCACTGTGCTGTCATCACTGCTTGTTTCATTTAGCAGTTTTTCAAAATAATAACTCCATAATTCAAGGATATCTTTTTTCTCCCGTTTTCATGTCACCTTTATCATCTCTAACTCCTTTTACAGCACTCTTTCCTCCATTCCTAAGCTTCTCCAACAACCTCCAGTATATTTTACCACCTTCTTGATATTTATTTTCTATATTCTTGCCCAAGTCCTCCCATGACTTTTGTTTAGCTAGTTTTACACAGTGTTTAGCATTCTTGCATTTGTCTCTGTATTCTCAAAGAGCACAAGCTGACTTATTTGCCAGGAACATTTGATATGCTTTCTTCTTTTCCTTCACTCCCTCTTTAACTTCCTGTGTCCACCGTGGAGTTCTAATTTTTCTGTCCTTGCAGACAACTTCACCACATGCCTCTCTAGCTGAATCAATCATAGCTTTCTTCAAGGCTTGCCACTGAATCTCCAAGGTTTGGTTTCTGTTCTCAAACTCTTTCATTATTTCTTCAATAATCTTTGAGTATTTTAGTCTACAGTTCACATCTGAGAGCTGCTCAACTTTTATTCGCTTTAAAACTTTCTTACATGTTATTCTTTTCAATATGAAATTCAATTTTATCCTACTCAAGACTAAAGAGTGATCACTTCCAGTTTCAAATCCTCTGTACACTCTGGTGTCCTGCACCAGGGAGAAAACATCACTATCAACAATGACATAGTCAATGAGACTTTTCTTATTCCTTGCCTCTTCTCTCCATGTGAATTTGTGCACATTTTTATGTTGGAACATGGTGTTAGTAATAACCAGTCTATGTCCTGAGAAGAAATCCAACAGATATTTGCCATTATTATTAGCTTTGCTCTTTTCTCGAAATTTTCCCAAAATATTTTTGTATGTCTCACAATCATTTCCTACTCTGCTATTTAGATCCCCAACAATGACCAACTTTTCCTTTTTCATTGTATCAGTTGCTTTTTCTAAAGCCTCAAAAAATTCCTCCACTTCTACCTTAGTAGAACCTTCTGTGCGACCATAGGCACAAATAAGTCTCATTGTCCAGTTCCCCATTCTCATATTTGCCCACATTACTTCACTAGAGACTGACTGCCATTCAAGAAAATTAGCCTCGTATTTTGTGATGAATACTATGGCTACTCCTTCTTTTCCTTGACTGTCATTGCCTGAATATAACATTTTATATTTATTGCTCAGAAAGATCTCACCAGTTTTTGTCTTTTTTGTTTCAGTCATCCCTATTATGTCAATCTGATACTTACCTAATTCCTCAGCTAGCTCCATTTCTTTGCCATTCAGGCTTCTTATGTTGATAGTACCAATCTTTAACTGTGGTGATGTTGAGTTGGGATGTGTTTTCAGATATGTTCCAGTAGCTGACTTTTCGCTGTTCGCCCTGGTTCCCTGGCGAAAACAATGGGGGCCTTGTTTAACCGGGCGACGCTTCAGCCGGCATGAAATTTTATCATGTTGTGCCATCATTTTTTATTTCGATTTAACCAATAAGAATACAATTTGGTCGGCTAAATCCCAAATTGCCAGGCCATCCTCGTTCGTTCAGTATCCAAGTAGATACCCAAGAGAGTGCACCATGAGAAATTGAGGATTGGACATTAGGTTAGAAGCCCCGGTCAGTTTTCCACATTCCTTTAAAGGCTCTGTGGAAGTCTCCTCTCAGTTATACAGCTTTGAACCTTAAGCACCGCATATCTTTAAACGATAAAATGAATTTCATTATCTCATGTGAGACCATCACATGGCTTATTGGAAGCCTAAGATGGCTTGAATTTTTAAAAAAAGTTTGTTTGGTCTCTAGAGCAAAGTTTCTGGTTATCTAATTCCTCTAATCAAAGTGCTCACCCTACTACAGTATTAATACTAATGTGCTCTAAGTTTGCAACTTTGGTCACTAGGATTCACATTTAAAACGAATAAAAAAAGAAAAATTGGACAAAGACAGTTCTAGAAGGTTCTAGTATGGATGGGATATAAGAATTTCTTAAGTCATTAGAGTAGGCAGCTGACAAAAAAAAAAAAAAAACTTGTAATAACGATAGTATTATTATTAGTTTTATTAGAACTAGGATCATTGATAATATTTTGCTGGATTTCAAACCAACATCTTCAGAGCATAAACATCTTATAGAATACAGAAGTACTCACACAGTTGCATAAGCACCTGCATTGTAACCAGGGGCGGGGAGAGTCTTCTCATAGCACCATCTTGTGCTGTATAAAAAGTTATGCTGAATATGATTTTAAAATGACTGTGCCCCAAATCTTTGCTAAATTAATGCAGCCATAGTTATTGAAGTTGTGGAGGGAGGGATTTCATAGTTCATTGAAAAAATAGTCTCTTGGATTTTGTAGCAAATTTTATACAGCTCAATAATCTTTTTCCATTTACTCTTGTGGTATACCAGGTCCTGACATGCTATAATGGTGATAGTGAATGCAGCTTGTTACATTCTTCAGCTAACAGTTTTGTTGGTCTGTCTAAAATATGCTGTTGGCAAATCCACTTGTGCAAGTGGATGAAACTTGTCTTTAGAAGAATGTGTGTGGTGGTTTAAAAATGGCAAAGAAATTATATTTAATGAAGAACTTCAGCTATCTTTTCAGATCTACTCCAAATATAAGGGATGGAAATAATTTTGTTGTGATCTGTGTGAGGTTAGGGAGGAAGGATGGTGAAGAAGATGTGGTGTTTAATCTATTTTACAGAAGCGGTACCGACTGATTAAAGATTTCTGAATTCTATGGCAAGAGGTGTCATTTGAAGCAGTAGTCCTGGCTCTGTATACAAGTGTTTTGAAAATACCATACTGTTGAAATAGGTGATGGTGTGACTGCTTACGTAATTAGCTTTCAGTGCATACAGGTTTCCTCTAAACAAGAAAATAATGAAACATTTGAAAGATGTGTGTAACCAAAAGCTTTGGGGAATTAGGAAGGAAAGTTTTTATCTATTGCAAGTGTATTTTTGGATGTTGGCTGTTTAAATGCACAAAAAAAATATCTAATATGTAGCAAACATATCTATCATCTCGATAGTGTAGATAGCCAGACCATTGGTTTGAATGAAACACTATCGTGTGCTTTTTCAATGTTCCAAGTATTATATGTAAAAATTAACTGAAGTGGAGTGTGATGTGATGTGACTGCAAACTAGATGTGACTGCAATGGAAGAACCATTGCAGTCACATCTAGTTTGTAAAATAGCTTGCATATGCAGTGAATTTTAATAATTTCAACATGCTGGTGGGATGGGAGGGAGATTTTAATCAGATAAAGGATATCTATCCGTGGACACTAGAAAATAGAAAAGTGATATTAAAACTGATCATGATTTCTGATTTTTTGAGAATAAAGTTAACAAAATTTATTTTGCTAACTATCTTGTGAGTTTGTAAGTAAGCCAGTCTATGATATCAACATTGGGATGGGGGGAGGGTGTTAAATTTGTGAACTTTTGAAATCCCATATATCTGAGGTAGTGTAACAGTATAGTTCCAGTTTTTTTTTTTTTATTTTTTTTATTTCTATGGGCCAAGGTTTTATTTATTTATTTATTTATTTTGTTTAGTAAGTAAGAAAATAAAAAAATTCTTAAAAATACATATATTTATTTTTATGTTTAGTCACGAGAGGTTGGTAATCACCCTCTAGTACATTAGTACCATGTATAGGTATTGGTTTGGGAAAGGAGAAAGTTGTTTGCATTTGATTTAAAAGCCTGTATATTGTATTCCTTGGGAAACACATAAGGGGAGAAGACTGTTCCACAATAAAGCAGTAGCAGGGATGAAGGAAGAGGAAAAGAAACTTGTTCTTTGGGTTTCAGGGTATACTGTGAAAGGAGGTTGGGTGGCAGCTGCACATGTTACAATGGACTTAGCACTTAGTGGGGGAATTGTTGATGCTATTTCAGCTGAACATTTGTCATAGAAATATATATAGAATACACATTGCAGAAACCAAATGCCTATGCAAAAGTGGGAGGAGTGAGTTCATAAGAGATGGATTATTAATCAATCTAATTGCTCTCCTCTGTATTGAGTCAAGCATTTTGAGGGAGCTCTTAGGGACCTAACTCCAGATGTGAGATCAGTATTCAGTAGCTGGATGGATTCATAATTTATATAAGGTTAACAGCTGTTCAGAGGTGAAGTAACATCTTGCAAAAGAGAAATCCTAGTTTTTTAGAAGCTGACGATGCAGTGCTTGTGATATATTTATGCCAGGAGAGAGTTGATGTCAGGGTGATTTCAAGAAAAGAAATCTCATCTTGTCTGGAAATTTGATGTTCTGTAAAATTTTTCCAAAGAATTTTTGGGAAATGATGTTCTGTAGGTTGAGGTAATTTGTGTAGGGTTAGGTTTATAAAATGAATGGGAAAAGTTCAATGTGCTGTCATCTATAAAACTGTGTATGGGGTTGGGGGTCAACTGAACTAGGTCATTGATATATAGGAGGTGGAAGTGGGTTGGTCAGAGAACAGAATCTTGTGGAACCTCGGCATTAATTGAATGGTGAGAGGATAGGGAACCATCTACCAACATACAGTGTGTGTGTTCAGACAGAAAGCTGACAATTCAATTGCAGAACTTCTGAGACAGAACAAATGATTGGAAATTGTTTAGTAACCTTTGTGCCAGACCCTTTCAAAAGCTTTGGAGATATCAAGTGCAACCACTTGGGATTCATCAAACTTCTCCATGGCATTTGTCAAGAAATGGATGATATATGTGAGAAGATCTCCTGTTGATTGGCAGCAACGGAATCCATACTGGTGTCAGTTATTAGCTGGATGTTTCTCTCCATTACTTGACATAGGACTGAGGTGGGTGAGATAGGGCAGTAGTTTGATGGCAGTCAGACATAGACCAATTTCCAGACTCTGGGATAAAGGCATGCCATTAGAGCCAGGAGACCTTTTTGTGTCTAATTTGGACAATATTTTTCTGACCTCTTTCTGGCGAAACGATACAGGGGACATCGTGTATTGGGCATAGTTGTAGTTTTGCTCTCTTGCCAGTTGCTTTGGCAAGAGACCAAAGGTCCTTTCCTGTACTGACATGACAATGGTCCTCATCCACAAAGCACAGTCTGTTCAGGAATTAATGAGATTGTGTGTTGGAGAGATGGACTGGCCTGCATAACACTGATCTCAACCCCATTGAATGCTGTGGGATGAACTGAATGCTGATTGTGAGTCAGGGCAAATTTGACATCCTCACTAATGCTCTTCTGGAAGAATGTAAGGGAATTTCTGCAGCTACGTACCAAAATCTAGTGAAAAGCCTTCTCAAAACATTGAATTATATTTGAAGTTGAGATAAAATCATTCACATACCTTGAAGGAACTATCAAGGAAGATGCAAGTCAGAAATATGAAAAATTACCATATCAAAAGAAATGTTAAAGAAAAAGAGGTCATTTATTACAAAAAATAAGTAAGGACATGAAAAGATAAATAAAATTTGTGTGAAGTGCATTTTTATGTGGTTGCAAGACTTGAGTTATTACCACAGAAGATTGGAAGATAATTGAAATATTTGAAATGTGCTGTTGAAGAGTATTATATAAAAGTAAATTGAAGAGAGGGGTCGGTTAAAAAATCTCAAATGAAATAGTAAAAAAAAAAAAAAAAGTAAAAAGACAATCATGGGAAGAAAGATGAAATTTCTGGAAGACATATGGGAATGAAATGGATTATGAACATAGGAAGATAGCAGGGAAAAGAAGAGGAAGATGGCCCAGATATTATTATTACATGACACCTCCAGAGTCCAAAGATTCATCGAGGGGGAGGCACCTACTCTACAACTCTGTCTCTACCACTCAATTCAACTGCAACTACACAAACGGCATCTACTGCCAACCACCACCAACAGTATTTTCACGGACAATCACAAACATCCATGCCTACAGTGGGATTCGAACCCACAGCCTTTTGGCTGGAGAGCAGATACACTTACCACTCAGCCAACCAGGTTGGCATTGACTATTCTACAGCCCATGCTGTTTGATGTAACTGAGTATAGTAATTTAACATAACTGTGGACTATTCGACAGGCCACGCTGTACGATTCTCAAAATGTTCCTTTAGTCAGTGATTAGATTTGAACCCAAGTCTTCATTCACGTGGTCAAGTGTTGTGGAGTGCAAATGCTACTTCCACTGAGCTACACAGGCTCCAGAAATAATAATAATAATAATAATTATTATTATTATTATTACGTGACACCTCCAGGGAGTCCAAAGACTCATCGAGGGAGGGCACCTACTCTACAACTGTCTCCACAACTACTATCATCATCTACACCAATGCCATCTACCGTCCACTACTAGTATTTTCACAGACAATCACAAACATCCATGCCCACAGCGAGATTCGACCCCACAGCCTTTTGGCCAGAAAGCAGATATGCTAACCACTCGGCCAACCAGGCCAAATGTGTTATTTGAGAATGTACCTCAGTTAACTGGAAGGAGTTATAAGGAAATAAAGAGAAAATCTGAAGATAGAGAATCCTAGAAGAATGAACTCGCCATAGTTATAGGAACTTCCTTAGAATGGTGATGAAGAGTTTTATTTTAGTGAAACTTATTTCAAATTCATCTTAATACTTATTTAAGGTTCAACAAACTTCTTTAACTTCTGATTTGGAAATATTGCTCTCACTTGTCAAATGCAAGTTGATTTTTATTAATTGCTTTAATCAAGTTTTTCATATGAACCTAATTTAATATGCAATTGGAGTAAAGAAAGATTTGTAGTGGGATCAATAAGAGACTTGTGTTCTTCTCTCTTTCTGGTGTAAAATCTTTTCAAAATGTCCTATTTTCTTGATGTCTTTGCTCTGCTGTCCCCAAGGACACAGTGAATTTTCTCCTTGCATAGCCAATAGTAAAATAGTTACTGTTTTGCCTCATACTTTATGACCCCCACCTTCTTTTGTGAAGTATATTTTTTTTGTTATAACTATATGGAATGCTGAGCTTCAGAGTTAGCAGCAATATCAACAGCAGTTTGTGCTGAAGTCCTCAGCATACATACAACAACAACCAAAAACAAAACAATTTAACTAGCATATGTGATCTCTAACACCTGAATCAACATAGTTTATTTTTTATTCAATAACTACATTTTGCATCCCAAAGTATACGGGGTGCTTAAGGGTCAAAGCTGTATAACTGAGAGGAGACCTCCACATCTTTAAAGCAGCGTTTCTCAACCTTTTTTTGGATCATTTTGTCCCCCCCCCCTTAGCATAATAGGCAGCCAAATTCTGAAAAAGTATAATATAAATATGTACATGTACATTTTCTAATTGCCCCTCAAAATATTCAGATTACCCTGCTGTGGGGCATACGCCCCATGTTGAGAAACACTGCTTTAAAAGAATGTGGAGAACAGACTAGGGCTTCTGACCTAATGTCCAATCCTCACCTTCTCTTGGTGCACCCTGTTGGGTATCTACCTGGATACTGAATGAATGAGGATGGGCTGGCAGTATGGAATTTAGCGGACCAAATTGTATTATTATTGGCTTAAATTAAAATACAAAATGATCGAACAACATGACAGAATTTCATGCCAGCTGGGGCGTCGCCCGCTTAAACATGATATTCTGAAGATATTCTGGATGTTGTTGAAGAAGCTAGGAAATGGAGGAAAGAGTGTTGTAAAAGGAATTAGAGATGATAAAGGTGACATAAAAACTGGAGAAAAAGATATCCTTGAAGTATGGAGTAATTACTTCGAAAAATTGCTAAATGAAACAAGCAGTGATAGCACAGTGGTAAAAAAACACTGACCAGGCATGCAGTCAGGAATACATATCCATACTTGAAGTAGAAAAAGCCATCAAAGGCTTGAAATGTGGAACGGCAGCAGGAGTAGATGATATTCGACCAGAAATGCTGAAGTATGGTGGTATAAGAGTTACAGTGGCTGCCTTGCATAGTTCAGAAAGCCTGGACAGAGGGATGAATTCCCGATGATTGGAGTAGAGCTCTCATAATACCCATATATAAAAAGGGAAATAAAACTGAATGTGAGAATTACAGAGATATTTCCCTACTGAGTGTTCCTGGTAAGATTTATGCCAGTATACTTGAGAAACGGTTGAGAAGAATTGTGAAAGAAAAGCTTGGTGAAGAACAAGCTGGATTCAGGTCAAATAGAGGCTGTTAGGATCAGATCTTCACTTTTTGACAAATAGTGGAGAAATCATGGAAATATAACAAAGATCTGTATTTAAGTTTTGTAGATCTGAGAAGGTGTCAAGAGAGAAGCTATTCAAAATGCTCAATGGGGCATTATATCAAGCAATACTTAGTCTTTTGAGTTGTAAGTCAGCTGTTAGAATTGAAGGAAATATACAGGAAGATGGTTTGATGTTAAATCTGGTGTGAGACAAGGATGTACATTATCCCCTCTGTTATTCATTATCTATATGGATCACATTATGAAGGAAAGTGGTATGAAAATTGGAGATGTTAATGTCAGCTCTTTGCTTTATGCGGATGATGTTATACTTCTAAATAAATCTGCTACAAGTCTGCAAGATTGTCTGACTAAATTGAATAACTATTGTAATAGATATGGTATGAAGGTCAACAATACCAAGACAAAGACAATGAAAATAAGCAGAATCACTGAAATTGTCAACTGCATTGTGAATAGAGAACCTGTGGAACAAGTAAAACATTTCAGCTACTTAGGCACGGTTTTTAGTGAAGATGGTAAATTAAATATGGAAATAGACAACAGAATCAACAAAGCTGGTGTGATAGGAAGTCAATTGTAGGGTTCATATATTTTTGAAAAAAAAGTACAGGACACTTTCAGTTTGAATAAACCAACAACATTTTTTTGCTTTTCTTACTTACGAACATCAGCAAAGGGAAAATAATTTAATTAATTATAGCAATCTTAAAATTGAACTTTAAACAATACTAAATCATTGATCTTTACCTGTGATATACTTCTCAGATGACTGTATTTTCTCAAATAAAGAATGATTGTTTTACCAAGTTATGAAATTCCACACAGTCCTTATTGAAAAACACTTTAACAATGAGCATAGCTTTCACAGTTTCTACAGATAACCTATTCTTTTCGTTTGTCCATATGGAGTTCATCCAGAAAAACAGTCTTTCAACACTAGCATTTGTGCCAGGAATGCAGCAGAAGAACTCAACAATGTTCTTCAAATTTATTAATTCATTTTCTCCAACACTGTTGAATAATTCATACCAAATTTCTCCTGTAGATTTTGCTTTAATTTTTTCTTTCTTCTCTGTAATTGCCTTTTTCAAGATCATCACCTCATCAAACAGTTCAGGTTCATTGATTTTTGTGTTTGGGCAGACCTCTTCAATAGTTGTTATTCACTTTTCCAGCTGAGACTGGCTTCTGGATTCTTCAATAAAATCCAAGACACTTTCAAAAGTAAGAGTGTCAGAAGACCATTCTTGGATGTATTCTATACGGGTGTTATAAAATTCATTTTTATCATTACCATAATTCTTCTCAGTGATGAATCCATCTTCAATTAATGCCTTCAGTAAGGACTGTTCTTTCCTTGTTGCGAAATCATTATCTCGTCTCTGCTGAAGTTTCTCTAAGAGGCTTTCAATAATGGATTTTGCTTCAGCAAGAGTGACTTTCTCACCTTCAATTGCACAAATTGTTGTGTGAAACATTTCAGATCGGCATTCTAGAAATGTGGCTATTAGCTCTGAAACTGGATTACTAAAGAAATTTTTTAGAAGCAATGGTGGTTTATCAAGTGAAAGAACATATGATTTGAGAACTTCGTACATCTCATACATCCTTTTGAGAGCAGAGTACAGAGACAACCATCATGTTTTTGAGTGCCCTAACACTGTCTTGTACTCAGTATTTAAAAAGTCACAAAAACCTTTGAGTGTATGCACTCTAACAATATAGATATAAAAATGCTGATATAATTTTTCAATGACAGCTTGAACGTCCATGGGCAATGTATGGCATCATTGTATAATGCTATACAATAAACATTGTATAGCATTATTTATAATATGGGATGAACAACCAACTCCTATCAATGTACGATTCAATTTTTATGAAAAACATTGATCTTTCCTCTTCTGGAACTTACACCGAAATTTGTATTAGTATTATCTGCTGATAAGGCAACAACTTTCTTTTCAATATTCCACTTTGTCACTAGTTGCCATACATATTCTGTAAGTTGGTCTGCAGTTTCATATGGTCAATCTAAAAACTCTAGAACCATAGTTTTGATGGCCTCTTCTGGTATGAAGTATCGAACTAGATCTGGAACTATTTTCAAAGCACCGTGGTTAGAACTTTCTATCATTATTGACACATAATTAGCTTTCTCAAGTTCCTTTCTGAAAACGGCCATTGCATAAGGTGCTAATACACTCACAATTGTAGCTTGAGTCTTCTTTTGACCGCAAGTGAACTTTTTGTCATATAGTTACTGGATTATTTTCGACGCGCAGTTCATCGAACTGAAACTCTGGTTGTGCATGCATACATGACATGCAAATGTAGCTTCATCAGCTGCAAGATTTCTTTCCATTTCACCCATTGTTTTTTTAGAAAAATAATCTGACACTTTACTACTTACACTTGCATTTTCTACTAATTTGTGTCTCTTCGTAGCGATGTGCTGCGTGATGTCTGACTGACTGCTGTGTTGTATGCTGAATATTGCATTACATTTCACTTTCTTGTCGACTTTGCCATCACAATTACATGGTATAATAAAAGGGTATTCAGTCCTTGCTTTTCTGTGAGAACACACTTTCTCTTTGGCATTTTAAAGGCATATAAAATAATAAAACTAATTATGTTTCATAACAGATCTGTGTCATATCAAATAAGCTGTGCTTAGTTATTACAACTGCTAGTTGCACTATTCTCGCAACATGTCAGTATTGTCAATTGATAAGAAATTTTATGATCAATAACTAATATCGATTTCTTGGCAATTACATGTTTTATGTTTAAGAATGGAAATGTTTAACACAAATTACAGGATGCCAGGACACAAACTCGTAATAAGGGACAATCCCATAAAATACGGGACGTATACGAACCCTAGTTGATTGAATAAATTCATATGGAATAAGAGAGAAATTAGTCGGAATACTAAATTAGCTGTATACAAGACAGTGTTCAGACCAGTTTTAACTTATGGATCTGAGTGCTGGATTAGAAGTAAAACACTTGACCAAAGAATAGAGACTACAGATATGAGAGTCTTGAGAAAGATTAGGGGCACGAACAGATGGTATCAATGGCAATATCATATTAAAAACGAGGACATTAGAAAAGAACTTGACATTGTCAGCATCCAGGAATGTGTTCGCAGAGCTAATCTCAGGTGGTATGGCCACTTAAACAGAATGGGCGAGGAAAGATTAGCAAAACAAGTGTTCTCTGTCAGGTTGGCAGGAAAAAGACCAAGAGGAAGACCAAGATATAAGTGGATTGATACGGTAAAAAGTGCCTTAGACGATAGAAATATAAGATCTGATAATGTTGGAGCTTGACAAGTAACAGACTGATTTGGAGAAAAATTGTAGATAGGAAATTAGTAATGATGTAAATTTTTCATGTATCATATCCTATACACCCCTTGAGGGTACATGGCAGGAATTCGATGATGATGAGATATTGTATACGTATAATTTTTTAACCATTGATTCACGGCATCTGATACAGGCAATGAATTGTGAAGATATCCCAATAATCAAGAGTTTTGACTAAAATTTAGCACTTGGATGCTACAAAATCAGAGTTACCTAGGATAAATGCTAATCTTAAGGAAATTTGGGGGGGGGGGGGAGAATAATAAAAATAAATCTGCTCATAGTTAATTGAAGACTGAAGTTTTGAATCTTTGTTGGAAAGGCAATGACTAAGATAGGTCAGTTGGCTCTAGGGATCTTTAGTGAAGACAAATGAATCTGCATGAAAAGAAGTCTGCTGATGAGGAACATATCAGAATGTCAGATCTTGAAAAAATTGACTGTCATCAGAAAAATCTGAAAACTGATGATCAAATTTTGAATAAAATAGAGCTTGAAGGAATTAGCCATGATCAGGGATATCTTTAATGCCATGGTGTAATTTATTGGGGGGGGGGGGGATTAGTTCAGAAGAAGCTACATATGGATTTTTATTTTAAGAAACTCTAAAAAGTAATATTTTTTTACTTTTTTTTCGCATGATTAAATAAATGTTTCTTTATTATTTCATTCTTTAATTGCCGTTATGGTATTATATAATTCAAACTATTTACAAGAGCATAATATGTAAATTTATGACACTTATGATTTTGCTTAATGCCACTTTTCCAGGAACCATTTAAGTCATAAAATTCTAACTGTACTTATAAATTGTCATAAATAGTCCACTGGTAGTCCTTGTGCCTATCCTTTTCTTCAACTTAGACACATTTTCAAAGTTGCTATCATGGTTTTTGCATGTGCCGTGGGCATAGAAGTCTTATATGTTATATTACAAAATTGTTTTTAATTCCCCCCCCCCACACACACACACACCAACCAGTCATGTTGTCTATAGACATCGAGCTGAATCTGGATACGATTCTGTAACACCTATTGAATAACATGGATAAGAAGTGCAATTTTGGTCTCACTATATCGTCCATCTCAGCTGGTAGGAAGGTTAAGCTTGTTTTGGGAGAGTCCGCAAGCAACTGTCTTTCAGTTCATGAACTTCATTTCTCTAGAAGCCATATATATCACAAAACTAACGATTTTCATTCCTGGAGTACGTTCCATTGTTGAAGATCAAATCCAAGCATTTCATATGATTGTTAAAGTAAATGTTTCATCCAATTACAATGACTTCCTATCTATAACAGAAGCAGAGAGTTATGTATCAGTATGTATTATCCCATGATGTATATATGTTGCAGTGATGATGATGGAGCAGATGCTGTAAAGAGTGAGGCCCTGTTCTTATTGCATATGCTAAGCTTGGGTATGATGTTACTTACTAATATTCATAGAAAATCCAGATAATTAAGCCAGTGGCGTACCCAGAATCTTTGGTACCTGGGGTGACATTTTTGCCCCCTCCCCCCCCCCCAAAAAAAAACGCATCTGTTTTAACTTTCAACACGTTTTATTTTACATTCTGTGGCACGTAACATTTATGCAATGTTCAATAACTTTGTCCAAGTTTATCTTTGACATAATTATTTTCTATAGAAAGTATGGATAAATTACTTAGTCACTCTTCTGTCATATTGGACCGCAGGTAACTTTTTATTAATTTTAAATTAGAAAAATTTCTTTCACAAGCCACTGATACACAAATAGTTAAAAAAAATCTTAAACACAATGAAATATTTGGAAGAGATTTCACAAAATCCCACTCTACAATGAATTGTAATAATTGAAGAGCTGTCCATTTTTCTGCTTCTTGTTTGCTAATATTAACAGCTGTTGGATGTCGCTGAAGTCTTTTTATTTCAGAATTATATCTTCGCTTTGAAATTCATCATAGACATTTGTTAAATTGCAGATACAATTTTCGAAATCTTTTTCTGTGCCATGTATTAAAATATTGGGTTGCAGAATCCTAAAAGTTGTCATTATTTCATAGATTGCTTTGTTATGGCTACATAATTCTAGAAAAAAGCGATCGAGGCACACAAACATTGATTCTCTCACCTCCTCTTGAAGTGTAAGACCAACATCATCTAACAATTCTCCTGGCATTTTTCTTTTTAGCCTTTTTCTTCCCCTTTCTTCTATACGAATGTCCAATTTATCTCATTTTGTTATTGCATATTCAATTGCTCTATTGGCCATTCCTTCTCATTCATTTTCAAGTCTTGCCAGGGCCAGTGCGAGAGTATCTGACGCCCCTAGGCAAAAAAAATTTAGGCGCTCCTATACAATGTCTCTATGCCGTAATTAGTGCATCATTTTTTTCGATACCCAAATTCGATTAGTGCGCCTATATACATCTTAAAAATAAATGTTACAGATTTTCTGTCTATACATTTTTATGCCTAACTATTTTAAAAAATCACTCACCGGAATGAAATAATTTAGATACCGATTTTAAAACATTTTACAGTTATTTTTAATGGCATACTACTACACTACATCCATGTACACTATTGTATACCAGGGTTTCCCAAACTGTGTTTGCGGAAGGTGAATAAGTGTTCCGCGAGAAGTTTCTGGAATTTGTCATTTTAGTTTTCTAAGCATTTTTTATGAATAAATATTTTATAGTTGAAATATTCTGAGGAGAATAATATTCAATAATATGTCGAAAAGTTCGGACCCAGAACGCCTAATAACATTTGTGTATCGTTAATTTTCACACATCGAAACCTTTCAACATTTGGGAAAGAGAACACCGCTGTTTATGATCGGTCATAAAAATTTCCTGCAAGCGATTATAACAATTGGCGGTGTATGATATTTTTCATACAAGCAAAGTTTTTAAGCAGCAATGCAGAGGCTGACCCTGATGAATAGAGAAGCAGTAAAATTTGCAAAAGAGTAGAAGAGGCAACAGGGCCATACCGTCGGTTGTATGAAAAAAAGAAACAAAATGCCCACCAAACTACATTAGCTCAATTCTTTTTTAAGAAGTAGAATAATAAAATGTATATTCTGAATATGTTTTACAGTCTTTCAGCTTCATGATTTTACTTGAACTAGGCCCTGAGACATACCTTAATTCTTTTATAAAAAAATTAAGGTTCAAAAAAGAAATTTGAGGAATGAATTATACTTTTTCCCATAGGTTATTATATTTGATTAATGCACCTGTTTTAAAGAACACATTAGGCGCACTAATCGAGGGATTGCTGTATATATTTTGTCATACTCACACAAGCACACATACACCTACACATGTGGGTATTTATAAAAATAATATCATTATGAAAATTTATATATAAAATTTATTAATCAAAACCAATACATTTGTATACATATATGATTACTCCTAATATCTGTATAGCAAGAAAATTATTACATCTTAAATACAAAAATTTTGAAAAATTAATCTTTCGGGCTTTTGCTTTGGCAAAGTTTTGAATTGATTTGTCTATATTGATTGTAGATGCAATTTCATGTTCTATAGCTATTACTGCTAGACCAGTGAGTCGTTACTGAGCCATCGTAGAGTGAGTGTAAGTTTTTGTAAGTTTTAATTTCAAGAAACTCCTTTCTGAACTTGCTACCGATACTGGCAATGTCGAAAAAATTCTCAGAGCAATAAACACATTTGGAACACTATTTTCTAAATTATTTTTGCATATGTATGACAGAACATCTAACGAGGAAGTATTTTCTGGAATTCGCCTTGCTATTATTTGTAATTCACTACATAAATCTGTTCCGTCAATATCTCTAGAATTATAAACTATAGACGAATTATCCAACGAATTATCTTGAAGATTTTCTTCTTGTATGCGATTACGATCTTCTTGGCAAAGATATTTTAAAAACGCACCTTGTTTTTTCAATCTTTTTTCCTTTTCCGCTTTACGTTTGTGATATTGAAAACCCGATTTCTTTTTATCCATTTTCAAAATCCAGTAACTGAAATATTTATAGAATTATCATGTGTTAAATAATTTTCCAATATCAAACATTTTTTAAGCAGTTCTGCTGAAGTAATTTTTTGAAATTCATATATATTTAAAAGAAAACCAAACTTTTCGTTAATTGTAGACGTGCTTGAATTTTTCATCAACAGATGCAACTGTGGTATCAATAATTGAAAAATAAAAATCAAGTGTAAATTTTTAAAATCTGTCATGAATTCATCTTCTGCTTCATACACAAATTGTTTCTTGTTCAAAATTAGGCGTTACACCTAAGACCTCAGCTATTTTTTCCGCATCTGTTAACATCTTTTCAAATTCATCCTCATTTCGGATTTTCATTAAGAAATTCTTTGTATCATTAATACAATTTATGGCACCATTTATATCAAGGCTCGTATTCTGAAGTTGTTTACTTGTAAAGTTTATTTCAAAAAGTATATTATACCACATTACTAAGGATGCAATAAATTTTAACTTCCTTAAAGTTTTAAGAAGACTACTTGCTTCTAATTTCATGGTATTTCCACTTAATCCACATAAACTATCATCTTGAGATATTTCTTGCAGTGCTTTGCAAACATGGGACAAATTATATCTTAGGGGCTTTAATGAGTCAATTCGACTCTCCCATCGTGTATCACAGACTGGTTTGAGTGTAAAATTACTTGTGTCTTTGAGGTATTCCCATCGACGAGTCGAACCGGAAAAAAATACATATAGACAATGTACCCCGTCAAAAAATGCTGTGGCATCTAAAGTATTAGCAGTGCAATTCAATAGTAAATTTAATGAATGTGAACTACAGGGTACATACATGCCGGGTTAATATTTGAAATTCGTCGCTGCACACCTTTTACATCATCTTTCATATTACTGGTGTTATCGTATCCTTGACTTGTAAATCTTGTATTGGTAATGAAAATTTGTCTAGAGTTCCTAGTATTTCATTTGATAAAAATTCTCCAGTGGTATTTTTTATTTCTATGAATCCCAAAAAGTGTTCTTTTATAGAAGCCGTGCTATTACTAGTGTCTACGAATCAAAGTACTATGCTCATTTGTTTCGTGTGACCAATGTAGGACGTACAGTCAATAATTATGGAAAAATATTTTGCGGCAACAACAGATTCTAAAATTTTCTTTTTTATCGCATTAGCGAAGATGTTTATTATTTCATTTTGAATATCTTTTCCAAGATAATGCACATATGTATATCTTTTATTCTTCGAAGATGTTCATTCATTTTTGGATCAAACTTGGCTAGAAATTCGACAAATTTCAAAACATTTCCGTTTCCATGCGAAAACAATGTCTCATTTGTTCCACGAAATGATAAATTTTGAATAGCTAACGTCTGAACTAAAGCAAAGAGTCGTTCTAATACTTACACCCCAATGTTTCTCTTCTTTTCTAATAACTAGCAAGTTCTCTTCATCAGTGGTTTTCTTTTCTTTTATTCGAGTTTCTAATTATTTCCACTTATGGTAATTTTCAACGTGTCTTTGACTTTTTTCATGCACAGCTAAAATAGAAGCATTTTTCCAGTCCCTCAATCCAGAATCAGCAAGGTTAATCTGCCATTGATCAAATAATAACCAGTAGAAGCAAATTGCAGAATCCGTGGATTTTGAATATAATAACCACAAATGCTGCATTGTCTCGCCATTAAATAGTCTTCGAGTATAATGAGTCATTGAAAATCTTCTATTATTGTTAACTTACGGAAAATCAAAATTATGAATCTGTTCAGGTCCATGTTCAACTAATAGTTGACATGATTGATATTGGAAAATTTTACATGACACCAAGTTGCTGGATCATTATAATTTAAATTTGTAAAACCAAATCCTTTTATGATTGGATCTGTGGAACAACCAACTTCAGAATCAACAATACTCATATGATCTGTAGATTTCTCCTTCGATGTTTTAATCCAATTTTTGGTATCTGTAGAATTCTCCTCCAATTCATTAATCGAAACTATAGACGAATTATCCAACGAATTATCTTGAAGATTTTCTTCTTGTATGCGATTACGATCTTCTTGGCAAAGATATTTTAAAAACCATCTTCTTGTTTTTTCAATCTTTTTTCCTTTTCCGCTTTACGTTTGTGATATTGAAAACCCATTTTCTTTTTATCCATTTTCAAAATCCAGTAACTGAAATATTTATAAATAAAAATAAACTTAATTATAAAAAATATGGACTTTAAACTATTCAGTAATTCACAAATAAATTTTTATACATTTACTTAATGAAGTATTTATCAATTATATATACCTTATAAGTTATAACTATATAACTTATCTATCATACATTTATAATCTAATAATTCAACAATATCGTTTTCTATGAACATAATTAACAAATTTCTCAAATGCATCTGACAGCGAATTCTGTAAATATTTTTAATGCGTTTAAGTGCAGAAAATGAGCGTTCACCACTAGCATTACAAACAGGCAGTGTCCAGGGCCACATTTATACTTTTGGAGGCCCGACGCACAACATCATTATGAGGTCTCAAAAATAAGCACTTTTTTTTTAGTTTATTGAAAATAAAAGTCAACATTTCCATAATAACTAATTTTAATAATATTAGTTATTATTAATTTGGCTATTATTAGTTTGGCTTTGGTTTTATCAAATACTGTATATCTATAATGTCATCATAATTAATCAAGTCCATAATAACAACAGGTCACTTGTTTTATTTTGGTGCAAGTTGCTTCTTAAATAATTTTTTATTTGTTTCAACTGAAAATGATCATAGTTG
Source organism: Typopeltis vanoorti (assembly GCF_054136105.1). Taxonomy (NCBI): domain Eukaryota; kingdom Metazoa; phylum Arthropoda; class Arachnida; order Uropygi; family Thelyphonidae; genus Typopeltis; species Typopeltis vanoorti. The sequence continues at coordinate 69,185,642 of NC_143557.1, read as the reverse complement.
CTACAAAAATTCTGAATACCGAAAAAATATTAAAAGGTATGGTAATAATTTAGTATAATGATAAAAGTTATTTAAAAAAAAAGAAATATAAAACGTTTCAGTTTACAGTAACATGCACAGTATACCTCCCTGGTTGACAGAATGGTTAACGTATCTGCTTTCCAACCATCCAACTTTAGGTGAAAGGTAAATTTTGTCGCCTAGTGCGAGACCACCTTACTTACTGGAGGCCTGGGATTCACATAAAAAGCATATAATATATATATATATATGATTAATTCAGTTCCAACTTTATCGCACAATTATTAAGATTTATTCAACTCCAGATTTGATTTTTTTAAGTTGCAGTAATAAGCATAATAATTCCAGCTTTAGTTAAAACGTAGAGGCAATCAATAGTAACGATAACTTGCTATGATCGCTAACGTCCACTTTTTTACTCGACATTTTACCCTAAACTAACTAGAATCTTGATGCAGAAAAAATGAACTGAAAAATCAATTAAATTTATAAATAATAATAAACTTGAAAATCAAATGCTCTATTTATGTAATATAGAAACTGCTCTTACCCACTAATTAATACAAAAAGCAGCAGCACGCACGAAAAAAAAACAGCTGTTGTCTCAGAAACGTGTTTCAAAATGATCGAAAATTCAATACTCAGCGATCTGTTTTTCCTAACAGGATTCTGGGAAATCACAGGGTGAAATATTCTTAAGAACGCTATGGATTAAACTGCTAAGTCAGTGATTGGTCAACACATGTCAAACATTTACTAAGAGAAAATTTCCAGAGAAGGAGATTGGAATTTAGTAATATTGATAAGAACAATAGTCCAGGTAGTTCAGAAGCGAAAACCACCATCTGTGACAAAATGAAACTAGTTTAATTAAAAACACAAAAATACAACCAATTTATTAAATATATCTTTATAGAGTTCATAATTAAAAGGACTCTAATAATAATAAGAAGAAGAAAATAGAATTCCACAGATGTGTCTCATCTTGTTTTGGTATTATCAAAATTATCAAGTTATTCTGAAGCATTATGAATTTTGCTATTTTATTATTATGCCAGGGTTGCCAGATGAACACAACAGCTTATGGCCAAAATTTAAAGAAAATATGGCCAAAGTTATAAAATGATTGAATTGTGTGAATTAACATACCAACAATTAAGTGTGTATAAATTATGCCTATATATTTGATTACATATCAGAAATACTTTTAATTAAACTTAAAATACTTACAGTGAAACTCAGCTGTTAATTTGCAGCACTTCCTCAAGATATTGAATATCTTGTTCTTCTTTTTCTGCAGTCCATTCGTAAAGGGTTTTGCTGTTGTGCATTTGTAGCATTTTGGGAGTACATTTAAAGTTTTGGCAGCACATATTGTTATCACTTAAGAATGAACTTATTCTTACAATTGAATCCAGCAGTTTAATTTGCATCCTGTTTCTGGGTTTAGTTTTGATAATGTTACATAAGAAAAAATTCGTTCAACTATTGCGTTACTTGCTGGCACGATAAAAATTATTGTGTTTTTATACTGCTTGCCAAAATTCTAAAGCTTCCTTAGGGATTCCATCTTATTTGAAGTTTTCTTCTTCATTCCATGCAACAAGGCTAATTTTTCTGTATTGGTCTTCGACTACATCAACATCGTTAGGTGGAAAAATGGCAGATCAGAAAATTTTCCCTTTTCTGTTTGGCTTGGAATAACAGTAGAATTTAAAAGTGACAGACCTTTAAATATATCAGCTGACTCAGAGAGCCGCTTGTTCACTTGATTCAATGATTCTTGAAGCATGGCTTGGCACCTAAATTTCACAGACTTTATTTTATTATTTTCTTGTTCCATATTAGGAGAAGTGCTAAAGCTGATCAAGTACGTCTTAATTTCTTGATCAAATTTAATTCCAAAGTCTATATTTTCTACTATTTTGCATGTTCCATCTTCGTTGTACAGCCTTTGATAAAGACTATCTCTTGCAGGCGTAGACTTTTGTGGCTAATTGGTTCAAAAGACATATTTCAGTGATTACACCACATTTTTTATTATTCAGTTATACAATATACTGAAATAATAATAGTTCCTGATAAGTTTCGTAAATCGTAGGATTTACATCTTCAGGGGTAAATAGTATAACTTAAAGTTTAAACAAGAGAAATTAATAAATACAAATCATAATCATAACCGTCTGGCTATTCATAAACTCAAATAACAGAATGCAGATATAAAACGTTATTGACGTTGAACAATACTGGACGATATCACATGTTCTTGTTCTCGTTCATACAGTTCGAGCTCAGATTGGGGTAGATTTTTTATCAGAGCTGACCACACTTGATGGAGAATTAAACCTTGATTTTTATTGCATTGGATTGGGTTTTTCAGCATATTAATCTACCTCAATCTGAGCTCGGACTGTATGAACAAGAACAAGAACACGTGACATCGTCCAGTATTGTTCAACGTCAATAACGTTTTATATCTGCATTCTGTTATTTGAGTTTATGAATAGCCAGACGGTTATGATTTGTATTTATTAATTTCTCTTGTTTAAACTTTAAGTTATACTATTTACCCCTGAAGATGTAAATCCCATGATTTACGAAACTTGTCAGGAACTATTATTTCAATATATTGTATAACTGAATAATAAAAAATGTAGTGTAATCACTGAAATATGTCGTTTAAGACTATTTCTGTGTGTGTGTGCGTGCAGTTCTTTGGCAAGATCGTAAGAATCGGCATAGATTTGCTGGAACAAAACATTAAGCCTTTCAAACTCTGTAACAATGGGAGTAGCAATTATAAAGTAAAAATAATTCATCCTATCTTGTAACATCTCTTTTGTCAACCATGCCTTATACATTGTATCCTGACCTCCAGATTGTTCACAGCAGGTGAAGTAGGCAATTAATTCTTTCCAATTTAGCAGTATATTATTGAAGATTTTACCTCTCACTAACCACCTTGTCTTTGACAATTTCATAAATGGAAGGGGTGCATCTCGTTCCTGGTCATTTTCAACTGCTGAATTCATCACTTTAAAAAGAGCCTTAAAATCTTCTCTTCTCATATTGCTATTTGAAAACCACGAAGGAATTTCAATCAAAACGAATCCAACATTGGATGGCAGCTTTGAAAATGCATTCTGTATACAAATTGCCAGAGAGTGGCAAATGCATTTCATTTGAATAGAGTTCGGATTTTCATTTCTAATCCTAGTCCATGGGGAATTGCTACTTCCAACCATAACAGCAGCACCATCACTAGCAAACCCAATACAGTTCTTAAGAGTTTGATTATATGAAGCTAACACTTCTGAAATTTTATTAAATAAAACCTCCGCTGTTGTCTCTACAACAGGTATAAGACCCAAGAAAGCTGAGTGAATTTTATTTGTTTCATTGCAAAATAATCTAAGAACTATGCACAAATGCTTTTGTATTGCAATATCTGTAGATTCATCTACTAGTAATACATACTTTTTACCTTCTGAATCATGCTTCAGTTGCTCTTTCAATGAAGCAGCAATTACATTTTCTATAATTGTAATACATTTGGTTCTGTGCAGTTTAATGCCACCAAGAACACTATTTTGGCAATGTTTCTTAACTACTTCACTTATATGATCTACAGCACGAATTGAGGAATGACATGCTATTGCAAGGCTAAGTTCTATTTCTGCTTGTTTTTCCTGGTCATTCATGGACGATTTGATAACTTTATCTAGAGTTGTTTGTGATGTACTGGGAGATTTATATTGACGTTTCTTTGATTTTTCGTGAACAGATATGTTATAAAGTTTTCGCAGCACGTTAGTTTTGCAATACGTGCAATATGTATGTTGTTCATCATTAGAAGATTTCAGCCACAAATATTTTCTTCCACCTCTATTATCACTTTTGTACTTAGGCATTTTAAAGGGCTTGAAAAAAACAAAATATTTCAATTCAGAAAATAAATTAACAGAAAACAAATCATAGATAATAATAGTACTACAAAATTTGTAGTGCAAATACTAATCTGGTAAAGGGAAAATAACAAAAATATAGGCAAGATAAAGATCGAGTTTATAAACAATATTAAAAAATTATTCATTAATTATACTAAAATCACTTAATTACCATTCTTACGAAATCGAACATATTACTTGCATATTGTCACAATGCGGGTAAAGTTTGTGCAAAATATCCCAGTATGAAAGTCTATGCCATAACTAACTAGAGACGATCAAAACAGACATGGACTCAAGCTGGTATGGCTGTTGCGTACGTGTTTTATACGAGTACAAAACGAAGCTGCATCATGTTGGTGGTATTTATCAAAAGAACTGGATCAAGTTTATAGCAACAATAGCAAGCGGGAGCTTTGTGTACTTGTTTTATACAAGTACAGAATGAAGCTCAAGCATGCTTGGTGTTATTGAGGGAGTCATAGTAACAAACTATAAGCCAGCTCATTATGACGTCATCGAACAAACCTTTTCAGTAACAGTCAATTTGCATCAAGCGCTCCACCGCCAACCAAACACCACATAAAGGGGTACCAACAGCTAGCCTTACAATGCGACAACACTATTAAACTATGTAAATAATGCATATGATTGAAATCTTCGTAAAAATGGCCAAATTAGTGGCCACATTTGCATAAATGGCCAAACTAATTTTTTCATGGCATCGGAGTTCAAAAAAGTGCCAAATTTTTGAAATTTGGCCATGAAATGGCCAATCTGGCAACCCTGTATTATGCCACTAATATTTCTTCAAATGTAGCACTTTTTACAACAAAACTGGCTGAGTTATGTTGAATATATCTGTTTGCAAATATACTCAAAATCCCTTTGACCTAATAAAAATGTAGAATACTGATGAAACTTCAACATTCTATCTTGTTAAAATGCAATTACTCTCCCCCTCCTTCCTTTAACCGATTATTGTCTTTATGTGCACTGTATTTTCTTTACTGTCCTACGATATTCGATCCTTTTTTTGCTGCACAATATATTTATTGTCTCTTCCCAAATAAAAAAGAATTTCACATGTGGGAAAATAATCAAAACGTTTGTTTATATTGGAAATATTATGTCAAATATTTATATTTTTTAAATAACATTTATTGAAATAAATATGACATTTTGCTTTCTTTCCTTGCAAAATAAAATTATATGGGTCGCACATTTCAATTTTAGGAACGATATTTTTTTTTTTTAATGAACAACAAATGATGTTGAACTGCATTACTCGGGATTTTCCGATTGTGAGTCTTTTTAATATCAAAAATTTATATCCAGTGATATTTTATCACAGATTCTTCACCTTTGTCTTTTGCTTAAAACTGCAACAGTACAATTACTTTGGAAAAATAACGAATTCAAACAAAAAGAAAGTGCACATATGTTATCTAGCAGTATTTTGTGTGTGTGGTGATAATTTTGGGAGTGGGGGGAGTTAGCAATTAAAGGCAAATTAATTCTTTTATGAAAATTTTGGAAATAAAATTTTATTTTGACGCATGCACCTACACAGGTTTCGAAGGATAAAGTGTAGGGAAAATATCGCTACTTCAGAACGGTTGCATAATACCGAAAATATGTACATAACAGTTCACTTCATAACTGCCGTTTATTTCGATTTATAGGGAGTGATTGGGGGAAACCAAGAAAGTTGAAATGCAAAAACCTACAGATTACGTTTATAAAAATTATGCATTACATGATATGATTCAAGATTTACTATATCGAACTAAGATTATGAATAAAAAAAGAAAACTTAATTTGGAACAGATGGAGGCTGTATTCATTTTTAGATTCGGATTTTCATGAATTTATAAAAAAATTGTTTGCAAAAAATAATTATCTTCAATCAAGTTCTGGGAGAATTTTAAAATATATTGGTGATTAAAATAATTAGCCAAAAAATTGTTAGTGACATTGATCTTTCATAGTGATACAATACGAAGTGAAGAAAGTATGAAAGGATTTCTTATTTTGTGCTGGCATTAAAAACTATAATTATACAATAAAAACAAGCAGCAAAATGAATATAACTCATAGGTATTTAGCCTGATATAACTTAGTTCCAGGTTACTGAGCAAACTGCAAGCAACTGTGTTTCTTGCTGTAGGCAACTAAACATAGCTACTACATATGCCAAGTAATCTAGTTAAGTGTTCTTTTCAGCGTGAAGGATTATTGTCCCTTCTAATGAAATGACTCTCAAACTACCCTTCTTATCTATGTTCTTTCAGCAGGTGAACAGAATATTATCTAGGTTTGCTGGACGTGTATATACGTTCAGCAAAGAAATGGTACGCTCACGTACGTGAATTTAATGGAATACAGGAGTTCCTGTTAGTTTTATGTAGCAAAATCTGGTGCCCCGAAGTCTTGGCACCCATTGGTGATTGCCTAGGTTCGCCTAATGATAAAACCAGCCCTGAGTCTCGCACTACATTTTTCTAAACTTATTCCGCTAGTTTGCATGTATTTTTGAGTACCATTTACTTCTTCTAGAACTTCATTCCAAAAAGACAGATAACACAAAAAAGTAAAATCGCAAATTGTACCAAGTAAATTTTGAGCCGATCCTCATGTGTCGATATTTTCTTTTATATCACATAGTGCTTCTAAACTTAAAATTAACTTTTCAATATTATTATAATTACGGCTATTTTGCCTGCTTCAGTTTAGGAGTGCCCCTGTTTAAATGTCATTGGCTATTTACTCACGGATTCTTAGGGCATTGTAGATGTAAGTTTACCAAAACGTATATGTAGCATAAGGAAGAGAAATTTACACATACCTTTTTCTGGGTGTTGCGGCTTTTCTTCTTTATGCGATGTCCGAAACTATTGAGTGCGTGGGGGGGGGAGGCAATTTGGGAGAATTAAATTAGAAAAACGCGGCTTTTTTTCCCGTAATATATATATATATATATAAACATATATATTGTATAGGGTGGGGGAAAGGGAGGTTGACGGGGTGTGGTCCGTTTCGACTATTCTCGGTCGTCATCTGAACACATTGGGAAAGTGGATGATATGTCAGGTCAGGTAGGTGCTTCTGTTTTTGAAGTGTTTGTGTTATCACCTATTGGTCGGGGTTGTCACCTCAATTTTATGTTGTGAAGCGTCCAAACCTCGGAGATTATGTAGGGCCTGTGTACGTTGATAGAGTTCGTCACATTTTATGGCTATTGTTTCCGATATTCTTAGCATTGTTTCATTGTCTTGTCTGTCTACTATGATGGCCTTGTCAATCTGCAGGTTATAATAGTTTATTAAGAGGAGTAACATGGGAGTTTTCCCAGAAATAATATACTTAACTTTTCAATATTATATCTTGCTGTATGAACTGCTTCATAGTAAGCACTTCATCTTGTGTCTGATAATCTTTTAATCTCAGTCCTACATTTTCCTTCAATACTTTCCAACGGTGAGTTGAACTTGAAAAAAATAAATATAATTTTTCCAAAACTGCAAAAAATGTTACACAAGTAGAAATGCTTTCAAAAGCATGAACTCGACAAAGATTAAGTGGATGATTTGCACATGGCATAAATAATGCTTTAGAATTGATACTTTTTATTTTACTTTGAATTCCACCATGAATTCCAGACATAGTTGCAGCATTATCATATCCCTGGCTACGGAATAGGTTGATGTCAAGTGTGTCCTCTTCTAATTTCTTCAGAATGTCAGAAGTAATATCATTTGCATTTTTTTCCTGAGATAGAAAAAAAAACCTAAGAATGACTTCCTTACTTCAACTTTTCCATTTTCGATGTGCACATATCTGATAACTTCGCACATTTGTTCCACGTGAGATACATCTGGAATACTGTCGAAAAGGATCCCGTAATATTTAGCCTTTTTTATATCCTCCAATATTTTGTCTTTTACATGGTTTCCTAGTAAATTTATGAATTCATTTTGGATTCTGGGAGATAAGTATGAGTTGTATCTCCTATTATGTAAAGCAGAATGTTCATTTCTTAATGAATGTTCTTTTAGAACAGAGTCATAATGAGATAGAAACTGAATTAACTCCAAAAAAATTTCCTTAATTTGTCGCTGCCGAATCTTCTCTATGACCTCGAAGAGGAAGATTTTGACGAGCTGAAAAGAGAATTCTATCCAAAACTCTCTTCAAAACATCCTTCATTCTTGTCTTTTCCTTAATAATTTGATCTATTTGATCAAGTTACTTATCTATAATTACCTATAGATAAGTAACTTAATCTATAGTCTTATTCAATTTTAACCTTGCTAAAGTTTTCCACATTTCTAAGCAATTAAGATGTTGTTCCAAAGTTTCATGTTGCGAAATCTTTGGATTTATTAAAACCATTTATTAAAACCATTCACAAAACTCGATACTCTAGTTGTATCGCCACTGGCAAATAGACAGCAACAAAAACAGTATAATTTTTTTTGCTGTCTGAGAATAAACCATTCAAGTTCTAAGAACATTTTCACCATTTGGTAGTTCTTTATAAAACCATGATTTTGTAAGTTGGCAACGATCTCCTTTAATTCCTATTCCAGATCTATCTGTGTTTTCCTTGCTTAATAATATCAATTTTAATTTCATCTGGTACTGGGATTGACCAAGCAGCAGCATCGCAGAATATTTCATTTGTATTTGTCCATTCCATTTCCTTACTAATGACGTTCTTTACTTGTTGTTCTATTGCTTCTGTTGTATTGAGTTCAATATTCTTTTCATCAATATTTTTCATATCCTGCTGGACTATTTGTTCCAAAGTATCTTCGATTTCTTGCTGTTCTTCCGCCACTATTTCTTCTATTTCACCTGCTATGGTTGAAACTGATGTCGCTGGCATTATGTATTTTATAATAGCTCCCGACATATTTGTAACAGCTTCTTTCATTTTTTTTATTTTTCTTCTTTGATATCCACTTGGTCTTTGTCGTTTCATGTTCCTATAATTTTTTAAATAGGATTTGATTGGTGTTTGACTAGTATAGATTGTATCGATCAGAAGCAAATCAACAAATAATAGTAGAAAAAAGTTTTAAATTTGTACTTTTAAAAACTGTACTTATGACTGTATCTGCTATGTAGTACAAACACAAAAATACTTTTTCCAAGTTTGTTTATAATCGGCCTATTTTCAACACACAGTATTCTATCACACTATAAACACAAAGATACGAATGTGTAGACTTATACATTTGGATAAATAATGTGTGATTTTACTATGAAATTGTTCCACTGGTCTTTGCATTGCTTTGATTGTCTTTAAAACAATAAAATTTTAAAATAGTCAAGTTTATTGGTTGTTTTCAATCAAGGTCACACATGTTTCTGTCTTAACACCACACCACTTTATCCCCACTAACTGTAAATTAGAATGTTACATGCCCTCTAGCTTTGACGCTGCAATAATACAAAACTAACTAAACAAAATTTGTGCGTTTTGGTTTGAATTCAAATTAACTATCTACATATTGTATATGTATGTCGTATTTAGCACCAAATTTTTAAAAAAATTATTTACGAATATCAATAATATTAAATAATTTTTAAGAACTGAAAATTATACAGAAATTTTTATGCAAATATCTGGTGAATAGCAATGATATTCCATGCTCTTGGCCCCCATTCAGCTTGGTATCTGGGATGGACTCCAATCCCTTTTCCACACACACACAGCTCTAACATACTATTCAGATCCCTACTCTCCATCTCAGCTTCTCACTATCGTAACTCAGCAACACACTGAGTCCTCACATTCTTATATCCAGCCGAGTCATTTGTTCCAACAACCACCACCAACAATTCATTGCCAATCTGCTTCTCATATTTAATGCATCAGTTATCTTTCTAATTCTTCCTCCTGTAACCAAACCTTATGGAATCTCTCATTTATCACATCTCTAATAATGGAATCTCCATACATACGCTATTCTTGAGTCTTTCTCTCTTGTCCACCAAACTTTTCATCTCACTATGCATATTTTTTTATCTCACTTCTCATTCTGATGAACTCATTTTTCAAGTCTTATATCCTGACAATTACACTATCTGTAAGTCTGATTTGTTGCTTTTGTTTCCTCATTTCTGCTTTCCTTTGCTTCCACAGTGTCAATCACTTTCATTTCATCATTTATACTTTCTCTCACTTCCATAGTCTCCCTCACTTCTGATGTATGATTCATACAGTCATTTGCTCTTGCAATTAAACTCGTTTTTTCCATTGATCAGTTTTGTATTAATGATAACTCAAAGTCCAACAAAATATCACACTTATAACATATTCATACCATCTCTTGCCTCCTGTTCAGTCTCTCTCTCTCTGCAGCTGCATCACTCTCATCATCTTGCTGTTCTTCCGCCACTATTTCTTCTATTTCACCTGCTATGGTTGAAACTGATGTCGCTGGCATTATGTATTTTATAATAGCTCCCGACATATTTGTAACAGCTTCTTTCATTTTTTTTATTTTTCTTCTTTGATATCCACTTGGTCTTTGTCGTTTCATGTTCCTATAATTTTTTAAATAGGATTTGATTGGTGTTTGACTAGTATAGATTGTATCGATCAGAAGCAAATCAACAAATAATAGTAGAAAAAAGTTTTAAATTTGTACTTTTAAAAACTGTACTTATGACTGTATCTGCTATGTAGTACAAACACAAAAATACTTTTTCCAAGTTTGTTTATAATCGGCCTATTTTCAACACACAGTATTCTATCACACTATAAACACAAAGATACAAATGTGTAGACTTATACATTTGGATAAATAATGTGTGATTTTACTATGAAATTGTTCCACTGGTCTTTGCATTGCTTTGATTGTCTTTAAAACAATAAAATTTTAAAATAGTCAAGTTTATTGGTTGTTTTCAATCAAGGTCACACATGTTTCTGTCTTAACACCACACCACTTCATCCCCACTAACTGTAAATTAGAATGTTACATGCCCTCTAGCTTTGACGCTGCAATAATACAAAACTAACTAAACAAAATTTGTGCGTTTTGGTTTGAATTCAAATTAACTATCTACATATTGTATATGTATGTCGTATTTAGCACCAAATTTTTAAAAAAAATTATTTACGAATATCAATAATATTAAATAATTTTTAAGAACTGAAAATTATACAGAAATTTTTATACAAATATCTGGTGAATAGCAATGATATTCCATGCTCTTGGCCCCCATTCAGCTTGGTATCTGGGATGGACTCCAATCCCTTTTCCACACACACATAGCTCTAACATACTATTCAGATTCCTACTCTCCATCTCAGCTTCTCACTATCGTAACTCAGCAACACACTGAGTCCTCACATTCTTATATCCAACCGAGTCATTTGTTCCAACAACCACCACCAACAATTCATTGCCAATCTGCTTCTCATATTTAATGCATCAGTTATCTTTCTAATTCTTCCTCCTGTAACCAAACCTTATGGAATCTCTCATTTATCACATCTCTAATAATGGAATCTCCATACATACGCTATTCTTGAGTCTTTCTCTCTTGTCCACCAAACTTTTCATCTCACTATGCATATTTTTTTATCTCACTTCTCATTCTGATGAACTCATTTTTCAAGTCTTATATCCTGACAATTACACTATCTGTAAGTCTGATTTGTTGCTTTTGTTTCCTCATTTCTGCTTTCCTTTGCTTCCACAGTGTCAATCACTTTCATTTCATCAGTTATACTTTCTCTCACTTCCATAGTCTCCCTCACTTCTGATGTATGATTCATACAGTCATTTGCTCTTGCAATTAAACTCGTTTTTTCCATTGATCAGTTTTGTATTAATGATAACTCAAAGTCCAACAAAATATCACACTTATAACATATTCATACCATCTCTTGCCTCCTGTTCAGTCTCTCTCTCTCTCTGCAGCTGCATCACTCTCTCTACATTCTGTTGCACTCATGACAATGAACCATTCCCAAAAAAGTCTTTGCCATTAATTACTTTTGATTTTTGCACTGCAAAATGTACAGCTCTTATTAGTACCACTGTTTTGTCATCATTCACAGCAGGCTTCAAAAAATAGTAAAAGAGAAGTCTGTTTTAAACACACAAATAGCGACACAGTCACTCAGTTAAACTAAGCTATGAAAAATAAAATTACACCAGAACACAAATCCAAATCACTAATTTACTACAAAAATAAAACTTATCTTCTCAACAACAAACTTTCAATGGCTTTTCGCTATGTGGCTCTCTAGCGGAATCACCAAGACCAGATTTTTACCTTACTATCAATATTCATAAAGTCATGGAAATATACTGATTTCTGTTTATGCTTTGTCATCTTGAAAAATCTTGTGATAAAGTGCCAAGCGATAAAATGTTCAGAATGCTTAGGTATAAATGGAATCTTATATTGGGTGATATACATAGCTTATACATAAATTGCATTTCATAGTTAGAACTGGAGGATGCACACAATTTATAATCTATGTGGATCATGTTATTAAGGGAAGCAGTATTAATGTTGATGTTCATATAGGAGACATTAAGCTTAGTTTGTTATTCATTGTAGACAATATTATGTTAAATGAACTACCTGCAAAAGAGATCGAACAGTTTCTATGAAGATGGCAAATTATATAGGGAAATGCTTAATAGATTAAGTAAGGCTGAGTGGAAGTCAGTTGGATAAATTTACATGGTACAAGAGAAAGAAATGAGAACAGGGCTGACCAATTTACCATGTAGATCTCTGACATTGAGACTAGAAAGGAAACAATTGCTCGAGGTGTGATGCCACAGATAGGAGTTCTGAGAAAAATCATGAGAAGGAATAAATTTTCATTGGTAGAATCATATTAAAAGTGAATATCAGAAAAGAACACGACAAATTTTAATATTTAAAATTATTAAGCTTGATTTGACTTGGTGTAATCACTTAACTAGAATCGAAGATGAGATTCAAAAACAGGTGTTTGAATCTTTGAATTTGATATAGATGGATATTTGCAGTTAGCAGTACTTTAGAAGATAAATTGAGTGCTAATCAAATCAGAAATCTATCATACAAGATACTGTTGTGTGAGTTTGGAATAATATTGTTTTGTTGTAATATAATGAGCATCTCCACTCATCCAAGCCAATCTTATATGGTGTGACTGCCATTTTGGTATACATTTTCAAAAAGCTGTGCAATGCATGGTGCATATATTTTATAGAAATATTTATACAAATGTTATGGTTGATCCTGGATCTATTCATCATCCTTCAAGCCATCAGCCAGATGAGAGGTCATATAGTCTGTGATGGTTTATAGTGCATTTGTTTGTCTGAATCATAAGAGCCTTGGGCTGTAGCTGGGACTTATTTGGTTTGTGTTGCATCTATTAACATTTCAATGGTTTTTATTTCCTGTAGAAGCCTTTCATTTCTTTTATTATTGAGCGTTCTGGGCATGCAATAACCTTTGTTTGGTTAATATTGTTTTATTCCTTAGAATTTTATAATTTTTGATTTGTTAAAAAAAAAAAAAAAAATTTCCGAAGAGAAATTTAATTCTGTAAGTGGCATAATAGGTGTAAGCTTGTTTATTGAGAATAGTATAATTAAAAAATTGTTTGATCTAGCTTTAAGTAGTGGTTTTTGCAGAAGAATATTTGCTAATAAATTGTTTTGACAGCATGCTATGTTGCATTACAAATGGCAAGATCAGGAGTGCAAATACTTCATGTGTTTGAAAGTTTGCGATAAACTTTAGTGTTACAATCAGGTCACCTAATAAGAATTGAGGTCAAAGAGTTAAAATATTTATTTTTGTTATATTCTTTCATGAAAGTAGATTCAGTAATTTATAGCCACAGGTTTAAATTACAAAGATTTGTGGTCTACAATGTCTATGTAAATTATTTTCATAACAGTATGGTACATAAAAAACTAATTTAATATTCACCAAACTTAAATAAATACAGCAAGAGTTGCTCTATAGCTTCAACCTGTTTTCATCAAGAACTGATATTTCATCATTTGCAGTGTGCTAGCAAGTGTTGTTTTCATGGGATATGTATTGGTGATATATGCACACATCTGCCATGTTGTTCAAGTTCATTCACCATAAGTCTTATCATATAACCTACATTTCTGTTAGTAAATATCAGACACTACTGAAATTATGCTTTCAGTTCCTTCAGAACAGGGTCAGATATACATATATACAGGGTGTTCGGGATAAATTTGACAGTTTCGTAAGGAAAAAGAAAATCTTCTTTGTATCTATTAAATTTAATGAATTGACAAAAAAACATTACAGGCAGAGTTAATTACAATACTATCAACAAGATTTACTCAAAATAACCACCATTAGCATCGATCACAGCTTCAATTCTGCTTCGGAACCTCGAACAAGCTGATGCTACAGTCTCCCTGGGAAGGGCCGCAAAAACTGTTTTAATTTTATCCATTAACTGGGCTTTTGTATTACTGGAAGTGCGATTGGTGTCTTTTTCAACTGCGCCCCATACAAAATAATCCATGGGGTTAAGGTCTGGGGAGTTTGGAGGCCAAACATTTGGACTGGTGAAGTCGTAGAAATTTTCAGACAACCATTTTTGACTTTTCCCAGAGGTGTGGCAAGGGGCCGAATCCTGCTGCCATACATACGGCCTACCATTGGCTACCCTTGTTATCCAGGGCTTGACTACAGTTAGCAACTCCACGAACAAAGCCCGAATTCCAATGCCAGGGTTCTTCAACACCTGTTCCTGCAGATTTGCGAGGAATTCTGCTGTACGAACGCAATCAGATCGTCTGCTAGGGATCTTTCTTCTTGCTACATCCTCGTAGTCACCATTGCAAGTCTCTAGTTCATGCCTGATTGTTTTTACTGTATTCAGGGAGCATTGGGCAGCAGTCGTAATATCCTTATTTTGATGGCGGGCACGAATCATCATGATACAAGTTATTCTCTTCCATGATTCAGGTGGGTTCCAGCTATCCATCCTTTCTGACATCTTGTATATGAATGAAGAAGGGTCCAAACTTTTAAATGAAGAGAAGTGTGTGTTAATACATGTAACTTACGGAAAAATATAATTAATTATAAATATGTCAAATTTATCCCGAACACCCTGTATATATATATATATATAAAAATATATATATATATATATTAGTAGGCAATCTAGATGAATACTAAAACTTTGCACACTTAAAAGCACAGCAGTAAGGACCTTATTTTGTGTGTATGTGTGTGTAAGGGGAGAAGAGGGTATACAATATAAGGAAGGTTCATTCCAAAAAAAAAGAAGTAATTTTATATCCTAAACAGTAACGAAGATTATGATTTAATCATGAACAAAAATATTTCCAGCTAATTAGTGCTGTTATAAGTTATTCATTTTAAAATGTTCACAAGCCAACAGCTTTATATGAGAGAGCAGAAAGAAATGATCATTATGCTGAAAAGGGAGTTGTTCCTCTGGAATTAATTCTAGATACTAAGCATGATCTCTCTTCCCCCCCCCCTAGATTTTTAAACTAACAACACTTTTTGAAGTCCCAATGTGGCCCCATTTTTTGAGACCTATAAGCTGATCAGTTTATTGCATTTTAAATTTATGCTAAACTTAAACAGCATTGTCAGTTAAGTAAAATCCTTTTGCTAAATTACATGTACTGTTGTGAATTTCATATTTTGTGCTACATTCTGATTTTGTGATTTTTTACTACTAGGAGTAGCACATTGCCCTCCTCCCATCTTGCTAAGTTAATAGATAATTAACACAATTGTGTGTGTGTATTCATATGTTTAAATTTAAGGAGCAACATGAACCTAAGGTTTAGAGTAACACTCAAAAGAAAAATCTTGCTTATATATATTCTTATAACTATAATGTGAAGTTTAAATGGCATTTTGTTTGATTATTCATTGTATGTATTTCAGTGTGCCTTTAAATGAAGGGTGTGGTGGTCATGGTGATGCCAAATGTAGCCTTCAGGTTTTTACTGATACAGATAAGATAGAATTTCACCCGACAAAATGTAATGAAGATAGAAGTTTTCGATTTGTGTTGAAGAATAGATCAACTGTAGATCATAAAGTAAGTTCTTCATTCTTCTTCTTTCTCTTTTTTAACTTAATAAAATCATTAACCAAGATGTCATTACCTTCACTAGTATAACATCTTTCAGTTTATTCACCATGCAGTTGCTTTAGATTGTAGATGACATAGCAACATATTATTATTTTAAAGAATTTCAGTTGATCATGTAACATTCACGACTGATGAAATCTAGCTCTTGTTATGAACATGATCTCTTTCCCAACGCAATAAATAATAATAGTAAGGTACTCAGTTCTGTGCAATTGGAATAACCTGTCATGATTTTTATGGCAGTTCCAAAAAGGACGTTTATTGAACCTAATTGGACTTATAGGACTTTAATACAAGTGGTTACTGCTGTATTCTTATCCTATCCTTCTCATTCATCCCTTATGATGGGTTGAGTCCTCCTTAGTGAGGGGTTTACAATGAATTAATGCAGCTGGTTTGTCACTCCTCTGCTGCATCCCCTAAGGGCAATATTCATGACTGTAATTACAGGACTAGTTTGCCTGTTCTGGGGGAACAGGCAAAAACCCGACTTTCTGGGTGAAAAAAAAAAATCCCCTACTTCCATATGAAACTGGCTAACTCACCATTCATCGAAAGAGATCAGATAAAGGTTCCTTGCGTCATTGACAGGAATCAAACTCAGGTCTTTCCACCCAAAAGGCTTTTTCTATATTGACTGAGCTACGGAGGCTCTTACTGCTATATTAGTCTTCATTAAATGAGTCCTGCATTTATATAATTTCCATCACAATGGAAATTATTTCCATAATTTCCAAATTATTTCCTTCATATAATCTCCAATACCTTCCCCTCCCTTGCCAGAATTACACTCACTCCAGTTGCACTGTCTCTCTCTCTTGCTTAATGCATTTTACTTGGATTTACAGTGCTATATTTTTTAATTTGCATATTATAATTCTACCCCACCTCTGTAGATCGTAAAAGATAAGGCAGTTCTTGTGCATAAAAGAAAATGTACTAGCTATGGACTGGATATTAAAAGATATATTATTAAGCATAAGCAAAATTATGATCAAGTAAAGGACTTTGCCTATGTCCCAATATTCCAGAGATGACAATTCACACACTTCTTAAGAATACTAAAGATCATGAAGCAAAGACTATGTAAGTTTTACTTCAGAATCCTTAGCATTCTGAAGTAAAACTTATGTGAAGGAGTAATATAATGGAGATTATGGAAGGTCAACTAGCATTGAATACGATTTTTATAGCAAAATTCCTCATTAGGTTAATCTTCATGACCCTATAATAGTTTAATGATCCAGTAGAAATCTGCCATGATGCAAGATGACAGTGGATAATCCACTTAGTTTTTATGCCTCTTTCATTTTCCAGTTAACCCTAAACTGGCAATTTAAATAATTCTTTAACTTATTCTTTTTCTATAGATATGAAAGAGTTATTTTTTATTATAAACATTTAATTGTATTCTTTTGTATTCCTTATGGTAAGTTACACTGGATGGGCTTATATAAAATATTTAATTTGGATTTTGCATTAGTATTGGTGCAATTCCTTTGTCATGGTCCTAATTAAACCTTAATTGTGTAAACTGTTATGAAAATTTGGTCCTTGCTATTAGTGAACTCACTATTGGTATAGGGGAAAATGATACTTAGTAACGTATTATTTGAAGTCCTGTGTTATATCGCTTTAGGAAATCCATAGCAGAGAAAGCTCTTCCAAGAGACAGCAATGAAGAAAATGGAGAAGAAAGATTGAACTATGAAAGGTATTAAACATACTCATGTATGAGTCTTAATAGAGGAGAGTGGGGAATTACTAATGCCATTTCTCATGAACAATAGAATCTGTAGAAATTTCAAGCAGCATGTAATGTATATGTGTTTAAAGGGTGCAGTGAAATAATGAGGTGGGTCATGAGTCATTAATCAACCAGATTGCTATTTTCTCTTAGAAATTTTTAGAGAACTCTTGGGGTGCACCAAATTTGAGAACAGTGTTCGATCTGATGGATTTATGATTTGAGTTAATAGTTGTTCTGAGGTAACTGAAATCTATGGGAAAACCTCATTTCTTTTGTATGCTAACAAGACAATACTTGGTATGTTTATTATCTCAAAAAAAAAAAAAAAAAGAGAAGAAGTTATTCCATGAAGGAAAATCCCATTCTTGTCCAGAGATTTGAATCACTCAGTGTGGGAGCACTTATTTGTGGTAGTAGAGAGGGACTTCTGAATGATGATACTAGTAATTTTCATTCTTCATTTATCCTTTTCTATACTTCCCTTATTTTTTCCTCTGCTTGAGTTTTTTTTCCTCCCTTTCAGGTGGACTAGTGATATGCATACACTGCTTTGTCATGTTTAGAAAGATGTAGAGAGCCTTGCCTGGGGTCAGTTGATAGTGGACTCGCAAGTGAAGGTCATTAATGCTAATATAGCATCTGGAATAATTCCCACTTTTGAGAACATGACTCCATGTGGAAATTTCTGGCACTGCTGAATTCAAATCTCTTTGAGCATGAATTTTTTTCATTCTTAATTTTTAACAGGGTCTCCAACCCAGTACTGATGTTATTCTTCCCCCTCCCTCCCCACACTTTTTTCCCTTTTTTTTTTTTCTTTTGAGGAATTGGAATGATCTTCCAAATCACATATTTATTCAATTCTGGTGATATTCTTGTAGAAGTATCAATCAGCAGTACTCAAATCTACTCTGAGCAATATTGATGATGAAATATCCATTACATAAAACATTCTAAAGGAGTTATATCACAATAGGATCTTTTAATATTTAAAATGATGAAATATTTACTACGTGATATATCCACTTATAGTATAATTGACAAATATCCTATGCAAAGCCAGCTAAATAAATTGAATAAATTCTTAGATCAAACATATTCCTTAGATACCAATACTACTGAAAAGTTGCAGGTTCATCATCCTTGTCCCCCCATGTATTTATGGCCTTCCCTAAGGCACACACTTCTGGTTATTCATTATATCCAATAGTTGATTGCATAGAATCTCCTACTTATTATTTAGCAAAATATCTTTTAAGACTTCTACGAAATTTTACTGGAAAAACCACCTCTTATATAAAAAATAGTTTTCACTTTGGAGAAATAATTAAAGATCTTCATCATCAAGAGTCTGAAATGATGGTTTTCTTTGTGTAGTTTCATTTTTTGACATATATCACTTCAAGAAACTTGACAACTTTTATGAGTAGATTTTCCTGTTCACTTCATCGGTTTATTCACGTTTACTATCAATGCCGGTTATTTTGCTTAGTGTAATAAATTATTTCAGCAGATCAAAGGTACTGTGATGGGTAGTCTTATAGCACATGCTGATTAATTTCTGGAGCATATAGAGGATCAGATTTCTAACACCATTTCCCTTCAACCTTGCATCTGGCTACGTTTTGTGGATGACATCTTTGCAACATGGTCTCACTCTGAAACAGAACTGCAGTTGACCTTTGAACAACATGGATTTGAACTGCATGGGTCCACTTATATATGTGGATTTTTTTCAATAAATATATTGGAAAATGTTTTGGAAATTCGCAACAATTTGAAAAAATTTGTAGATGAACCGCGTAGCTTAGAAATATCAAAACAAATTTTTAAAAAGTTAGGTATGTCATGAATGCATAAAATATATGCAGATATTAGTCTATTTTGTCATTTACTACCATAAAATATACACAAATCTATTATAAAAAGTTAAAATCTATCAAAACTTACATGCACAAACACTCACAGACTACACACAGCGCCATTCACAGTTGAGAGAAATGTAAGCAAACATAAAGATGCAATATAAAATCACAACTGCATAAAATTAACTGTTATTAATTAGTTTAATTTAATTAATTAGCATAAATATTTTATGATTCATTCATTAGTGTATAGGCTAGGCCAGACTTTTCATAAAGCAATCATATTGCTGCTTCTTCGTTAACAGTGCATGAATCATTATACCTGTAAATAAATACGAATTTCTTTTCATATTATCTTTTCATTTTTGATGTCTAGTGTTAGTAATACATATAACTTGTACAGTGTTTTGTATCATCATATAAGACAATATTGATGTATGCCAGGAAGAAACTTTTTTTGAGCAGACTTTTCAATTTTTTGATCTGAGATTTGGTAGGATCATAATCTGAAGGTCTATAGTTGAAGTGGTCTCTGAGAATGATATCCATTTTTATATTATATTCACTGGTATTAAGAATAACATTAGCACTCTCCTTATCAACTCTGATGATGATTATACTGCTATCTTTGTGTTGTTTCTTGAGGGCACTGAGTTGGCAAGATGATAGATTTCTTTTTGGAGGTGAAGATCGAGAAAATATGCTGGCCATGTCATGGATACATTAATACACAGATACATTGGCTCCTTTGTTCTTTCCTGGTGTTTATCAAATAAACACCAGGAAAGTTGTATTCTGAAGATTTAGGCCTTGCTTCTCATGCCATCAACACTAAACAGAGAGTTCACTAGAACCATACCAAGATGCTACACTACAATAGACAAATTTGATTGTCTATTTTTTGAATCGTGAACCCCTATGTTACTGTCCTAATCTTAATTGGACAGACTGGATACCTTCTAAGTTTTGGAAAGTGATTGTTGTTTATAAGTTTATATTTTTATTTATTATTTTTAAATTAATTAATTATACGTCTATTCCCATGTCTCTGAACTTTAATAGTGTTTCCTCTTGCTGGACAGCAGCACCTGAGACACATGATAATATATGCATACTGTATGATTCATTCTTGTATTCAGAATTTAAATGTTGTTGCTAGTTTTTTTTTTTTTTTTTTATCTTCTCCCAGAAAGAAGCTCATGACATGTTGAGCAAAATATATATAGGAGTAATTAATTATTTTTAGTTTTCTCTTACCTGTGTGAATCCATTATTCAAAACATATTTTTTGGTAACAAAAAGAATATCATCCTATAACACATCTAATCCTCCATCAGTCAAAGCAGGATATCTCAACTGCCTAGTGCAACTCGTTAGCCCTAATCTACTAAAGTTTGAAATGTCAGAAATAAAGGCTTGTCCAAACTGTCTGCCACGGTTCTGTGTACAGTATTGTAGCGAAAAGTATCATAATTAATCGCATTCTGCCAAAATCTATGAACTATGTGTGTGTGAGAGAGAGAACATCTTGCCTTCTCCTAGTCATGCCAATGATAACAGATGAATCAGGCCTGAGTAAAATATCTTATAAAGTAGGAAGCAAAAAAAAAAATAAATAAATAAAAGCAAGCTTTCCACCACAGCGTCTGGTGCTGTCTCTTATACTTATAAGATTATGATCATCATCAAATTCCTGTCCTGTACACCTTCTTGAGGGTACATGTAACTAACTTCGTATCAACAATTTTCCTTCAAATCAATCTGTTATCTGTCAAGACTCCAACATTATCAGATCTTTTTACTGTATCAATCCACCTATATCTTGGTCTTCTTCTGGGTCTGTTTCCTGCCACCCTAGCAGAGAACACTTGTTTTGCTAATCTTTTCTCTCCCATTCTGTTTAAATGACCATACCATCTGAAGTTAGCCTGTTAACACAATCCTGGATGGTAACAATGTCAAATTTCTTTCCTAATATCCTCATTTTTGATATGATATTGCCATTGATGCCATCTATTCACACTCCTAATCTTTCTCAGGACTCTCATATCTGTATTCTCTAGTCTTTGATCAACTGTTTTATTTCTAACCCAGCTCTTAGATCCATAAGTTAAAATTGGTTTGAACACTGTCTTGTATACAGCTAATTTAGTGTTTTCACTAATTTCTCTCTTATCATCATCATCATCATCAAATTCCTGCCATGTACCCACAAGGGGTGTACAGGATATGATAGTACTACATGAAAAAATTATATCATTACTAACTTCCTATCTACAATTTTCCTCCAAATCAGTCTGTTACTTGTCAAGACTCCAACATTATCAGATCTTATATTTCTGTCTAAGGCACTTTGTACCGTATCAATCCACCTATATCTTGGTTTTCCTCTGGGTCGTTTTGCTGCCAACCTGGCAGAGAACACTTGTTTTGCTAATCTTTTCTCTCCCATTCTGTTTAAATGACCATACCATCTGAAGTTAGCCTGTTAACACAATCCTGGATGGTAACAATGTCAAATTTCTTTCCTAATATCCTCATTTTTGATATGATATTGCCATTGATGCCATCTATTCACACTCCTAATCTTTCTCAGGACTCTCATATCTGTATTCTCTAGTCTTTGATCAACTGTTTTATTTCTAACCCAGCTCTTAGATCCATAAGTTAAAATTGGTTTGAACACTGTCTTGTATACAGCTAATTTAGTGTTTTCACTAATTTCTCTCTTATCATCATCATCATCATCAAATTCCTGCCATGTACCCACAAGGGGTGTACAGGATATGATAGTACTACATGAAAAAATTATATCATTACTAACTTCCTATCTACAATTTTCCTCCAAATCAGTCTGTTACTTGTCAAGACTCCAACATTATCAGATCTTATATTTCTGTCTAAGGCACTTTGTACCGTATCAATCCACCTATATCTTGGTTTTCCTCTGGGTCGTTTTGCTGCCAACCTGGCAGAGAACACTTGTTTTGCTAATCTTTCCTCGCCCATTCTGTTTAGGTGACCACACCACCTTAGATTAGCTCTGCTAACGCATTCCTGGATGCGTTAATATCCTCGTTTTTAATATGATATTGCCATTGATGCCATCTGTTCACGCCTATAATCTTTCTCAGGACTCTCATATCTGCGGTCTCTAGTCTTTGGTCAAGTGTTTTACTCCTGACCCAGCTCTCAGATCCATAAGTTAAAACTGGTTTGAACACAGTCTTGTATACAGCTAATTTAGTGTTCTGACTAATTTCTCTCTTATTCCATATGAATTTATTCAATTGACTTCCCACCATACCAGCTTTGCTGATTCTGTTGTCTATTTCTATATTTAATTTACCATCTTCACTAAAAATCGTGCCTAAGTAGCTGAAATGTTTTACTTGTTCCACAGGTTCTCCATTCACAACACAGTTGACATTTTCAATGATTCTGCCTATTTTCATTGTCTGTGTCTTTTTATTGCTGACCTTCATACCATATCTATTACAACAACTATTCAATTTAGTCAGAGAATCTTGCAGAC
The DNA here is from genome assembly GCF_054136105.1 of Typopeltis vanoorti. NCBI lineage: Eukaryota > Metazoa > Arthropoda > Arachnida > Uropygi > Thelyphonidae > Typopeltis > Typopeltis vanoorti. The sequence continues at coordinate 69,162,355 of NC_143557.1, read as the reverse complement.
TTGTAGCAGATTTATTTAGAAGTATAACATCATCCGCATAAAGCAAAGAGCTGACGTTAACATCTCCAATTTTGATATCATTTTTAATACCACTTTCCTTCATAATGTGATCCATATAGATAATGAATAACAGAGGGGATAATGTACATCCTTGTCTCACACCAGATTTAACATTAAACCATCTTCCTGTACTTCCTTCAATTCTAACTGCTGACTTACAACTCAAATAAAGACTAAGTATTGCTTGATATAATGCCCCATTGACACCATATAAGTGCAGCGTATTGAATAGCTTCTCTCTTGGCACATTATCATATGCCTTTTCCAAATCGACAAAACTTAAATACAGATCTTTCTTATATTCCCATGCTTTCTCCACTATTTGTCGTAAAGTGAAGATCTGATCCTGACAGCTTCTGTTTGGCCTGAATCCAGCTTGTTCTTCACCAAGCTTATCTTCCACAATTCTTCTCAACCGTTTCTCAAGTATACTTGCATAGATTTTGCCAGGAACACTCAGTAGGGAAATACCTCTGTAATTCTCGCATTCAGTTTTATTTCCCTTTTTATATATGGGTACTATGAGAGTCTACTCCAATCATCGGGAATTCGTCCCTCTGTCCAGGCTTTCTGAACTATGCAGTATATGTAAGACTCTTATACCACCATACTTCAGCATTTCTGGTCGAATATCATCTACTCCAGCTGCCTTTCCACATTTCAAGCCTTTGATGGCTTTTTCTACTTCAAGTATGGATATGTATACCTGCTTGCATGCCTGGTCAGTGTTTTTTACCACTGTGCTATCATCACTGCTTGTTTCATTTAGCAGTTTTTCAAAGTAATTACTCCATACTTCAAGGATATTTTTTTCTCCGGTTTTCATGTCACCTTTATCATCTCTAACTCCTTTTACAGCACTCTTTCCTCCATTCCTAAGCTTCTTCAACAACCTCCAGAATATTTTGCCACCTTCTTGATATTTATTTTCTATATTGCCAAAGTCCACCCATGACTTTTGTTTAGCTAGTTTTACACAGTGTTTAGCATTCTTGCATTTGTCTCTATATTCTCTAAGAGCACAAACTGACTTATTTGACAGGAACTTTTGATATGCTTTCTTCTTTTCCTTCACTGCCTCTTTAACTTCCTGTGTCCACCAGGGAGTTCTGATTTTTTTTATCCTTGCAGACAACCTCACCACATGCCTCTCTAGTTGAATCAATCAGGGCTATTTTCAAGGCTTGCCATTGAATCTCCAAGGTTTGATTCCTGTTCTCGAACTCTTTCATTTTTTCTTCAATAATCTTTGTGTATTTTAGTCTACAGTTCACATCTGAGAGCTGCTCAACTTTTATTCGCTTTAAAACTTTCTTACATGTTATTCTTTTTCAATATGAAATTCAATTTTATCCTACTCAAGACTAAAGAGTGATCACTTCCAATTTCAAATCCTCTGTACACTCTGGTGTCCTGCACTAGGGAGAAAACATCACTATCAACAATAACATAGTCAATGAGAATTTTTCTTATTCCTAGCCTCTTCTCTCCATGTGAATTTGTGCACATTTTTATGTTGGAACATGGTGTTAGTAATAACCAGTCCATGTCCTGAGCTTTGCTCTTTTCTCCAAATTTTCCCAAAATATTTTTGCATGTCTGACAATCATTTCCAACTCTGCTATTTAGATCCCCAACAAGGACCAACTTTTCCTTTTTCATTGTGTCAGTTGCTTTTTCTAAAGCGTCAAAAAAATTCCTCCACTTCTACCTTAGTAGACCATAGGCACAAATAAGTCTCATTGTCCAGTTCCCCATTCTCATATATGTTCACATTACTCTACTTGAGACTGACTGCCATTCAAGAAGATTAGCCTCATATTTTGTGTTGAATACTATGGCTACTCCTTCTTTTCCTTGATTATCATTGCCTGAATATAACATTTTGTATTTATTACTCAGAAAGATCTCACCAGTTTTGATCTTTTTTGTTTCAGTCACCCCTATTATGTCGATCTGGTATTTATCTAATTCCTCAGCTAGTTCCATTTCTTTGCCATTCAGACTTCTTACGTTGATAGTACCGATCTTTAACTCTGGTGATGTTGAGTTGGGGTTTGTTTTCGGATTTGTTCCAGTAGCTGACTTTTCGCAGTTCGCCCTGGTTCCCTGGTGAAAACAACGGGGGCCTTGTTTAACCGGGCGACGCCCAAGGCGGCATGAAATTTCTCTCTTATTCCATATAAATTTATTCATTTGACTTCCTATAATACTGGCTTTGTTGATTCTGTTGTCTATTTCCATTTTTAATTTACCATCTTCACTAAAAATTGTGCCTAAGTAACTGAAATGTTTTACTTGTTCTATAGGTTCTCCATTCACAATGCAGTTGATATTTTCAATGTTTCTGCCTATTTTCATTGTCTTGTTATTAGGAAAGAACTTGACATTGTCAGCATCCAGGAATGCGTTAGCAGAGCTAATCTCAGGTGGTATGATCACTTAAACGGAATGGGCGAGGAAAGATTAGCAAAACAAGTGTTCTCTGCCAGGTTGGCAGGAAAACGACCAAGAGGAAGACCAAGATGTAGGTGGATTGATACGGTACAAAGTGCCTTAGACGATAGAAATATAAGATCTGATAATGTTGGAATCTTGTCAAGTAACAGACTGATTTGGTGGAAAATTGTAGATAGGAAGTTAGTAATGACGTAAATTTTTCGTGTAGTACTATCGTATCCTGTACATCCCTTGAAAGTACATGTCAGGAAGTTGATGATGATGATGTTATTGCTGATTTTCATACCAAATTTATTACAACAGTTATTCAATTTAGTCAGGGAATCTTGCAGACTTGTACTGGATTTATTTAAAAGTATAACATCACCTGCATAAAATTAAGAGCTGACATTAACATCTCCAATTTTCATACCACTCTCCTTCATAATGTGATCAATATAAATAATGAATAACAGAGAGGGTAGTGTACTTCCTTCAATTCTAACTACTGATTTACAATTCAAAGATTAAGTATTGCTTGATGTAATGCCCCATTGACACCATATAAATGTAGCATTTTGAATAGCTTTTCTCTTGGCACTTTATCATATGCCTTTTGCAAATCTATAAAACTTAAATACAGAAGATCTTTAAATACTTCAGATTTTTGTTATATTCTTACAGTTTCTCAACTATTTGTGAGAAAGTGAAAATCTGATCTTGATAACCTCTATTTGGCCTGAATCCAGCTTGTTCTTCACCAAACTTCCCTTCCACAGTCCTTCTCAACCGTTTCTCAAATATACTTGCACAAATCTTGCCAGGAATACTCAGTAGGGAAATACCTCTGTAATTCTCACATTCAGTTTTATTTCCCTTTTTGTATATGGGTACTATGATAGCTCTACTCCAAATATCCTGAATTCGTTGCTCTGTCCATGCCTTCTGAACTATGTAGTGCAGCCACTTTAAGACTTTTATACCTCCATACTTGAGCATTTCTAGTCATAGCATGTACTCCAGCTGCCTATCCGCATTTCAGTCTTTTGATGCCTTTTTCTGCTTCAATATGGATATGTATTCCTGATTGCAAGCCTGTTGAATGTTTTTTACCACTGTGCTGTCACTGCTTGTTTCATTTAATGATTTTTTTGAAGTAATTACTGCATATATCAAAGATATCTTTCTCTTCAGTTTTCATGTCACCTTTATCATCTCTAATTCCTTTTACAGCACTCTTTCCTCCATTTCTGAGTCTTTCATCAGCCTCCAGAATATTTTGTCAACTTCCTGATATTTATTTTCTATGTTCTTACCAAAGTCTTTCCATGACTTTCGTTTAGCTAGTTTTACACAGTGTGTGTGTGTAGCTTACAGTGGTTTGATTTCTCTTTTCCTTCACTGACTCTCTAACTTCCTGTGTCCACCATGGATTTCTTATTTTTCTATCCTTGCAGACAATCTCTACCTTGCAAGTTTTTATTAATTTACATATCACCTGATTAACTTTTTATTTGTACTGTTTTAATATTAGCACTGCCATGTAGCTACATAAAAAAAAAAAAAAAAAAAAAAAAATCAGTGTAGCGATACAAGCAATTGCTTGCATATAACAGCTCATAGGATAGTGTGAGCTGAAATGTGTGAAATTTTTTGACAACTACAGGAAATAAGCACAGATCGGTCTGATTTCAAGGTTTTTTGAAAACATGAAAAAATAAATTTTTTTAGTAAAGTGCACAAATGTGTTATTTTTGTGTTTTTACACAAAAATTCTATAAATTGGAGCATGTTGTGTGTATGTAAGCAATTTTCGTTACATATAGCATTATTTTAACATAGTAATTGATAGAGAATATGGCAGTTCATGATATGCATGACTTTGTAACACTCATTAATGCTATCAGAGGGTGTTGAGATTGCACAATTAATGATTATCTTGCAATTTTTTATTAATTTGCGTATCACACAATTAACTTATTTCAATCAATGTTTTCTTCTGGCCATGCCACTGAATCTCCAAGGTTTGGAGATTTTCCTCTACTCAAACCCTTTCATTTTTTCTTGAATAATGTTTGTGCATTTTAGTCTACAGTTCACATCTGAGAGCCTGCTCAACTTTTATTCGCTTTAAAACTTTCTTATATGTCATTCTTTTCAATATGAAATTCCATTTTATTCTGCTCAAGACTAAATGGTGATCACTTCCAGTTTCAAATCTTCTGTACACTCTAGTGTCCTGCACCAGTGTGAAAGACATAACTATCAACAATAACATAGTCAGTGAGAATTTTCTTATTCCTTGCTTCTTCTCTCCAAGTGAATTTGTGCACATTTTTATATTGGAACATTGTGTTAGTAATAACCAGTCCATGACCTGAGCAGAAATCCAACAGGTATTTGCCATTATTATTGGCTTTGCTCTTTTCTCCAAATTTTCCCAAAATATTTCTGTATGTCTCACAATCATTTCCTACTCTGCTATTTAGATCCCCAACAAGGACCAACTTTTCCCTTTTCATTGTGTCAGTTGCTTTCGCTAAAAGCCTCAAAAAATTCCTTCACGTCTACCTTAGTAGACCCTTCTGTGGGACCATAGGTACAAATAGGTCTCATTTTCCAGTTCCTCATTTTGATATTTGGCCACATTTCGTTCTTTGTCTTATAAGCATTCTCCTAATGATTTGAAACCAAATTTGAGCACAGCCATAAATACTTTATGTAAATGCAGATGAGTACTTAGTGCAGTTGGAAGACTGCAGTGTACATCCTTTGTTTGGAAAAGATCCAGATTTGAATCTTATCATGACTTGGATATTTATAATGTTATGTCTGGTTCTCCCTGTTTATTTATTCATTTATATTATTTTATTTACAGCTCTTCCGTTGCCGACAAATTTATATTCTTTAAGTTGACTGCGCCAGCTGGCAACTGAAGTCTGAGACACAATTTTAAGCTACTGAAAACAATATAGGGATCAAGTGGTTTGCAGTCGTGGTCCCCCTTTCTTAGTTACTAATGGATTCCCCTATTACTTATGCACGGTCCGAATTTTAACAAGTGGTAACTCAATTCTCAGAACAATGACAGACTCATGTGGTTTGAATTAAAGAAATACATTTATTTAGACAAAACACGTATATACACTTTAGTCAGAAATTTCAATTCTAAGGAGCCTGAATTTCTCCCCTCTTAAATTTACATATCCAAAATTATTTACTCTGAAATCTTATGGTATCAATTTCACACTCTTCTTTGTATAACTATATTCAGGCTCGATTAATTTCTACTGAGTTGCTCAGTTCTCATTCATGGGAATAACACATATACATAGATACATTCTACAATCCTAGTGTGAAGCATATTAGACGTACTCCGTCTTGCTAAATTCACATGAGACAATATTTTCTCTTATATTCTGGCTTTATCCTCCCCAAAAATTCAGTTAATATTTAAGTTCAAATTTAATACAATAATAACAATGTTTCTTCTAACATAAACAGTCCGAAGCCTTGGTTCTCAGCTCAGCTTAAGCTTAGGGTGTTACTTGCTCTTTAGACATAGACAGAATGTGCAAAAGATTACAGTTCTTTAGATATAAAGTAGAAGTAAAGATATAAAGTAGTATATGGAGCTCCTTGATGTTCTGTTTCTTATACCCTCTTTGGTTATTATTCAATATAATACGAAAACTTGCATCTTACCGTTCTTGCTTTTTTCTGGTTGTTATTGGGACTTCCTTAACTAGGCCTTTGGGTTTTCTCACCGTATATTTCTTATGCCGTTTGCGACACATTTCTATTCTTTTCGATAGAGGTTCACCTCTTCACTGACTTTATACTTTGGCATGGCTAACCAACGGCCCTTTTCTGGAACTCTGGCTGCATTCCTTAGTTGTGACTATGGTCATCGCGGCACATATAGCAACGGGAAATGTTGCTTGGGCACGGCAGCAAGCTTCACAGCTATCCAGCACTTGGAATCAGGAATCAGGAACAGAAAATAGAGGACGATTGAATTCGGCGCCGAAACCTACATACCTCATGTGAGCGCCCTCTCTTGATGACTACGTCACGCACATAGCGGCGGCCGATTGGTTACCATAGCTCTGAACTGTTTTTGACATGGCTCAATACACTTATTATCTTATATACATCTTTCAGTAATTTATACATATTTTTTCTCTGTTAAATAATCCACTAACATTATTTCAATTTTGGGGTTCTCAAAATTTACTTAATATCTACAAAGGAATGTTTAGACACAGTTCTGAGTTACCAAGATGCACATTTTCTTCTGGAAGGCATAAGCATGTCCATATCCATGGCTTTTAACGTCACCTTATGTTGGGTCGGAAATAGGATGACTCATTGAAAGTGAGTTGGCACTTTTTCCGACACAACAATAATAAAATTTTCAGCTGTAGGTGAGTTAGTCAGTCTCATTCATATAGAGGTAGGAGTTTTTCATCCACTAAGGCAAGTAGAACTGTTGAGTGCAGTTTAACATACAAAAATGCATTTAATAAGTGTAGACATTATAGGTGGCAGGTAATCATAATATAATAATATTCCTCACAGAAAAATGTGTACATAAATGTAAAAATAAGTCAAACTTTTACTACAAAATGGTAACTTTTTGCAGTGCCACCAGATCTTAGAAATTTCTATACATTATTGTTGTTGGTTGGCTGGAATTACAGCCAAATCGCCTAAGACTATGAGACCAGTATATTATTTCTCTTAATTGTCTTTTCTGTTACTGATTTGCCTATTTTGTGATATAAGAATTCTGAGTTTCTAGGAGGAAAATAATGCCTATTTATGAAACTAGCTAACTTGTCTACATTTGAAAAGCCTTTATAAAGATACTGTACATCCTTAAATATGGTTTGATCCTGCTAGAAGGCAAGTAGTTAATTGTTCTTGCAACAGCATTATGGAGGTACTCCTGTCAGACAGAAACAGAATGCCACCAAATTGTATCTTATTGAAACATTTAATAAAAATGTGTCTTCAGTAAAATGTGAGTACCTTTTAATTAAGAAGTTTTTCTATAGAGAAGAAAAGTTATTTGAGTTGAATTTTCTTATGTAAAGCTTGAAGTAGCAACACATTTTTTAAGCTACAGTTGATTCTCCATAGCGAACCCTAAAGCAGGGGTCTTCAACACATTGCCTGCGGAGCTCTTTGCTGTGGCCCGCCACCCATTTTGAAAAAATAACTACTTAACATTAAAACGTGATTAAATAAAAAAATAATTTCAACGAAGCCTCCAAGCCACTAAGCTATACTGCGATATTTAGAATTGTAAGATGCTTTCTAGATTCAGAAGAAACGCTGTGCATTTGATACTTTACATAAAACCTATAAAAATAAATATTAAATAGACATGCTTCTTCGGCCATCTACCAGTGCCAAGCGGTACTTAAGTACTAGTACTAAAGTCACAGCTAGATGGCTGAAGCAGTAGTTCGTTCGAGTGCACTGTCTAGGGCCTTCCGGATACATCTCGAAGGTTCTTGATACTTCGTTATTTTCAAATAAATACAAGAGGATCTCCTTCTCAGTCAGTCATGAACAGTGTGATATTTGTGTATAAGCACACGCAGGTTCATCGTGTTAGCCATAGCCTATTGTGGTTTTATATTGACAGACTTTTTTCATTAGTATGAGGCATATTCAGTGGATAATAACCGTTACACGCCATTTTGGATCATTTTTTGGGTTCATCCATCCATCACTATGGAGTCTACAAGTAAAAAGCGCAAATCAAGTGATTCTTGTTGGATTTTTAATGAAACATAGACCAATTTGTACTTTTTTGTGCTGATCGACTATAAGTCAGTGTGTTTAATTTGTCGTGAGTCAGTGTCAGTATCAAAGGAATACAATATAAATCAACACATTGAGGCAAAGCATGCTTTGTCATGCAGGCAAAGAATGCATGAAGCAAAGGGCGGCTTCGTGTGGACAAAGTGAACCGTCTCCAAATTGATTTAAAATGCCAGCAGGGTAAGTTTAAAAGGCAGAGGGAAGAGAGTGAAGCATGCATCAAAGTAAGTTATGTAATAGGTGAAAAAATTGCTAAAAAATCAAAAGCCTTCTTGGACGACGAGTTTGTGAAAGAGTGTCTCATCAGTGCTGGGGAAGTTCTGTGCCCAAATAATAAGGAAGTATTTAAAAAACAGAGTTTGTCTGGGATAACTGTAGCACGTGTCGAAGAACTTGCCAATGACATTGAAGGAACTTTAAAAAAACCGTCGTCTGGATTTATGTCATATTCACTTGCTTTAGATGAGAGCACAGATGTGAAGGATACAGCACAACTGGCTATCTTTGTTCGTGGCATTGATCAACAATTCAGTGTGACAGAAGAACTGCTAGCGCTTGTACCTATGAAGGGAACGATGAAAGGCACTGATATTCTTGAAGTCACCAAGAAAACGCTCCAGTGTTTCGACCTAAGCTTGACCAACCTCGAGGATGTGGTAACTGATGATGGGAAAGAACGAAGGGTTTGTTGCGCTGCTACGGAAAGAACTGGAACTAGAAGGAAAAGACTTCATCCATTACCACTGTTTCATCCACCAGGAGAATTTGTGTGCAAAAACTATTGGATTTGAGAATGTCATGAAAGTTGTTGTGACTGTTGTCAACATTATTAGGGCAAGAGGATTGAATCATCAGTTCCAAGAGTTTTTGACCCAAGAGTGCTGTTAAAACTATCGTTTTATTGTTAAATCTAATTCCTATTAATTAATTCTTGTTCAGCTGCGTCTTTGTAAAATTCTATGTTTTCTCATTTGAAACTTATCTTCTTAACCTTTACTATACTTTCGACTTTGTTTGATTTACTGGTGTTTATTCTAAATTAAAGTTTGGAAAATTTGTTTGTTGGTCAGCTGCACCACCAAAATTCTAGGATAAGAGGTGTATCTCCCTCCGAAGAATAGAACACACAGCTCCTTCCTTTCCAACTTATCTCTATACCAAATTACATATATTTCTTACTCTGCAGTCATGGTAATATCTACTTTCAGACACATAGGTTCAATTTTATGAGTAGTGCATTGGACTTAGAGAACAATCAAGTTATTTTGACAAAAAAACAATTTATTCATCACTAAGAAAAAAATACACAAATGACACAATTTAATTTGACTTAAATCTAATATGTACGCTATATCTAACAACTCAATATAACTTATACGATCATTTCTCACAATCATCTGAATCTCAGCAGGACTACTTGTCTAGAAATTTACCCCCCCCCCTTTCTTAACTTTACATATAATCAGATCATCAACATTTAAAACTTCAGCCTAAAGGAATGACTACAACAATTAAATACAAGTATATTCACTATACAATTCAGCTAAGCCTTCTCTTACATAGAGCAAATTAATTCAATTGTTAGCTCAAGGTCTGAAGTCCTGCAACTGTAATTTTAAAACAATTCCATCAATTCAAACCACCATCACAATCTTAAGTTTCTTTCTGACTAAATAATGGAAAGTTCTTACTTTTATAGAGGCTATAGAGGGATATTCAGCTATAGAGGACCAGACTTCAGTAAGTCTGGTCCTCTATAGCTGAATATCCCTTCTTGTTCCCGTTAGACCTCGTCACTGTACCTGAACATCCTTTTCATAATTTGCAAGACTTCTTTCTTGTTATTGGCAGACAATTTAATTCCTACAGCTTGGAAGTTCAGCATCTGGTTTCACCTAATATGACATGCCTTAGTTGCTTCGTGAATACAGGTTCGCCGAATAGGATAACGATTCATCACCTACGATTCTAGTGAAGCTCAGCTGCCGTTAACAATCATCGTACCTTCTTCTAAACTCCTAAGCTTACGTTGACCTTGATACTGTCATGAGTCTAAACTCTCTCGTTGGAACTCAACTTGACTTCCTGCCCCACAAACAGAAACTCCACTCCCGAACATACTCGAACTTGAACTCCCAGGAACAGATTAAACCAAGCAAGTTCTGTCTTGATGCAGCAAACTGCTATTTATGTGGTTCCGATGACCTTCATTTTTCTTATGTCGTAGTCCCCTGGGTACCCAGATGTTCTGCACCTGTGTAATGTTGACCTTCGCATTTGTAGTGGCCTCAGGTCATGACTTAATTCCTTAATTTCTGTCTGGAATTTTTGTTGACTAGAGGTATACTTAGACACAATTTACCTTATAATTTTCTTTGTTCTTACACAAAACTTTTGATAATACAATATTCAACAATTTCAAAAAAAAAAAAAAACATTATTTCCATTTCAATTAACATCAAGTTTTTCTATTAACACACAAGTATTTTAGTGGGACTTAGCATACTTGTAAAATCTGGATAAAATGCAATTTATTACAAGTTTTCCTTTCATTCAAGTTTTTACAGTGCGAAGCAGATCACGTGTGGTTTATTATAGTGATGTGCGTTGGTTGAGTAGAGGGAAGGTTTTTAAAAGAGTCTTTGACTTAAGGAGCAAAATATAGGAGTTCATGCAAACCAAGGAGGAATCCGATTGCGGAATTTACCGATCTGAAGTGGATGACAGACTTTGCCTTTGTGACTGAACATCTCGTTGCATATGATGACCTAAATACACAGCCACAATCCAAAGATCAACTGGTGCACACTCTGTTTTATCACATCAAAGCTTTTGTAGCCAAGCTCAAACTTTGGGAGGCACAACTCACAAAAAAAGACTTAACTCATTTTCAGCTTCTCACTGAGTCCAACTGTTTGTCTCTTGATGAATACGCTACAAAATTAGCTGTGCTGCGAAGTTAGTTCGAAGAGAGATTTAGTGATTTTCGTAACCAACAATCTTCTTTAGATTTATTTTCAATGTCATTCAGTGTCAATGTTGCCAAAATGTCAGGCTCAGTACAAATGAAGCTGCTTGAACTCCAAAACAACTCTTTTCTGAGGGAAAAATTATTCAAAATGCCTTGCTTACATTTTACAAAGACTACATTTCTGAGTATGCATTCCCTAATCTTTGCCAGCATGCTTTGGAGATGTATGCTTTGTTAGGAAACACATACTTATGTGAGCAGTTCTTCTCTAGAATGAAGCATGTGAAGCCCAAGACAAGAACTCACATTACGGACTAACATCTCGAGAATACTCTGCACATAGCAACTTCCAACATTGATGCCAACATCGCCAAACTGGTTAAAGAAAAACATTGCCAAGTTGCCCATTGACATTGTAAAAAATTAATATCTTTTTTCAAGTATTGATTGTATTTACTTATCATGTACCTGACTCTTAAAGCTGAGTTTGTTTATTTTTATAAGATTTTATGTAAAGTATCAAATGCACAGCATTGCTTGTGAATCTGGAAAGCATCTTGCAATTCTAAATGCTCAGTATAGCTTAGCGGCCCGTTGGCTTCATTGAAATTTTTAATGCGACCTGCACTGTCTGAAAGGTGGAAGACCCCTGCCCTAAAGGAACTCCAGCAAGTTCCCTTTGGAATAGACTATATCTATGGTGCTTTGGTTGAGAATATTGAGTAGTTTGATAGTCAAACATTTAAGAAAATTCCAAGAAGGGTATAGGATAACATAATATTGATATTATGCCGCAGTATAGCTTAGTGGCCCGTTGGCTTCAATGAAATTTTTAATGCTACCTGCACTGTCCGAAAGGTTGAAGACCCCTGCCCCCTATAGGAACTCCAGCAAGTTCCCTTTGGAATAGACTATATCTATGGGGCTTTGGTTGAGAATATTGAGTAGTTTGATAGTTGAACATTTAAGAAAATTCCAAGAAGGGTATAGGATAACATAATATTGATATTAAATTTCATTTTATAATTTGTGATATTATATAAAAGAGGTAAGAAGATTCATCCTGAAATTTCATATGCTGTCTAATTTTGCTTTGTTATTTTTAGGTAAATATTGTTAAACCTTTGGCCCCATTTTTTGTCAAATATGATTCTGTAACCATAAGGCAAGTATTTTTTTTTTCTTCTCTATTCTTAGTTTTCACTGATTATGATAATATATTCTCTGTTTAATAATATACAGGATTTCCACAAAATAATACCATTAATTTAATTCAAGTAAGTTGTAAACCAAACTGTTATAAGTTACCTAACCTAAAATAGTTGTTCACTTACTCAGTTTTGTGCGTGCCTTTCATCCTGATCAAAAAGTATGTAGCAAGAATTTTGCAAATCCATCAAGTTAGTAACTGATGAGAAATATATAAGTAATGGTATAATTACTTGTTCTTATTTGATTACTTAATATAATTGATTGTCCAATTTCCAAGACATCTGCCATAGTCTTATCCTTGAGATGTTTTTCTTGTGAGGTTATTTATATTAATGATTAATGTGTACATCAAAAGCAACTTTGCTACAAAATTTAAAAACAACAACAACAAAAAAAAAATGTTAGAAATGCTATATTTAGTTTAATTCCTTTACCCAAGTGTGAGCAAACAAAGTTTGCGCCTGAAAATATCTTCAGGACTGAATATGGTGTTGTACTACCTTACTGGAGTAAGGTAGTACAACACCAGGCAACTCGTAGCAAAGGTGGACCAAGCTGACAACATTCCTATCCCAGTATCTCCCATAATGCGTGAGGAGTGTTTGCCAGGAGAAACAATAGAAAGGGTGGCTATGGCAATTAAGAGAGGTGAAAGGGTGGATGAGATGATTGTGATGGTAGGAACGAATGACTTGAGTGGTAATGTAAGTCGGGCAGCGAGAGATATGAGGTTTTTGCTTGAGACTGTACGGAAGAAGACAGAGAGAGGAAAAATAGTGTGCGTGTTGCCTAGGTATGATAATGATGAGCTGAGCAGAAGAGCGGTGATATTGAATGGCATAATAGCAAGAATGTGTGACAAGAGAGGACTGGTATATGTGGATGCTTGGAGTGCGTTTGAGGAAAGAGAGGAATTGTATGCGAGAGACCGTTTACATTTGAATGAGGAAGGATGTAGGCATCTGTAGAGATTGCTGTTCTGAAAGAGTCAGTGTGTCCCAGGGAGGATGATAGCAGGGGTGGCCTCTTGTGGGAATGGATACTTGGGAGAAGGGAGACGATGTCAGGTAACACTGAGCCCAGTGGAGTCTAGAAGGGATAATGCTGGGTATAGAAACAGGGGCATTTATATGCTTTATATTAGGCAACATGTAACAGAGGGAACAAGAGGTTCAAGAGTTTTAGATTTGGTTATAGCATCAGAAGAGTTGATAATAACTGAGATGACATCTCTCCCACCAGTTGGAGAGAGTGACCATATGGTTTTGACTTGGAAAATGAATAGACATGCAGGAGTATCAAAGAGATGGGAACTTATGTGGAATTATAATGCAGGTGATTATAATAGTCTTAGACGCCGACTTTGGGAAGTTTCATGGAGGGAGGAATTGGAAGGACAGGATATCGTTAGTGCATGGGAAATTGTGAAAGAATATTTGTTAGCAGCAATGGTAAGTTGTATACCACGAGTGAAGAAGAGGACACAATTTGGAGTAAAGTGGACGACAAACAATATTAAACAGGAATTGCATGTGAAAAAGAGGCTATGGAAGAGATATAAGGAGACAGGTGAGGAGAGGATGCGTGAAGAATATAAGACACAGGCCAGAAGAGTGACTAGTGTGGTAAGGAAAGCGAAACTGGAATATGAGAGGAGATTGGCCCTAAGAGCCAAAGAAAATCCTAGGGAATTTTTTAGCTATGTGGCCAGTAGGAGGAGAAATGACCGTGGAAGAATGATATTGTGGGATAAAAATGGGAATAGAGTGACTAATGCAGAGGACATAGTGGAATTGTTCAATGTCCACTTTATTGGAGTATTTCATCCTGGAGGAGTCAGTTTTAATGCTAGAGGGATAGGGCAGGTTCAAGGTTTAGAGGTACAGGAGGAGAGTGTGTTTCAGATACTGAGAACTCTAGATGTCAATAAAGCTTTTGGACTGGATGGTATTTCACCATGAGTTTTGAGAGAATATGCTAGGGAACTGACAGTGCCTTTAACCTGGCTTTTCAATGAAAGTCTGGCTGTGGGAAAGGTGCCCAGGGAATGGAAGGAAGGTAAGATAGTGCCATTGCATAAGGGTGGTAACAGACTGGAAGTGTCTAATTATAGACCAGTCTGTGTGTCATCAGTAGTTGTTAAGATCTTGGAGAAAGTAGTGAGGGACCGTATACAGCATTGGGCAGATGAGGGTAATGTTATCTGTGAGAGTCAACATGGATTTGTGAAAGGGCGCTCTTGTTTTAGCAATATGCTAGCCTTTTATAATAAAGTTACAAAAACATTAGATAAGGGAAAGGCATATACTGCAATTTTCTTAGACTTAGCAAAGGCATTTGACAGGGTGCCACATGATAAGCTGATGTTTAAGTTGCAACACATGGGTCCGAATGTCAGATTAGTCAACTGGATTCAGGATTGGCTTTCTGATAGGTATCAGAGAGTTGTGTATGGTGGAGCAGTTTCAAGGAGACAGAAGGTTACAAGTGGGGTCCCACAGGGCTCAGTACTGGGACCTATATTCTTTAACCTTTATATCAGTGACATTGCCAGTGGATTGCAAGGGGATATTCAGTTGTTTGCAGATGATGCAAAGCTGGGAAGGATTATTAGTAATAGTGCAGATGTGGTAGCCCTGCAAGAGGATTTGAATAAGCTAGATAGATGGGCAAATTAATGGGGGGTGTCAGTTTAATGCAGCAAAATGTAAGGTCTTGAGGTTTGGGAAACATCGATGGGATGCTGCATACTCTATGGGAGGAGTTATACTGGAGGAAGTTGGGGAGACAAGAGATCTGGGGTTGATGATTGATAGAAACCTGAAGTTTAGGGGACATATTGCAAAGGTGGTGAAGGTAACACAGAGGATTGCTGCAATTATGAGGACACTGACCTGCAGAGATAAGAGGGTTTTCATTCCGTTGTATAAGTCTCTGATCAGACCACACTTGGATTATTGTTCTCAGATTTGGTCCCCAGGATTTGAAGGGGATAAATTAACTGTGGAAAAGATACAAAGATGGTCTCAGGACTGTACAAGGATAGTTATGAGAATCGGCTGAGGGAATGTGGACTGCAGAGTTTGGCGGATAGGAGGAGGAGAGGTGATATGATTGAGATTTTTAAACTGTTGAGAGGTGGTTACAGGGTTGACACTGGGGAGTTCTTTCATTTGGTTGAACAGCGGGAAGGAGTGATGACAAGAGGCCATCCCTGGAAGTTACGAAAGGAAACTGTGAGCAAGAGGGTGAGGAGTGGTTTCTTTGCGTGGAGGGTGGTTGAGCCATGGAATGCATTGCCTGATAAAGTGGTGAGAACAGTCAATGAGTTTAAGGAGTGGTATGATAGATTTTGTGTTTCTTAGGGGGAACCTCCCCTCGATGAGTCTTGACAGACTTTATGTTCTTAGGAAGGACCTCCCACGATGAGTCTTTTGACTCCATGGAGGCCTGAATAATAATAATAATAATAATAATGATGCAAAACATATCTCCTTGCAGATATGTATAATGTTATGCATTAAGGGATTGGCCACTACCCAGACTAGTTTTGACCTTTATTGAGGTCTCTTCAGTGGGAGCCAGGCCCAGAAGTGGAGATACCAGGTAGAAGCAATAGCGAGGTCATCTTTACCTATAGGATTTGCCAAAAGCTGTGCCACCTTTTTTTTTTTAAATTACTCTGGATTTAGAGAAAGATGTTGAAAGTTTCTTTTTCACTTGGTTACTATAATAAATTTAGTTTAATCCTTTATCCAAGTGTGAGCAAACAAAGTTTGTGCCTGAAAATATCTTCAGGACTGAATATGGTGTTGTATTACCTTACTGGGGTAAGGTAGGTGTTGTACTACCTTACTCTAGTAAGGTAGTACAACACCGGGCAACTCCTTGCAAAGGTGGACCAAGCTAACAACACTCCTATCCGAATATCTCCCATAATGCAAAACACATCTCCTTGCGGATATGTATAATATTATGCATTAAGGGATTGGCCACTACCCAGACTAGTTTCGACCTTTATTTAGGTGTCTTCAGTGGGAGCCAGGCCCAGAGGTGGAGTTACCAGGCAGAAGCAATAGCGAAGTAATATTTACCTATGGGAGTTGCCAAAAGGTGTGCACCTTGTTTATTAAATTACTCTGGATTTAGAGAAAGATGTTGGAAGTTTATTTTTCACTTGGTTAGACTGTAATAAATTAGTTTAATCCTTTATCCAAGTGTGAGCAAACACAGTTTGCACCTGAAAATATCTTCAGGACTGAATATGGTGTTGTACTACCTTACTGGGGGTAAGGTAGTACAACACCGGGCAACGCGTAGCAAAGAAGGACCAAGCTAACAACACTCCTATTCCAGTATCTCCCATAATGCAAATCACATCTCCTTGCGGATATGTATAATGTTATTCATTAAAGGATTGGCCACTGCCCAGACTAGTTTCGACCTTTATTCAGGTCTCTTCAGTGGGAGCCAGGACCAGAGGTGGAGATACCAGGCAGAAGCAATAGCGAGGTCATCTTTACCTATTAGAGACCAAAAGGTGTGCCACCTTTTTTTATTAAATCACTCTGGATTTAGAGAATCAATCCCTTAATGCATAACATTATACATATCCACAAGGAAATGTGTTTTGCATTATGAGAGATACTGGGATAGGAGTGTTGTTAGCTTGGTTCACCTTTGCTCCGAGTTGCCTGGTGTTGTTACTACCTTAGTACAACACCTACCTTACCCCAGCAAGGTAGTACAACACTATATTCAGTCCTGAAGATATTTTCAGGCGCAATCGTTGTTTGCTCACACTTTGATAAAGGATTAAACTAAATTTATTATAGTCTAACCCAGCACTTCCCAAACTGTGGGCCGCGGCCCCCTTGGGGGCCGTAGGTTTTGTTGAGGGGGGCCGTGATATAATGAAAACAAATTTAAAATGTTTTAAGACTAAGTAGATTTTTTTTTTTTTTAAAAGAAACGTATTCAACTTTTATTATTTATTTATTTTTTGTTATTTTTTATATTTTAATGGAAAAATTCACACTTTGGTGTTGGTTCAGAAACTTTGCTTCCTGCGTATTTCGGCGCTTAATGAATATTAGTAAATATTGCTTATTCATATGTTTCATTTCAAAGCAGTGGTTAATTGTATTTACTTCGAATGCTCTACAGGGAAGCTCCAAATCTTCCTGTCCCTTTCATCACGCGTTGCGTTCGTAATCGGGGACTGTTGATATTGACTTTATATACATATCAAAACACGTTTTGTATTATCACTGTCATCCGAGATAGTTTTCTGTTACCAATAAAAGTTTCACATATACTTCACACATGAAAAAAAGCTTAAACAAGTTCATGTGGAGAGATAGTAACTCGCTTGCATTGGTAAACAACACCCCTCCCTAATAGCCACTATACTGCAGAGGCAATAAAAACAAGTACTTTTATTATGCCAGTGAATAAGGTATGAGCAGTCTGTGTAATATATTTCTCAACAAATAGTGCAATTAGAGACAACTGGGATAAAAACACACTAATTAATGAATCACATATCCCCTCATACAGAAACTATGCTCTATAGACTGAAACAAAACCATATGTTGCATGGGCAAACACAGTATCTAACTAAAAACTATTGTTATTAATTAGATGTGTGTGAGTTCGATTTCCCAAGGCAGCAATAAAATTCAGCCGAACGTGTTAAAATTCGTTAAAGTGTTAAAACTAAGTAATATATATATATATATATATAATGAATGTTATGGCAGTTTCACATATGGAATTCGGTTGAAGAGAGTTAGCATTTCAACTCAATTGTCAGCTATGCTTTTATCTTTTGGTTGTGCCATCTTTTGTTAATACTGCACCAATCATATGCACGTTTTAATAATCTGCCTTTGTTGTCTGTTTCTCGTTACGCTTAATTACCGTAAAGGGAGAAAAGTCACAAAACAGAAAAATGTTCCTGGTCCGGGGATTCCCTTATTCAGGTAATATTCACTAATTTCATGTTATCAGTCTGTGGTGTGTCACTATCGGTAAGTGGTGATATTATTTGATCTATTCTACATAAAAAGCTTAACCCTGCGATGGATAAGTGGCTGATAAAAAATATAAAAAAAAATCCCGCGAACAATCAGAAGAAGCAGAAACAGACTCAAAAAAAAAAGGACAGTATTTCATATTTTCCAGAACAGCTCGCATCGTTTTCAGAACCAAACGGTAAGAGGCAAAAAAGTTTTTTTTGCCTCTTACCGTTTGCATTTGATTTTTGCAATATTCGCTGCGTATGTTTTGTATTGAATATAAATACAATAAATATTATAATAATATATCTCTCTATTACGATTTTTTCCGAGGGGGGCCGTGAAATATTTTAATTTTTGCAAAGGGGGCCCTGACATCCAGAAGTTTGGGAAGCACTGGTCTAACCAAGTGAAAAATAAACTTTCATAATCCATTAGTGTTAGAACATGCAAATGGCAAGCCCTGAGTTACAAGTTTGATGTATGCTGAACATTGAACTTGCTCACTTCCAGATAAAAAAAAAAAATTGCTACACTCAGCTTTCATTCACAATATATGTTACTGCTATAACTTCATTTTTTCAGTGAATATTTGCATTTCAATAGCAGTATTCTTTTATGGAAATTCTGTAATAAAATACTGGGATTTACATCCTTCTTTCATTTGTTTATTTTATAGAAAGAAGCATTACTTATGTGTGCCTGTCCACTTCAAACCCGTTCGAGTTGGCCATTATGAAGAAGAGCTTATATTTATTACTGACATTGGCTATAACATCACAGTAGTTTTGCTTGGGGAGGCGGTTACGTCCCTATAATATTACTTAGGTATTATACAGATGTTATATCTGTTTTCTCTTGAAGTGTAAATGTATGTAATAATTCCTGAGATAGATGTATATCTGATATGTAGAAATATGCTTAACATTCCATTAGTATTTAAATGCAAAAACGAAAGTTTTGTAAATGATGTGTGTCGATCATGCACTTTTACAGTACTTCTTTTTCTATGCTCGTATTTTGTATTATGTATAAAGTAAATTTTTGAATTATATATATTTTTATATCTTTGTTTGGAGACATTTCTTTTTTAACATTAGCATCGAAAACATTACCTCATTTTTGGCTTGCATTAACCACACTTTTTTCCTGAAAACTGACAATCAAAAATTAAGGCTTAATCTGAACTTGAGAGTTTTTAGTTAGAGAACCAGTTAGAATATTCTTGAATGAGACACACACAACATTAATAAATGACTAATTACTCAGTGATGATTAAAAAAAAAAAAAAAGTTCTTTCAGACAAGTAGCTTTACAAAAATTTCAACTAAAAATTGTAGTTCAGTATGAAATACTTTAATGAAACTGTCTCTTATACATGCTACAGTACTCATACAGTAATAAATGATTACTGGCATGAAAATATCTCATCTCATCTTCCTTTTTTCCCTCTTTTATCCTGCGGTGTCGAGGGTTTATTAATCATCGGACCTCAAACTGTTCACGGGATAATGTGGTCACCCCTACACCCTGGTGTATCCTGTGTCCTATAGTGTTGAGTTCTCAAGGCTGGTTTGCTTGCTTTGTGGGATAAACCCCAGACAAACTGGAGGAAAAAACCCTACTGTACATGCCCAAGACCGGCTAACTTGGCTATGGCTGAGGAAGATCCTTCAGCTCTTCACATCATCGACGGGAATCGAACCTAGGACCCTTCTTCCCCCAGCCAAATGGTTGCGAAGCACACAGCCACTAGACTAACCGCATGGACTGCATGAAAATATAGGAGTAATAAAAGCTGACATAGTAATCAGAAACACTTTCTAACTCAAGACAAGTTGCCATAATAAGATGCATTAAAGTTTTATGTTATTAAAGATGTTATGCAAAGTTTTTGATGCTGAAGCTGTTGGTCATTTTCTAGTGTATATAAAAATTCATGTTTTGATAACTAAGTTTGGTGGATATGATGGATTAGTAACTTATGAGCATAGCAAATTTGAGTGAAATTTTAATGTGGCTTTTAAATGAGATTAATTTTTCTAGAATTTTATTTTTGAAAGGTGGGTATGTATAAGTGAACATAGCTTATATGGGGGTTGCAGAAATTGGGAAAAATTATACAAATTTGAAGATTTGAACATATAGTAACACACTCCCTTCTTCCATTCTCCTAATAGTATAATTGGTATATAAATAAATTATATTCTTCTGGCATTCAATATGTGCTTTTCCTCCAGTCCGCGTTATGATGACTACAATTGCTTTATTGCTGAAATTAAGTATTCGGTTTAAAGTTTGTAACTAATAAATACCATCATGACACCAAATTCCTGTGATGATGATGCAGTCATCAGGAAAATGAGAGAAGGCCAGAGAAACAGAAGTGGAGTAGTTAATTATAGCAGGAAAGAAGTTGTATTAGTTTAATTACATATTGACCAAAATGTGGATGTGAAACATACAGTAGAATTAGAGAAACATGGATAAGAAGCCATCAATTATCTCTGCTAATACAGGTGATAATCCTTCACACTCGGGAGAACTCTTAACCAGATTAACTCGCTTTTGTAGATGGATCTCAGAGTTCATGCTACTAAGCAGCATGAAATGCGTAGTTCATTACAGTACATGCAGTGTAACTGTAATTTTAAACAGACACACAAAGACTAAAATATGCAATATATTTTTATATTTCCAGCTTTTATCATATAGGTCATTGTTAATGGTAGGACAAAATAAGAGAAACTTTTATACTGCCTTCAATGTGTACAAAAAATGGTTGCATTCAATTATTACACATAACTCTTGTATCAGCCAAGAAAAACAAATAACAGAATCTTTTGTCCAGTTATATATTTGGTTTAATCCTTTATCCAAGTGTAAGCAAAGCACATATCCTTGCAGACATGTATAAATGCATTAAGGGAAGGGTCACTACCCAGACCGGTTTCAACCTTTATTGAGGTCTCATCGGTGGGAGCCAGACCGAGAGGTGCAAATACTAAGGTTAAAGTAATGGAGAAGTCATCATTCCTAATGAAGAAAAAAATACCACCTATTATTATTTGATATTTTCTACTTCTAAAAAGAAGAAATTGCAACATATTTAAAAATAATACATTTATTGCTAGTTTTGAATATGTGACATTTTTGAAGTAGGTATACTTTAACTACTATGAGGGAGGGGGAAAGCACTGGAAAGTTCTGGTAAACATCTAGAACAAAAATATTAAAGCAACTAATATAACCACAAGAAAGAACATACTAGTAGCAGAATTATGAAGGTAGCTTATGTTCTTATGTCCTCATATATTCTTTCTTGTGGTTATATCAGCTGCTTTAATATAATTTTTGCTCTAGGTGTTTATCAGAACTTTCCATTCTCCCCCCACCCTTCTCATATTTTACACTAAAAAATGTATGAGTATGTGCTCAAAGTGATTTGCATTTTCAGTTGTTTTGTGAATGGTTTTTAAAATAATTGATAATCTGAAATATATACAATTTTGAATATAGGTGAGTAAATTCCCCCTTTCCCACTTCCAAAGGGGGGGGGGTAAAAAGTTTGTTACCTATGTAACATACCTGCACTTCTTCCAAGAAGGGTCAAAGCTGTATAACTGAGAGGAGACCTCCGCATAGCCTTTAAAGGAATGCGGAGAACCGACCAGGGCTTCTGATTTAATGTCCAATCCTCACCTTCTCATGGTGCACCCTGTTGGGTATCTACTTGGATACTGAATGAACGAGGAGGGGCTGGCAATTTGGGATTTAGCCGACCAAATTGTATTCTTATTGGTTAAACCAAAATATAAAATGATGGTACAACATGACAAAATTTCATGCCGGCTGGGGCGTCGCCCGGTTAAACAAGGCCCCCGTTGTTTTCGCCAGGAAACCAGGGTGAACAACGAAAAGTCAGCTACTGGAACAAATCTGAAAACACACCCCAACTCAACATCACCAGAGTTAAAGATCGGTACGATCAACATAAGAAGCCTGAATGGCAAAGAAATGGAGCTAGCTGAGGAATTAGATAAGTACCAGATCGACATAATAGGGATGACTGAAACAAAAAAGATAAAAACTGGTGAGATCTTTCTGAGCAATAATATCCTTGAATTCCGAGGCTAATCTTCTTGAATGGCAGGCAGTCTCAAGTAGAGTAATGTGGGCAAATATGAGAATGGGGAACTGGACAATGAGACTTAATTGTGCCTATGGTCCCACAGAAGGTTCTACTAAGGTAGAAGTGGAGGAATTTTTTGAGGCATTAGAAAAAGCAACTGACACAATGAAGAAGGAAAAGTTGGTCCTTGTTGGGGATCTAAATAGCAGAGTTAGAAATGATTGTGAGACATACAAAAATATTTTGGGAAAATTTGGAGAAAAGTGCAAAGCTAATAATAATGGCAAATATCTGTTGGTTTTCTGCTCAGGACATGGATTGGTTATTACTAACACCATGTTCCAACATAAAATTGTGCACAAATTCACATGGAGAGAAGAGGCAAGGCATAAGAAAAGTCTCATTGAATATGTTATTGTTGATAGTGATGTTTTCTCCCTGGTGCAGGACACCAGAGTGTACAGAGGATTTGAAATTGGAAGTGATCACTATTTAGTCTTGAGCAGGATAAAATTGAATTTCATATTGAAAAGAATAACATGTAAGAAAGTTTTAAAGCGAATAAAAGTTGAGCAGCTCTCAGATGTGAACTGTAGACTAAAATAAAAGATTATTGAAAAAGAAAATGAAAGAATTTGAGAACAGGAATCAAGCCTTGGAGATTCAGTGGCAAACTCTGAAGAAAACATTGATTGATTCTGCCAGAGAGGCATGTGGTGAGGTTGTGTGCAAGGATAAAAAAAATCAGAACTCCCTGGTGGACACAGGAAGTTAAAGAGGCAGTGAAGGAAAAGAAGAAAGCATATCAAAAGTTCCTGCCAAATAAGTCAGCTTTTACTCTTACAGAATACAGAGACAAATGTAAGGAAGCTAAACAGTGTGTAAAACTAGCTAAACAAAAGTCATGGGAGGATTTTGGCAAGAATATAGAAAATAAATATCAAGAAGGCGGCAAAATATACTGGAGGTTGTTGGAGAAGCTTAGGAATGGAGGAAAGAGTGCTGTAAAAGGAGTTAGAGATGATAAAGGTGACATGAAAACAGGAGAAAAAGCTATCCTTGAAGTATGGAGTAATTATTTTGAAAAACTACTAAATGAAACAAGCAGTGATGACAGCACAGTGATAAAAAAACACTGACCAGGCATGCAGTCAGGAATACATATCCATACTTGAAGTAGAAAAAGCCATCAAAGGCTTGAAATGTGGAAAGGCAGCAGGAGTAGATGATATTCGACCAGAAATGCTGAAGTATGGTGGTATAAAAGTCTTACAGTGGCTGCACTGCATAGTTCAGAAAGCCTGGACAGAGGGACGAATTCCTGATGATTGGAGTAGAGCTCTCATAGTACCAATATATAAAAAGGGAAATAAAACTGAATGTGAGAATTACAGTGGTATTTCCCTACTGAGTGTTCCTGGCAAGATCTATGCAAGTATACTTGAGAAATGGTTGAGAAGAATTGTGGAAGAAAAGCTTGGTGAAGAACAAGCTGGATTCAGGGCAAATAGAGGCTGTCAGGATCAGATCTTCACTTTACGACAAATAGTCGAGAAAGCATGGGAATATAACAAAGATCTGTATTTAAGTTTTGTCGATTTGGAAAAGGTATATGACAAGGTGCCAAGAGAGAAGCTATTCAATACGCTACAGTTATATGGTGTCAATGGGGCATTATATCAAGCAATACTTAGTCTTTATTTGAGTTGTAAGTCAGCAGTTAGAATTGAAGGAAGTACAGGAATATGGTTTAATGTTAAATCTGGTGTGAGACAAGGATGTACATTATCCCATCTGTTATTCATTATTTATATGGATCACATTATGAAGGAAAGTGGTATTAAACATGATATCAAAATTGGAGATGTTAATGTCAGCTCTTTGCTTTATGCGGATGATGTTATACTTCTAAATAAATCCGCTACAAGTCTGCAAGATTCTCTGACTAAATTGAATAACTGTTGTAATAGATATGGTATTTATTTATTTATTTATTCGTATGGCATGAATATCAAAACATACAGTACAATACACTTTAATAACATATAAAATTAAAAGTCAAAAGTCATTTTAAAAACTAATAAAATTAAAAGGTTACATCCATATTGGTCAGATAGTTCATGGCTTCGGGTGTAGCACTTTAAAAGTCCAATTTGTCTCCTGAATATGCTCTGAGATAACACTGAGTCACAATATGGTTCACAATTTGTCTCTGAGCTCCACAATCACAATGCGGGGATGGTCGTTTACCCCATTTAAAACGCATGTCCGCACATACACCATGACCAGTTCGTATTCTATTAAGCTGAGTCCAGGATTTTCGTGGGAGGTGTGAGCAAGCATCAAAACTATCTTGTAATTCATTGAGAGAAAATTTTGTGATGTCATCTGTATGGCTCTCCCACTGTTCTTGCCACTTTTGCTTCAAGTCAAAGTTAGAATGTAGTAGTAGTTGGGCTAATTGTAGTGGTGGATGTCTTGATCTCACCCGTTGTACACTTAAGTCTGGGAGATCTAAATGTATTGGTAAGGCTGTGTTCTCCAAGATTTTCTTATACTCATGTAAGAGAGCCTTAGTCCTGCGCAGATTCGGTGGAACAATGTTACTAAGAGCTGGAAGCCAGTGAGTGAGTGGGCGTTGATTTAATTGTGCCAGAAATCAGTCTCATTGTATTATTTAGTTGGCTATCAACAAGTTTAACATGTGTGCTATTTAGCCACACTGGTGAGCAATATTCGGCAACAAAGAAAACTAGACCAAGAGCAGTAATCCGCAGATTATCGGCTGTTGCTCCCCATGTCGTGCCTATTAGTTTTTGTATTATGTTGTTACGGGTTCTTAACTTAGCAGAAACGTTTGTTAGGTGTTGCTTGTAAGAGAGCGTAATGCCCAAGTACTTTGGAAACTTATTGTGTCGTAGTAAACATCCTTCAAAGAAGATATGTAAAGTGACATCTGCCATGTGATTATTAAGGTGAAAGCTTGATACTTCTGTTTTGTCTGGATTGAGCTGAAGCCTCCATTTTTTGTAATATTCACCTATAGTTTTCAGATCTTTTGTAAGTACGTCTTCGTCCTGACTCATGTTTTTGTGTCGAATGGCAATTACAGTGTCATCAGCATAACAGAACTTGCGTGAGATGGTAGCAGGCAAGTCATATGCGTATAGGTTATAAAGTAAGGGTGCCAATACTGACCCTTGTGGAAGACCATTATTAAGTTTTCGTTGTCGGGACATTTTATTTCCTAATATAACTTGAAAGAAACGTTCAGTGAGCATGGAGGAAATTAAATATGCAGTCCATTTACATGGGACAATGCTAAGCAATTTGTATATAAGACCTTCACGCCATACTGTATCATAGGCTGCTGTTAGATCCAAGAAGACAGCTGATGTTTTTTCTTGCTTCTGAAATCCAACTTCTATGTATGATGTGAAAGTGAGAACTTGATCACAGCAACCACGTTTTTCTCTAAAACCAGCTTGTTCAATCGGGACATGCTGCATAATTGGTGTGGACAATCTATTGTACAGAAGGCGCTCTAACATTTTATAGGTGCAACTCAATAAAGCAATAGGTCTGCAACTTTTTGCCTCCTGGGGTAGTTGAATAACTGTTGTAATAGATATGGTATGAAGGTCAGCAATAAAAAGACAAAGACAATGAAAATAGGCAGAATCATTGAAAATGTCAAGTGCTTTGTGAATGGAGAACCTGTGGAACATGTAAAACATTTCAGCTACTTAGGCACAATTTTTAGTGAAGATGGTAAATTAAATATAGAAATAGATAACAGAATGAGCAAAGCTGGTATGGTGGGAAGTCAATTGAATAAATTCATATGGAATAAGAGAGAAATTAGTTGGAACACTAAATTAGCTGTATACAAGACAGTGTTCAAACCAGTTTTAACTTATGGATCTGAGAGCTGGGTCAGAAGTAAAACACTTGACCAAAGACTAGAGACCGCAGACATGAGAGTCCTGAGAAAGATTAGAGGCGTGAACAGATGGCATCAATGGCAATATCATATTAAAAATGAGGATATTAGGAAACAACTTGACATTGTCAGCATCCAGGAATGTGTTAGCAGAGCTAATCTCAGGTGGTATGGTCACTTAAACAGAATGGACGAAGAAAGATTAGCAAAACAAGTGTTCTCTGCCAGGTTGGCAGCAAAACGATCCAGAGGAAGACCAAGATATAGGTGGATTGATATGGTACAAAGTGCCTTAGATGATAGAAATATAAGATCTGATATTGTTGGATTCTTGACAAGTAACAGACTGATTTGGAGGAAAATTGTAAATAGGGAGTTAGTAATGATGTAAATTTTTTTTAATGTAGTACTATCATATCCTGTACACCCCTTGAGGGTACATGGCAGGAATTTGATGATGATGATAAAACTGAAGTGATTATAAATTAAGACATTATGTAATCTTCATGATCATAAGAGTGGTTAGGCAGAATTAATTTTCACAAAAAATACCACTACTGATTGGGCTTTCTGTTGCAGAGAGGATTATAACTTACAATTTCTAAGCCATATCTTATTTCAGAAATGGCTGCAGTAATACTAGTAATGTTTAAGATTTTTTGTTTGAGAGAGAGAAAAAAAAAACTAATATTAAAACGTAAACTTTTTTGTGACATAAATATGAACAATTTTTATATAGGGAAAATATAACATGAAACATATTTGTATTTCAGCTATTGTATTTCTTAGAACAATTTCAGCAGACAACTGAATAACTAATGGAAAAGAATTTATCTATCCAAATGTAAGCAACAAAGCTTGTGCATGAAGGTTCTTCATAACTAGGCCACTTGTATATAGACGCTAATGACTTCACATTAATCGCCTTAGTATCCCATAATGTGAAGCGCACGTACTTTCTACTTTTATTGAGGTCTCATTAGTGGGAGAGACCCAGAAGGGATACCAAGATTGAAGTAATGCAGAAGTCGTATATATCCCATATACAAGTAACGAAAAATTGTAACACCTTACTAAAAAACTCTGGATTAGAGCTAGTTCTAGAAAGTTTTTTCCCCTGGTTATAAATTAAATCAAAAATGCCAAGAAATTCTTGTATTCTTTCTTTATAATTATATTCTTTATCCATGCTTTACGCATAGATAAGCAAACAAAGTTTGCATGTGAGGTTTCTTCATGACTAGGCTTCTTGTATATGGAGGCTGATGACTTCACATTAATTTCTGTATTATCTCATCATGAAAAGCACATCCTTTCAGGCATCAATAATGCTCTGCATTATGGGATGGACCACTACCCAGACTGGTTTTGACTTTTATTGAGGTCTCATCGATGAGAGCGAGACCCAGAAGAAATACCAAGGTTGAAATAATGCAGAAGTCATAAGTAATTAGCCTCTATATACCTTAAGTAATCTAGTTTAGTTTGCAATGAATCTTCATGCTTCATGTAAGGGTTACACTTGAATAAAGGATTGAACAGAATATGATTTCTTGGCATTTTTAAGTTAACTGTATAGCATATTTCATTGATATATATATAGAAATTTGGAAGCATAAACAGTTAGATTTTTTTTTTTTTTTTTTCCCCATCTGTACTTTCATTGAGCCTTTAAAGAAAATAAGCATTGCAATCCATTGCAAGAAATAAGTCACAATTTTTAGTAAAATCTACATTATTCCCCAATTTTACTGTCATATTTTTTGTTCCCCTATAGTACATGATTTCATTAAGTGCCAAGTTCTCATTACTATACTAAGAAATTGAGACCTTTTGCAATTAGCCATTTCTTTGTTTCCGATCTTTCGGAAAGCTACAGATTTTGTTATCGATGTTCTCAAGTTTTTGTATTATTAATAATTAGTGTTTTTGTATATGAATTTTGTTAAATTTTTTGTGCATTGAATTATTCCAAGAAATATATAAGTAATAATGCTGTTTTTACTATTCTCCTTAGTGTCTTTCATACTCAGTATTTTGAAGTTTTAGCTGTCTGAAATAATTTAAAGTTTGGATCAACTTCATTTAGAGATGTATGAGGGTGGTCTGAAAAGTTCTCGGCCATAGATGGCAACACTATTGGCAAGATTTTTTTTTTTTTTTTTTCCTAATCTGGTACATCTGTCATAACCATCCATGTGAAATTGCAAGTCATTCTATCAAGTAGTTTGTTTTATACAGCTGTCTGAAGCAAAAGTGTTGTCTGTATCCCTTGAAATAGATAAAAATTGAGTATCGTGCGGTTATATAAAATTCTTTGTAAAAGAAGGTTTAATGCCAAAAGAAATTCATTCGAAGTTCATAAAAGTTTATGGGCATTCTTCTCCTTCATTTTCGACAATTAAGAAATGGGCTGCGAAGTTTAAACGCAGCCGTACCAGCCTTGAAGATGAGCCACATGAAGGACGTCCAAAAAGTGTAACAAGAACTAGAAATCATTGATTAAGTGCACGATATGGTATTGGATGACCAGCGAGTAAAAGTACGTGAAATTGCTGAGACTATAGACATTTAAAAAGAATGTGTAGGATGAAAAAGCTTTGTGCAAGATGTGCCCTCCAACAGATCAAAAACGCACTCGCATGAAAATCTCTGAACAGTGCTTGGAGCGTTTTAACAAGAATAAAACTGATTTTGTGCATCGATATATTACTATGGATGAGACTTGGATTCACCATTACACACCAGAATCCAAACAGTAGACAGAAGCCGGTTGTTCAGCGCCAAAGAAGACAGTCGGTTCCATCAGCAGGAAAGGTCATGGCATCGATGTTTTAGGATGCTAAAGGCATTTTTTTATTAATTATCTTGAAAAGGGTAAAACAATAACCAGGGAATATCATTCCAATCTTTTAACCAGACTAGACAAAAAAATTGATGAGAAAAGACGAAGTTTGCAGAAGAAAAAATCATCTTTCATCAAGACTATACACCTGTCCACGAAGGTGTTTTTGCAATGGGAAAATTAAAGGATCTGCACTATGAATTGTTGCAACATCCACCCTATTCCCCAGATTTGGCTCCCTCTGACTTCTATCTTTTCCCAAAACTAAAACTCTTCCTCGCTGGTCAGCATTTTTCTTTGAATCAAGAGGTGATTGCAGCTGTAGAGAGGTATTTTGCAGATCTTACTGAGAACAACTACAGGGATAGGATAATTGTGCTGGAGCATTGCTGGAATAAATATATTAGTCTTAAGGGAGATTATGTTGAAGAATAAAAATAATTTTGTAATTATGAATTCATTTTTTCATTGTTAGGTCGAGAACTTTTCAGACAACTCTCATATACTTACAATTAACCTCATCTTTTATTTTATCATATTTGTTACACATTCAGATGAGTCATAAAATTTACACATTTCATATCTGACTCATTTCATGGGTACTTTATAACCATGTGTTCCTTCGAACAGAATGAACAATGGAGCAACATGATATTGTGCCCTCCAACTGGAAAAGATCTGAGTTCAGTTCTCATCATAATGAAAGGTTTTTTTTTCCTTCCTGATTTCAATACAGCTGATCTCATGTGGAAGTAACAGGGTTTTTTTCTTCTAGAAACGGTGGTTTTTCATCCCACATACAAGCAAATCAGCCAAGAGAACACATGCAATTTATAGACAAATAACACTATCAGTGGTGGGCATTAAATGGCGTGTGCTGATATGATGATGGCAATAGTGTCGTGTAGTTGAAGATTAAGGAGGGGAGACAATGTGTTGTGCATAGTAGTGTGCCCTTGCACAATAAATCCTTGAGGGTGTCACATAATAATAATACAGTGGGTGATCGGTTAACGAACAGTTCGGACAACAAACACATGTTCTGATAACGAACACCTCACAGAACAAACACAAGAAGAAGCGACGCTGTGTGTAAGATTTGTAGAACTGTATTTAACTGGCATCTATGAACGGTTTCTGGAACAAGACTTTGACAGTTGTATACATAATCTTTTTGTGTGCTAATTGATTTCTGTTCTCTGAATTTTTGTAAGTGCTTTTCTGAACTTTTTATTTAAAAAAAAAAACTGATGATAATATGTATTATTGGGCCTAAAAAGAGTGGAGTATCAAGAACCATGCTCACCATAGAAACCAAGCAAGAGATAATAGCCAAGGTAGAGAGTGGGCAGAAGATGTTTGATGTTGCTAGGCAGTATGGCTTGAACAGGTCTATAGTAGGCACAATCTTAGCTAAGAAAGATATGATCAAGAAGACTCAAGCAGCTAAAGGAGTAACGAAAATCGCATCTGAGAAACGAAGATGTGCCATCCATGGAAAAAATGGAGAGATTGCTTTTAGTTTGGATAAAAGAAAGGGAAATGAAAAGAGATATAACTAGTAAGACTATCATTCAAAAGAAGGCTAGAGAAATTTTTGAAGAACTGAAGAAACAAACTCCACATTCGTCACATGAGGAGATAGACTTCAATGGTTGGTTTGCAAAGTTTAGAAGGAGATCTGGCATTAACACGTCCATTGACAATCACGCGATATCGCGTGATGCGAGTTCTCACCTCTTGGCTGATCACGCGTTATCGCGTTGACGTCGCTAACTAAATAAAAAAAATAAAAATAAATAAAAAATTGCCCACCACGCGAAATTCCAATTTTCAGCTTGGCAATGAACGAGATCACGCGATGCGAGTTCTCACCAAACGGCCGATCACGTGTTATCGCGTGGACTTTGCTAACTAAAAAAAATTTAAAAAAATTTGGCCACCACACAAAATTCCAATTTTCAGCTTGGCAATGAAAGTGTTAAACATGTGGTAATGCACGGTGAGTCTGCTAGTGCAGATAAAGAAGCTGAGAAGTTCTGTCTCAAATTTCAAGAATTCATTAAAAAAGAAGGATATTGTCCACAACAAATTTTCAATTGTGATGAAACTGGTTTATTTTGGAAGCGCATGCCGAACCGTACCTACATCACGAAAGATGAGAAAATTATTCCTGGGCGTAAACCCATGAAAGACCAATTGATGTTTCTTTTGGGAGCTAACGCTAGTGGTGATATGAAGCTTAAACCACTTGTCTATCACTCTGAAAACCCTAGAGCATTCAACAAAAATTCCATAATTAAAGAAAGACTGCCTGTGGAAATTGAATGAAAGGGCAATGGTCATGCAGGTTCTTTTCAAAGAATGGCTGTTTAAAGTTTGTGCCCCAAGCATCAAGGATTACCTTCAGACCAATGAATTGCTATTGAACAATGCACCAGGACACCCAAAAGACCTTGAAGATCATTTGCCTGAAGACTTTCCCTAGCTGACAGTTCAGTTTCTGCCTCCAAATACCACTTCGTTGGTTCAGCCAATCGATCAGGAAGTTACTGCAGGTTTCAAGAAATTGTACACTCGTGCGCTGTTTCATCGGTGTTTTGAAGCATGCCAGTTCTCCTCAACGATGACATTAAAAACGTTTTGGAAAGAAAAATTTGATATTCTTGAAGCTATCTGGCTCATTCAAAAGGCGTGGTCAGAAGTCACTCAACAACAGTTGAATTCTGCTTGGCGAAAGCTGTGTCCATCCTGCATTCAGGGAGACGGAGATGATGTCCATGAAATTGCTGATGAAATTGTGACAACTGCTAGAGATTTGGAATTGGAGGTGAATGAAGTTGACATTGAAGAACTCATAATAGAACATGAAAATGATCTGATGACAGAAGTACTCCAAAACTGTTGAATGAAGAACACCAAGAAACTCTGCGAGATGTGTTTTCTTCTGAAAAAGAGGAAGACAAAAGAGGACCAATGCCAACATCTGCTATTAAAGATCTTTTGAAGAAGTTGGATGATGTCAGAACAATGGTCTTAGAATGGCACCCAAATCAGGTTGAGGTCAATAGGCTTGAGAATCTCTACAACGACAATGCTATTAATCACTTCTGAAAAATCCTGAAGAAGAGAGAAAAGCAATTGACATTGGACAGATTCTGTAACGCCTCACAAACGGGAAAAAAAACATGACTGATGAAAATGCAAGACGGTGTATGTGTGTATTATTGTTATTATAAATAAACATAGTAAGAAATTATATAATTTTTTATTTATTTTTTTGCGTATCCAGAACGAATTAATCAAATTCCCATAAAAATCTATGGTAAATCTATGACCGGTTAACGAACAATTCGGGTAGAGAATATCGTCTTTGAACGGATTATGTTCGTTAACCGATCATCCTCTGTATATTTCTTGATTTCATCAATGTTTAATTAGGCTACCAGTTTGAGTATAAAGCAAGGATTGTTTTTAGCATTACTTTTTTAAGACAGGATTTTTTTTTCCCTGATTGCCCAGTGAAGAAAAGTGGCTTTTTTTTTTTGTCAAGGACTACTCTGATTCTTGAAATTGTATAACTGTTTGTGGATTACTCGGTTGCTCTAACCATATATGTGCATAGGATATTCCATGATGTACCTGTATATATAAAATATTAAAATAACCATAAAGCATTTATTTTTTAACATTTATGAAATATTAATATTGTTAGTATTATCAAAATTTTTCCAAAAGATGGTATCAATTTTGATTTAAAAAAAAAAAACTTCAAATAGCTATAGTTTATTTGGCATGGACTTTAGCAAAGGACTATTGCAATAGTCCACTGCTAAGGGGAAGGTAGTATAATTTTGATGCCCTTGTTATGTAAGATTTAGTTCATTCACAAACTTGGACCATAACTACACAAAATAAATAGGATGAAGGATATGGAAATGATGTTAGGAAGATATATATAGATAGAACACGTGGTTCTACCTTTATATATATATATATATATATATATATATATATATATATAAAAGTTAAAATCTACTGGTTTTCATAAATTAAGGAACAAAGAAAAATGACAACTGAAAGACTGTATGATGGATTTTTATGCAGCAGTTGAAAGCAGGATGATGTGAAAGACAAAATTTGAGAATAAAAAGTTGAATGACAAATGGATACATGAAGACACTATCCAAAAACAAAAGGTCAAAATGAGATTATCAGAGTCCTTTAATAAGGAATAGGGTCACTCCTCACTGCTCAAGTGTTTCATGCTGTTTATAATGGTGTCCAGGAGCTCGGTCATAACCATTGCTTCTGCATCGCTTTCCTAAGTCCTCAAAGTTTGGGAGCAGCAACAAATCTACCTAGAGCATCCTAGACATTCTCAATAAGATTAAGGTGAGGAGACCTGGACAAGCATTATCATCTTGTAGGATAAATGTATACCCTATTGCACCTGGATACAGATGAACATAAGTGTCCAGGAACTTGTCTTTCATGTTGCTACATTCATGGTTCCACTGGGAAGTGCATATAAGTCAATGTGTCCACACATTGAGAGGCTTTTCCAAACTATCACACTACCTCCACCAAAAGTGCCCCTTTCACAGATATTAGAGGAATGATAACAAGTCCCTGGTTCTCTCCAGATCAGAGCACACCTGGTAATCATAGTAGAGTAAATTGGGTCTTTAGATTTGGATCTTTATTGTTTACAGACTGACCCCATTGGTCCTGAATCCAGGTGACATGGAGCTTGGCTCAATTCAAATATTCTCTCCTGTGCTATGGGGGATAGGGGCATGCAAACTACCAGTTGTCTGGCATACAGACTACTTTTGTGAGGCCTTCTACACACAAACACACACAGTGGAAGCTGATATCAATGTTTCCGTAACTGATTTGGGTAGCACTCCTGTTTCAGTGAGCAGATAATTGGAGATATCAGTCATCAACTGTGGTCGGAATTGGTTCCACAGTTTGTGAACTACAAACGAATCACATGCCATCATCTGGGTACTTCTCCCTGACTTTGGGCATTCTCTAGTTTTATGATAACTCGCCATCTGAATTCATCAGTTAAATGAAATTTTGCAGTCATATCAAAGGATTTTGCTATCTTGAAATGTTTTGTTCTCACTCCAAAGTGCTTGCTTTTATGTCATGGTCTTTTGCATATACTGCTGACAAATATATGAAAAATTTATTTAAGTTATGAGTACAACTTCAAAGTTACCCTCTTAAGTAGTACTGTTAAAGCACTTCTGCTATCTTATATCTGTGATCACCCTAACAGCCTCATTCTCCTCTCAACAATACAAAATTTTTTGCGTATGCAGTATCTGCTACGTTTGACAGATGG
The DNA here is from genome assembly GCF_054136105.1 of Typopeltis vanoorti. Taxonomy (NCBI): domain Eukaryota; kingdom Metazoa; phylum Arthropoda; class Arachnida; order Uropygi; family Thelyphonidae; genus Typopeltis; species Typopeltis vanoorti. Next base: position 69,127,539 of record NC_143557.1, on the reverse strand, counting down.
GACTATCTAGAGAGATCCTTATCAAAGAACCTATAGTTGTTGCACAAACAAACTGAATAAGAATGCTGCAGGATATCAACATTGATGCTAAATAGTGTTCATCTGAACTGGCTATTCCTTTGACCAGGCTATATAATTTGAATCTCAGAACAGGGAAAATTCCACAGGTTTGTGGAAGAATGTATGGTAATCCCATTGCACTGGGGTGGCATGGAGACTGATGTATCCAACTATCGACCTATCAATATCAAGATCCTTTCTCAAACTATCCAGCCATCATTGTTTAGATCTCCCCTTACATGTTTTGACTGGTGGCTTAATCTACAGCACTTTCCTTCCCATATAGATTTTGTCTCACCACATAACATCACCAAACCACCTCAGTCTTGAGTCTCTAATCTTCTCAGATACTTGAGACCCCCCCCCCCCCCCGATCAGTGAGTTTTTGATCTTGTCCAATCTTGTTACACCACTTGCAAGCCTTGCCATTCTCATTTCAATTATGCTCATTCAGTTAATCTTTTCAGTTTATCCTCCTGACCCTGGTTATGCAGTTGTAATGCCTAGCTTAAACAATCCGTTTCTGCTCCCATGCATTAATGACATTTATTCCACTTGGCCTTCTTTTGTCATGGCACTGCTCCAAGGTGCCTTCTAAGTTTGTCATAATCACCAGCCTTGTAGTTCCCCATAAATCCTTTCTTGACTGAAAATTCCACATATTGAGCAACCTCCCAGGACAAGTCTGACTGGTCACTTTCCACGATCAGAAGTAGAGTTGTTACTGTAGTTGCAGATATATCTTATGATGCTATTACCAGATCCAATGCTCTCAATAATCTGGACCCCTCCATCATGTACTATTTCAGGTATGTCCCTTAGTAACTGTATAATTTCCATTTTGCCATGTGCCCTTTCTTCCTTCCAATCTATATTACATAGTTGAAGTCTCCCATGAGAATTGCTTGGGCGGCACAGTGTTAATTGGCAGATTAGCACAATTAACATTATGCTAATCAACTTCGCTCCACACATCTGTAAAATGCACACCATTCCTCCTACACAATCTCCTTTGCAATCATTGGCCTTATTTTCAACTCCTATCATACTGAGGCAGCAGACTCTCAATCTTTACTTTTTTACCCTTCCTTTTCGTTTTTTCAATAACTCGTTCACTTTTTCATCTGCAAACTTCAGGTTCATTACATCCTTTTTGTCTTCGCACCTGGGAAACATGCTCTCATCACTTTCTCATTAACTTACGCACTTTCCAGAGTGGGGGAAATTCATCGCTGGAAATTTAGTAAAAAAAATCAAAAAAAAAAAAATCAGCTAACGCCTTTTTATTCCCGTATATACGGGAGTAGGCGAGGCCATTTAGCCCTATCTAACTTTTGGAGACTGAGTGGGCAGTTCAATCTCCACTGGTACCCAATCAGAGACAGATGGCCCAAGCCTATCACTAATTAAGCGGTACGCAGTGAAGAGAGACGGCTCAAATGTGCCGCCATCTCGTGGTGACTAACCCTAACACAATATATTTAATGTCTGAAATAACGTGGGTTCTACGGTCGATTTTCTTGAGTTTACAGGACGAAAAACCCGAGTTTCCGGGAGGAAAAACCTGCTTGCCCGTGCCAGAGATCGACTAACTCGGGAACCGGTCGAAAAAAGGCTTAGAAAAATTTCCTCTAGTCGCCGACTAGACTCGAAACCAAGACTTCTTTCGTGCGGCCTAGCGCGATGGTGTGCAAACGCCACATCCACTGAGCTACACAGTCATAATAACCAATTATTTTTATGAGCACATTGTCTGTTCATGAGTTGAAAGGTTACGATAGATATGAGAGACCCATACTATCTACATAAGTCTTTCAGACAGTAGAGTTTCTCGTGCAATTATAACCCTGCCTTTGGGTAGTTTTATAAGTGATAATTTACGCATGTCCACTCACTCTTACGAATAGCCTATTTTCTACATACTACCCTATTATTTTTGATGGTTTCTTCTGTTTCTAGCTTTACCAACAGCTCTTGTGATGGCCAGTGCAAATAGGGCTATTTCGAGGTTTATTTTTTGGTGACAAACTTCCCAGGAGGGGGTGATCGTTTTAAAAGGTAAAATTTTTTTTTTTTGGTGGGGGGGGAATCACAGGAGTTCTATGTCTCGATAAGTATCAACTTGCCTCACTAATTTGTGCCGCATAGACAGTGAGCTATTATTAAAGTAGTAAAATTATCCTATGATATTAATGAATGTACGTGTGATGTGAAAAAAAAAAGTTTTAAATCGTAATTTATGTTATAATTTAACTAGTCGACTTCCCCCTCAGTCTCCAAAACTTAGATGGGACTAAAACGGCCTCGTAACTCCTTATACGCGAATAAAAGGTGTTAGTTTATTTATTTTTTAATCAGTGAAGTAAACTCTTCTTTAATGCCACTTCAATTTGCTTCAGTGCTACACAAGTTTCTTTTGAAGAGTACGGTGTCTTATTTCTAGCTATGGCTAGAGAGGAAGGTCTGCCCTAGGCTGCACTTTGAACATTTTTGAACTTTTGCAGTTGATTCTAAAATACAGTCTCGAGAACTCAGTTCCAACTATTGTAATACTACAGTGAATTTTCCTCACAGTTGCTGTAAGTGTTGCTAGTTGTGAAAGGAGTTTTTCTAAATAAAATTAAGAATCACCTACATTACTATGAAATAGACTTCGACAATGTCATCGACGATTTTGCTAACAGAAAAGCAAGAAAAATAACATTTTAGAATGTTGAAATTAAAGTTTTACTTCAAAAATAAATAGACACCAATTACGTTCTTAAAGGTAATTGGTGTCTATCTGTAAAAAGGTAAAGGGGCGGCAAAAGATCTAGCTACACCAATGGCTATGGCCACATAAATTATAAAGTTGGCAAGGGCTAAGAGATAGTAAAAAGATTCGTTTCACAACTTGGTATACGAAGATCAGTGTTCAATTGGACTGGTGAATTATTTAACTTTTGTGCAGTGTTTTGTCTACCGAATTCCATCTAAGAGATGAAATGAGGTTGATTTCACATCCCGATGTACGCAGAATCAACCAAGCAACCTCAGTATAACACAATAACTGGATGTAATAACTTTTTTAAAAATTCACTTTGTTGCATTAATATCCAATAATATTCCATTTTCTTACATAATTTCTGTGAGATTATATAATCGAATGAGAAAACTTTTACACATGAGCAAATTAAAATACTCGACACTATCAGATATTTAGAGACTCCATAGTTCAGCCACTTGGTTGGAAAGACCCGGGTTCGATTCCCGTCCAAGACGAGGAATCTGGTCTCTTTCGACTACAGGTGAGTTAGCAAGTCTCATATGAAGGTAGGGTTTTTTTTTTTCACCAGAAAACTGGTTTTTATACCCTCAGAATAGACAAACCCGCCTCGTGAACACGTGCATTGGCAGGCATAGGGCCAACCACCTTATCCTCGAGACGGTCGCAGCTGTGAAATTACGGTTAAAGAACCTCAAAGTTCGTGAAAAGCTTACGACAAGGCATCCGATATTTAAAAAGAATGACAACAATCTGGGAAAATTAAGAAATTTCTCTGTTGTGTACAGCACACATACTTCTATTTTCAAAAACAGGTTAAACTCATTTACGCAGAAGGTAATCGGTGTCTGTCTAAGCCGTTGAGTTCAAGAAAGGCAAATCTACAATTCATGACTCAGAGATACACAGGTATTGAAGTTTGGGGAATTTGATATAAATATTCAGCTTTTTATCGATTTCCAGCAAGTGCATTAATAGAGGAAAATTGTGCCAGTTAAGCTAATACAATTCGCGAGAATAAAGATGGAAAATTCAGATACGCAAGTTAAAATGCAAACTGACTTAACAGATTCATTTCCAATAGCTCAAGGATTAAAAAAAAAAAAAAAAAGAAGTAGACAATCTAGCTCAAATACATTTTAACTTTAGCTGTCGGAACACGTTCGTTGCCCGTAAATACTAAAGAACAAAGTCGTGGAAATTGTAGCATATTGTATAGCATAGCCATTGTATTTGAAACTAATACCATGTTGGGCCTACTTTAGCTCGAATTGCAGCAAGTATGCGGATTCCAATAATTCCAAAAGGTTTTGAATTGCACCTGCAACATTTCAGTCATTCACCAGACAGTCCTTTAACTGGCTCAGATTTTACACAAGATGACTTGACTCCTGGACGGACAGTGCCGCATTATGCTAACAGCTCGCATCTCACTATGACGTACAATGCTTGTGCGCGTAGCAATATGATAAGACGCTAGCAGCACTGTGGTAAACAGTGCTGCTAGCGTCTTTTGCCCTCCTAAGTGCTACAAGATGGATTTCTCTTATTTTTTTATACAAAATCAGAGAATTGTATAGGATTGTTTTTGGTAAAATTAAATATTAGAAGCAAATATAAATAAATTAATATATTTATCTCTCTATATATAGGGAATAGAAAGGCGTTAACTGATTTTTTTTAAAAAAAAAATAGCCTGTGTAGCAGTGGATGTGGCGTTTGCATACCACAGCGCTTGACCGCACGAAAGAAGACTTGGTTTCGAATCTAGTCGGCGACTAGAAGAAATTTTTCTGAGTCTTTTTTCAGCCTGTTCCCGTGTTAGTCAATCTCTGGCACAGGCAATGTTTTTTTCCCTCCCGGAAACTCCGGTTTTTCTTCCCATAAACTCAAGAAAATCAACCGTAGAACCCACATCATTTCAGATTAAATACGAGTGTTAGGGTTATGGACCACGAAATGGCGGCACTTGTTGAGCCGTCTTTCTTCACTGCTTGCTGTTTAATTAGTGAAAGTCTTGGTCCAGCTATCTGATAGGGTACCAGTGGAGATTGAACTGCCCACTCAGTCTCCAAAAGTTAGACTAAAACGGCCTCTCCTCCCTATATATAGGGAATAGAAAGGCGTTAAATGATTTTTTTTATATCGAGAAAAATTGGGGCCTAGGCACGAGCCTCTGCTGATTATATATTATTAGACACCTCTGGCAGAGGGCACAGTCTCCAACTTTAATCATTTACACCAACGCCATCTACCACCACCACCACTAGTATTTTCACAGACAATCAAACATCCATGCCCACGGTGGGATTATAACCCTCAGCCTTTTGGTTGAAAAGTGGATGCTCTAAACACTTGGCCAACCAGGCCGGCTATAATTATACTATAAGAAAACGATCTCTCTCGGAATGTTAGTAGATAGCAAGTTGAAGTTCAGGCACCATGTGTCATTTTGTCTCTTTACAAGATCCTGATAAGATCTCACTTGGACTACTGTGTGCAGGTCTCGTTTCTATAGTGATTTTAATACAATGCAGAGAGTGTGCAAAGAAGAGTTAAAAATGATATCAGGAGTGTGGAATACCGATTACGAAGACTGACTGAGAATTTATAGACTGCAGATACTAGCAAACAGGAGCAAGAGGGACGATATGATTGAGACTTACTTGCAAACTTCTGAACAGGTCACAGGATTTCAGTTGATGGAATTCTTCATTTTATGGAAGGTATGGAAAAGACAAGAGGTCATCCTTGGAAGCTAAGAATAAATGCCAGTAAGAAGGGGATGAGATCTAGATTTTTCTCATAAAATAGTGCGTGATTGAAATGGATTGCAATTGCATGTGCTGGTCAAGCAGTGTGAATGAATACAAGAACAAGTACGATAGTGCGTGCAGCATGTGGCCTCCCTCGATGAGTTCTTGACCCTTTGAAGGTCTGTTTCAATAATAATAGTAAAATATCCACAATATCTAGTATAATCAATTTAAAAAGTTGCAGGAAGCAGAACATTTTTCAAATGGAAAATGACAGTATTATCTAGGAGACAATTAATAGTAAAATTCATGTTAAAATATGAGGAAAACCAGAGCTACGTAGATATCGTTAGTCACGAAGTTGCATATTGCAATATCAAATCAAAACTGGAGAAGTAAGATTTTGGCAGATAGATGTTGAAAGCAACAAATCCAGCAGTTCGAGGCGCAATTTGGCTGACGTATGGGAAAAGATATAGGGTGTTTAAAATTATTGTGTCATTTTAGAAATCTGTAAATAGAACCATTAGACGAAATACCCTCAAATTTGATTAGTACCTTAATATATCATAGGGAAGAGATTTTGAGAATAAAAAAAACAGTTCATGAAATGACTGATAAGGGAAATATCGCGCTGTGATCGAGAAGAAAATAGTTAATTTGTATATCACGTAAGACGATATAAATGCAACACACTCATTCGGCTTGTGGGATGGATCTCACTCTACATGAACTTGCCTTCCTTGTGAAGTTTATATAGGAATTCGGGAAAATGCTGGCTATCCCTTAGCGAGTACAGACTCCTGAAAACTGTCCAAGAAGGTGCAGTGATACTAAATGCATTTCGACACATGGTTCGTTCATTTGAAGAGAGGCAGTTTCACAATCTAACCAGGAAGAAGGTGGATATCTGAAATTCTACAAATGACTGAAGATGTGGCAACTGCAGTTGTAAAGGAAATAGGAATGCTGTAAGTTCATGGACTGAACAAGCCGTACACAGCTTGGTGAACTTTGTGTAAAGCGTACCAGTGGTACACATAAACTGACCCATAGCAAGGGTTACGAACCGGAGATGCAGAGTAACGTTTGCGTTGATATTTCTGGCACAAAAACACGTGCAAAAATATTAACCCAGCCATAGACAATGCTGTATTAGTTATTGGTACTGAAAAAAAGCCAATACATTAAACGTGACCTAAATTGATTCATCCCCTTGTAGCATATCATCTCTGTGTGGTATGTTTTTCATATCACTGTTTTATGAAATGAGGAGGATTGGCCTTGGTACATCCCAAAGAGTGATCAAGTATTTTTTTTTCATGTTTGTGGAACGATAAACACTTAAAACTGCCGCATCTGGGCTACGGCCAATCTTTGGGAATTTCAAAAAGTTTCCTTACATTCGATAAAGGTCACAGCATTAATTGATAACATTACGATCAAGTCTTAACGGGACGCTTTTCTTCGAAGAAATCCATTGAACACTATATGTGGCCCTTTGTAGCTGCGCGTTATCGGCACGTGTTGAAGTAAGATGGAACACCTGGACACACAGGACATGAAATTCAACAAATATTGCATCAACATGTTACGGAAGATAGAATAATCAGCCACTCATTTTCTAAGAAATCGCTGCCACATTCACCAGAAACGAAACTAACTTTTGGCATTGGGTTTACCTCAAAAGCATGGTATATTGGAGCAAAGTTCCTCACGTCGAATCGAATTTGAAAAATAAAATCGCACATCATGTGCGAAACCTTTCGATAAATCAGTTGCGCTCAGCCAAAGACAATGCTGTATTAGCTATCGGCTGAAAAAAGCCAACACATTAAACGTGACCTCCATTGATTTACCCTCTTGCAGCATATCAACTCTGTTTGGCATGATTTTCATATCACTTTATAAAATGAGCGAAATAAATATCGAATGACTTCTTTCTGGTTGTGTGAAAGGAAGACAATCTTCACAGAACGTAGAAACAGAAGCATTTTGATTATTTTCTTTCACAAGGGTGTCTAGCTTTACAAGTAGGAATACAACATGGCTAAATTGTTGGCCTGATTGGTTAAATGCCCTGTTGGTAGTATGTTTTTGAATGTCCTTTAAGTTGAAATTTCTGTCATCGTATTCAGTGAACAGTATTGTTTCGAGAAAAAATATCTAATCTGATATTCGAAATAAAATAATAACGGTATAGTATAGTAGAATGCATTCATTTGCATTATACTACATTACGATGTGTAAAGATTGTGAATAATCAATTGTTCTTAAGATTTCTCATATCATACAGCTAAAGATTGGACAGTCACCTCTCAGAGGGTTTTTAATATTTGTTTATGTGTATTTGAAGCGTTGTACGCTTCCCACGACTAATACTTATGAAAACGATCTTCATATAGTTAGTACTAATTGAGATTAGTTCATTTCAGATGGATAATAATTATTTTGGGCTGATTACTGCTACTACGTTTTGCTCAATAACAAAGTTTTAATGTAATATCTTCTTCTTTCAAATACAATTAAAGTTAATTATTTTATAGTCGATGTGTTTTTATATATACGACATTGCTGTGGCTTTCAGAAAGCCAAGAACTCCTCGCAATCGACAGTTTGCAATTCGATTACCACCCTGAATAAGTACACCCTCTGTCCAAAAAGAAACCGAACTTTTCGAACATAGAAGAAACTAGTGGCGCCACCTGTTGTATCTTTTTCGAAAGTGGCAATCTTCATTAGTGTTGTGTCAACTGTTTGTGGCATTTGTTTCATTAGAAGCCGAGTTATAGTACCAAGAGTGACAGTGTGTTTTGACGAACGATCCGAAAACGAGTTTCGAACAGAGAGCTGCGATTGACTTTTGTGTTAAACTTGCTAAAAGTTTTACCAAAACGCATCAAATGCTTCAAAAAGCATACGGCGATGAATGCTTATCCCGCACTAAAGTTTACGAGTGTTTTAAGATATTTCAAAGTGGTCGTGAAACGCTTGAGGATGACGAAAATCCGGGCTGTCCAAAAACTGGACTGAGCGAAGTTAATATCCAAAAATTGCGTGATTTCATCAAAAAACCAGAAATCGTCCGTGGGATTGATTGAAGATGAATTGGGGATTTCAAAATCAACTATGTACAACATTTGGACCGAGAGTTTGGGCCTTCGTAAATTGAATTCACGATTTGTTCCCCCACAAGTTGACCGGCGACCAAAAATGTATCGAATTGAGCACTGGAAGGACCTCATTAAAACCGCTCGCAAGGACCTAAACTTCCTTGAAACGATCGTACTGTTGACGATACGTAGTGTATGATTATGATCCGGAAACAAAGCGCCAGAGTGTTAAGTGAAGACAATGCTGATTTGTTTCTACAATTACAAGGGCATTATCCACAAAGAATTCATTCCGCCTGGGCAAGTGGTCAATGGTGAGTTTTATCTCGAAGTTTTGAAGCGACGGATAGCGAGAATTCGTCGCGTACGGCATGAATATCGTGACGACTGACCATTCATCAAAACACACTGTCACTCTTGGCATTATAACTCGGCTTCTAATGAAACAATTATCATAAAAAGTTGATACAATACTAATGAAGGTTGCCGCTTTCGACAACAGAAAGATACCATAAGTGGCGCCATTAGTTTCTTCTATTTTCGAAAAGTTCGGTTTCTTTTTGAACAGAAGGTATATTAAAGGGTTGGAGTATTTTGAAAATTTTCACATTTCGACTAGAAAAAGAAATGTGAATCATCTACCGCTTTAGCATTTACAGCCTTGGTATAACTGTAATATCGATTTACAACCATTTGCGAATAGAATTTTTGTTCACAAAATTAGTCTTTATATAAAGTTGAGAATTGGGTAGACGTTCGTTGAAGAACAAAAATTTCATTATTTAAATTAAGGGGATATTAAATCCTACATTGTTTTAAAACGAATAAGAAACTCAAAGATTGGAATCAGAGAGTTTAATGCCGAATATAATAAACTATATAAAGGTATCGGCGATTACTAGCGTGAGCTAATGCAAGGAGTCCTAGTACGTAGTACAATCTCGAGCAACACCCAGCAAAGGTGGTAAAGTTCTGATCGCTATTCTTGGTATTTTCCATAATTTAAAAACATATTTCCTAGGAAATGGATGCTGTTATTACATTACATGGGAGGTCACTACCCAGACCAGTTTCAGTCTTTATTGAAGTTTCATCAGTGAGTAGCTAGACAAAGTTAATACCAAAGGGTATAGCGAAAAGAACTTATATACTCTGCCATATGAGTTGTCAAAAAGGTGCACCCATTAAGTTACTTAAATATAAAGAGCCAATAGGCTTCATTTCGGCGATATAAACATTATTTAAATTAAGGGATATTAAATCCCACATTGTTTTAAAACCGAATAAGAAACTCAAAGATTGGAATCAGAGTTTCATGCCGAATATAGTAAACTATAAAAGTATCGACGATAATTACCGTGAGCTAATGCAAGTAGTCCTAGTACGTAGTACAAAATTTCATATAAAAATGAACTTCATAAAAAAAAAATATTTCCTGAGTTTTATGTATTGGTAACATACTAAAATCCACACCTTTCGTTGCCCGCGGTCTTAATGATCGATTAATGAGTAATCATTTTAATATACGATTTCCTGAAGCATTGCTGCAAAATAATAGTCACACGATCCTTATGTGCTTTAAAGCTACTAACACTTTTTTTGTTATTTCGATATATAAATTCTACTTGGCATTTGTGTATATTCTGTAACGCAGAGTAATCTCTGATATTTAAAACATCGAGTAGGGGTTCCCCAAAATTCGAGATTGACTACATATATATATACTGTTCTAGGAAATGATAGTTATAATGGAAATACCCTTTTGAACAGAAATTTTAAAAATAAGCTCCATTTAAACCATATTAAATCAAAAAATAGTGTAAAAATAAAATTGATTTTGTTTTCGAAATCATGTAAAAAAACATTGTAAAAAGAGAAACAGCTGTATGTGTCTGTGTGTGTGTGTATATATATATATATATATATATATATATCACAGAGTCTCAAAATCAGAACAAATCAACCCGCTTGGCCAGCAGGGATGGCTGAGTAGTTAGTCATCATGAAGTCTTTCTGCCTACTCTCAGCATCATGTGCCTAATGGCACATGATGCTGCGAGTAGTTAGTAGATAAGTGGAAATTACGTTTGTATCCCTAGCGGTATGCTGCCCATAGAAAAATCGTTTCAAGTTCAATTCTAGTCGCTGATTAGGGAAAATCTCCGAGCTTTGCTTAGACCAGTTGCAGAATCATACAATCTCTAGCATTGGCAATAGGAACGACATCTTCCTCTCGGAAATCTTTGGTTTTTCTTCCTGTAAACACAAAAAGTCGACTATAGAACACACTGTTTCAGACAACAACAACACCTGATAGTGTTAAGAACTAAGCACTGGGAGATAGGTGCAATTGGCAGCGATACTCTCTTCTTGTGCTGTTAATTGATCAGAAATAGTCTTGTGCGAGCTATTGTGTAACGGTGGAGCTAGCTACCCACTACTGATCAAAAGTTAGGGCTGAATGGTTTCGCCTACTTCCTTTAGAAGTTAAAAGACTTTAGCGAATTTATTTATATTTATATTCCGAAATTTGCTTTAGAGATCAAATAGGAACTGTTAAGCCTTTTCAGGCTTAGAGCCACACTCCACCACTAAGTGCTGTGGTAGTCTGGCACTGAGTGATGAAATTTATTTCCCATTTAAAGACAATCACAAGAAACCATACCCATGGCACATTTTAAACTGCAGCTTGTTGGTTGGAGAGCGAATATGCAAACTATTTGGCCAACGAGGCTGGAAAATGCATATCTAAATGCACATTTGAATTCATGTATAAATAGGTAATTATATAATTAAGTTGCCTTACTTCAATAGATCACAAAATTCCTGTACATAAGATGAGAATAAAAAGGTGTTAGCTGATTTTTTTAAGAAGATTTTTCTTTTCTAGGTTCTCAATATTAAAGACTACACTTCCTTAATTTGCACGTCTCTTCATTATGTTTATTACATCCACCGATCTCTGGTTATCTAACCTTAGCCATTGTGGTTGATCAACAGCCCTTTTTGTGGAGGAACATCGTAATTGAAAACTACGAGCTGGAACAATGTGGCTTGCAACAACGTGTTGTCACAATTAAATACAATGTTCGTTTGTAAAGATCAAGTCCTAATTAAATGCAGTAACCTGGTTGAACATTTTAGATACCAAACACTGAAGCTTTTTACATTTCCCCAATCTCAATTGAACTACGGGATTACATGTATACCCTTTGGGGTTAAGGATTCTTACTGCTTGCCACAGTTATGTAATTTTTTCTGACATCGTTAGCAAATTTGTACAAAATGAAGTATGAATTTACTATTTTTTCTTTTGTTTTCTTGTGCATATATATTCCAATTTTATATATCTTGCAAAAAAAATAAAAATTTTCTAATGACGAACTTATCGATTTTTCGTTTTTTACTTTGTTCACAAAACCACTCTAGATCGATTTATATCAAAACTGTTTAAAAAAAATCAGCTAACGCCTTTTTGTTCCGTATAGGGAGTAGGTGAGGCTGTTTTTTTTTAGCCCTATCTAACTTTTGGAGACTGAGTGGGCAGTTCAATATCCACTGGTAGCCAATTAGGGATAGCTGGCCCAAGGCTATCACTAATTAATCGGCATGCAGTGAAAAAGGCGGCTAGTAAGTGCCGCCATCTGGTGGTCCTAACACAATATTTTTAATGTCTGGAAATAGTGTGGGTTCGACGGCAGATTTTCTTGAGTTTACGGGACGAAAAGCCTGAGTTTCCGGGAAGAAAAACCCGCTAGCCCGTGCCAGAGATTGGCTAACTCAGGAACCGGTCGAGAAAAGGCTTAGAAAAAGTTCCTCTAGTCGGCGACTAAATTCGAACACCTTTCGTCGTGCAGTCAAGCAAACGCCACTTCTACTGAGCTACACAGAAACTGTTTTATCCCTATACATTTTCCTTATGTATTTCATAATTCTGCAATCAGCAATTTTTATTGACTTCCTTATTTTTAAAGGAAAAAGATACATTTTCTTTTGTGTACACTGAGCAATTATTTTATTAGATGCAACTCATCTTTCTTATGATCCATCTCTTCATCCTATACAATAATGTCTCTGTTTACCGGGCGTATCTTTCAGCAGTTCCGAGGAGCTCCCGACATTTGCCTGATATTAAAAGGACTATGCTTTGTGGTGATGAAGGACAAAGATTCTCTTTTGTCTCACAAAGCAGAAAAACGTGCCAGGGAATGAACGCAACAATAGCAGACATAATGCATTACCCTAATTCCTTTAGCCACTTCAGCCATAATATAAACAAATTAGGTTAATACAGCAAGTCCTATACTTGCAACGACTTTATTACAGCTGTCTATAAATTCTAGATGAAGCAACTCAGGATGCATGGTAAGGTATTAAAAACATGGTAAGGTATTATAAACGTACTTTTAATAAAGTACGTTTTTATTGCCGTTTAGCATACTTTTTTGAGTTGAAAAAAAAGTACGAATTTCTATTAGCTGCATATTATACTCTAATAATAACGTAATCATTTTTGTAGCACGATAAATGGTAACGAAGGATCGTAAAAATGTTCAATTCCATGCGGGTTAACTCTACAATTCCGTAGTGTAATAGGAGGAGCATCTTAATTACATTAAAAACTATGAGCTGGGACAATGCGGCTTGCAAGAACGTGTTCCCACCTCTAAATACAACGTAATTCGGAAAAGATCGTCCTAATTAAGAGCAATTACCTCATGGTAATTCCTTTTAATTAGGACGATCTTAATTGAACATTTTCATGATCCTAAGTTAATATTTATCATGTTATAAAAAGGATCATGAAAATGTTCAATTTCATGCTCAGTCCACACTGTAATCGCATAGTGTAATAGGCAAACAGGACAAACTACTTTTGAGCACAGTATAATGCTCAGTAGCCTCCCTAGCTCAGTCATTATAGACGAAGTCCTTTGGTTGGAAACACCTTGGTTCAATCCCGTTTGACGTGGGTGGTCAATTAAGTTGAGATCTAATAAAGTCAATTAAGTTGAGGTCTAATAAAGTCAGAGAGCCATTGAAATATAGTATAATCATCATCATACAATTTTAAATATATAAGGATGATATTTTCCTTGTAGCATATGAATACCTCCATTCAGCCGCAATTCAGTGAGGTAATCAATGAGAAACTTGTCTAGTCTCTTTCGAAGAAAGGTGAGTTAACCGCTCTCAGACGTGAGTAGGTTTTTTTTTTTTTTTTCAAAAACTCGGGTTTTTCGTCCCCAGGAATAGGCAAACCGGCCACGGGAACATACATAACTACAGACATGGACACACCATCATCCTAGAGACGGTAACAGGAATAAGAAACCTTGACACCGTAAAAGGTAAAAGAGGAGGATTAAGAAAGAAGAAAATAACAATAATAGTCAGTGCTAGAGGTGTAGCTGCAAGTATCGTATAAACAGTCTTCTGGTGGTGTATTTATGCTTAATAATAATGTGCACAATGCATCAAATTGTTGGATACCTAGATACCATCTGGTCTATTGCCAATCATCTGATGGGCAATAATTTCGCTTACGTCAAATTCTGTCATTAATTCAGTACGAACGCAAAGAAGAAATAAAACAAGTATGAAAGGAAGAGCACCAGAATCACAATATTAAAAAGCTTAAAAATGGAAGAAGGTCCTGGCATGCTGAATATCGCATCTGTTCCCTTTGCTTCACTAATAGCAGCAGACAGCAATACATTTGCAGCAGCACGAAAGAACAGATGTTATAGATAATAAATCTGCATGTAGAGGTGAAAAGTGTCTTAACAACAATAATAACACACTCTATATTTTCTGATACAGATGTAGTAAAATCCCAATGACAGAGCTTATATTTCTCGTTCAAATTAATAACCAGCTGCATTCATTTTCTCACTGAATTGCAGCTGAATGGAGGTATTCATATGCTACAAGGAAAATATCATCCTTATATATTTAAAATCGTATGATGATGATTATACTATATTTCAATGGCTCTCTGACTTTATTAGATCTCAACTTAATTGAACTCCAGATTAAAGTTAAAACGTCAGGAATCACTTGCACTGCACTATGAGGTAACTGCTAATATGATTAATTCTTCATAGATCAGTATCTCTATAGAATGATTTTAATATTTTGTGAAGTCATTAAGCCAAGAAAGGAAGGAATTATTGTTAGGTGGGTGTTTTTATAACTTGACGGTTCAGAATCTGTGTGTGTGTGTGTGTGCGTGCACATACAACACTAAAAAAATAGGGTAACACCGTTTTTTTAGAAACATAACATGTACTATATTGTAATCACACATGGTCTATTCTTTTACATAAAGCAAATAGAGAGATCGAAATACCAACTCCTCTCCTTTTATGATATTAGAAGAACGATTGCACGAGAAAATACATAAGCGAGATTATTAGCCGATGGAGATGAATTCAGGCTGCCTGTATACCCTTGTGGATATGATTTTTATGCCATGATGCTAGGTCCCCCCCCCTCACTTTCCAAACGTTAGATAGGGTTAAAACAGCCTTTCCTACTCCCTATATAGAAATAAATAAAATAAAATAAATCAGCTAACGCCTTTTATTGATTTAAACGCAGAACGATACTGACTTGATGGGTGAAGCATAAATGCTTTTCATATTCCCCTCCATCTGAAAAGGAAAGTTCTTTGGGTGGAGAATTATTGAGCTTTAAGCTCGTCCTGAAAGGGCAGTGAGATTAGCTGTGTTCAGCTGAGCATACAATTGATTTGGGTCTCTTGTATTTCCAGAAATCTGCTTCATTATAGTCTAAAGCTTGCTTGATCAATGGGTTCGGATGATTAATTGTCTTGATGAAGAACTTTTCAGCTAGATCGTGAAGGAGAGATGTGATGTAAGGAATGTTGACTTCTCTGTGAATTTGAAAGTTTCTGATAAACCACGGGGCATCCAAACTCATTCTCAGACATTTGTTCTATATCCTCTGCAGCTTTTGAATATTTGTGTTCCAAGTATGACTCCATGCAAGAGATGTGTAAGTAATGACTGGGGGCGTATTATCATCTTGTATATGAGTAGTTTGTTCTGAGTATCGAATTACGTTTCCTGTATCGAGAATTACGCCGAGATATTTGACAGTATTTTGCCATGGGATTTTAACACCTAATAAATGTATATTGTTTTTTGATTTGAGACTTTTTTCTAGTGAACAGTATGGCTGAACTCTTCTGTGGGTTGGCTTGGATTCTCCAGTCCATCAACCATTTCTCTAGTGTGTGAATACTGTTTTGGAATCTTTTGATAGCTAGTTTGGGAGCTGAGAGGTCTTGCTAATAATGCAGTATCATCAGCACATAATGCAGTGATTGTTGAGCTTGGGTTTTGAGGGATATCAGCTATATAGATAGAAAACAGCAAGGGGGGGGGACAAGAGTGAGCCCTGCGGCACTCCCGCCAGAACCTTGCATCTGGTTGATACAGTTTCATTTATTTTGACTTGCATGTATCTGTCTCTGAGGTAAGAGTGAATTATTTTAACTAGATTAGTAGGCATATTGAATGTGATGAGCTTGTAGAGAAGACCCTGATGCCACACCTTATCAAAAGCTTTTGCAGCATCTAAAAAGACTGCAGCTGTATGAAGGTTCCGGTTGAAGCCTTCGGAGATGTATTCGATCAGCCTGTGGATCGGCTGAACGGTGGAGTGTTTTTTTCTAAATACAAATTGCTCATTTGGGATTATACCTAGTTTATCCGTTTGTAATTGAAGCCTAGTAAGGATTACTTTTTCTGCGATCTTTCCAAGGTTAGACAGAAGACTGATAGGTCTGTAGCTTTCAGGGAGTTGGGTGTTTTTTCCAATCTTTTTGATTGGTGTGACATCTGCTATCTTCCATGTTAAAGGGGAAATATTTGAGCCTCAGTATGGCATAAATTATGTTGACTAGATGTACAATGGCTTTTATAGGGAGTACTTTGATTATTTTGTTTGTAATTCCATCTGAACCTGGAGCTTTATTGTTGTTCAGGTGGGTTATAATATTTATAACTTCTGTTGGAGAAGTGGGTGTGAGAGGTTCTAAGTCATCTTTTTGTTGTGTTATGGCCTGCCTGACTTGGCAGTGAATCTTGTAGATGAGATTGATGTTCAAATTTTCATAAGTGGATCTGCATTGAGTTTCCAAGCTGTCAGCCAGAGCCTCTGCCTTTTCCTTGTCAGTATGGGCTATTCCTTTCGTGGTCTGAATTGGGGGTAAAAACGTCTTTTAGTGCGGTAGGTTCTCAGAAACTTCCAAACGGAGTTGTCTTCTGGGTTTAATTTCGTTAGCTTAGATTCCCATTCTTGGTTTCAATGTTTTTGGAGCGCTTCTCGGACTTGTCTGTTTAATTTATTCAAATTTGTTTTATCTTGAGGGGCTCTTGTGTTATGATACCTCTTTCTGGTTTTGTTTTTCAGTCTGATTAAATCCATGATTTTCTCGGGGATCCGACCACTTGGGTGAAAGACTGTAATTTGGGTAATTGACTTTATTGCATTTTTGATTGGACTGGAAAGGTTGTTTGCAGCCAATTCTATCTCCTCTTTAGTGTGAATAGCAGGGACTGGGCCAATGTGATCAGGTAGGATTCTGGAGCGTTGTCCCAAGATATGAAAGAGTGGGGAGGGGAGAATTGTTCTTGTGTACCGAGTTGAAGCAGAATAGGGTTGTGATCGAACGAAAGTTCATTTATTGTTTCCAGCTGATATTGGTATCTCATGTTTTTGAGGACGACTATGTGAAGTACATCTGAATTTCCAGTTGAGCTGAGATGGGTGGGCTTCGTGGGTCCAGTTACAGCAATAGACTGTTGCGTTGAGTAACGGTTTAGAGTTCGACCTTTGTCGTTAATTGTGGAGATATGCTAGGCTGTATGTTTGGCATTAAAGTCACCAGCAATGATGATGGAGCCTGTGAAGCCGAGAATGGTGTCTGTGTCAAATACCAGTAATGGAATGCTGGGTGAATTATATACAGCATAGATTTTGATACTGCCAGCATTGTTGGTATGAACTTCAATGCCTGTTATCTCTAGGTTATTGGTTTGTAGATTGGTCAGAACATTGTGACTTAGGTAGTTTTTAATGTATGTAGCTGTTTCTCCTCCGCTGCTGGTGAGTCTATCTGTTTTGTACATAATATAGTTCCGTAATTTGAAGTTATTAGCTGGCCTGAGATGTGTTTCATTTACCAGTATTATGTCAGGATTGTGTCTGTGAGAGAACTCTTGTAGTTCTACGATTTTGTTATTAAGTCTATTGGCGTTCCAAGCAGTGATCATGAGAGAGTTGGGATGGAATTTTCTTTTATTCATTATTGGAGGCTGTCAAAATCGAGTGGGTACCTTGTAGGAATCTTTTCGTGGCGGACGGCGAAGGATATCTCATACCGAATTCTTGTAACATGGTAGCTAGTGAGGAAGTTAGTACTGATGTTAGATTTGAGCTTGTATGATCATGAGATGGAGCAGCCTTTGTTCGTGCTGCCTCTGCATAAGTTTTAGGCATTTGTTTCCTTTCTTGAGTTGTCAAGCTGGAAATAATTCGGACCGTGGTGTGACTTGCACGGCTGTCTTGAGCATCGCTGAAATGTGTTGGAAGGGTAGTCTTTGATGACCCTCGGTTATTTGGGTGTGTGTAATGCATCCCGTGTAGTTAGCGGGTTAGGTCCTCCACAATTGGCGCATTTAGCTGGAGTGGATCTTGGTTTTGTACACATGACGGTCTGGTGGCCTTCGTCGCATTTTAAACACCTGTAATTTGCCTTGAAAAGTTTTTGGGTATGGCCAAACCTTTGACACCTATGGCACTGCCCAGCTGTCCACTTTTACCTTAGTGGTTCAGTAGAAATTCTGAAGCCACAGATCATTGTCAGTCATATATCTCTTTCTGTGTCCTTATCAATTTCTACGAGTACCAGTGGCATTGGCCATTTATCTGCCCTGAGCATCGTGCTCACTTTCACTGGCGTTAGACTCCGACTCATAAGATCAGCAGTGATTACTTCACAGGTGACACCTTCCATTACCCTGTGAAGTACTATTTTGAGATTTTTTTCACTGGGTAAAGCAAAAGTGTGATATGGTAGGCTTTTGTTATCCATTAACCTTGTCAGCTGGCTGTAGTCAGTGACTGAGGCTGGCTGGATTTTGATTCCTTCATCTTGATTTTTAGCCCAGGAATATGGGATTTTATGTTCCCTAAGGGCTGATTTGACAGTGGTCCATTTGTCCTTGTCCCTTAGAATAACAGGTGGAACCTTTTCGGTGTTCCTAGGGACATCTGATGTTTGTATGTCTTCATCCATCTGTTCTTCTATTGTTCTTCTTCTTTTGTTAGAGTGCTCCCCTTGAGAGATGTTTTGACAGGGGGATTTTGATGACAGCGCAACAATTAATTCATCTTGTGAAATCTCATTCTCCTCCTCCTCTCTATCCTGATTATTAGAGTGAATACATTGTTTTATAAATCCTGACCAGTGAGATTCTAACTTGCCTATTATGAGTTTCAGTACCTCTAGGGACTGCTCCTTATTAAGGATCTGGATCTGTTCTTTGATGTTTTCCATGTCAAATTGGCGATTTCCTGCCAGCAGAAATTGGTTGATACCAGTATAAATAATACCACAGGGCTAGAGGCCTGCCAGATAAGTATCCTATAGTCCTAGATGGACTACGCAAGTAAATCCTGCAAATATATGTATCTGAAATAGATGAGCTGACAATGGCGATTCTAACGGCTATTAGGCCTAACGAATCGCCCTCGTTGCAATTACAGTCCACTTACCTGTGCTGCTGTTCTAAAATAAGGTATAATCCGTAATTTAATAACTTTAATCACGTCTCTGCTAGTTAATTTATCAGCTACACTATAAAACCAGAGTTTCTTATATTTGATTAATACGTTCTACCGAGAAGAAAATCCACAACCAATTTCTGCTGGCAGGAAATAGCCACTTTGTGGAGTAGGCGAGGCCTTTATACCCTATCTAGCTTTTGGATTCTGAGTGGGAAGTTCAATCTCCACTGGAAGCCAATCAGAGAAAGCTGGCTCATGTCTATCACTAATTACAACAGCCACTGATGAAGAGTGGTTGAAGAAGAGTTGGTACCTAATCCTAACAACATATGTTACTGTCTGAAATAATGTGGGTACTATGTTCAATTTTCTTTTCTTAAGTTTAGGGATAAAAAAAACCGAGTTTCCGAAAAAACCCACGGGCAAGTGGGTTTTTCGGAGATCGACTAACTCGGGAATCGGTCGAAGAAAGGCTTAGAAAAAGTTCCTCCAGTCGACGACTAGACTTCAACTTAAGTCTGATTTCGAGCGACCAAGCACTGAGGACGCAAGTGCCACTTCCACTGATTTTCTTTTTTAACTTTTGACAGTAATATCATCCAGCGAATTCTCCTTATCTTGCAATTGATTTAATTTTTTTAATTGTCGTTTTTTGAAAGAGGTCGATATGTAAACAGTCTCGAAAAATAAAACACTGAGCTTAATATATTAAGATGGTAATATTTAAAGCTGGTTATGTTAGCAGAAAAAAGTGCTTAACTTCAATATAAAAAAAAAAAGCGGTCAACAGATGCACCCAGTGTGTCATCAATAATTAACTAAACAAAAATCAGCAAATCAGCTAACGCCTTTTTAATCGCGTACAGGGAGTAGGCGAGGCCATTTAGCCCTATGTAACTTTTGGAGACTGAGTGGGCAGTTTAAACTCCAGTGGCAGCCAATTAGAGATAGCTAGCCCAAGGCTATCACTAATTAAGTGGCACTCAGTGAATAGAGACGGCTCAACAAGTGCAGCCATCTCGTAATCCCTAACATAATATATTTAATTTCTGAAATAATGTGGGTTCTACGGTCGATTTTCTTGAGTTTACGGGACAAAAATCCGAGTTTCCCGGAGTAAAAACACGCTTGTCAGTGCCAGAGGTCGAGTAACTCGGGAAGCGGTCGAAAAAAAGGCTTAGAAAAATTTCTTCTAGTCGACGACTAGATCGAAACAAAGTCTTCCTCCGTGGCATCAAGCGCCGTGGCGTGCAAACGCCACATCCACTGAGCTACACAGGCTCCTTAATAATTAACTAAATAATTTATTAAAATCATTAAAAAATAAACAAGCTTGTGTAGTTCAGTATACCACTTGGTATTACAGGTATGATTATATGTATAAAAGAAGACAGTGAAAATATCGTGATAAAGTTCCATCAATACCTTTAAGGTGCAATGAGGATCTGAATCCTTTTAGAAAAAGATTTTATGTAAAAAGATATCAATGCAGAAATCCTAACGGATTTACTTCCCATCAAACTAATCAAGTCAATCAGCTAGATAGCTGAAGTAGAGAACTTTATATGTGTACATGTTGCGTGTCTGAGAAGAAACAAGAACAACAACAATAATAATAATCAGCGTGCCTTTATTTTCTTATAGAGGTAGGTAGGCCTTTTAACCCTGTTCAGCATTTGGAGACTGTGTGGGCAGTTCAATCTCCATCACTAGTCAGTCAGAGATAGCTGGCCCATGACTATCACTAAGTATAAGCAGCACATGTTTGCCGGTATGAAGATACGGGCAAACATTTGCTTCCATCTCTTGGGTACTAATGAAATCCGGATATCGATTTTCTTGAGTTTACTAGACGAAAAACTCGAGTTTCTGAGAAAAAAAAACCCTGCTTGCCCATAACAGTAATCTACCAACTCGGGAACCGGTAGAAGAAATGCTTAGAAAAAGGTACTCTACTCTGCGATTAGACTTGATTTGAAGTCTATCTACGGGAGGCCTAGCGTAAAGAATGCAAGTGCCACTTCCACTAAGCTACAGAGGCCTCAGAGAGAGAGAGAGAGAGAGAGAGAGAGAGAGAGAAAATCTCTAGAAAAAATAATTGAAATCAGTCACAATACAATATACGGAATACTGAATGAAAATTAATAACTCATAATGTGTAATTTTAGAGCCTGTTTAGCTCAGTGAATGTGGCGTTTGCACACCATGGCGCTTGACCGTACGATGGAAGACTTTGTTTAGAAACTAGTCGTTGACTAGAGGAAATTATTCTAAGCCTTTTTTCGACCGGTTCCCGAGTTAGTCGATATCTGGCAATGGCAAGGAGTTTTTTCTCCCGGAAACTCGGGTTTTTGTCCCGTAACTCAAGAAAATCAAGACCCAAATTATTTTACACATTTGTGTTAGGGATGAAATGGCGGCACTTGTTGAGTGCTGCCATCTGATTAATTAATATCACTAATTAAGTGGCACACAGTCTTCACTGTGTGCCACTTAATTAGTGATAACCTTGGGACAGCTATCTCTGATTGGCTGCAAGTGGAGATTGAACTGCCCACTCAGTCTCAAAAGTTAGATAGGGCTAAACCGCCTCGCCTACTCCCTATATGGGAAGAAAAAGGCGTTAGCTGATTTTGGGTTTGATTTTATTATATATTTTATTATTAATACTATATCTAGTATTAATAATAGTAAAACAAATCGAATAAGTGTACAAAACTGATGGTAGCTAAAAACGTAATTATTGTTATATAACTAATAAGAAGAGGCCTGTGTAGCTCAGTGGAAATGGTGATTGCATCCTCTACGCTTGGTTGCTGGAAGTTTAAGTTCAAGTCTAGTCACCAACTGGAGGAACTTTTTCTAAGACTTACTTCGACCGATTCTCGAGTTAGTCTATCTCTGGCACGGGCAAGTGGGTTTTTTCCTCCCGGAAACTCCGGTTTTTCATCCCGTAAACTCAAGAAAATCGACCGTAGAACCCACATTATTTCAGACAGTAACATATCTTGTTAGAGTTAGGTACCCAGAGATGGCAGCACTTATTTGTCAGCCTCTTTATCGGTGGCTGCTATAATTAGTGACAGACATGGGCCAACTATCTCTGATTTGCTACCGGTGGAGATTGAACTGCCCACTCAGTCTCCAAAAGCTAGATTGGGTATAAAGCCCTCGCGTACTCCCTATAAGGGAATAAAAAGGCGTTAGCTGATTTATTGATTTATTTATAACTAAAAAAATAGCTGCTATTTATTCCCTTATAGGGTTTAGGTGACGCCTTTTAACCCTGTGTAACTTTTGGAGGACTTAGTGAGAAGTTTAATTTCCATGGTAGCTACTCAGAGATACCAGCCCAAAACTATCAATAATTATAAGCGGCAACCAATGTACTAAGCACCTCTGTAGCTCAGTGGATGTGTTGTGTGCGGTTTATGGCACTAGACCTCCTGAAAAAAGATTGTCGTAAGTTCTATTTTGCATTTTGCAATTGCTACTGTTTATGCAGCATTTCCATAACTTGAGTAAAACATTAAACTTCTTTCAGCTTACACACTTCATCTGTTGAGAGGTGAAACACTATCTTAATCTATTGCTGTTTAATGAATAACAATAAAACCTTTGAAAAAGAGTTCTAATAATAACATTGCACAGCTAAAGTTTCATCTTTATACTAAATTGTGCAATGTTATTTTTTCGTAAAGTATGTTGATATGCATTGTTAAATACTTTCCTTAGCAGTCAATTTAATCTTAGAAACTAAGTCAGCCTGAGTTCAAAAGTCTTTAAAGATATATATATATATATATATATATCTTTAAATATATATATATATATATATATATATATATATATATATATATATATATATATATATATATATATATATATATATATATATATATATATATATATATATATATATATATATATATATATATATATTCTTCTTCTCCTTTTCCTGTATGAGATTCAAATTTACAAATAGGGTAATCATTGTTAGGTACAACTGCAGAACCGTTTGTCACACTATCCGACTTTGCATTATGAGCTAGTTAATTATCTCCCTCACAATATCATTATCATATGTAAAAAGCAATGGCTCAAGAATAAAATCAGATCACTTTTCTTATCATTAATTGAATGTATTTTCACCTGCTATTATGAATATAACAACTTTGGTTCGCATTTAGAGCCTGTGTAGTTCAATAGAAGTGGCGTTTGCCCTACATGGTACATTTTCCCATGGATTCGCTAAATCGAACATTGAACTGCTGGATTTGTTGCTTTCGATCCTATCTGCCAAAATCTGACTTCTCCAGTTTTAATAATGCAAGATGGGTTGACAAGAACTGGTGCTTTCAAACCGATCTGGCTGCTGACCCATGTAGCTTGTGTAGTTCAGTGGAAGTGGTGTTTGCACTGCACAGGGATTGACCACAAGACGGAAGAATTGTGTTTGAATCTAGTTACCGACTTGAGTATCATATTCTAAGTATTTTTTTGACTAGTTCTCGCATTATTGTATCTCTGGCACAGGCAAGCGAATTTTTTTCTCCCAGAAACTCGCGTTTTTCGTGACGTAAACTAAAAAAATCGACTGTCGAACCGACACTGTTTGCAGATATTAGAAATGTGTAAGGTGAAGGACCACAAGATGGATAGCACTTGTTAGCCGTCTCTTCACTATACGCCGATGAAATTAGTGACAGCTTTAGGCCAGCTGTCTCTGATTGGCTACAAGTGGAGATTGAACTGTCTACTCAGTCTCCAAACGTTTTAATATGAAGTCGAATCAATCTAAAGTATTAATAATTTTCAGAAGAAACTTGTAATTGTAACCCATCCCCCGCCGAAGTTGGCTCACTGAATGATTGCTTCCAATAATATACTAGTTAGAATTAGGAAAAGAAAATAGTGAAATTCATTTG
Organism: Typopeltis vanoorti; assembly: GCF_054136105.1. Lineage (NCBI taxonomy): Eukaryota > Metazoa > Arthropoda > Arachnida > Uropygi > Thelyphonidae > Typopeltis > Typopeltis vanoorti. The sequence goes on along the minus strand of NC_143557.1, from coordinate 69,103,097 downwards.
CTGGATGGTGTGTCTCCTTTTGTCTATTACTACACATACTGCTCACCGAATTAGAAACTTTTATTTAGTACCGCGTTGGATATCCATTAGCCCGAATTACAGCAAACATATGCAGTTTGGCATATATTCCACAAGATGTTATATCAGGCTTTCACCAGATAGTCTTTCAACTGGCTCAGATTTTATGGAAGAGCACTTTGCTCCTCGCTCTGTTTTTGTAACATGTCCCATACATTCTTAATGTGATTCATATCAGGCCTTATGGTTGTCAAGGAAAATGGTGGAAGTCGTTGTCATGCTCCCTGAACCATTCTTGTGCGAGGTCCACAAAACTTTCACCTTTTGGATAAAAACTCAACATTTCAGGATGGACGTCATCATCAACGATGTCGAAATATAGCTTGGAGGACATCGACCTTCCAGCAATATCAGGAGAACGGTTGGATACTAACAGACCATGCCCCACACCATGACATCACCTCCAAATCTTGATTTGTGTTTACAAGACATTTGGGTTCGTTTGTTTTATGGGACTCCCTCAGAAATCATTGGTTTCCACGTATGCATACGACTGCCTATACTGATCTTTTTCAATTTCCTGTGAACTGATCAATCAGATATGGGTGGGGAACAGTCTTCATTAAATGGTTCAGTCAATTGCTGCATACAGGAAGTTCTGTTTATTCATATTAACCTTCTCAGACAACTGCGATCTCGTTTCTGACGGACTGTCTTAGGACCACAGTTACGCCTCTTATATAAGCAAAGTGAGTTATTTTTTCACTGATTAAACTCCACAGGTATCTCACGTTTTGAGAAACCAGCCAACTATGCTGTTTTTAAAATCATGGCTCCAGCCAGACTATCACCTACAATAAGCCATTTTACGAACTCCGAAAGCTTTCTTTTGTTTTTCCTATTATGTTCCACGCTATTCATGATTACTGATTTGCAGCGTTCTTAATTAGACGTCTTGAACACTTTGTGACCATACATTTTGCATGAATGCTGCATAAGTGACATTGACGTTCATCTGCATAAAGGTTCTTATTCAATGGATGGTATGTTTACCATGCGTTCATCTTCCAGGATTTGGATCCTTAAATGCTAGGATACATACTCACTCCTTTGTAGAATTAGAACTTCTTATAAAAAGCTATGTTACTTTTTATTCGGAAAATTAGGCAACTGGTAACTTCCCTTAAGAAATATTTATGATGGGACTGTACTCCAGGAAATTGATGAGGTTAAGAACTTGGGGCTCTTGGTGCATAAATAGTTGAAGTTCAGAGGGCATATAGCTGTGGTGTCCAAGATTTGCCGGCTTGATTGGCCGAGTGGCTAGTGTATCCGCTCTACAGCCAAAAGGTTGTGTGTTCGAATCCCGCCGTGGGCATGGATGTTTGTGATTGTCTGTGAAATCACTAATGGTGGTAGGCGGGCCAGGCTGGTCGAGTGGTTAACATATCCACTCTCCAGCCAAAAGGCTGCGGTTTCGAATCCCACCGTGGGCATGGATGTTTGTGATTGTCTGTGGAAAAACTAGTGGCTGTGGTTGGCGGCAGATAGCGTTAGTGTAATTGCGGTTAGTTGAGTGGGTGGTGGAGAGAGCTGTAGAACAGGTGCCCTCCCTCGATGAGTCTGTGGACTCCCTGGAGGTGTCACATAATATTAATAATAATAGCTCATAGAAATTATTCGTCTTTATAAGGCGTTGATATGTTGTGTATGGATCACTAGGCACAGGTCTGGATTCCTGGATAGCTTGGAAATGAGGAAGTGTTAGAAAATTCAGAGAACATGCGCTGCCTATCTCGTAGGCGAGTGACCAAGTTGGCGAATTGTCTGAGGAATTTTCCGTATATTGAGGAAGTAGTAGAAAGTTGTAGAAACAGAAGTTTGTTTTTAGGTGGAGAGGCGGGAATATGATAGAAATAATTAAGTTTATAAAAAGATTTTATAGGAATATTTCAGAGGAAACATTTCACTTGTTGGCTAGTGGGGAAAGAACAAGAGGTCATCCCTGGAAATTAAGAAAGGGTGTGGTTAACAAGGGTGTGATGGAATGCGCTGCCTGACTGAGTTGTGAATGCTTTGTCTGTGAAGGAGTTCAAGAAGAGCTATGATAGATACTGTAAGTCTGTGGATAGTATGGGTTTCACGCGATGAGTCTTCTGACTCCATGGAGATACTCGTATAATAATAATAATAATGATATCCTGAATAGGAATGTTGGGCATGAACATATCTTGAGTTCAATCAATGTGATTTTGTGTAAGTAATTAACATTAGTTATTACTTGTATACAATAATTTAACTGCAAAATTTTAATAATGGTAAGGCAGTAACTTTTCAACCCCATTAATTACCTAAGAGATAATATTTTAAATGAATTTAACAGTTCTCATCTATTTAATTTCAATTTATGTCTAATTGTCAGTCTTTGAAAGGTAGGTGGCGCTATAAAATTATTATTCATTAACTAGGTGGCAGCACACTATGAGGGCGAAAAATGGCTTCGACGTCAGAACAGGTTGTATGCACTCCGACTTTTGTGTTCCCAGCAGCATTTCCTGGTATTGTTTTTTCCTTTATTGCAATTAATTTATCATTTGGGTTGATTTTAATAGGTGCTATGTGTGATAATGTGAATTTTGAAGAGGTATTATGGCTTCTACTAGAGAACCTCTTTGTTTCTTACCCTTGGTCCCCTGCTGTGCCCATAGTTCATCGTTTGTAGTGCTTGTTTCCCTAGGCGCGAGAGCTTACTATGACGTATGACCAATGGACGCGTCCGACAGCCCTCAGTGTCCTACTGGTCATTTGTGAACGCTATCTGTGAAGGGGAAAATGGGGGAGAATGGAGAACTTCAGTTATAATGTTGAATTAAATGGCTTCGAATTCAGAGGTTTGACCTATTGCATCGTCTTCACTTACGATTCATTTATATAGTCAAAATTTTCACCATAAGTAGCATTAAATGCGCTTATCTGAAGTTTTGATTGAATTTATTATTATTTCGCAAGTTGATGTTATTTTTAGTTTATATAAAAGCGGTCAACAGACGCACCCAGTAGATTGTAATGAGTTTTTCTTTCAACGGAGAGCTAATCCTTGCTTATTACTGACGACTGTGACGAAAATCATTTGCCGTTTCACTGCATTAGGGATTTTGAATATTTTACACTTCATTGCAGTTCTTGACTATGTATATTAATTCGGTTGTGTTGGGAAAAATCACTGCCTGTTAATGTTTTTATATGATTACCCTCTTGGCATAAATACAAATATGATATCTCCTAGACGTGAAATCTTTTGGCGAAGTTATGTTCAACAGCAGAACTTGTGTACATATAAGGAACATGGATGGTACAGGAGGAAGCTCAGTCAATATTGATATTTAATCATACCCCCCCCGTGCACGCACGCACGCACACACACATATACTATAAAAGCACTTGTGCCAAGGAAAAGAAGTTAAGGAGAAGGCAGGAATCTGTGTTTTTTGAACAACTGGAGATTCAGAGGTCTTTGGAAAGCTTGGTTGACATATGAAAATGTATTGACCTTTAGTATAAGCAATTTTACAAATAATATTTAAAGAGACCAATTTCGCATGCTTTAGTTTTGATTAAATGCAGATGAGAAACATCTAAACAGTATTATTTCATGGACAGTAGACCTTAGTTTGCCAGGCCCACACACACGGCATGACACTTACTGACCTTTCATCTGTGAGTCAGATATTAAAAAAAAAGTCCATTGAATAAGTATAGTTATGATGACAGCCAGTAATATTATATTTGGCTAATTCAGAGTACATTTAGTTTTACATTAAGATTTAAAATAATCCAAATATGGTGAGATTTGTTAAACTCTTTTATAAATTTTTCTGAAACAGATAAACAAACAATACATTTCAAATGTATAATTCAAACCTTTAATTAAAAAAATTATATATGTATGACGAAACATTAGTCATTTGAAAAAAAATTAAAAACAGGCAACTATAAATTCGAGGTTGGGAAAAAAAAATAGAAAAAGTTCTATTTATTTCTAAAAGGGTACAGCTAGTTGTTTCTTGCTAGATGACTTCATTAAGTGCATAACATAGAAGTGATTCCTTACAGGTGTATCAATCCAAAGATTATATATATAATCTTCTCAGGTGCATCAGTCCAAAGATTATATATATAATCTCAGGTGCATCAGTCTGAAGACTACTTAGTGGTGACAGTACATTGTAATGTCCTATCCTGTACCTTCCTTTTTACTTTTCCTTAGCTGCAGTTATAATTATTATTACATAAGACCTAGAAGGAGTCAAGGACTTATCAACGGAGATTATATAACACCCACACCAGCTGTCATACCTTTTTTTAAACTCATTCACACTCGCTTGACTAATGTCTTCAACAGATAAACTGGTCCACTTACTCACTGCTCTGCAGTAGACAAATCTGGCTCTCATCCGTTTCTTAACCACACACAAATTTATCTTCCATAGATGACTTGTCCTTTTCCTGCCATCCATATAATGAAAATTTTCATCAGTCAATAATCTATAACAGGCTTGTCCAAAGCACTGCCCGTGGGCCGTATCCAGCCTGCAGTGCAATTTTGTGCGGCCCACCTGTAGGTTTTGATTTTCACGAGCGAAAAAATAAAATAATCTGAATCAATTGCGTATTAGATATTTAATTGTATCACTAATTGATAATCTTGATGTTGGCAATTTTATTTGTTGTTTTTACATCGTTACTGTATGCCCACAGATGCAAGACATTTCGACACTTCTGCGCATGTCAGAAGAAGGAAAATCCATTCCGGTAATCAGTCTGTAATGTGGAATGAGTTATTTATTATTACATGTCGGGAAAATTAACTTCTCTTTTATGAATATTGTAGTTTATAAAGTGCTAACTGTTTTACTTGTATAACAGGTGGAAAATTTTATGTATAAAGCATGTGATTTCACATGTTGGTGACCAACCTGTACATTGCCTTATTTCTTTCTCCCCTTCAACATGAATTGACCTTCTTGGCACCGAGCCAACTGAGTTCTCGTATCTGTGGTTGAACAGTACATACCCACGTGTTTTTCAAATATTAGATTTGTCAAAGAAGCATTCTTATACTGTTTTGTTCCAACATGCATGTTTTGGGCACTCACAAATATGAGCTTGCAATTAGTGTTGTTCATTTGTTCAGCTGTCGAGGTTGTGTTGCTGCTGCTGCTCACTAAATTACTAGATTATGCATTGTGATGCAGCCCTCAGATAAATATTTTTTTGTAATGCGGCCCTCGGATTACCTAAGGTTGGGTAGCCCTGATCTATAACACCCTTTCAGAAGTTTAGAGACCTCTGTCACATTATTTCTCTTTCTCCTATCAACCAGTATCTACATTTTACACACTCACAATCTGTCCTCATGATCTACATTTCATAATACTGCTATCTCTATTACTCTTCTTTGTACCATTTCTACAGCTTCTTTATCTCCTCTCAACCCAGGAGACGAAATCTGCTCAGTAGTGGTGTGGGGTGCCTTTCAAAGAGGCAAAGTTACCATGTCCTTACATATCAGTGTTTGTTTCAGTATCAAGATTATTTTCTTAGTTGTATATTTGCAGTTTTTACAGTGTACCTTGGAGCATCAGTTTCATATCCACTATAACTCCAAAATCCTTAGCCTTATCCATTTCCCACTGATATATAAGGCATTGGGAATCTCATGTCAAAGTACATAATTTTACACTTGCTAACATTGAACTGAGACCCATGATTTCCCTACTGTTCCAGCATTCAAATTATTCTGTAATTGCTGTATATCAGCAGCATCCCTAATTGCCCTGCCTATTTATTCTTCATCAGCAAACAATTTAAACTCTCCTGTGAGGTCCTTCTCAATATGATTAATGTATAAATTGAATAACAGTGGTCCAAGAACTGATTCCTGGGGTACACCACCGATTACCTTAAATATGGCAGATTCACACCCATACTATTTCTGATACCTGGTCATTGTCCACCCTCTTAACGAAGTCAGTAGTTTATATTCCAATCCTCCAGTTTATTCAAAAAGTCTTACATGTGGTATTCTAACAAATGCCTTAGCAAAGTTCAGCAGTATCATAGTGCATCCATTACGTTTATTTAACTCAGTTATAACATTTTTATAAAATGAGGAAATTGCTAAAACAAAACCTCTCTTTATTAAATCCATGCTTGTTCTTTGCAGAGTGTAGCTTGTCTGTCAATCCATTTCTGTATATGAGTTCTTCCAGCTTCTCCAAAATCTTCACCACCTATCCAGAGATACTGATAGGTCAGTAGTTACACATTGTTTTATTCACCACCCTTTTACAACAGAATTATCATACATTGCTTCCATTACTGTGGGATCTTTTCTGAGCTGAGACTCATACAAAGATGTCAATGGCCAAGCCAATTCAGCTGAACATTCCTTTAGTATACATGCCAATATCTCATCTGTCCCCATTGCCCAATTCTTATCAAGGTCTACAGCCCTGAAACCTCTTTCTCATGTACCACTATCTCTTCATCCAATATAGTGTTAGCACTGTACACTGTTATGTACACCAGGTTGATAAGTCTTATTAAAGTGAGCATTCATTATTAAAACAGTTGCAATATTCTTACACCGTGTAATGAAATTCATTTCTCATCTGAAGATGTTCACAAACATCCCTTTCCACAATGGGATTTGAATTGACAACCTGTTGGTTGGCAAGTATGTTAACCAATAGACTAATCAGGCCAGCAAAAGTAATTTTTGTCACATTTAATTTTTTATTATTATGTCATACATAATAAAATATATAATTTTATTGTGTATGACATTTTCAAACCCAAAATTCTGAACTCCAAGGATTCATCACACGAGGCTGCTCTACATTATTATTATCATCCATCTGCTCTACATAATCTGCTATCAACACAGCATAGTTCACTCTGTATATCACCATTGCATTTGTTTTGTGTTGAATTTGAGTATTTGCAGGAGAAAAAACTACTACCTGTGAGATGGATTAAATCATGTTCATTTGAAAAAGTCCATATAAAGATTCCTCTCATGATGATGATGATAATCAAAATCGGATCTTTTCCATTTAAAGGGCATAAGTCTGCCTTTCTGCCAGCTTTCCTTTGAAGGTGATGTGTTACTGAAAGTAAATGCTTCTTCTCTATTCATCAGTGTATGTGGTGAGAGTGGCATGGATTCTGAACACACTCTCTCTCTCTTCTGGGTTAATAAATGATGAAATATACACCAGAATGGTAGTGCACTGTTGAGGTCGCTAGTGCTGCTATATCTGAATAAATAGGTAATTTTAATGAATATTTTAATAGAATTAGTTGAGCAAGTAAAAGAATTAAAAACTCTTGACAGCAAGCAGTAACAGGTTTTTGTGGGGCACAGTCAACTGGGCGATGGCCAAGTGCACAACAGACAGCTGGGCAACAAAATAATAGATCAAATATGCTATTCTATTCTATTCTATTGATCTACTACCCGGTAAATTTAAATAATATTTTTTTGAGAAACGAGTTAAAAGAATGGTATATACATAAAATTTGAAAAATCTCACTTATAATTAATTTGTTTTTATTGTGTAGAATTACAAAATTATCTAGAAGTTATATTGAAATTTCCCATACAAAAAATGAGTCAGCTAGTTAATAAATATTTTCGTTTATATCATAATGAGAATATCAATTTTTAATTGTGAAAGTCTTGCAATGTGGAGTCAAAGCATGAATGAATTATTTGAAAATAATTCTGAATGGCACATTTTTATTTTCTCCCCCTCTTTTTGCTCATTTTTTGTTATTTTGGCTAGAAAGGATGGAGGTCCTGTTTTCACTGTTTTGTATTGTTTACTACCTAATAAGACTCTTGAAACATACACAAAATTATTTTATATGATACATGAAATGTGGCCATTACTAGATCCCAAAAATATAAATGTTGATTATGAAATTGCCATTCATCAAACTTTATGCATAATATTTCCACAAGCTAACATAAATGGTTGCTTTTTTTTTCATCTCATATAAAATCTTTGTAAACATTTAGCTTCATGCAAACTTTTAACCCGATATATTCTGAATGCGCAATTTGTCTTTAAATTCAAAAATGTTCACTTCATTTGCTTTCGTTCCGGAACAAGATATAATTTATGCTATTTCTGAACTTGAGAATCATTTATCCAATGAATTTGAACCAATTTTAGGATGATTTACGAACACATACATAGGTTGTCTAAGGAATAATAGAACCAGTGCACCTCTGATTTTTCCCTCAAACATTTGGTCTGTGTACCAAAGAACAATAAATGGAAGTGATAGGACAAAAACTTTTGCCGAAGCCTTTCATCGAAAATTGCAATTGAGCTTTGGCAGCAACATGAGTCATCCAAATTTATGGATTTTTATAAATGGACTACAAAAAATTCAAACAACATATGATGTTGATTATGAAAGAGCAGTAGCAGGTTTTCAACATCAGCAGAAACGTAGATGTTATGATGAAGCTGACCAAAGAATTTTGAAAAAAAGTTATAAATTACGATAGGGAAAATATAATAGAATATTTACGTGGTATTGCATATAACTATAATATGAATCAGTAAATTTAAAATAAAAATTTTGTTTTGAACTTCATATACTTTTTTGTTTTAATGTATCTGTATACTGGAGGTAAAGGGCACTATGTCCATTTTTTTATGAAATTGAGTTTTAGGTATATTTTAATGTTTCGTTTTGCGCTCTGTGGTTGTGCAAAGCACCATCTCCTGTGTATTATAATAAGCGAATCAAGGTAAAGAGCACTAAGTGGACAAGTAGCCGTTTTACTTCGGATGCATAAAAAAATGGACATAGTGCTCCTTACCTCTGGTGTACAGATATGTAACATGTGTAAATGTTTGTTAATTACAAAATAATTTTAATAAATGAATTAAAAAATGTATTTTTTCTTCATTTTAATATTGTGCAATTATATCTTTTCATTTTTAAATCATTTTCTTTTTAACCATCTCTTTCTTAAATGATCCTACAAATTTTGATATATGATATAATTCCTCAAAAATGAATTCTTACAAAGTAAGTTTTTCGAATGATCAATTCTTCGAAAAAATAAAATTTTTAATTTATCGAAAATTAGAGGCAAATTCACACAGGAAAGCTTAGGTCAGATCAGGTCGGTTAGTCTGGATTATTTTTATTTATTTTTTCAATTATGTGGAAATAACTCATAATTCATAGTTCATAACTTATAACTCATACCTCATAAGTCTTTATATTTATATATATTTTACCAATATTTACAAAAAAAAAAAAAAAAAATCCCATCAAATCGTATGCCTGCTAAGCGTAAAAAAATTTGTAAGTTTCTGTCACTCACATGACAGTCGCCCAATTAACCATCACCCACCTGGCTATCGCCCAGTTGTCATGTACCAGGTTTTGTCACAACATAACCTCAAGATAATGATATACATATGTTTATCTACATTTTATGGCTGTTCAACCTATAAAAAAAAATTTAACCTTTCATAGGTGGAATTATATACTTCCACCAAGTAATTCAAAATCCCTGCTCCACTCCCTAACATCCTACTTTTTCAAGTTACTTCTGACCTCAAATAAGCAGGGTAGGACTCATCTCCAGGCAATGAAGGTGTCATTGTTTTCTCACAAATCAAATTGCCCACATAATTTCAACCTGCACTTCACCATGTAAATCATCTAAAGACTGCTGCTTGTAGAATTTGAACTCCATATGTTGGAGAATAGAGATGCTGTTTTCTTGGTCCAGTGTCATTCTTTATTTAGTCATGTTGATTGTTTTGTTGAGTGAATGCATATTGGCGGTTATTGTATGTCCGTAGTATTAACTAACATTTTAGTGTTTGCTTACATTTGCTGAGATAAAACTTAATATAAACGACTATAATAATTAAGGGATCATACTTAAATGATTATTGTTATTATCTGACACCCCAAGGAGTCCAAGGACTCATCGCAGGAGGGCACTGTACTCCACTCTGCTACATACATCTGTCTCCCTTACTACTTAATTCTCATAATGCACACACACCTACCATCAACACCCTCTACTGACCACCACCATAAACAGCATTTTTTGTTTCTAAATTACATGTGTTCTGAATTGTTTGTGAATTACATGTGTTCTGAAGGCCAATTTGCCTGTACTCAGGATGAAACACCCAAGTTTTTGTGAGGAAAAAATAGTTACCTCTGTACGAGATTTACTAACTCTCCTTCAAATCAAAAAGTCCATATAAAGGTTCCTCTGTAAAGGTCCATATAATGACGAGAATTGAACTTGAGCCTTTTTCAATCAAAGGGTGCAATATATCATTGCTCTTCCAGTTGCATTATGATAGGCAGAACTTTTTGCAATTTTTTATTGTAAGATAATTGTGGGAGATTTGACATATTTGACTTATCAAAATACCATTTCCTTAGAAAATTTTCAGATTAGGGTTCCTTTGGGAACCCTAATCTGAAAAGTTGTTCAGAACCCTAATCTGAAATTTCTCCTTTGGGTTCAAGGACTGATCATGGGAGGATGCATGATGCTGTATACCACATAACCCACCGTCTACGCGGGTAGTCTGAAAAGTTCTCGGCCTCAACTATAAATGGCAACACCATCGGCAAGATTTTTTTTTATCTAAGTTGGTACATCTCTCAGAAGCATTGATGTGAAATTGCAAGTCATTCTATCAAGTAATTTTTTTTTATACAGCTATCGGAGACCAAAGTGTTGTCTGTATCCCTTGAAATGGATAAAATTGAGTATCATGCGGTTATAAAATTCTTTGTGAAAGAAGGTTTAATGCCAAAAGAAATTCATTTGAAGTTCATAAAAGTTTATGGGCACTCTTCTCCTTCATTTTCGACAATTAAGAAATGGGCTGCCAAGTTTAAACGTGGCCATACCAGCCTTGAAGATAATCCACATGAAGGACATTTAAAAAGTGTAACAACACCAGAAATCATTCATCAGTGCACGATATAGTATTGGATGACTGATAAGTCAAAGTGCTTGAAATTGCTGAGACTGTAGGCATTTCAAAAGAATGTGTAGGATACATTTTGCAGAAGAATTGCAAATGAAATAGCTTTGCGCAAGATGGGTGACACACAGATCAAAAATGCAATCGCATGAAAATCTCAGACAGTGCTTGGAGCATTTTAACAACAATAAAACTGATTTTGTGTGTCGATTTATTACTATGGATGAGACTTGGATTCACCATTACACACCAGAATCCAAACAGCAGTCAAAACAGTGGACAGAAGCTAGTTGTTCAGCACCAAAGAAGACGAGGTCATGGCATCGATGTTTTGGGATGCTAAAGGCATTTTGTTTATTAATTATCTTGAAAAGGGTAAAACAATAACTGGGGAATATTATTCCACTCTTTTAACTAGACTAGATGAAAAAATTCATGAGAAAAGATCAGGTTTGCAGAAGAAAAAAAGCATCTTTCATCAGGACAGCCCACAAAGGTGTTTTGGCATTGGGAAAATTAAGGGATCTGCACTATGAATTGTTGGAACATCCACCCTATTCCCCAGATTTAGCTCGCTCCTACTTCTATCTCTTCCCAAAACTAAAACTCTTCCTCGCTGGTCAGCGTTTTTCTTTGAATCAAGAGGTGATTGCAGCTGTAGACAGGTATTTTGCAGATCTTACTGAGAATCACTACAGGGAGGCGGGATAATGGCGCTGGAGCATCGCTGGAATAAATGTATTAGTCTTAAGGGAGATTATGTTGAAAAATAAAAATAATTTTGAAATTTTAAATTCATTTTTTGATCGTTAAGCTGAGAACTTTTCAGACCTCCCATGCATATTGCTTATTCCTCTATATGGGAGCCTCTGTAGCTCAGTCGGTATAGACGAAGCCCTCTGGTCGGAAAGACCTGGGTTCGATTCCCATCTATGACTTGAGGAACCTTTATCTGGTCTCTTCGACTATAAGTGAGCTAGCCAGTCTCATATGGAGGTAGAGGGTTTTTTCCACTCAGAAACTCAGGTTTTTCATCCCTCAGAACAGGCAAACTGGCCCGTGAACACACACGGATTAAATTTTATAGCCGAACATTCCTCTTCCTTTTAAAATAAATTTTTAATTTTATTTATTTTTTTTTTTTACAAATTCATTTGAAACTAAATAATGCTGAGGAACAAAGTATGAAAACCGTGTGTAGTTGCTCAGTGGAAGTGGTGTTAGCACTCCTCGGTGCTTAACCGCCCAAAGAAAGAGCTTCCTGAGTTTGATTCTACTCACTGACTAGAAGAACTGTTTCTAAGCCTTTTTTTTTTTTTTTTTTTTGACTGGTTCCCTACTTAATAAATTTCTGGCACAAGCAGGCTTTTTCCTCTCCTGGAAACTCTGCTTTTTCTTCTCGTAAACTCAAGAAAATCGACTAGACCCACACTATTTCAGACATTGAAAATATATTGTGTTAGGGACCACGAGATGGTGGCTCTTGTTAGCAGCCTCTTCACTGTGTGGTGCTTAAATTAGTGATAGCCTTGGGTCAGCTATCTCTGATTTGCTACCAGTGGAGATTGAATTGCCCACTCAGTCTTCAAAAGTTAGATGGGGCTAAAATGACCTCACCTATTTTCTATAAGGGAATAAAAGGTGTTAACTCTTTTTTTTTTTTTTCCCAGCTGACAAAGTATGAAAAACATTAGGTTAATTGTAATGTGTTTGGGGGATAATAAAAAGGACTACTCTATAATGAACAGAACTAATGAATGTGTGTGTTCTGGTTGTTGCAATTTCAGCTGTTAGCTGGTTTGCTACAAGCTTTAGTTTAGCAATTATAAAATCTTTAGTTTTATAATTGCAAATATAGGGATGGTTTTTCTTTTATATAAATACTGAAAATACAAAACATACTGAAAAGTGTATATGTATAAAATTTTTCAAAGATATGCAAACAAATGCCATGGTGAAGATTGGTGAATCTGAAGTGGCTGCACTTGAGCTCCAAGCTTTTAACTGGGTCTGGCACAAAGGCGTATTAAGCAAACTCTTATCATTTAGTCTGTCCTATAACTTCTGCAGTGGGATTGCCAGCTTTCTAATTGGACACATGCTATATGTGATGGCGGAGGGTTCCTTACCCTCTCAGTGTTCATCTAACACTGGGATTCCACATGGTTCTGTTCTCTCGCCAACCCTCTTCCTTCTATATATATCTATGACCTACTTCAGTTCTACAACCTAATACATAGTTTTTGCAGATGACTCCACATTGCACTCTTCCCGTTCATTTAATAAACCTTACCATACACAAATCACGTCAACCCACAGAACATCAATCACCACATCCCTCAATTCTGACCCATCTTCCAATGGGGTTCAGATAACCTCATCAGTTTCATTGCAAGCAAAATCTAGTTCTGCCTTATCCTAGTTTTTTTGGAAGCTTAGGAGGCAATGGTTGTGATGTGTTTATGCTGGAAGAGGCTTTCTGCCAGGTTGATTCCAAGAAGAGAAATCTCATCTCATTGAGAAATCTCAATCTTATCTGGAAATTTGAGTGTTGTCAAAGGTAATAGAGAGAAAATGGTTCTTTTTTGTGAGAATAAGGCAGAACTGGGTTTTGCTAGCAATGAAACTGACAAGGTTATCTGAACCCCCTTCCCCCCATTGGTGGATGGGTCGGAGATCAGAATTGAGGGCTGTGGTGGTTAATGTTCTATGGGTTGAGGTGATTTGTGTAGGGAAAGGTTTGTTAAACGAACAGGAGGAGTGCAGTGTGGTGTCATCTGCAAAAACTATATATTGGGTTGGAGGTCAACTGAAGTAGGTCAGATATATATATATATGTATCGTTGGGAAGATTTGTTACACAAATCTTCCCAACGATTGAATATGCTGTCACATTTGGGTTGGGCCTCCTAAGAGCTCCCTGAAAATACTTGACTCAATATAGAAGAGGGCAATCAAATTAATTAATAACCCATCTCTGACCAACTTACTCACACAGGTGTTTAGTTTCTGCAATATGTATGTTCTATAAATATATATTTCCATTGAAATAGCATAAATTATTTCTCTATTCTATACTAAATATGTCGGAACCCGTGCATCTGCTACACAACGTCCCTTCACAGCACAATTTGAAACCCATAGAACAAGTTTTTTTTCCTCTTCTATCCCTGCTACTGGAACAGTTTCCCCCTTTGTGTTTCCTGAGGAATACAATATACAGGCTTATGGTGCTAATGGACTATAGATTGATCAACCAACCTCTCATGTATGGACTCTATAAAAAAACATCAGCAGTTATCACTGTATGACATTTACACATAATGCCCAAGTTGGGACTGTCTAGAGGGGAACAAAGGTAGAACTGATAATATATTCAAGGACCTTGTCATAGTAATCCCCATCAACTATGTCATATTACTGTTTAATGACCTGAACTAGAAACTTCCCATCTCTGTTTAGTGAATTATTTTAATATCCTGCTTGTTTTGTGTCTGAAATGCAGACACAAAACAGACCAGCCTATTGTTTATTAATGCTATTTGCATACAGTAAATTTTTCAAACTTGTTACTAAATTTTATGTTTTTATTGTAATGTGTCATTTCTATGCAGTACCATAGAAGGGTATGTATATATTTAATGTTCGTTTATATAAATTCCACCCACAAAAAAGTTGTAACCTATACACAAATAGCTTGATGAATTGGAATGTATGACATAACTAGTTAAGCATGGATTTTACTTACATAAATTTTTTATTAGCATAAAATTTTGGCCTTAGTATCAAGGACATCTTCAGTAACTTCAACTTAAACAACTAGAACCGAAAAAACCCCCCGATAGATTCAACAAAGAAAACACGAACTGCACATACATGACTTACAGTGTCAAAGTCTAAATACATTGAGGCTTTAGTAAATAACTTGAACAAGAGATTAAAAAAATAAAAATAATTCTGGAACTTGTGTAGAAGAACTATTTCACATAAAAGGAGTAATTTAAGTCCATCACTTCTATTTAGATCAGACGATGTAGCAAGATTTCTCAACTTTCTTTGTATAAATGTTGTAAGAGATTATTATTACTTTTATGGAAAACCTTAACACATTCGCTGCCACGCTACTCGGGCATAGTTTGTTACTGTACGCCAAGCAATTTCACTTCTTCAAGGTCAGTACGGGTAATCTTGTTGCCGGCAGTAAGCATCATAATGAGTATATTCGTAGCTGGCTTGTGGGGCGCATATACCATCTACGAGTATACAGTTTTGATGCTAGCTCCACATGCCAAGCATTTTCACTTCAAGGTCAGTACAGGTAATCTCGTTGCCGGCAGTAAGCATCATACGAGTATATTCGCAGCTGGCTTGTGGGACTCATATACCAACTATGAGTATACTCGTAGTTGGCAGCGAACGTGTTAATTTTCTTCCAAAGGATTTGATATCTGGTAGTGATGGCATGTTCTGCAAGTCCTAATTATTCTGCTTCATGGCACTTAATGTTGTCCATTCATTGTGACGCATGGTCACCGATCTGTCTGTTTGACCAAAATATGATAATCCACACTGGCAAGCAATTTGATAAACTTTAGGATGGGCCAAAGGTGGAAGTTTATTTCTAGCTGAGTCTAGAAAAGTATATATCTTGTTGGCAGCTATTGCTTCAGAAACACCTTTTAACATCAGGAATGGTAACGATAAACCGCCTCTATCACCATCATGATGAGTGGCAGATGATATGAAAATTATAAGTATCAATCTTGTTGACATAAGATTCGGTAAAGCCATTAGCAAGGAAGATGGACTTGATGTGATTTATTTCCTGAGAGAGCAGCATTTCAGTACAGCAGAGAAAGTATGCTCGATGTACCAGCGTCTTAATGATGCCAAATTTTTGATAATTATGATAGTGTGAAAGAGCAAGAATATAAATTTTGGTATGTATTTTCTTCCTAAAAACCAAGCAGAAAAGTATATATCTTGTTAAAAAGTATATACCAAGAAATGAAGGCTACCATCTGGTTGACGAAGTAACAGGAAATCTGAAAAAGTGTTGATCTTATTTATGAACTCTTGTTGATATGTATGGCAGTGCGAAACCACAAAAACATCATCTACAGATCTACAAAGAGTTAATAATATCAAACTTTTCACCATCATCGAGTTGATCGGCAGTCATATATCATGATGAACATTTAGACTACATTAAGTTCCATAAGCTAGAACAATCAAGAGTAGCGGAACAAGCTATGACCACCAGATATCGAATCCTTTGGAAGAAAATTAAGGTATCTCCATAAAATTTCTTATAACATTTATACAAAGAAAGTTGTGAAACCTTGCTACATCTTGCTGCAGTGATGGACTTACAGGAATTCAGAGTATAGTTCATTTGAGGCTATCTCCTGGGTTAGAGGCTAGCAGGATGAACTATGTAATTGGTTGCTGCTATAATCCAGAGAGAGAGAGTATGAGGGAGAATTTGATGACGTGCATACAAGGGAGTTCAACTATGGATACTTATATTGGGAGTAGAAATGGTTACAGGCAGGGAAAGACATGAAATTTAGACAGCTGCTGAGAAATAATTATTTGAGGCAGCATGTAGTGCAGTGGAGGGAACACAAGCTTTGAGAATGTTGGATCTGATCACAGTATCAGAACATAACAGTAACCAATCTATGCTGCCTCCATTTGGAAAAAAAAGAAGTGATCATGTAGTCTTGACCTGGGGAATTGCCAGAAATTCAGAATTCTCTGTTAAGAAGGGGTATATGTGGAATTACAAAACAGATGATTGCGACAAGCTGAGGAGTCAGCTTTCAGCAGTGCCATGGCATAAGAAGTTGGAGGAAAGAAGTGGTCAAGGGGGTGTTTGGGTGTAGATTCTGATACTGCTTTTTTCAGAGTCAGAAGGATAAGTCAAGAACAAGTTAGATGGATGAATAGCATCATTTAGCAAAAGTTGCAAACAAAGAAAGTTCTGTAGGGAACATAAAGAAAAAGGTGATCAGCATGCTCACGAGAAGTACGAGGCACAGGCAAGAAAGATGTCCTGTATGGTAAAGAAGGCCAAAGCTAATTATGAAAGAAAGCAACCTGATGAAGGCCAAAAAAAAAATCCTAAAGAGTTCTTTTGCTATGTGGCAAGTAAAAGGAGTAATGACTATGAAAGGATGGCTTTAAAAAGTGCTGGTAATTGTTTTGCATTTGTTACCATCTCAGATAATTGAATTACTGAGTGAGCGATCTGGGTGGTGATGTTGCATTGCCAGATGTTAAAATATTGCAGCACCTCATAGCCATGAGATTAGATGGCATATCAGCTCGTGTTACGAGAATGCAAGGGAATTATCAGCTCTCATGACCAAGCTGCTTAATTTTAAGTCTCAGTGAAGGCTTAAAGTGAATTCCTCGGTGAAGGCTCAGGGAAGGTGCCAATAAAGTGGAAAGAGGACAAAATAGTCCCACTGCATAAAGGAGTCTCCAAGACAAGTTGCAAATTATAGACATCAGTATCTCAGGAGTGGTGATTAAGGTATTGCAGAAATTGGTGAAGGATAAAATTCAGGACTTGGTGGATTGGAATATGATACTCTATAAAGACAACATAGTTTTGTGAGGGGTAGGTCTTGCCTTAGTAATTTGCTTATTTTTTATAATAAAGTGACAGCAGAATATGCAATAAAGGAAATGGCTGTTTAGTGATACTGCTAGATTTTGCAAAGGCCATTTGACAAGATTCCACATAGAACTCTGTTGATAAATTGTAGCAAATGGGGATGGATATGAATCTGGTGATTTGGATTAGAGGCTGATGGACATATCAAAGAGCGGTTTATAGGGGAGTTATCCAGGAAAAAGCAAGTGACAAGTGGTGTACCACAGAGCTCAATATTTTGGTCCTCCGTTGTTTAATTTGTACACCTCCCATTCAAAAAATTAGAAGAATCGAAGAAAATGTTTTGAATGATTTGCAATTCTAATTTATTGCATAGAAAATAATTATGAAATATGAATTAGCATAATCTAAATCTACATACTTTGTAGATTATATAACCATGTAAACACATAAAAATGTAATATGAATTATAAGAAAACTATTATTTGAAAACATTTACAAAATTAGAATAATTTTTAATGTGGTTCAAAATATTAGAATATGCCAAATTTTTCCGATTGGTTTTGAGGAGAGCATAGAAATAGCATACATTTCAGCTGCAAGGCTTACTCATGTGAGGAATCGTTTGTGCATGCATTTCAGTTAATCATTTGTTAAACTTGGGTTGAATGAGTGACAACATATCAGAAGCTAAGAAGTTTCATATGATGTATTTACACAAAGAAGACCAAACTCAACAGTTTATAGCTAAGGAATTGAAATGTTTTCAATCAAGCATAAGTAGAATATTGAGACAGTATTCTAATAACTGGAGTTTTCAAAATAATCACTGCATTAGCAGTTAAAAGGTAATAGCTCCATCAACAGATGAGAGGAGATTGAAGAATATCGTGAAGATATTCTTCAATCAAAAGTATAAGCTCTTTTCATAGGAGATGGAAAGAACTAGGTATGACTGTGTCTAAATCTAAAGTTGTGACAACTTCACAAATTGGCTTTTAAATCACGTGTACCTAAGACGAAGCCGCTTATGACTTCCAAGCAAAAGGCAGCTAGAGTGCAATGGAAGTATGTTTTGTGTGTCCCATGGTCATTCAAGGAATATGTGTTTGGCATCTTAAGCAAGAAGCATTTGATAAAGAATGCATGAAATATTCAGTGAAATTTGCAACCTCTGTCATGTATGGGCTTGTATGAACACAGAGGGTCCAGGTAGGCTGTGTATTGTGTACGAAAAGGTCAATTCCAAAGTGCACCAAGGAATTCTTGAGCAGTTTATGTTACTGGATCGGAAGATTTATGTGATGGTGATTTCCTTTTTCAGCAAGATTCAGCTTCTTGTCACACACATCTAAGATCACTACTTGGCTCAAAGAAAGGCAAATCAGTGTAATTCCTTGGCCAGCAAACTCACCAGATTTAAATCCCATTGAGAATTGTGGAGAATTATGAAGAAACGTCTTCAAGAAGTTGCCCCAAGAGACAAAAATGAAATTGTTTCTAGTCTGCAGACCATATGAACATGTTTTGGTAAAAAAAAACTGTGAACTGCTAGTGAATGATATGCCCAACCATTTATGAATAGTCATAAAAGCTAAGGGGAATGCAAAAAAAGCACTAATTATCATGTTGTTTCCCTTTGACTGTAATTTTTGTGCATTTATTTTTGCATTATTCTAATATTTTGAACCATGTTAAAAATGCTAGTTTTGTGAATGTTTTCAAATTACAGTTTTTTATATTTATATTAGTAATTTATATTACATTTTTATGTGTTTACATGATGGTTATATAATCTACAAAGTACATACATTTAGATGATGCTAATTCATTGATAATAATTATTTTCTATGTAATAAATTGGAATTGAAAATCATTCAGCACGTTTTCTTTGATTATTCTTATTTTTTTATTTGGATGTGTATATCAATGATATAGGAAATTATTATTATTATCATTCAGGCCTCCATGGAGTCAAAAGACTCATCTGGGAGGTCGTTTTTAGGAAATACAAAGTCTATCATACCACTCCCTGAACCCATTAACCGTCCCCACTCCAACCACTCTCTCAGGCAATGCATTCCAAGGTTCAAACACCCTCCACTCAAAGAAACCACTCCTCACCCTCTTGCACACAGCCTCCTTTCATAACTTCCAGGGATGGCCCCTTGTCATCGCTCCTTCCCTCCGTTCCACCAAGTGAAAGAACTCTCCAATGTTTACCCTGTAACTGCCTCTCAACAGTTAAAAAGTCTCGATCATATTACCTCTCCTTCTTCTATACACCAAACTCTGCAGTCCACATTCCCTCAGTCGATCCTCATAACTCATATTGTACAGTCCTGGAACCATCTTTGTTATTCGCCTCTGTATCCTTTCCACAGTCAATTTATGCCCTTCAAATCCTGGGGACCAAATCTGAGAACAATAGTCTAAGTGTGGTCTGATCAGGGCCTTATACAACGGATTGATAACTCTTTTATCTCTGCAGGTCAGCATCCTTCTCAGTATTGCAGCAATCCTCTGAGTTACCTTCATCACCTTTGCAATATGCTCCCAGAATTTCAGTTTTTTATCAATCATCACCCCCAGATCTCGTCTCCCCTACCTCCTCCAGTACAGCTCCTCCAATCGAGTACGCATCCTCCCATCGATTGATCCCAAACCTCAAGACTTTACAATTTGCTGCATTGAACCAATAACCCCATTTATTTGTCCATCTGTCTAGTTTATTCAAATCCTCTTGCAGGGCTGCCACATCTGCACTATTACTGAAATAAATAAATAAATAGGAAATGAATTGACAAGAATGTTTGCTGATGATGCTAAACTGGGAAGAGCAATGTAAGGTGATACAGATATCCTTCAGGAAGATTTAAAATACGCTAGTTTAATGTGGCCAGGTGTAAGATGATGCACTTTGGAAAGAAGAGATCACAACCTGTGTGCTATATTGATAGAACTGAGCTGCGAGAAACTAATGAGGCCAGGGACTTAGGGGTGATTGCAGGCAGGGTGAGCCCCTTTTACAGGGAGGTATGGCACCATCTCAACCCCCCCCCCCCATTTTATCCAGGCTCAGGAACCGGCATAGCTGACGAATCAGGCCTATGGTTGGGTCTTAAGTATTCCTTAATGTTATTTGTGTGTTCACTGGACCAGTTTGCCTGTTCTGTTCTGGGATGAAAAACCTATGTTTCTGGGTGAAAAAACCTCATACCTCTGTATGAGACCGGCTAACTCACCTTTTGTCGAAAGAGACTAGATGGTTCCTTATGTCACGGGTGGGAATTGAACCCAGGTCTTTTCAACCAAAGGGCTTTGTCTATAACGACTGAGCTGTTGAGGCCCCCCCCCCCCCTCTAAATATCAAAACAGCGATCAGATTACATGGCTGTTGAAGAACACACTAACAAGCAGGGATTGTTTTCTCTTATTGTTGTTTTTGATGTATAAAGTTTAAGGCCACATCTGGACCTCTGCTTGCAGATCTGGACACTCAGATTCTACAGAGATGAAGAAGTGATGGAGAGGATCCAGAGGTCAGTAACAGATTGTGGTAGGTTTATGGAATTTTCCTTAAGAGAATTCCATAAGTGAAAAACAGATGGTGTGTTAAAAAAGAAGAGACATAGAAGTATATAAGTTATTAAAGGGGTTTTATAGGATTGACACTTAAGACTTTTTTTCAGTACATGGCAGGAAGGGAGAGAACAAGGAGTCACCCATGGAAATATACGAGTGTGTTAGTAAGGATGTAAGGATTAGATTTTTTGCTTGGAGAGTTGCAAATGATTTGCCAGAGGGAAGTGATTGCTTCATCAGTGAATGAGTTTAAGGAGAGGTATGATAGGTATTGTGTAAATAATGGATCTCTCAATGTTTTTCTGATTCAGTGGACATAATTATAATAATAAGTTATGAAATCTTGCTACATCATACAAATCTGAAGAGAAGTGATGGACTTAAGTTATCCTTTTATGGGAAATAGTTCTTCACATATTCCAGAATAATTTCTTTAATTAACTTTTTTTTTAATCTCTTGTTAAAGTTTACTAGAACCTTAATGTGTTTAGGTTCTAGTAAAATAACCTTAACAAGACACAGACCAACAAATTATATTTATATATATCACACTATCTACCAGTAATTGTCTGGACACTTTAGCAGTTTACAATTGATAAGAGAAGGTGAACCTTAATATTGGTATGTCCAACTTTGGCTTTGATCACCTCCTGCACCCTTTGGGGGCTCTTCACAGGCCAGGACAGTTGTTTAACACCCATCTCTTTATGCCATTCCATAACAGCTGTAGCTTTGTGGCATTGGGCATTATTGTCTTGATAGTAACAGGGATTCATTCCATAAATTCAGTGGAGATAATTATAATAATAAGTTGTGAAACTTATAAAATTATAAAAATAAGTTGTCAGATGGACCGACCTCCCCCTCACCGTGCTATCTATGTTGGTGACTTCAATTCCCATCACACCATGTGGGGATATTCCTCTAACAACCAGGATGGTAATAGTCTAGCTAACTGGACAGATACATGTAACTTGTATTTGAATTATGATGCCAAGCAGGACTGCACTCTTGATTATGACAAGTTACTTTTGCTTTATTTTTTTAAAAAAAATGAAGACTTAGAAAGCAGGTTGTGCCTTTTATGTAATGAACTTTTATATATTAAGATTTTCATAATTTCTTTCTGGAAATTGTGATTGTACTTTTCACTTATCAGTTTCATGTAGTCATAAGCATAAATAAATAAATTCCACAAAAACTCCACAGTGTAGCTAGCACCTGATTATCCTGCACCCTTTGAGGGAGGCTTTCCAATGTGCAGCAGACATCAGGTAGAAGTTGTCTCCATTCCTCCATCAAAGCGGCACTGAGTTCAGGGACAGATCGAGGACGTGTTGCTCTGGACCTCAATTGGTGCTCCAATTCATCACACAGGTGTTCAGTGGGGTTGAGGTGAGGGGTCTTCACAGGCTAAGACAGTTGTTTAACACCTATCTCTTTATACCATTCCTTAACAGCTGCTGCTTTGTGGCATGGGGCATTGTTGTCTTGATAGTAACAGGGGTCCATTCCATCAAACTCCACAGTGTAGCCAGCACCTGATTATCCAGAATGTCAAGAGCTGCCTTCTTGGAACCATGGACCAGTTGTCCCACACCAAACCAGCTTAATGCACCCCACACCATTACTCTTCCAGCACTAAACTTTACTGTGAGAACAAAACACGCTGTGGTAACAAGGGTTCACCATGCTACCTCCACACCCACACACCCTTTCATCAGACTGGAAACAGGTGAACCTTTATTCATTGGTCCAGAGTACTATTTTCCACTCGTCAATTGTCCAGTTCACACTCTCTTCACACCATTCCAGATGAGTTGCCTTGTTTGTTGTTGTGATGTTCGGCTTGTGTGACACTGCTCTTCTGTGTAAACCCAGTACATGGAGTTCTTTTCGTACAGTATTAGTTCACCATGGTGTTACTGGCACCTTGGAACTCATCATGTATGATCTGTGCTGATTGTCGCCAGTTTTTACATGTCACTCGTTTTAACACCCTCCTGTCCCTGTCAGTCATTTTTGGCAGCCACCCTTGGTGTTTTCTTTCACTAGTGATGCCAGAACATCTCCATTTGTTGATCACATCACCAACCATTGTTTTTGTATGCTCCAGTTGAGTGGCAATGGTTCATATGAACATGCCACCAATGTGACAGCTTACAATAAAAACTGACTGAGCTATGGAGGTTCGAGGCCGGCATTATACATGTATAATATGTATGATTGTATATATATATAAATTATATGTAAAAAAAAAATCATACACTAAATTTAAAAGCTTCAGAGAACAATACTCTACCCTTAATACATGATAAAGTTAAAAAAAAATCCTAACATAATTAATAAATATGATTTTATTAACAATTAAGTACAACATAGAAAAAAAAACTCGAACAAAAAAACGAATGAAATATTTTCTAATAAAAATAAAATAAAATTCTAATAAAATAAAAAAAAATAAAATGCTTGTTGTTTTATAGGAGGATTCATTTTTATTCACTGGAATAAACAAATTTTTGCTCATGACACTTGATTCTTTCAGAAAACCACAATGAAAATGTCACTGTATAGTGATAAACATCCCTCCTGAATGGATATAATTGAAATATGTTTAACTGGTTAACCTATACTTATTAGTATTGCAGATGCAAGAACAAGTAGCTTTGTTGTATCACTAAATACAGTACAGAAACAATCTATGTACTATATGTAGTGACAATTAGTATAAATCCCTGGAATGAAAATGACCTTTCATAATGAAAAACATTTTCCTCCTCGCACTACTGCAGTCAACATAAAACAGTTTTATTGTGGCCCCAAACACGTATGTAACTAAGTAGATGGCCTAATATCCTCTTTCAAATTTTCACTTGCATAAAATATGCAGTGGCTTCTGTTCATAATGCAGTCAAATTGTACAGAAACCAACTGATTTAAGCAAAACTGATAGACATTTCCACTCAACACAAAGAGGTCATATTATGCCATCAAGCGAGTTCCTTCTAGGAGCTAAAAGCATGAGATGTAATGCTTCTTGGCATGAACATATGAAAGCTACAAAATCTATGATACATTGATATTTCTATTATATTTCATTAAAAAAAATGCCAATAATGATCCACTATTGGGTTGCAACCAGTAGTTTGAAAAAAAAGTTGCTCTACATCATTTATGTGCTGCTGTTCAAGAATTTTCATTGATGAATCTACTGGTTGCTGTTATACTGAAGATGCCCTTGATACTGGGGCAAAAATTTTATTCTAATAAAAAATTTATGTAAGTAAAGTCTGTATTATGTTTAACTGGTTAACCTATACTTATTAGTATTGTGTGCAGGCCAAGAGTTAGGCAGTCTGGATATCCTGCTCTAGAAATTTTTTTATACTTCCTAGAGTAAAAATATTTTTTTGACAATGTTCTGTTGTTGCTTTGTCATGTCATAGCAGTATTTTGTAAGTCATCCTTGTATACGCAGCAGTTACGTTTATTTTTAAATTGGCACAGATGTTCTAATGGTAGTCCTTATATCTTATTAATTCCATAAACTTTCACATATTTTCAAATTCTTTTTATGTCACAGCTACAGTAAACTTGGAGGAAACTTACAATTTGTGCAAGTTTCTTTTGGTATATGATGTTGTTATCATGTACCGAATCATGTTGCTGTCATATCTGCTCTGACATATCTTGCCAGAGAGCACCCAATCTAGAATTTCCCAACTTTGACCTTCTTTGGTTGAAAATCTCCCTTCCCCACTCAGATTCATTTGCTGTCTCTATTGCTCCACTAATGCCACCAATCACTTAGAGCTCTTTAATTTTCTATCCTAAAAAATTGATTTTCTCCAGTCCCACTTCCCAAACAGTGAAATCATCCTCCTAGGAGATTTTAATGTTCACAACACCAACTGGCTTTCTTCCTCCAGTTGTACAGATCTAGCAGGCAGTGATGCTGAAAAATTTGCCATAACCAATGACTTTACACAAATTGTTCACATGCCAACCAGAATATGAGATAACCACTCTCCAAACACTCTAGATATCTTCCTCACCAATGATCCTTCCAAATATACAGTAAATGTAGTGGGCCCCCTAGGTAATTCCGACCACAATCTAATGCTCATCTCCCCATGCAACAACACTTGCACATAAATATTTCAATTGCTTTTAGTTCATACTTGGTTTACTGACCATTGTTTTTAAATATAACAATAGTAAAGAACCAGAAAAGCTGACAGGTTCAAATCATGCATTCTGCCACTGCATGCCTTGAATCACTCCAGCAAAAAACTACTTAAATGACAGTAATTTAAAATTTTAGAAGTATGGGTTGATTTGTGATTAAATATTCAAAACCCTATGAAAACAAGTCTTATATGATAATTTTTTGGATTTAGCATCTTAAAATACATGAAATTGCTGAAATTAAAGTGATGCTGCACTTTAATTTCAGTTACAAAAAAAATTGTTTTAACATGAATGAAACTGAATTTATTGAGCTATTGTGAGACAATTTCCTCAAGTATCATGTGACAGAAGGACTTCTACATCAAACAGTGTTAAATCTGATTATAGTGTTCGAGAGGATTTCAGTTAAAGCCGTAACTATTCTGTCTCTTGGTTCTGCAAAGTGATCATGAAACACTCACTTGGGGAGTGGCTAAGTTTAGGAATGTTTCATTCAGAAAAGGTTACAGGATGAACTACAAAGTAGGAAATTATGATCAACTGAGGAGTTGGGTTCTGCACCATGCTATCAGTGGTTAGATGCAAAGGATATCGACAGTGCATGGGAAGTGTAAAAAATGCTGAAATGATCCAGTATCTGAATGTGCCCGTTGAATTCGTAGAATAAATAGGGTAGGAGTGAAATGGATGCATAATCTTATTAAGCAAGAGATTAATTTTTTTTTATTTTTTTATGTTGAGCCCATACACAGGAGGTTGGTTGGTTGGTCAACCTATAGTACATTAGTACCGTGTAGGGGTGGTGGGTTGGGAAAGGAGGAATTTGTTTACATTTGATTTGAATGACTTTAATTTGTATTCCCTGGGAAACACAGCAGGTGGGAGACAGTTCCACAGTGCAGCAGTTGCAGGGATGAAGGAAGAGGAAAAGAAACTTGTTCTGTTTGTTTCTAGGTGAACTGTGAAGGGATGTTGTGTAGCAGCTGTACGTGTTCCGATGAGTTTAGTACTGAGCGGAGGAATTATTGATGATATTTCCCATGGAAATATTTGTAGAATATACATACTGCAGAGACCATACGTCTGTGTGAAAGAGGGGGGGGGGGGAGTTGGTAAGAGATGGATTATTGATAAGTCTAATTGCTATCCTCTGTATTGAGTCGAGCATCTTGAGAGAGTTTTTTGGGACCCCACCCCATATGCGAGAGCAGTATTCAATAGTTGGGCGGATTTGTGACTTGTATAATGTTAATAGCTGTTCGGGAGTGAAGTAATGTCTTGAGCAAAAGAGAAATCCTAGTTTTTTTGAGGCTGAGGATGCAATGTTTGAGATATGCTTATGCTAGGAGAGATTTGATGTGAGGGTGATTCCAAGGAGTGAGATCTCCAACTGTCTGGAGATTTGGGTATCATTAAAAAGGATAGTGGGAAAAAATTGTTTTTTTTTATGGGAAATAGTACAGAACTGGGTTTTATTGGCATTAAAATTTATGAGGTTATCTGAACCCCATTGGAGGATGGCTTGGAGATCGGAGTTGAGGGTCGCGGTGGTTGATGTTCTGTAGGTTGAGGTGAGTTGTGTAGGGTAAGGATTATCAAATGCAAGCGAAGAGTGTAGTGTGCTGTCATCTGCAAAACTGTGTATTGGGTTGGAGGTCAATTGCAGTAGGTCATTGATATATAGCAGGAAGAGGGTTGGTGAGAGGACAGAACCTTGTAGAACCCCAGCATTAATTGAGTGGTGAGAGGATAGGGAGCCGTCCACCATCACACAGAGTGTGTGTCCAGACAGAAAACTGGCGATCCACCTACAGAAGTCCTGGGTCAGACCGAATGATGGTAGTTTGCCTAGTAGGCCTTTGTGCCAGATCCGGTCAAAGGCTTTGGAGATATCTAGTGCAATCACTTGAGATTTGCCAAACCTCTCCATAGCCTTCGTCCAGAGATGGGTGACGTATGTGAGTAGATCTCCTGTTGATCGGCAGTAGCAGAATCCATACTGGCAGTCATTTATTTGGTGAGTATCTTCAAGATAGTGTAGGAGTTGGGAATTGATAACTTTTTCCATTACCTTCGACAGGACTGAGGTAAGCGAGATAGGATGGTAATTGGATGGCAGTGACTTGTCACCTTTCTTGGGAACAGTGGCATGCCAGTAGTGTCCAGCACCTGTGTTCAAAACTTTAGTTGGTGCTCCTATCACACATGAAATAATGTGTGATAATTCCTTTGAAATAACTCTGTCACGCTAAAATTGGTAATTTCTATTTCTTCCATTGGGACTCATCAAATCAGTGGCAAAAAGACAAAATGAAATGCAAAACAATTTGAGAAGGTCATTATCTCAGATAAGAACTAGGCATATTTTGCATATGTGAGAATTACAGAGGAATTTCTTTACACATGGTGGTTTCCCAGCAGATGATGAAATTCATCTGTCACTTAAAGACATTAAGTCTGCAGAATCATGCCTTATTTCTTATTACATTGACAAGTTTTCCAGGTAAGATTTATGTAACAATACATGAAAAGAGACTAAGAAAAATTGTGGAAAAGAAACTGGACAGGCTGGATTAAAGCCAAATAGAGGTTGTCAAGATCAGATTTTCACTTTATGACAAGTTGTTGAGAAATCATGGGAGTATAGCAATGATTTGTATTTAAGTTTTGTAGATCAAAAAAAGGTACCAGGAGAAAAGATACCAGGAGTAAATGAAACATTATGCACATCAATACATAGTCTAGTCATAGAAGTATTGGTTTGATGTAAAATCACAGGTGAAGACAGGGATGCACATCATCTATATGGATTGCATTATAAAAGAAAGTGGCATTAAATTTGACATTAGAATCGAGATATCAATAAAAAGACCAAAATTATAAAAATAGGCAGGAACTTCAGCCACATTGTCAATGGAGAGCCTACAGTTATCAATGCTACTGATGGATCCCTGGCTTTCTCTGTTTACAGAAAACCTACACATACAGGTAGATACATTCACCAGCAGTTCTCCCCCCCCCTTCAACAATATGGGATTATAAAAACCCTATATAACAGGGCAAAATTAATCAGTTCAGATAACAATGCCCTAACTACTGAACTTAACCCTATCCTTAACACCTTAGCCAATGGCTATGACTTCAAAAAATATTAAAAGCAGTTAATCACAAACCCTCCCCTCTTCATAACAGAGATTACTCTAAACTATCACCATTCCTTATATCCTGGTTACATCCAAAAAATTAAGAAAATATGACCTCATAACTAGTTACAAACCACATAAGAAATTGGCATCTCTTATCTGTTCCACCAAAGACCAACCACTTCCCCTAGACCTACCTAGAGTATACCAGGTCGCTTGCAGTTGGAAACTGTCCTACTATGGCCAAACGGGTAGGACAGCCAATGTCAGTATATCCGAACACAAGGACTACATCTGGTTTCACCAATACAGCCACTCAGGACTTGCTGACCATGCATTGGACACCCACCACAGAATATGCTGGGAAGAAAGCCACTTTATTACATCTCAGCAATTACAAGTATGAAAGATTATTCCTTGAAGCAGCCTCAGCTCTGAAAAACTTCCCATACCTGAACAAATTTTGGTGCATGAGACTGCCTCAAATTAGGGAAGCTTGCATTCTAAGAATATCAGTCCAACGGCCAAGATAACCCAATTTAGTCTGCTAGGGGACTCCTTAAGAAGTTAAATTGTTTTGTGATCCCTGAAGATGGGAACAGTAGCACACTCAGGATTTAATCTTTGTGTGTGTGTGGGGGGGCGAGTTGAGTAGACGATTTGAGAATACACATTTTGCATCGCATGCAACCTATGACTGAGCATCTGCAATGATCACTAATTCATAAGCAGTATAGAAATAGAACATATGACACAACATAAATTAAAAAAAAAAAAGAATTTTAATTAGGAAAAGATTTTTGGAAATTTTTGTAGTTTTTATTTTCCCTTTTTCTTTTTTTTCTTTTTTTTGGGGGGGGGGGGGGAAGGGCCCCCTTGGGGCCCCCCTTTGGCTGTGCTACTAGATGGGGATGTAACATTCTCAAAATATAGGTAGTTATTAATTAAAGTTTTTATAATTAATAATATAATCTGTTGCTATTTCCTAAAAAGAAGTAAGACTACAGAAAAGTGAAATAATTCAGCTATTTAATTAGTTTTTAGTGAAGATGGCAAGTTAAATATGGCATTAGACAACAGAATTAGCAAAACTGGGTGTGGTGGCAGGAAGTCAACTGAATAAATTTATATGGAGTAAGAGAGAAATTAGCCAATACACTAAACTAGCAGAGTACAAGTGTTCAAACCAATTACATTATTGATTGGAGAGTTGGGTTAGAACTAAAGCACATGATCAAAGATTACAGATCACAGATATGAGTGTTCTGAGAAAAGTAGTTAGATGCCTGAACAGATGACATCACTGGTAGAATCTTATTAAAAATTAAGTCATTAGGAATAATGTGACATTGTTTACATTCAAAAATGTGTGAGTATGGCTAATGTAAAGTGGTATGGTCACTTAAAAAGAATGGGAGAAGAAAAGTTAGCAAAGCAGGTGTTTGATGCCAAGTTGCATGAAAAAGACCAGGGCCTAGGTGGATTGGTTGTTAGAAGTGCAATCAAATCAAAATGTTAGATACGACAATATTGGGGTGCGGATGAGGAATGTTGTTGGAGATTAATAAGATAAACTCAATCATGTGGTGCTTTTATAGTAGCCTTACCCCCCCCCCAAGAGGGCACATAACTGGAAATTGATGATGACTAAATTCATGCCTGGTGCTTAATTTTTTTTTTTTTTTTTTTTAATGTTTAATGCTTTTCTATATCTCTTTCTACAATATAATTTTGTCATATGGGTGATTCAGGATATGAGCATATATTTGTGGCATTAATTGAAGCAGTTTAAAATTCTAAAGTGCAACTAGAATAAATATAAAAATCTTACTTTTATTATAAACTCACTTCCCCCGCAAACATACTAAAATACGTATTTCTCTAGATTGTCTGACTTGACTTATTCCAAGGATGGTTATGTTCTTCATCTGTTTCATTTCTTGTTAAATAGATTATAATTTATATTTTTTGAGTCCTTGTATTCATGTTGCCATATGTGGTCCACTTTTTCTCATTACATCATGTAGATGTTGAATTCCCCAAAGAGGTTACTCCAGTTTTGTCATTCTTATATATATCATGGTGGTTTTAAAATACATGATGAGTTTTAGTGTCTGCCCTTCTTGTAGGATGCATGACTAACATTTTTTGTCTCATGTAGCCCTAATGGAGTCCTCATCTCTTGCCATACTGCTTTTATTTTGGCAGAAATTGTGAACTTCCATTATCTTCATTGCCAATAGCTTGCATTGTCCTTCCCTCATAATAGGTATACCAGACTAGATTCAGGGACAAAGATTAAAAGCCCATAAAAATAAAAGGCCACGGTGAAAATAATTTTTTGACTTTCAAGTAGTCTATTGTTATTTTAATGAATTAGGTTACAGCTTAGTAAATTAAACATTCCATGCATTATAAGAACTGTTTCCATATGTGAATGCTTCATTACACGATTAAATCATTCATATAATATAAACATAAGAACTTTTTGAAGCATAATACTTCAGTTTTATTTATAGGATCTTTATAGCCCATAATGTTTATGTGCACAATATGCATATTGTGCACATGAACAATATGCATAGCATGTTGTGCAGATGCATAGTATGATTGTTGCATATTAATAAGCATTTTCTCTCACTTAAATAGTTAGCTAACAATTCGTGCACAATAAAAATAATAAAAAAATTAGTCCTACTATTAGATTTTGCAGCATAGTTTGTCACATTTGAAAAAATACATTCAGAAAATTAAGAAATAGTGTTTGTGTTAAACAGTTTTTCATGGTTTCATAATATGAAATGTTTAGGATTGTTAGCATTTTCTGAAATTTTCATTTTAGAATTTAACAAGTTTAGAGATTAAGAAGGCTAACAGAATGTGAAATATGATTATTTTCTTTACAGTGTATTTTTAAAGCACTTTTTTTTTGTAGATGTGTAAGTGTGTAATTGCCATTTTTTACATAATATAAAGCCACATAATATGATTGCCATTTTATTCCTAATGAACTGTTATAGATAGCTATGACTTGTAGATGTGCATTAGTATCTGCCACCATACAGGGTTTTCCATTATAATATACCATCAGTGCACTGAAAAATTCCTGTATGGTAACATCTGCTGGCAAAGACCACGTCCTGATGCACATTCATTCTGAATGAATGAATGTGGGTATGAAGAAAGAGATCCAAGCATTAATTTGTTTTCTGTAGGTAAACCAAAACACACTACTAATGGAAGTTGACTCATGCTATATACCTGTGTAAGTATTTATGGTTTTGACTTGTAGTGCATCATGTGAAGTATGGTACTGCAATTTCAAAAATGATCACATGAATGAATGTGTGTGTCCTTGTTTTTGTTCA
Source organism: Typopeltis vanoorti (assembly GCF_054136105.1). Taxonomy (NCBI): domain Eukaryota; kingdom Metazoa; phylum Arthropoda; class Arachnida; order Uropygi; family Thelyphonidae; genus Typopeltis; species Typopeltis vanoorti. The sequence goes on along the minus strand of NC_143557.1, from coordinate 69,071,110 downwards.
CTGCAATCAAGTGAACATTTATATTGTTTCATATTTCACTGACATGACACCAGCTGTATGCTTCCAGGAGCTCTTAATGGATTCCCACCATTGGAATATGATTTATTCCCAGAAGATGAATTAATGTCTTACATTTTATACACGTTCATTTGGTTTTTCTAACTAACACTACTTCAGTGTATAGACAAATCATTGATGTTGCCTATTCCAACTCAAAAATATTAACTTGTCTCATTCTCAGCTTCTGTGTTAGTTTGTTAGATAGTTAATAAAATAAGAACTTATGACTTCCTCCATGCATATTTTGGAATTCATATGTATAAAAGTAAGAATTGTATTAAATTGAGTTTTGCTTCTGTTCAGATTTATTGTTAATTTAATGTTATCGGAGAAATAAGTTGTAGAATGTTTATTCAGTTCTCTGAGCTTGAAAGCCTTAGGTGGTGTTTATTATTCATAATAGTGCTTCACAGTATCACAATTGATCAACTATTCACCTTAAGACAGTTAATAGAAAAGACACTAGAGTACAACCAAAGTTGCTACATAAATTTCATAGACTTTCTTCAGGCATTTCATTCAATCCATAGAAGAGAACTATGGAAAACTATGGAAGAATTTGGAATTCCCAACAAAACAATAAGAATAATAAAGAATATGTATGAGAGATTTGAAAGTGTAGTACGAATGGAGGACACCTTAACCAACTGGTTCCACAAAGAGAGCTGAGAGACAGGGATGCAATCTGTCACCAGACCTGTTCAATCTTACACTGGAAGAAGCAACCAATAAGGCCTTAAACAATGAAGACTCAAGAATCAAAATATATGGGGAAAATGTGACAAATTTAAAATTTGCAGATGACATTGCTTTACTTGCAAGCACAGAAGAAAACCTACAGCGAATTTCTGATAAAATAAAGGAGGAGTGTATAAAATCTGGATTAAACATAAATATAGACAAAACAAAAATTATACAAATAGGAAAAAGCACCACCAATCCGAAAATTGAAATTGATAGTAAGAATCTAGAGCAGGTAGAAAACTTCACCTACCTTGGAGGAGTTATTGAGTACAATGGTGAAATTACAAAAGATATAAACAGACGAATCAGTCAAGCATCCCAGACTTTTGGGTGACTTAATAAAATATGGAAGTCAAGAGACATCAAACAAGTAACAAAAGTAAGAATCTCTGAAACAATGGTCCTCCCAATACTCCTCTATGGAAGTGAATGCTGGAATCTCAAAAAGGCTGAAGAGAAAAAATTATTAGTTACTGAAATGGGTTAGCTTGAAGATTACTTGGAGTATCTCTGCTGGATCGACTAAGAAACGAAGACATAAGGAAACGACTAAAACAAGAAATAACAATAATAGACAAAATCCAAGAAAGAAGACTAAAGCCCTGAATACAACGATGGAAGGTAAAAGATCCAAAGGACGGCCCAGAATTAGATGGATAGACAAAATAAAAGAGGACCTGAAAACCAAATCACAACAAGTGACAACAAACTGAACAGAATTGTTCAGACTCTCCTGGGACAGACAGAAGTGGAAAGAGTTCATTCGTCATCATCATCATCCACATAGATGATGGAAGAGAGAAGAAGATTAATATTTTGCTAGTTTCTATCCATCTTCTGAATAGAAATTATAACTGTGGAATAGTTATAGATAACACATAAAGATGATCATTGTAATTTTGTTTGTTGTGTTACAAACAAAAATTACAGTGATCATCTTTATGGTAAGTTAGCACTAGCAGGTAATGTTCTGGATACTCCTTCACATAGAATTAAATGGAAGAAGACATTAGTTTTAAACAAAGTCGCTGTAGGTTCAGAAGATTATTTTTATAATCAGCATTTGCTATGAAGTAGCACTCCTCCAACCTCAACAGATATGGTTGTATTAATTTGCCAAAGATCTGAGAGACAGTCATTCTGCTGAGACCAGATAGCCTGACTTCTCCAAATTGGCCCATAGAGAGCACCATATTAGGACATTAGGTCTGTTTCAGTTACAATTTGAACTGTTCCTAATGATTTAGTTTAGTGCATGTGTGCTTGTCACAGTTATAATTTGTACTCTGAAGATGCTGTGTAGAAAACCAACAAAATATTAGTAAGTTTATTAAATTATTTTTTCCTCTGTTGTTTTATACCATGAAGCACTATTGTGAATAAACTCAGTTCTGAAATATTTGATCTGTAATCTACGGCTAGGAAACTAAGACTTGATGCTAAATACAGATTAATTATAAAGTCTCATCTTTATCTTGGAAATACCTTAAAATTACAAGATTGTCAGGAAACAGATAGCCTGACTTCTCCAAATTGGCCCATAGAGAGCACCATATTAGGACATTAGGTCTGTTTCAGTTACAATTTGAACTGTTCCTAATGATTTAGTTTAGTGCATGTGTGCTTGTCACAGTTATAATTTGTACTCTGAAGATGCTGTGTAGAAAACCAACAAAATATTAGTAAGTTTATTAAATTATTTTTTCCTCTGTTGTTTTATACCATGAAGCACTATTGTGAATAAACTCAGTTCTGAAATATTTGATCTGTAATCTACGGCTAGGAAACTAAGACTTGATGCTAAATACAGATTAATTATAAAGTCTCATCTTTATCTTGGAAATACCTTAAAATTACAAGATTGTCAGGAAACAGATAGCCTGACTTCTCCAAATTGGCCCATAGAGAGCACCATATTAGGACATTAGGTCTGTTTCAGTTACAATTTGAACTGTTCCTAATGATTTAGTTTAGTGCATGTGTGCTTGTCACAGTTATAATTTGTACTCTGAAGATGCAGTGTAGAAAACCAATAAAATATTAGTAAGTTTATTAAATTATTTTTTCCTCTGTTGTTTTATACCATGAAGCACTATTGTGAATAAACTCAGTTCTGAAATATTTGATCTGTAATCTACGGCTAGGAAACTAAGACTTGATGCTAAATACAGATTAATTATAAAGTCTCATCTTTATCTTGGAAATACCTTAAAATTACAAGATTGTCAGGAAACTTAGCAAGCAGGGAAGTGATAATGCTACATGTCTATTGTAATATGAAAGATCAAGAAAGGATCTTTCATATTACCAAGTCATATAACACTACCAACAATATAAGCATTTCTTCAGGAATAGAAGAAATGCTTCAAGATGGATAAAATAAGTATGAAAGTGCAAGAAGTCTGAGCAGGTTTTGGAGATGTGAATGATATTAAAAGATGTGCTTGCAAATATACAAAATGAGCCAGCTTTCCTTTGAACTGGGCTTTGATTGGAATTATGGGTAAAGTAACTACCACTGTGAGGTTGGTAGGTTATGTCTATTAATTGTGCTCATTTTCTGACCAGTTTATCTGCTTTATGGCACAAACAAAAAAGTAATTTCTAAGAGGAAAAACCATATTACCTTTGTATGCAACCAGTTAACTTATTTAATTTGAAAAGTCATATAATGATTTCTCATGTTCTAGATGGGATTCAAACTCCAGTCTTTCCAACCAGAAGGCAAATGCGCTGACGTATTTGAAATCATACTGTTTGGGAGAGTACTTTTAATGACAGAAATTATGCCCATTCAAAGTGGAAGTACAAGAAAGGCAGTATGCTATTTGGTTGAGATTAATAAAGCAAGACATTCAGGATGTTGTGATAGTCTAGGAATGTAGAGGATAATGATTATGAAATGTTTAGGCAAACTGGTTGTCGAGTCCATTGAAGAGCTTCTAGATATGAATGTGAACCTGTAGAACTGCTTTCGCAATCTGTTGGACTTTGATGGAATAGAGCTTTTCTATGGGGTTATTGTCAATTTTCTGTAGAACAGTGGTAGTTGCTGGACAAGAATAGATATGGGCAAGTGTTAGTTTGACTCCTGGACAGTTCTTGCATATTTCATAGCTTCTAGCATCGTCCAGCTGAATTTTCATGCCTTTAAAATGTTTTCCATCCTTAGTCTGGTGATGATTATGGTTATTTCTCTATTTTCATTAATTTCACTGATTTCAAGCTTCTTGATAGTTTGTTTTAATAATCTTATTTTCTTAAGTCTTATTTGGCAGACTGATTGGGCAGGTGAATGAAAGATGATCCCAGTGGATTATTTTAATTATGGAAATAAAGGATTGGGAGGAGGGTTCAGCATATAGAAGCAAAGGAATGCATTCCTTGAGTTTTGAGGAATAACTATCTTAATTGGCATGTGATGGAAGCATCATGAATCACTGGATTTGGATATCTATAAAAGAATAATTATGAATGATATGCCAATTCTGCTTTGGTGAGAGCAAAGTGGATGTACAGAGATCTTCTGACTCAGAAGATGTCAAGTCAGGCAAGGGTTTCAGTAAAGCGATATCCTTTCTGCAGAACTACATCTTGCTACTTAAAGGCCTGTATTTGCAAAACTTCATAGTCAGCTTGGAACAGTATCATGGAATGATACTGAAAAAAGCAGGTGCTACTGCTTGATTTAGTTGTATTTTAATTGTTCGGGGGTAATAGGAAAAAAGATGGTAAAGTAAGTTTGTTGCTTGACTGGTTGAGTGGTTAGCATATCTGCTCTCCAACTAACAGGTGGCTGGTTCACCTACTGCTGTAGGGATGTATGTATGTATGTGATTGTCTTTAGGTTGTAAATCACATCACCCAATATGAGACCACAACCTTGGTTATTTGGAAAACATAAATAACCCAGAGTTCTGTGTTTGATCTTTAAAGCAATGTTTCCATACTGTACAAAATTATTAAAAATTACAAAATAATATATAAAATTAATAAAAATAGAAAAAAATTTCTTAGTTTTAGGTTTTCAAAAGCCTTTTATGGGTGGAAGCTACATAAAAAGCGAAATAGATGAATGAAATTAAGTATGAAAGTTAAGGAATGAGTATGGTTACATTTTATTCATCCTTTTCAATGTTACAGTTTTTACTAATTATTTGAACATCAAATCACTATCTAACATCAGAATAGTGCAAAAAATCAATCATTAAGATGTTCACTTTGTTGTTTTGCTGTTATCTGAAACATCAAACTTATTCAACGCTAGAACTCTAAAAATCACTTGTTGCATCTGTCACTTGTAGCTTTATTATCTCAACATTGACCCTCCATTCTTTCCATCATCTAATTATCCCAAACAACTGAGCTCTTCGATTGTTTGGAGTAATTAGAAGTCAGAGGACGGGTGCAATTTGGATGTCATATTTCTTACTGAAGACAGAGAACCAGATGCAAACCAAAGTCTTATATAACCTCATCTTCTCTGCTTACTATAAGCAGAGAAAAGAAGCTTATATAGGACTTTGGTCTGTACTGCATTGTGCCCTATTTTGGTGAAACCTAATTTTTATGGGGAAACTGGATAAGGTTCAGAGATGAGCGGCTAAGGTACTGGGATTCTTGAATCTCAGTTCAGACTAATGAGGATTGTCATTTGGAACTTGGTGGACGTGTGAAGTGATATGGAGATGTTTCCAGATTAACATGATGGGAATTATCCATAGAGCAGGAAAAGAAAGGAAGCCAGCCCTGGAAGTTATATGAAAGTGTAGATACTTTTTACTTAATGTGTTGTACTTGTCAATCTGTCACATGAGTGTGGAGACTGACTCAATTTGAGATATTGTATGAACATATGTTACAAATCATGTAAGACTTTTCACCGTGAATCATGAAATTCCACTAAGGTTTGTTAATAATAATGAATTCTTTAATTGCATAATAGAATTATAGAGATTTGATAAATATGTTCATTCAGTCACAGCCATATCTACAAGGATTATTTTGGTGGCCACGTTTTGGGAAAATACTTGGTAATCTCGTTCTTTTTGAATATAATTTACAAGATTGGTTTCATGGGAATAAATATTGATGATGAACCTTAATTCTTTGTTATTGGAATTAAAATGTTTGTGATAATAGGCTGCAGTGATGTTAGATACTGTACAATTCTAAAATCCATACGGTCCATTTCCTCAAAGATGACTGATAGCGTGAATTAAAACAGTACCTTACCTCGATCATTGACAAATGCATGGATATAATTATATACTAATTTCAGGACCATGTTCCTCAATTCAACAGCATGGTGATGTGCATTTTATTTATTATATTATTTTTCTAGGCCTCCATGGAGTCAAGATTTGTCAGTGGGTGGCCATGGACTCACAGGCTGCAATACATATTGTAAGTTGCCTTGAAAACATTCAACAGGAGCATTCATCACCCACTTTGTCAATGTGCATTCCATTTATCCACTCACCATGCAGAAAAATCTCCTTTTCACTTGATTATTCATATGACCTATGTACAGTTTTCAGGAATGGCTTTATTCTCACATTGTCTATTACTCTCTCTGCAGTAATTCTTTATGTCTATCTCATAGGCTCCTCTCACCAACTTATGTCTCAGTTGTATCACCCCCCCCCCCATCTGCCAGTCTCTCATACCAGAGTCTTGAGACCGTCTTACTCATGCTCCAATGTTTCTTTATTGCTCAATAAATATCTGTGCACAGAAATTTGAATGTGGCCCGATACAATGGAACTATCACCTCTTTATCCTTACTTATCAGGGTTCTTTGCATTATAGCAGCAGCTTCCTGGATAACCTTGACAACTTTTGCATTCCCTGAATTCAGTTCCCTATCCACCAAGATCCTCAGATCCCTCCACTTCCCAGAGCAGAGTTCCTCCAATATTATAAACTTGTTCTTTTTTCTGTGGCCAGAGTGCATGATTTTGTAGTTATGCAGTTTACATCCCCCATTCTTCAGCCCAAAATACTAATCCATTTATATTTTCTTATACATCATCACAGCAGAGCTTCTTGGCATTGCTCTTTCTAATTTCTACTTCTCAAACTTTGAACTATATCATTGATAAATTAAACAACAGTGGTTTTAGTAAATTATACTTGACAAATTATATTATTTAACATGTTCATGCCAAGCAGTGTCTGCATATGCATAAACTGCTGGTGGAAAGTACATATGCTGCTTTTGCATTGAATAGTTACATTTTCACAAAGCTTATAATAGTATATTAGTTGCCACTTTTTTTTAGTAGAATTTTATTTGTAAAATTAGTATTTGTGAAGTGTCTTGATGATATTTCAAATGTAATGCGAACTAATTTCATGTTATGTATATTTTCCCATATTGTTTTTTTTTGCTTTATATGGATTGTGTGCCTTCTGTATCCATGGAGTGCATTATAAACATCTGTTATATATATTTTATAGAACTGAAAATTTGAAAGATGTTAGCACAAATGTGTTTATTTAGCTGCTATGTTTAGTGTTACAATAAATGTTTTGCTTGCATCCATGCAGCATAGTCTGTGGAGGAGAGTGTTTTTCCATGATTTTCATTCCAGTTGTCTCTAATTACACTAATTGTTGCTCAGTGTAGTATACCGACTGTAAATGTATTGTATTTAGCAATAAACAATGCTACTTGTTTTTCTTGCTTCTGCAGTATAGGAACATTTTTATTCCAGTTTTCAGAAGCAACAGACCTAGTAAAAATTTATCTATTCTTGAATAGATATTTCTGTGTATGAAAATAAATACTTCTATGTCTAATAAGAAGTGGTTGATCTACAACAAAATACCAGCATACTACAAAATACTATAAGAGCCATTTGACAAAAAAAAAAAAAAAAGAAGCAATGAATGTAGGATTCTCAAGTGCAGATAATTCCAATAATGATTGGATATTTGGGATATCATCTATCACTATGTAAAATGTATGGATCCTTAGTAAAAAACAAGCTTCTTAGAAAATGAAGTAAGATATAAATAAAATAGAGAAATAAATACACATAGCAAACACAACAAATTGTACAAGATGATTTGCTGCTACATCAACCCACATGTATTCCTGCCACACCTAAATGAATCGCCTGATCAACATTATTAGTTCGTTGGATTATCCCCCCCTCCCTATAGTTACTTACTGAAATACTAAATGTATTCAGCAGCTGTTTATTATTGAATAGTGATTTATACATTGCAAACAAATCTTTCTCTCTCCTCTCATAAGTTTTTTTAATTATGCCATTATAAATTCGCTTATGCATGTCTAGAATTTATAGGATCACGTGCTATTCACTCCACCCAGCAACTTACAGGATGTGTAATATCATAAATGTTAATTATTAATATTTTATTTGCCAGTAATGAAAGTATTTCTACTCACACTTGTTCTTTCCTTTACATTTCTGATTCTCACATGACTTATTAAAATATCTACACCTTTTGAGTAATTCAAATATACTAACCAAATATTGTTTTCTAAAATAAACACACTGTTCTCCCCCATCTATGCAGATTTGGTTACATTTAAAGAACTGTTATGATATATAGCACATCTGCTGAAATAAGCATGAAATTTCTGCAGGACACAGTATTTTCTTTCACCTCGTCAGATAGTTAGGCTGATGGCGAGAGAGAGAGAGAGAGAGAGAGAGAGAGCTACAATTGCTCTGATATGTACATGTTAATCCCCTATCCAAGTTAATCTTCACATGCAAACTTTGTTTGCCTTACACTTTTTGTCCTGTTTAATTTACTTTAACTAAGTGAATGAACCTGCTTCAGTAGTGGTCTTCGAACAGAATGCCTTGATATCCCACTTCTCACCTTTCTTTTTTAGAGCATTGCATCCTCATACGCAACTCACTGGCTCCTGTCAGCCAGCCATTCCTTTATCCAAGCTACCAACTAACTATCCATTCCTATCCTGCTCAATTTCAGCAGTAGTTTATTATGGAAGTACTCTTAAATGCCTTAGCAAAATCCAGAAAAATCTGTATAAGCATCTCTTTTGTCTAAGACACTTGTCTCCTACTTACTAGATTTGTCCACAACATCTTAAGAGTCTGGTTGCACTACCAGTGTTTATCTTTTATGAACTATCTTTTAATTTCTGTGGCATCTTTTGTCTGTCAGGAGGGCATCATAAAGTTGCAGACAGTGCTTTCCAAATGATATTCTTTAAAGTTGAAACACCTGATAGGAACTTCTTCTATTGCATCAGTCTTATGACTGGTAGCTCAGCAGCATTTCCTTCCATTCTTCTCTTCCGTTTGCTTTCCTCTTTATTTCGTAGTATGTTTTTAGTCCAGTGCTTTGTTTTATTTGATCAAAGTATCTTTTCCTTGGTCTTCCTCTTTCTCTTTTTCATTTGATTTTGCCTTCTATTATTCTTCTTGTCAGACTTTCATGTCGTAAGATATGTCCAATCCATCTGTCTCTTCTTGTTATTAATATTTTTTATCAATGTTCTGGGTTCATTTACTTAAGCACTTTTTCATTAGATTTTTTGTGTGGCCATTTTATCTTTTGCATTCATCTCCAACACCACATTTCAAATGCCTGTAGTCTTCTAATATCTCCTGTTCCCATTGTCCATGTTTCGCTGCCTTAAAGTGCTATACTCCATAATTTTTCCCTTTTGATCTTCCTTCCTCATTTATTGTACTCCCTAGGTATTTGTAATTCTTTACTTGTTTTATCTCTTTCCCATTTAATTTTCTTTATGATCTTTGGTTTCTTGCTTGCCAGTAGAATTTTGTTTTTTTCAACATTTTTTTTCACGTTAAAAAAAAAAAGCTAATGCCTTTCTATTCCCGTATATAGGGGGTGAGCGAGGCCGTTTTAGCCCAATCTAACTTTTGGAGACTGAATGGGCAGTTCAATCTCCACTGGTTCCCAATCAGAGATAGCTGGCCCCAAGGCTATCACTAATTAAGCAGCACGCAGTGAAGAGACACGGCCCAACAAGTGCTGCCATCTTGTGGTCCCTAACACTGTGGTATTTATTAAATATTTCATTTGTTGTTTTGATTTAACTTTTTTAGTCTTCTGTTTTTTGCTATAAATGCGATATCATCTGCAAATCTGAGGCAAAATATTTCTTCTCTGCCAATCTTTATGCCACTGCTTGTTTTTTCTTTAACTTCTCTGATAGCATTTTCAATATATATGTTGAAGAGCAAGGGTGATAATATGTGCCCTTGCCTTACTCCACATCTAATATGTACGGTTTCTTCCTTATTATTTGTTCTTATGTATCCCATTTGTCTTACATATATGTTTGATTACTCTTCTATCATTACAGTCAATGTGACTTTTCTTCATAATATTCCACATCCAATTTTCCAATTAACTTTGTCAAATGCTTTTTCTAAATCCATATGTTTTTTGGCTTAGCTCCATTCTTTTTTTTGATTATAGTTCTTAGGCTTAGTATTACTTGTCTTGTTCCTTTTCCTTTCCTGAATCCATATTGGTCTTCCTCATGTTGTGAATCTATTCTTTTATATATATTCAGTTTTGTATTATTTTTAATAGGATTTTGCTAATGTGTGTAATTAGGGCTATTGTTTTGTGTTAGTTACATTGGAGAACATTTGCTTCTTAGTATTGCTTGTCTTGTTCCTTTTCCTTTCCTGAATCCATTTTGGTCTTCCTCAAGTTGTGAATCTATTCTTTTATATATTCAGTTTTGTATTATTTTTAATAGGATTTTGCTAATGTGTGTAATCAGGGCTATTGTTTTGTGTTGGTTACATTGGAGAACATTTGCTTTATTTGGGATTGGTATTATCAGAGATTTTGTGAAGTCTTCTGGGAGATCTCCATTTTCATCTTTTTTAGCTACTATTTCAAATATATCATTTTTTGTTTCCTCATCCAGATTTTGAAAGGCTACACTTGGGATGTTATCAGTTCCTGGGATTTTCTTCTGGCTTAAGTCTTTAAGTGCTTTTTCAAACTTCTTTTATTATTAATGGACCACTATTGTCTTCAGTTTCTGTGTCGTTTTCTTCCTTTTCTCCTTGATACAGGTGTTCATGATATTTTTTCCATTCTTGTAATATTTCTTCAGAAAAAATAATTAGTTTACCATTCTCATCTGTTCAGTGTGTCCTTTTTCAGTTTGTTCTTTTTCAGTAATAGGAAATTTCTGATTTTTGTAATTTGGTTATAAGCTGTTTCTAGATTTCTTTTATTAATCAGTTCTTCTGTCTTCTTACATTCTTCATGGAAGTATTCTTCTTTTGCTTGCTTAAAATTTCTTATCAGATTTTTTTAACTTGTATTTTTCTTTGTGTTCTACTTTTTCTGTGTTCTTGTATAGCCTGTATAGCCTCCTTTCCTCCATTAAATCTAATATTTCTTCAGTTATCCATGGTTTTCTTATATTTTGCTTTTCTCTTCCTAGTATTTTGTTACTAGCTGTCTTTTATTTGATTCCACTTATCATTATTGTTTGTATTTTCTTGTATTCGTTTTTTGGTGGTTTCCTGAAATTGTCTTTTTTGATGTTTTCATTTTTAGTTTCAATATGTTGATCTTTGTGTGTTGTTGTTTTTTGAATTCCAAGTGTGTTTTCATTAATACAAAGTTGTGATCATTATCAACATCTGCTCCTGAGAAGGCTTTACTAAATTTTACTTGGTTTTTAAATCTTGCTTTAACCATTATATAATCATTTTGGTATCTATTTGCATCCCCGGGTGCCTACCAGGTGTATCTTCTTCTTTTATGTGTTTGGAATATTGTGTTTGTGATTATTATTTCCTTCTGTTTGCAGAAATCTACCAGATGTTGTTCTCTGTCGTTTCTCTGTCCTGAGCCAACTTTTCCTACAGTATTATCCTCCTTTCTTTCTCCTACGATTGCGTTCCAATCTCCCATTATTATTGTGTTGTCTCTTTGTTTGAATATGTTCCATATATCTTCAATTTGCTCATACATTTCAGCTATTTCTTCAATCTTTGTGTCCAGGGGACACCCCCCCCCGGCCCCTATGGCGCCCAATCCCCTGAGTTGTGGACTGGTAGGCCGGTTCTCCTTGAATTCTGATGACTTGAAGACTCGACACTCAGGGTAGACCCTGAGTTTCAAAACGTTTCAAATAACTTGACAAAAAACGTGACACAAAAACGTTACAAAAAAAGTTTATCATTTTATATTATAGAGTAGGTATATATATATATTGAGATATATATATATATATCGATGTTTCGATCTTCGCATCATCTGAAGTATACTTCACATACTGATGAAGTATACTTCATTATCTGAAGTATACACATATACAAAAAAACAAGCTGCAGTACAATCTCCATGGTATGCTAAAGTTACTGATCAACCATTAAAACTACTACTGGCCTGACCTCTGGTGAAAAAAAACCTTACTACATCAAAGCTAGAGTCCTGTTATTATTATTATCTATTAGGTTACAAAATTAAAATAAGTGAAGAGCAACATGTTTACAAAAAAATAATAAAATTATATAAGTATACATATAAATTACAACAAACTGGTATGGATAGTGGCCAATAAGAACTGAAAAATTGCTTAGAGTCCTAAAGTCTGGGTTTGCTGGAAAACTAAGTGGGCTGAATGTTGTTATTATTCGTGACACCTCCAAGGAGTCTGAAGACTCATCGCCGGAGGACACACTGTACAACTCTCCGTCTCCACTACTATACAGGACCTTTACTACCAATCACCTACATTAACACCATTTACTGCCCACCACCACCACAACAGCTAGTATTTTTTGTCTGTAAATTGCGTGTGTTCTGAAGGGCCGATTTGTCTGTATGAGGGATGAAAAACCCTAATGTCCAGCAGAAAAAAACACTGCAACCTCTGTATGAGATCGGCCAACGCTCCTTCAATCGAAAAAGTCCATATAAAGATTCCTCCCATCATGACGCGAATCGAACTTAGGTCTTTTCTAATCGAAGGGTGCAATATACCGCTGTTCTTTCAATTGCGCTACAGAGGCGCTTGGACCTCTAGATGTTTGCCATCCAAATTCTTGGGATTTTTATGCCACTATTATTGTTAAGATTTGGGTGGTTAATCAAGCTTTCACAGGCTTCAGCCCACTTTTGTTTACCAGTAAATTGCGTGTGTTCTGAAGGGCCGATTTGTCTGTATGCGGGATGAAAAACACGAATTTCCAGCAGAAAAAATCCTACAACCTTTGTATGAGATCGGCCAACACACCTTCAATCGAAAAAAGTCCATATAAAGATTCCTTTCATCATGACGCGAATCGAACTTAGGTCTTTTCTAATCGAAGGGTGCAACATACCGCCGTTCTTTCAAATGCGCCACGGAGGCGCTTGGACCTTTAGATGTTTGCCATCCAAATTCTTGGGATTTTTATGCCACTATTATTGTTAAGATTTGGGTGGTTAAGCTTTCACAGGCTTCAGCCCACTTTTGTTTACCAGCAAACCCAGGCTTTAGGACTCTAAGCAATTTTTCAGCTTTTATTGCCACTATCCATACCAGTTTGTTGTAATTTATATGTATGCTTTTATATAAGTAATTTTTTTATTATTATTATTTTATTTATTTTTTATGTGAACATGTTGCGCTCCAGCTTAATTTAATTTTGTAACCTAATAGATAATAATAATAACAGGACTCTAGCTTTGATGTAGTAAGATTGTTTTTTTTTCACCAGAGGTCAGGCCAGTAGTTTTAACAGTTAATTAGTAACTTTAATATACCATGTAGATTGTAGTGCAGCTTGTTTTTCTTTATATATACGTGTATACTCCAATGATGACCTTAATGGGAAGGTCAAAACGTTGAGTGTTTATTTTGGTTTATATTAAACTAAAGTTTTACTCTAGCACGATAGTTGTTTTCATAATTTTCATGATGTATTCTGATCACCGTGTAAGCATGGAGGAAAGGAATTTGTTGTGAAAGTTTTATAAATTCAGTGTTAATGAAACTTCTTGATCCTTATTGTGGAAAAGAAAAAAAGACTAGTCCAATTGATTTATATAATGCTTTAGCATTTATGTAAATTGGTCATTTTTCAAATATTCACTTCCAAAATGGGGAAGCGACTTTATAATTGCTGAAATGTATTTTAATGTCAGAAGTATTGCAAATTTCATGTACTTAATTTTGCATTTAGACTGTGTTTTTAATTAGAATGGATAAGATATTTTTGAAGTATGAATAATCATTGTTCATATTATGTTACATATAAATGTATACTAAACATATGAAGTGATTAAAATAGATGTAATAATTTTATTGACTGTTAAAACTTGTACTTCAAAACTTTCAGGTCCCCAAAGCTTTGAAGTACAAGTGTTAACAGGTTAGAGAATTTTCCTTTTTTCTTTATTAAAATTTTTAAAGTTTAAATTAATAAATGGTATTAATTTCATATTTGTAAATTAGTGCATGCTAGATTTTTATTGAACTTGTCATAATTTTGATTGTTAATGAATACATAATTAACGTGCTTGAAATATTTATATGAAATTTTAATATTTTCAAGTTTTGAATTATAAAAGACATAAAGAACTAACAGATCATTTATCACTTGGTGCAACAAGATTATATCTGATCTAGTTTAACTGCCAAAGATGCAGCAAGCAGTCTCTGAAATTAGGTCTGAAGGAAGTTAATTATTCAAAGAATTACACCTGATGCTTGTCTTTAAATGAGCTTTATAGCTTATTCAATGGTTCCTGTTAATTTTTGGCTCAGTGCGAAGAAATGCATGCTTTATTGGGATTGTTTTGTAAAGCACTAGCTGAAATCGTGGATGATATATTGGTAAAAGAATAGCATTTAACAGTCATTAGTAAAGAATAATACCATAGAATAACTCCAGTTATGATACAATATCCACTTTCTGAAAATAATTTATCTGATTACATGTTGACAGGAGTATAACTTCTGTGGTGATTAATTTCAGAAGAACAGTGATAACTAGACAAGTCAGTTGCCTGGAATTTGGATATCGGGTTATTTGAAGTATCTAATGATATGGAAAAATAGCTTAGATTATTGATCTTAATCATTACTTCATGATTTCTGTTGTTCACTGCTTTTGATCTATATTTCAAACATATACATCTTTGATCTTTGTTGTTGAAAGTTTTTCACTTGGTTACAAAGTAAATTATATTTGAAAAGAAATTATTGTTGTTCATTCCTTTACCCAAGCTTAAGCAAACAAAATTTGCATATGAAGGGTCTTCATGACTAGCTACTTGTATATAGAGGCTGATGAACTTAACATTGGTTGCTTCAATATCCCATGATGTTTTTGAGCCTTTACTAACCTTTATTGAGCCTTTGTCAGTGGGAACCACACCTAGGAAGATGCCAAGATTGAATCAAAGCAGAAGTCATATTTTCCACATGACTTATTTGACACACGAATCTTGTAATTTACTTTGTAACCAAGTTGAAAAACTTAACTATCTCTAATCCAGAGTATTGTAATAAGGTGATATGCCTTTTTATGAATTGTATATGGAAAGTATGTGACCTGCATTAATTCAACCTTGGTAACTTCTTTGGTCTCTGACTTTCACTGACAAAAGACCTCTGTAAAGGTCGAAACTCATCAGATTAGTTGCCTTTCCCATATGTTTTTGCATTATGGGAAACTGAGTCAATTTATGTGAATTCAACAGATTCTGTACATAAATAGCCCAGTAGTGAAGATGTTTCACATGCAGATTTTGTTAACACCTTGGGTAAAGGATTAAACAAGAATATAATTTCTTGTCAGATATAACTTAATTTAATCTTCATGATTATATTTTATATTTCTGTGTCCAGAACTTCATGAGAAATCTTTGACCACACTTATCAAAGTGATGCTGAAGAATTTGCAAACTTAATCCACAATACAAAAATTATGTAATAATTCATTAAGGTGTTTCATTCTCATTGAATGTGGCATCATTCAGATGTAATACAATAAACTTTCCTTAAAAAAATCATTGAAAATTATTGTTTTTTGTTGAAAGTTTTTTTTTCATTTGGTTATACTATAAGTTAAAGATGCCAAGAAATAATATTCTTGGTTTCATCCTTTATCCAAGTGTAAGCAAACCAAGAATATTATTTCTTGGCATCTTTAACTGATTAGGTTTTTTGCATATAGAAGCAATAATTTTTGCATTTTTTTTTGCAAATCTGTCTGATATCCTTTCTCCAGTAAACAAAAATACATAAGTATGCAAACAAGTAGAAAAGCTCATGTGTTGGCAGTTCATGCTTTATTTAATGGTATTAATTCACAACACAAAAATAAGAATAATTAATATTTATTTAACTTATTTGCTGATATTATATTTTACTGGTATTATATCCAGCATCTTCAGAGCACAAAAATAGTTTGTCACAGTACACAAACAGCAACAATTTAGTTAACATTGGGACCAGTTTAAAAAATTGTAATGGACAACCCAAGGAACTAAAGTCCCATTTGGCATGATCTATGGTTGGATATATATATTTAAAAAAAAAAAAGGTATTTAATTGATCTTAAAATGACTGTCTCCCAGATTTCTGGTAAATCGATACAGCCATACTTGTTGAGGTTTGGGGAATGTATTAAAGCTTCTGATTCCAAAAATAATCTCTCTGACTTAATGAGATTTCTGAGCAGCACTTTTTTTTTTTTTTCATTTAATCTTGTATAAAGGGCTATCCAAGGCATATTCTGTTAGTCCTGACTTGCCATAACGATAGTGCCAAATGTAGTTTTTTTACATTCAACAAGGTGGATGTCAACAGTTGTTCTTGTCTGTCCATAGTAAGCAAAGTTGTTTCGTACGCTTCTGAATGTGATAAAGAAGAGAATTTGTCCTTAGGTGAATGGATGAGAGTTGCCAGTTAGATATATGGTTTAAATGTGATGAGGAGGCTGATATTTATTAAACACTCTAGATTTCTCTATGGATTTGCCCTGAATGCATGGGACAGTAATATTTTTGCTGTAGTCTGGCATATTAGGTGATGAAGAGGATTTCCACGGAGCATTAAGTATAGTCTAATTTTGAGGTTACAGCCATTGGCTAAAAAAATTGCGATACATGTGATAAGAGCATAGCATTCTCATCAGAACAGGTAGTGGTAAGAGCATAGCATTATCATCAGAACAGGTAGCTCTGGCTCTGAGTTTGTGTTTTTAGGATACCAAATTGTTGAGCTAGATCAGGAGTCAGCAAAGTGGTCAATATTTGACCCCCTTGGGGTCGATAAATGTCTAAGGGTCAAAAGGGGTCAATAAACACTTAAAACAATTTTGAGTAACACTTAGTAAACATGCAATGCCAACTGGCTGATCAGCTGAGCCAACGAGGGAGAAGCACACACACACACTCTCCCTGATGAAGACATCTATAACAGAGACAATCAGGGAGTGTGCATTTATCGCCCATAGCTTCAGAGTGGTGTTCAGTGATCTTATAACTTTGAATTTACTGTGTAATTTTTTTTTTTTTTTTAAGTTATAGTGCCCATAATGGCAGCCCCCTGATAGTTAGAAATGCCAACAGTATTCGCAAGAATATTTAAAATTTGGATTTATACCATCGTTTACCAATGAAACAATGAAAAGAATGAAGGAATTAATTTTTAATTGAGAAATTTATTATTGATAACCTTTATTCATTTATTTAACATGATGGAGGTCGATGAGGGATCAAGGATTCCATGAAGGGGTCGATGGTCTAAAAGGTTTGCCGAACCCTAAGCTAGATGATGGTGTGATTGTACAAATATCTCCCAGTATGTGTAGATTTCCTATAAACAGAAAAATAGAATGAATCATCAGGAAGGCCTGTCACTAGTGTATCTAGAAAGGTAGACAGTCATTAGCATGCATTAGCTTCCTGTTCCATTGCGAAATGGATTTTAGGGTATTGGCTATTTAAATTTACTAAAAATGTATCTAATGTGTCTGGACCATGTGGCCAAATAGCAAACACATCATCAACATAGTGCAGCCAAACCACTGGTTTGAGAGAGTGGCTGTATTCATTGCTTAATTTTCTAAGTGTTCTATTTAGAAATTAACTGACGTGAGAGAAAAGGAGGCCTCATATTCTCTCCAACTAGTCGTTTTTATATCTTCCTTTTCCATGCAAAATGACCATCTTGTACTATAAATTTCACTAATTCAAATAGTCTAGGGGGAAGTATAACAAATCGAATCAATTAATTGTATATTGATAAATAGTGAAGTAATATCAAAACTAATAATGATAGTCTTTTAATATACTTTTTAGGTGAACAGAACTTTTAACAAAAGAGGAAGAATTACATGTGAGGGGAGGACTAATAATTTAGCCAAATTTTTAACAAGTTTGCATGTAGGACTGTTTATACGATCTACATATTTGAATTATTCAGATCCTATAATCTGCAAAAATAGACAAATTATTACCAGAAATCACTTTCATTGCCTAATACACAAGACTACAACAAAAATGTTACTATCCCATACATTCAGGGCACATCTGAAAAGATATCTAGAGTGCTTAATATATATCAGCTCCTCACCACATTTAAATCATATATATGAAATTGGCAACTCTCATCCATTCACCTAAGGACAGATACTCTCCTTTATCACATCCAGCAATGTATGAAGTGACCTGGCTTACTATGGATAGACAGGAAAAACTGTTACCTGCTTTGGAAACATAAAAATGCATTTGGCACTATCATTATGGCAAGTCATAACTAGCAGAACATGGACCATGCTTTGGATACCCCCTTTCACACAGGATCAAACAGAACTAAAGGGCTACATAGATGTCATAAATTAGAGAGAATGTTTTTTATGAATTGGCAGCTTAAATACATTCCCCAAACCTCAATAAATATGGCTGTATCAATTTACCAGAGATCTGGGAGAGTCATTTTAAGATCAAATAAATACTTCTCTCTCTCTCTATATATATATATATATATATTGGGTTGGCAAATAAGTTTGTTCGGTTTTTCAGAGTGGAATGAAACACATTTTATTTAATATATATAATACATACTAGTCAGTTATATATTGACCTTCTTTATCAATGACCCCCTTGCCGTCTGTCCACCAACTTCATTATGCTGCATTCATAAAACTCCTGAGGTTTACTGGTGAAAAACTGATCCAGGTGTCTTTTGACAGCCTCCTCATTAGCAAAGGTTTTCCCGTTCAGAGAATTCTGCAACAATCGGAATAAGTGGTAATTGGAAGGTGTCAGGTCCTGTGAATACGGAGGATATGGCAAAACATCCCAGCCAAGACGGAACAATTTACTCCGGGTTGTTAACGATATGTGGGGTCTGGTGTTGTCGTGGTGAAAGACAACTCCTTTCCAATTTGCCAATTAATGACATTTTGTGCTAATTGCACAGGCTACTCGCGTTAACTGTGAGCAATAGACAGTTGAATCAATCGTTCTGCCTGACGGTAACACCTCGTAGTGGCCAACACCTTTATAATCCCACCACACAGAGAGAGCATGATCTTCCTTGGATGTAATCCTGCTTTTGAGGTTGTTTGCAGCAGTTCGCTCTTGTGCCCCCATGATCTTTACCTACCACGTTATCGTACACGACCCATTTTTCATTTCCCGTAATCATCCGCTTCAAAAATGGGTCATTTTCTTGGCGACGTCGCAGCGAATCACAGATGGATATGCGAGCAGTCATATTGGCCTCAGTAAATTCATGTGGCACCCAAACATTGAGTTTTGAAAGCCTGTGCAAATGGTTTTCAATGCTTGTATGAGATATGTTCAGTACTGCAGCAATCTTCCACACTGTTTGTGATGGATTTTTGTCAACGATATCCTTCACAACACTTGAATTAACCTTGGTCAGGCGACTGGCACAAGGCGCATCACTGATGTCGAAATCTCCAGAAAGGAATTTGGCATATGCATTCTGTTAAGGCATCATCCCCATGTATGCTGCATATTTTTTCATGGGTCTCCGCAGCTAGTTTGCCTTTTTTGAAATAAAAAAGCAAAATATGCCGGTAATATACGTTATTTCCTTCCATTTCTAAAAATGTGTTACACATGCAACTGAAGTAGGCCAAATGAAAATTCACTGAAAGGTTATGTGAAATGTCGTCTTTCGACTGAACAATAGCAACAGGTGAAGTGGCATAAACTTAACAATAGATGGTGCCAGTTGGGACTAGTTCCTTGTTGTCCATTACAATTTTTTAAACTGGTCTCAATGCTAACTAAATTGTTGCTGTTTGTGAACTGTGACAAACTGTTTTTGCACTCTGAAGATAATGGATATAATACTAGTGAAATATCATCAAATAAGTTAAATAATTATTTTCTTAAGTATGCAAAATATTCTTAACCTCTGAATGAATTTTGAGATCATGTTGTTTTTGGAAAAATTTAATTTAGACTTATTTGCAGTAATTTAAAATGGTAAAAAAAAAAGATTAAAACTTAAATCTGTGAACTCATGAGTGATTAACAGTCACTACAAAAAATATTAGCAGTAAATTAAGATTCATTTTCAAGGAATAACAGCTATTTTCTAATAGCAAATTTTTTAGCAATGTCTTGCAGTTATTCTTATTTTCTTATAAGTAATTATAAACAATATGTACAAGGAGGAATTATTCATTATTTTTAGTGTGCACCAATCTTATTGTGCTTGCTGTGAGAAAAGAACTCTACAACTGAATAGTATCAAACTGCCCCCTTTGCTTCGGTGAAGTTTATCACTGCATAAGTACATACTTCAAAACTCAGTAGTGTTATAACAAGTTATGTATGTGTGTGTGTATGTATGTATATATATTTAAAAAAAAAATAGATTAAATGACTATAATCCGAGAGATAAAAATAGAAACACTATTTTAATTAAGTAGACTGTACAACTAGTTTTATCTTTGTAGAAGACTTCTTCAGGTGCATAAAAGAGGGAACCACTAACAAAAATTGCGAAAGACAAAAAATCTATACATTAAAGCATTAACATTTGAAGCTGTTCTGTGTATCTCTTCCTTGTTTGTCATGTGCATGCATTCAAGGTCTCATGAATGCCAAAGTTGGATAGCAGTGCAATGATAGTCTGAGAAATTATAGCTGAGGTTAGTGTTGAGATGTACTGGATTGAGGACGATTTCTTTAGATCCTAAAGAATTTCTTCTTTCCAGTTCATCATAGCATCAAAAGATATTCTCCAATTTCTTCTGTAAGACTGGATGAATGTTATTATTAAAACACTTAAGGAATAGAACAACGTAGTTAAGGATATAAATTAAATTAACTTTAATAAATATTTTCCAATATTTCGGCAATGTCACATTGCCATCTTCTAAAGGAACTTACAAAAAAAGCACGTGCACGTAGGCACTACAAACACAGTAACTGGGAATGAAGAGATGAAGCTATTGTTCTCCTAAAAGTCCTGATGGTGCCCTCTAGCGGGCTAAGTAGGTGTTCTTGGCCGTTGGGCTGAAGGTCTGCTGATGTAAGCCTCCCAAATTTGGGGCAGTCGCATACAACCAAATTTGTTGAGGTTTGGAGAATTTCTTAGGGCTGAGGCTGATTCCATAAATAGTCTTTCATATTTGTATTTGCTACGGTGTATTACTGTAGCTTTCTTCCACCGTATTCTGTGGCGTGTATCCAGAGCATGGTCCGCAAGACCAGAATGGCTGTACTTGTGAAACCGGATGTAGTCCTTGTGTTCAGAAATTCTGATATTCGCTGTCCTGCCTGTTTGGCCAAAGTAAGACAGATTACAACTGCAAGGGACCTGGTATACACCAGGTAGGTCTAGGGGAAGTGGTTGGTCTTTAGTGGAGCGGATAAGGGATGCCAATTTTCTGTAAGGTTTGTAACAGGAGGTCAGGTCATGCTTTTTTAAGATTTTGGTAATCTTTTCCGAGGTGCCTCGGATGTAGGGAATGGTGATGGATTTAGAGTAATCCTTGTTGTGGAGGGGGGGGGAGGGGATCTGTAGTTTGTAGGTTCTAATATTTTTTGGACTTTTTTTGGGGGGTAGCCATTGGCTACCAATACCGTAATCAACCTTTCTTCAGTCAACCTGAAGCAATCAACGCGCTGTCATGTGGCCACAACTTCGCGATTGCTCCCAAAAAAATACCCAGTGAGGATATTATGATCCAGATCGAACGCGGAATCCGCCACCTTCCACATCAAGTCGCCAACAGTGTGAGACTGGATGTAGCTTGTGTCCTTTCCAAAGCAGTCCCACCAAAATCCAACATATCCAACAAGGAATATAAAGCTCTACAGGAAATGAAGAATAATAAAGAAATAGTTATCACCAAAGCGGATAAGGGAAACGCAACTGTAGTCCTTAACCAAAAGGACTACACAGGTAAGCTGAATGCTCTTCTCTTAGATCGGGCTACTTACCTCCCCATCAATTACAATCCCACCAACTCTCAAATTAGAAAACTTCACAGGCTCTTTAAGAGAGTCACTTCTTGGCCTGTAGAAGTTACCAACAGATTAAAGCCATTTAACTCTATACCCCCCCCCCATATTTACGGACTCCCAAAAATACATAAAGATAATGTGCCATTACGTCCCATAGTGGATGGCATTGATTCCCCCACATATAAATTAGCTAAACATTTGGCCAAAGAGCTCGCACACTATACTGGCAACACACCATCACACATAAAAAACTCAGCCCATTTCAAAGCCAGCATAGAAAACCTTACACTCCAACATACTGACATAATGGTCAGCTTTGACGTCTCCTCTTTATTCACAAATGTCCCACTCAAGGAAACTCTAGAGCTAATCCAAGCTAAATTTTCTCCCGATATCTCAGCCTTATTTCAGTTCACAATGAACTCAGGCTATTTCGTTTGGCAAGGAAAATTCTACAAACAAATAGAGGGGACAGCCATGGGTTCACCACTCTCCCCACCCTTGGCCAATTTCTTTATGGAGACCTTTGAAGAAAAAGCGCCTTAGCCTCTGCCCCACAAAAACCAACCATATGGCTTCACTACGTTGATGATGTGTTCGCTATTTGGCCACATGGCTCTGAAACACTTAAACAACCAACACCCCAGAATCAAATTCACCCTGGAAAAAGAGGAAAAAAACAGCCTCCCTTTCCTGGACACACTAGTCACCTGCCAGCCTAATGGAACCTTGGTTTTCTCAGTTTACAGAAAACCCACCCATACAGGCAGATACATTCACCAACAATCACCCCCCCCCCCCACACACACACAACAATATGGAGTAGTGAAAACACTATACAACAGGGCTAAACTAATCTGTTTAAACGACTTGGCCCTAAACACTGAACTAAATCACATCCTCAACACTTTCTCAGCCAATGGCTACCCCCCAAAAAAAGTCCAAAAAATAATTTGTTGGATATGTTGGATTTTGGTGGGACTGCTTTGGAAAGGACACAAGCTACATCCAGTCTCACACTGTTGGCGACTTGATGTGGAAGGTGGCGGATTCCGCGTTCGATCTGGATCATAATATCCTCACTGGGTATTTTTTTGGGAGCAATCGCGAAGTTGTGGCCACATGACAGCGCGTTGATTGCTTCAGGCTGACTGAAGAAAGGTTGATTACGGTATTGGTAGCCAATGGCTACCCCCCAAAAAAAGTCCAAAAAATATTAGAACCTACAAACTACAGATCCCCTCCCCCCCTCCACAACAAGGATTACTCTAAATCCATCACCATTCCCTACATCCGAGGCACCTCGGAAAAGATTACCAAAATCTTAAAAAAGCATGACCTGACCTCCTGTTACAAACCTTACAGAAAATTGGCATCCCTTATCCGCTCCACTAAAGACCAACCACTTCCCCTAGACCTACCTGGTGTATACCAGGTCCCTTGCAGTTGTAATCTGTCTTACTTTGGCCAAACAGGCAGGACAGCGAATATCAGAATTTCTGAACACAAGGACTACATCCGGTTTCACAAGTACAGCCATTCTGGTCTTGCGGACCATGCTCTGGATACATGCCACAGAATACGGTGGAAGAAAGCTACAGTAATACACCGTAGCAAATACAAATACGAAAGACTATTTATGGAATCAGCCTCAGCCCTAAGAAATTCTCCAAACCTCAACAAATTTGGTTGTATGCGACTGCCCCAAATTTGGGAGGCTTACATCAGCAGACCTTCAGCCCAACGGCCAAGAACACCTACTTAGCCCGCTAGAGGGCACCATCAGGACTTTTAGGAGAACAATAGCTTCATCTCTTCATTCCCAGTTACTGTGTTTGTAGTGCCTACGTGCACGTGCTTTTTTTGTAAGTTCCTTTAGAAGATGGCAATGTGACATTGCCGAAATATTGGAAAATATTTATTAAAGTTAATTTAATTTATATCCTTAACTACGTTGTTCTATTCCTTAAATGTTTTAATAATGCATAACCAACGTATAAGCTTGTCTACGTGGATGAATGTTAGTTTTCCTTGTTAGCTTCAGCAGAATTCAGGACAAGGTTCTGTCATATGTCACATCTCTTTCATGTTCTTCTAGTTATAATTCAATGGATTTTTTCCATCTGGCCAGAATATGGCATGCTGCAGTTGCACCAAATATGGTAAATGCTGGAATATTTTAGGTTATGCTTTTGTTTGGGTGTACTGAACAAGGAACAGAGTTTAAGTAGAGGAATGAAAGAAGTCCGGATGTTATATTTTTTAAGAGCTTTGGCTAATTTTGGTGAAATGAAACTGATATATGGTAGGGATATGTAGCCTTTTTCACTATTTCTGTCTTTAATATGGTGAAGAGGTGGCTTAAATAGTAGCTTATTAACTGTTTGTTTTGAATAACCCGTTTGTTGAAAGGTTGTAAGGAGAAATTGAAGAAGTTCTTTGTTAATATCTTCTTCACAGAGGAGCGAGTGAACACATTTGCCTAGCATAGAAATAATGCCAAGTTTTTGTGCTGGATAGCGATGGGACTGTGCATGGAGGTATCTATTGGTGTCAGTTGGTTTCCTGTAAATAGAGATTTTTAATTTCTCAGATACACGAGCGAGTTTTGACATCCAGGAATGGAAGAGAGCCATCTCTAATTCTGCAATAAATTGAATTTTCAGGTGTTACTGTTGAGGTGGTCTATAAAATTCTTTAAAGACTCTGGTCTATGACTCCAGATTAGGAAGATGTCATCGCTATATCTTTTCCACAATCTTGGTTTCAATGGGAAAGAAGAGATAGCAAAAGATTCCAAATATAAATTCACCAGTATGGGCGATAAAGGATTACCCATACTTTTTTTGATAATTTATCTGTTAACAGAATAAGAACTACTTCTGTAGGCACATTCGTGAAGAGGGAAACAACATCAAAACTAGGCATAATTTCTTCTTTTTGAATATGTATGTTATTAACACTAGATAACAAAATCAACAGAATTTTGGATGAAAGAAGAGGTCAAGCTGAATAAGTATTTTAGAGATTTGGCTAAATGCTTTGAGAGTTTATAAGTAGGTGAATCAATGCCTTCCGCAGTTGATCTCAGTGGTGTATTTTCTTTATGAATTTTTGGTAATCCATATAATCGAGGGATTAAAGGATGAAGTGAACGAAGAGACAATCGAATATTTCTTGGAAACTCTGTAGTTGTTCTTAGAAGGTTTGTTTGTATGGTTATGAAGTTCACAAGTTGAATCTCTGTCAAGTATCGAGTAAGTATCTGTAATAATTGGAACATTTTGTTATTATATTCTTCAGATGACAGTGGAGTTACCTTTATCTGCAGGAAGAATTATATCTTTTTTTTTTTTTTTTTTTTTTTTGTAAATTTTTTATTGCTTGTCGTTCTGCTGGAGCAATATTGTCATTAGAGGGTTTTGCATTGCTGATAAAAGTGGATTCCATATGGAGTAAATTAGCTTCTTGAGTAGGAAGGAAAGAGGTAGCCTTTTCAATTGTAAGTAACAACTCCTTTGGAATGGATTTTGATATCACAAAATTAAAGCCCTTATCAAGAATATTCTTTTCAACACTGGAAAAGTTGTAACTGGATTTGTTTATAACAATTTTGTCAGGACAGAGTTTAAACTTTCATTTGAATGATTTTTCTTGTTCTTGCTTTTGAGCTTCGAATTTTCTAATTAATTTTATTTTGTTGTTATTGTATGATGCTATGCATTAAGGGAAGGGCCACTACCCAGACAGGTTTCGACCTTTATTGAGGTCTCATCAGTGGAAGCCAGACCCTGAGATGCCAAGGCAGAACTTATATTTTTTTTTTTACCTATACAAGTTGCCACAAGGTGTTTTGACCTTATTAAATAAAAATCTCAGGATAAGAGAAAGATGTAGAAAGTTTTTTACCTTGGGTATACTATTCGTTAAAGATACCAAGCAATTTTATAAACTTGGTTTTAATCCTTTTTCCCCCCAAGTAAGCAAACAAGCAGGTACTGCAAGGAGATGTGCTTTGCATTATGGGAGATACTAAGGAAAGTGATCAGAGCTTACTCCACCTATACCACGAGTTGCTTCAGACTTTAAAATACTTCAGGTGCAAACTTGACTTACCTGCTTGTTTGCTTACTTGGGAAAAAGGATGATCAAAACCAAGTTTATAAAATTGCTTGGTATCTCTAACGTATAGTATACACCTGAGGTAAAAAATTTTCTACATCTTTCTCTCATCCTGAGATTTTTATTTAACAAGGTCAAAGCACTTTGTGGCAACTTGTATAGGTAAAATTTATAAGTTCTGCATTACTTCAACCTTGGCATCTCAGGGTCTGGCTTCCCCTGACGAGACCTCAATAAAGGTCAAAACCAGTCTGGGTAGTGGCCCGTTCCTTAATGCATAGCATCATACATGTCTGCAAGGAGATGTGCTTTTCATTATGGGAGATACTAAGGAAAATGATCAGAGCTTACTCCACCTTTACCACTAGTTGCCTCAGACCTGAAAATACTTCAGGCGCAAACTTGACTTACCTGCTTATTTGCTTACTTGGGAAAAAGGATTAAAACCAAGTCTATAAAATTGCTTGGTATCCTTAACATATATATATATGTAGGAAGTATTTTTACCTTGGGTATAAATATGTAAAAGATACCAAGCAATTTTAAACCTGGTTTTACTCCATTTCCCAAGTAAGCAAACAGACTAAAAGTCAAGTTTGCGCCTGCAATTGATGCAAGTCTAACTGATCCCACAGGTAGTGCAGGACCAGGGCAAGTCGTGGCAAAGGTGGAACAAGCTCCGATCACTAATCTTAATATTTACCCTTAATGCCAAAACACATCTCCAAGAAGGGGATGTATGATGTTTTGTATTAAAGGCAAGGGGCCACTACCCAGACCGGTTTCGACCTTTATTGAGGTCTCGTCAGTGGGAGCTAGGCTAGAAATACCAAGATTTAGCAATACAGAGCTTGTAAGTATTTCGCCAAAACAAGTTACCATAAGGTGTTTTAACCTTATTAAATAAATCTCTGGAGGAGATATAAATGTAGGAAGTATTTTTACCTTGGGTATAAATATGTAAAAGATACCAAGCAATTTTAAACCTGGTTTTACTCCATTTCCCAAGTAAGCAAACAGACTAAAAGTCAAGTTTGCGCTTGCAATATCATCAATAACATCAAAAACCAATAAATGATCAATATAGTAAATTATGAAATTATAGTAATTATCATTCCATCAGTTGTCTTATCATTTGTGGGCTACTTTATATATGTGCATATATGAAAAATAAGAACTATATAACACAGGTTGACCCAGCAAAGGATATTAAGAGAGAAGCATGTTTAAGGTATCCTGGATGAGAGCGGTACATAGGTTTGACTGCAGTATGCATTAAATATTGTCCTTCACTTGAACAGTGTTAGTTATTTTTGATTTTTATGGGGTAAAGACATCAAAAATCATACTACGCCAGCACACGGGTTACAACAGTACTCATGGTAAATGGTTAGTAGGACAACCACAAACATCCATACCCCTGTTGGGGATTCAAACCCACAGCCTCTTGTCTGGAGAGCGTATATATACATTAACCATTGGCCAACAAGGCCAGCTTGCCAGTGTCCCAAGAAATAGATTATGATACACATAATCCATATGTACATTGAAAATATCTGCAAAATATCATTCATTTAGTTATTAAATGAAACGCTGGGAATATTTAATACTCTTATATGCTTTCTTTGCTTGGTGGAATTGCTGTCTTATTTTCTTATTGAGAGATTTAAAAAAAAAAAAGTAACTTGTGGTTTAAAATGCATGTTTAGCATTTAGAACAGAGTTCACAGATTATCTAACTTTTAACTCTCAATAGTGCTAAATGTAAATGGGTATTTATGCTTCGGTACTGGTTTACATTCATATTGCATTTTAATGAAAT
This sequence comes from Typopeltis vanoorti, assembly GCF_054136105.1. Taxonomy (NCBI): domain Eukaryota; kingdom Metazoa; phylum Arthropoda; class Arachnida; order Uropygi; family Thelyphonidae; genus Typopeltis; species Typopeltis vanoorti. The sequence continues at coordinate 69,042,894 of NC_143557.1, read as the reverse complement.
AATTTACAGCACAAAGAGAAATAATTAAACAACAGGTTTAATCATTTAATCAATTTCAGTGTTTCATTTTAGTCACAGAGACATCATCAAGAATACAATGTTAAAATTGTAATAACACACAGGAAACAGTAAGTGGAAGAAATGAGATGGAATAAATAAATACTCAAGTTTTATGAGGGATGCCCTCTATGGGTTGCTGTTGGCTAGCCTTAGATGTTGTGCAGGAGCCCTAAAAATTAAAGTTTCCCAAATTTTGGGAAGTTTAATGCAACCATATTTATTAAGATTGGGCTGTTTTTTAAAAGTCTGCTACAGATTCTAAACCCTTGTCAATAGAGCCTCCAACCTCTGTTCCACACAAGCTTCCCTTACAGTGGAACTTTATTTGCCAAACCTGGTTACGTTGCCAAAAAAAAATCTACAAATTATTTGTCCCTTCTGCCTCATCGCATCCCTCTCAACATAAAGACTACAGTAATGCCATTACTATTAAATATAATGACTATACCATGATAACGCTCGACTTTGACAGAATACCTCATGGAAAACTTACTGGAGAGGAATGGATATGAGGGTAGTAGTATGGATTGGGGGGGGAGAAATGGCTGACAGACAGACAGACACCAGAGAGTAGTACATGGTGATAGTGGAGTACCTCAAGTTTCAGCACAAGGCCACTACTCTTTAATTTGTATATCAATGACATAGGGATATTTAGCTGTTTGTTGATGATGCAAAACTAGGGAGAGCAATAGTTGATAAAGGTGATGTAGATATCCTGCAGGATGATTTAGATAAATTGGCATTGTGGGCAAAGGATATTGATTGTCAATTTAATGTTGTAAAATGTAAGGCTATGCACTTCAAGTTGAAAAGGTTGCACATGGTGTATCATATTGATGTATTAGTTTGCTGGAAATTGGCTTGGGGATAATGGTGGACAAAGAGTTCAAGTTCAGAGGGCATATTGCAGAATTTGGTAAAATAGTTCAACGAAATACTTGGATGTTGAAATAACACTAACATGGTAAGGAAGTTATTATCCATCTTTATAAGGCTATGATTTGGTTACATCTTGACTATTGCACAAGATTTGGTTACCTGGGTTTCTTGGGGCCCAGGAGGTGATTGAAAAGATTCAGATAAGTGACCAAGATGTCGAAAAGTCTGTGGAATACTCCTTATGAGGATAGGTTGAAGGATTGTGGGTTACAGAGTTTAGTTGATAGGTAGAAAAGTGGAAACATGATAGAAACTTAAAATATTGAAGGAGTTGTATAAAATTGAAGCAAGTGAAATTTTTCAATATATATGACAAATAGTCTCAGAACTAGGGGCCATCCATAGAAGTTGTGTAGGGGTGTGCAGACCAGATTTTTTGTGTGCAGAGTGGTGAGCGAATGGATTGCCAGAATTGGTTGTCAGTTTCCTGATGGTGAATGGATTCAAGGAGAGGTATGATAGGATTTGTGTGTATGATGGTTGATTTGGGTCTCTTGCGATGAGAGACCATTAATAATAATAATACCCTATATCTGCGGCACTTCAGAAAAAATAACCAGAACTTTTGAAGAAATATAATCTCTGCATTGCTTTCAAACCTCATTTGAAGCTGGCTTCCCTTCTCTGCTCTCCGAAGGATCTTGCTTCCCCCCCCCCCTGTTCCAGGTGGTTTCAAGGTTCCTTGTTCTAGAAGAACACAAAAAAATACATCTGCTGCCACAACTATTGTTATTCAGGTCTAACAAACCCTTTGGATACCTTACATGGAATCAGATGGAAGAAAATGACCATGCTCCATTGCAGCAAGTATAAACTTGAAAGACTCTTTAGAATCTGCAGCACACTTAAAAAAACAGCGTAATCTTAATAAATATGGTTGTATTAAACTTCCCAAAATTTGGGAAATTTAATTCTTAGGCCTCCTTCCCAACATCTAATGCTAGCCAACAGCACCCATAAGGGTGCCCCTCATAGAACTTTAGTCTTTATGTATTCTATCTCATTTCTTCCACTTATTGTTTCTTTTGTGTTTTTATGTGTGTTATTGGTATATTGTTGATGTCTCTGTGACTGAGACAAAATATTGAAATCAATTAAACCTGTTGTTTAATTATTTCCTTTTGCTGCAAATTATTGTATTAAAGTGCGACATGAAAGTACTAAATGTAGTATAGATTTCCACCTTTCATATACCTAAGTTTCATGACTGTGTGCTCTTCATTAATAGATTTTGTTGAAAATAGTTATATAGTTATTCATATTTTGAGGATTTATGAATTCAGTTAACTTTTGCAATTAATGAAAATTCGACATATAACAGTTTGATCCCTCCAGTTTATCACCGAATACCATCAAATTGTCATAGCAGGCTCTATGCTATAACCCAGAAAGCTGGTTTTGGGCTTACTGAAGTTTTATCAAAACAACAACAAAAAAAGTTGCAATAAAAATGAGTCAGTACTACAGCTAATTGTATAGCAGATGAACTATAGAGTATAATGTATCAATCATGTTTGAATTTTTTTAGATAAGTAATATATAAGGTCTTATTTTTATAAATAACAGTACAGCTCCACTCCATTTCCAGTCTTCATAGCTAGTGAATATTATCTGTTCTTGTAAGAATGCAAGTGTTGTGCAGACACAAACTGAACAGGAAGATTTTTCCTAATCCATGATATACCATATTAGCACATGTCTCTTGCTTTGAGACTGGCATAAATAAATATTTCTCTACATTATAACCAGAGTTTGACATCAACAAATATTAGTGGTTGGAGTCAGAGGAACAAATACCTTTCATAAACACTTTACCACTTTGAATCCAGAAGCATTAAAGCTATGTTGCCAGTTTGATGGAAATGTACTGTAAAGCATTAGTATTATCACTTATTTCAATTTCTATCTTGTCTAGGTGTGTCCAAATTAAATTAAGAAATAGCATGCATTTTTGTTAGGTGTCTTGCAAAATTTAGTCTCTAAGGTTGCTTTGTCTGGATATCTCTCTGTACAGTGGTATTTTGCTCCATGAATTTTGTTAAATGATGTTTTTTTCTCTCTCTCTCTCTCTCTCTCTCTTTCATGCTTACCAAAGGTTGTAAACATACAGCATATCCATACTGTGGGCAGGCTAAGGAAATGTTTTTATCATTTTTATTAGTATTGTTTTTTATTTTTTATTAATATTTTACTTTGTATGAAAATTTTACTCTAGAGACCAAAAATGAAACTTTTTCAAGTCCCTTCAGGTTTCTAATAAGCAGGAAGCAGCCGCACAATGGATAATGAAATTTCTCTCCCTCTTCAGACAAATCACAAATATCTATGCCAATGGCAGGATTCAAGCCCACAGCCTGTTGGTTGGAGAGCATATATGTTAACCACTCAGCCAGCCAGACTTGCATTTGGCATATGCTCTCTTCTTTTATGGTGATGTGATGTATTGCTTGTTCAGCCACCTGTATGGTTCTTACTTTTGTTATAAAACCACTGAATGTATCTATGATGAACCATAGCAGCCAGTCCATAATTATACTGAATTGTCTAACTTTATCAAAAGGAAAAAAAAATCTGAAGTTACGGACAAAAGTAAATTGTACCAAAACAAATGATATTTTTGAGATTCTCAAATTGCAGTTGTTTGTGAATCCCATCCATGGAAAAAAAAAAAAAAAAAAAAACCTTGTAAAACTGTGTTACATTAGTACTTTGGGCAATCTGTAAGAGTCGATATTGGTGGCTAAATCTTTTGGATGTGTAGAATATGTGTAAAAACGTATTATGCCATTTCATTACCTAGTCTCTAACACATCCAATGTCACATGAGTTTAGTGTGATGTTTATGAGGATTTTCTCTTTTAAAAGCTATTTTATAACAATGTTACAGCTGAGTTGGATAAAAGGAATGGATACACTTTAATAATGTTGGATTTTTATAAGGCATTTGATAGGATACCACACGAAAGGCTGTTGCATAAACTGGAGAATATGGGATTGGAATATAAGCTGTTGACTTGGATCAAGGGATGGTTGACAGGTATCAAAAAGTGGTATATAGTGGGTGTGAATCTGCCATATTTAAGATGACCAGTGGTGTACCTCAGGGTTCAATCCTTGTGTCATTATTGTTCAATCTACACATTAATGACGTCAGGCAGGGTCTAACATCAGACGTGCAATTGTTTGCCGATGATGCGAAGATAGAAAGGGCAATTAGGGATGCCACTGATATTCAGCACTTACAAAATGGTTTGAATAGGCTGGAAATTTGGGAAATTTGGGCAAATGAAAATGCTGTCAGTTTAATGTTAGTAATTGTAAAGTTCTGCACTTTGGTGTGATTAGTTTTCCAGCAGCATATTATATTAGCTGGGTTAAGCTACAAGAAACTGAAGAGGCAAAGGATCTTGGCGTATTGGTGGATAGGAATTGGAAGTTCAAAGGTCATATAGCAAAAGTTGCAAATACAACTCACAGGATGATTGTGATGTTGAAGCGAACCTTGACCTGTAAGGATAATAGTCGTTTTGCCTCTTTATAAGGCTTTGATAAGAAATATCTGGATTATTTTGCACAGATTTGATTTCCTGGATTCCAAGGGAATAAAGAAGCTGTGGAAAAGGTGCAAAGAAGAGTTACAAATATTATATCTGGATTATGTGTTTAGATTATGAGGATAGATTACAAGTATGTGAATTACAGACTGATTAACTGGAGAAAGAGGGGGTGATATGATAGAGGTCTATAACTTTTGAACAGGTATTATAGGATAGTGTCTGATGAAATTTTTCATTATATGGAAGGTGGGGAGAGAACATGGGGGACATCCATGGAAGTTAAGTTTGTTCACAGACAAAGGGATGGATCAGAGCTAGGTTTTCTCTCACAGAGCAGTGAGTGAGTGGAATAATTTCCTTTAGGGGCAGTGAGTGCATCTAGTATGAATGAATTTAAAGGAAGGTATAACAGCTAGTTTGGGTGAGTTATAGCTTCCCTCGATGGGTCCTTGACTCCCTGGAGGTCTTAGAAAATAATAAAAATTTTAGGTAGAACTTATATAAGCCCCAATTAACATACATAATTATGCTTACATCACACTTCAGTTATATTTCAAAATAACCTGTTATGGATTTTGCACCTGGTAACTCAAGATCTTTCCTCGTAAAACAGGCAAAAATGGCCTCAGTAGCATTAATCATGATCCCAAACAATGTTAATTTCTTTTTAATAACTGGAGAAAAACCACATAAAAAAAGTAAAGAAACTTCAATAAAATTAATGACTAATTTTGTACAGACCTATTGTATACTTCTTCATATTGATAAAAATATATATCATTATTATTATTAGACACCTCCAGGGAGTCCAAAGACTCATCGAGGGAGAGTGTGCCGACAGCATTGAACGATTTGTCCCCTTCCAACTACTAACCACGCTCGAACTTACTTAACTGAGCCATTAGTAGCAGAGGCTCTACCTATCGACCAACCTTTGCCGGCAAAGGTTGGTCGATTGGTTGTGTGTGTGTGTGTGTGTGTGTGTGTGTGTGTGTGTGTGTGTGTGTGTGTGTAAAGGTATCTTATAAAGTGATTTCAGAATTACAAACTGTTAATTTTTAATTTAGCATGTGACAGATATTGAAGAGATTTCAGAATTACAAACTCGATTTTTAATTTAGCATGTGACAGATATTGAATGTAGGAATGAGAATCATATAAGTGGCTATTGTTACAAGATATAGTGTACTTTCATTAATGTGAAGATCCTTGAGGTTTGCCACCCAGAGTTGATTTAAGATTTAGGTAGAAAAATTTTAGGTATTATCTTGTCTTGTCTTATTATCGCCCATAGGAGATAATAAGACAAGTGATGAGAGCTTAGTCCACCTTTACCACGAGTTGCCTCAGTCCTGAAGATACTTCAGGCACAAACTTTGTTTTCTTATACTTGGATAAAGGATTAAACTAAATTTATTATAGTCTAACCAAGTGGGGAAAAAAATTTCAACATCAGAGATGTGTAGAAGAAACGAGCATATAAACTTGGACTAATTTTTCACACCACCAATGAAAACAAGCAATTCACAATAATGCCATACATAGAATTCAATAATTGTAATAAATGTATGTAAATTTAAGGAAGCAAGCAAGCTGATATGATATCCACCCTGTTTAATAGAAGCCAAGGACTACTATTTTTTATTTTTCATGTATAAGATTTCTTTTTATTATTATTATTATCATCGTTATCTCTGGATATCATAAAGGTTCTCTCTTTCATGGTTTCGAGTTTTGATAATGCCTCATTTTTTATGCAGATGGTGGTGGAAACTGGCAAGTAGATACTGACTGGTATTGAATTTTTTTCTATAGAAGACTTCAAAAGAAAGATTACTATGATTTTCAACTGATGTGAGAACATTCAGGAAGGAAATGTATCTATCTGTTTCTACTTCTGATTGTAAATTCAATTTTATGATTTTAGCTGTTAAGGAAATTAAAGTTATGAAGAGTTTCTTCTGAGCCTGGCCGAATGATGGAAACGATGTCCACATTGGCTTAATCTTGGTTTGGTATGGAATCTCTCATTGTGGTTTGTTCAAACATTTGATAAAATCAATGACAAAACTAGTCATAGATTTTTATAAAGTGTTTTTATTTTTTTTAATATGGTTTTCTCCAATTATTAGTTAAAAAAAAAAGTATGGATATAAGCAATGGGAATTTCAACTCTTTAATATGGATTTCTATTTGTGAAGGTATTATTATTCAAGTATCTCCATGGAGTCAGAAGACTCATCATGGGAGATCCATTATTCACACACTAATCATGATTCACACAATACCTATCATACTTCTCCTTAAACTCATTCACTGACGAAGCACCCATTCACCACCCACCAAGCATAAAATCTAGTACTTGTGTTGAGGCTTCAGTGCTGTGTAGAATTCATTTTAGAGGTTTAATGGAATATTAACAGCACTGAGAAAGGATTAAAAACTAATTTTAATACTTCCAATATTCGTCTCCATCACAGCGACATCTTCGGGGATTACAAAAACTTTTTGTAACAACACAAATACAATACAAAGTGAAACTAAAGTCCTATCTAAGTAGTGCGCCCTCTATAGGCATTTGCAGGTGTTCTGGGATGTAAAGAGGGATCTCTGATAATTAAAGTTTCCCAAATTTTGAGAAGTTTAATGCAACTGTATTTGTTTAAATTAGGTTGATTCCTGAGTGCAGATGCAGATTCAAAGAATAGTCTTTCTTTTTTGAATTTACTATGGGTTCCCCCCCCTCTCATTCCTTCTTGCCAATTATTACATGGAAAATTTTGAAAAACGAGCCATTTAGTCTTCCCCCTCTATGTAGATGATGTGTTCTCTATTTGGCCTCATGGCCCAGACACATTAGATTCCTTCCTCAGTCACCTCAATAGTCTACATCCAAGAATCCAGTTTACGATGGAAAAGGAAAATAACAATAGTTTACCCTTCCTAGACACCTTAGTAACACGCCTTCCTAATGGTAACCTTTCTTTCTCTGTATATATAGAAAGCCTACTCATACAGGTAGATACATTCACAAACTCTCCCACCACCACCCCTCCCAACAATATGGTATTATTAAAACTCTGACCAATAGGGCCCACTATCTTTGTTCCAGTAAAACTGCCTTGTCAACCGAACTCAAACACATACACAACACCTTCCTTTCCAATGCTATAATGACTACAAAATTAAAAAAATAATCAAGTCCTTCTCCATTCCCCGGCCATCTCTTCAGAAGGACTTCAGAAATGCCATCACTATTATTTACATCCGTGGTACTTCAAAAAAAAAATAGCCAGATCGTTAAAAAAGTACAACCTCCATACAGCTTTAAAACCCCACCGTAAACTTGCCCTTATCCACTCCACTAAAGACCAGCTGCCTCCTCTTTCAGTGCCTGGTGTATATATATAGTACCTTGTTCCTGTAAACTTGCCTACTTCGGACAAACAGGCAGGTCAGCATCCATCCGGTTAGAAGAACACAGTTCTTACATCTGCAAACACGATTATGGTCAGTCTGGCCTTGCAGACCATGTTTTGGATACATTCCATAGAATCTCCTGGAAAAAAACTACCATGCTCCACCATAGTAAATTCAAAAAAGAAAGACTATTCTTTGAATCTGTACTCAGGAATCAACCTAATTTAAACAAATACAGTTGCATTAAACTTCCCAAAATTTGGGAAACTTTAATTATCAGAGATCCCTCTTTACATCCCAGGCCACCTGCAAATGCCCATAGAGGGCGCACCACCTAGATAGGACTTTAGTTTCACTTTGTATTGTAAAAACTTTCTGATTTTTTGACTTATTCTCCAGATTAGAATTGTCTTCTTGCTTTTCAAGATTTTTTTATTTTCTAAATAGTATTTAAATTATTTCCAGTTTAAATTTTTGGTAGAACATATGTAAGCACCAACTTGTGGCATGAGTTTCTACTGCAACCCACTGTGGTGCTGATGTGGCTTTTCAACTGGTGTTAGCTAGTCTCATATGAAGTTGGACATTCAAGTGTTTACAGACTTTCTAACACCAACAGTTAATCAAAAATCATTGCCGATTCTTTTTATATTGAACATGTATCTATTTATAACCATTTTAGAATCTACAAATGAAATAATCCTTAATGTTTTTTTTTACTAAAAGCGATGACAGTGTATTACCTATTACAGCATTCCAAACATAGTGTCTCTTCTGTGTCCATGCAAGGAACATTCTGTTGTGTGATTTTTGTAGTCTCAAAACATCACACCAAGTGACAGTTTTATTGGTACATAGTACCTGATTCATGATGGGATGTTTGTCATGCTAGACAATCAATTGGTGGCGTGTCCAGATGTCAGTTATAAAGAAAATTTGGTTGGCTAAATTTTACTGTGTGACTGTTTTGGTAAGCTTCACATTTCATCTGGAAAATTTGATATCCATTACCAAATGGCAGCATGTTAGATTCCTATAAAGCTTGGAACATGTAGCATTATCAGCACAAAAGGTTTAGTGTGGTTTAATATATAGCTGGCCGCATTCTATGACATGCATTAAAACTTTGCAGAACAATAGGACAAATAACAAGTTTGAAGGGCTGATTTACAAATGCAATGAATTATATCCACTTCCCTTATAGAATGGAAAGGTGGTTGTTTGGATAGAATCAAAGGTGAAATAAAGCTGTCTGAGATAAGATCTTGTACAACAGTTAATAGCAATTATAGTGTATTAGCAGTTGCTATATATTAATTTTAAATAGGTTCTATATGTTAAAAACAGTTTTTGGGTGGATATAAAAATAGCTGTATGTTATTTTGAAGATGTTTCTCTAAACATTGTAAAGCATAATGTTTATGTCTTCATTTTAAAAACTAGCCATAGTAAGCTCTACAATTATTGTTCATCCTGTTGAATAAATCTGGTATTACCATATATAAATGTAAAATGTTTTTTGATTTTACTAGTTTCCTATATACTATGGCATTCTTCACCAGGAACAAGAAGTTTCTTAAATTAAAACCATTGTTAAAAAGAAAATACTTGATATTATTCTATGCTGACATGTTGCATGAATGCTTTGTTGTAATGTGACTTTCAGGTCTTTCATGAAAATACAGTAAAGCTGGTTTAGTATGAGATCTTTGTTTTGCAGTGTCAGGCTATCCTAATCTAGTTTTAGTCCTATAGTGAGGTTCTACTGCTGTTATCTAACTTTTGTTCTTCAACCTATTCTCTATCACCCTCACTGTTGTATTATATCTTCTGTCATGTACTCCATGTGTGCAATAATAACATTGAACAACATGAGTCAGAGTTTCTGTGCTCTGATAGCCTAGGGAACATGCTTAGATTCTTGTGATGCAGCTCCATCAACTGAATGATGCAACGCTAAAGCCCATCTCCTTTGTTCAACCAAGGCAGTCGTAATAAGTGTCCTTTCATCAAACATCCCATCCAGAGGTACATCCTATAAAAATCCTTAATACATGAAGTCCTAGAGGCGGCAAGGCATACTTCTGAAGTGGAGATAGAGAATTTTGTTATCTGGATAGATATAATCTAGGCACTAACCAACTCAATAAGGGAATCTCAAAACCTCCATAGTTTACAGTGGCATGGAAAACTGTTAGTGGCTCATCATGAGAAAGACATCCATGAATGGACTGCTGAGTGAACTGCCACATCCATCTGGGATAGTACTGAGAGAGAGAGAGACTCTACCAAAGACTAACCTGTGGTAAAGTCTAGGAGGAAGAAGAAGAAGCAAATCAGAATGAAGAGCCTCTGTTGATGTTTAAGTGAAACTTTATGGAGAGATGAAAGAAAAACACCTAGAGTGGATGAAAAAGAGGAACAGCCTGTTGAGAGAATACCAAGGTATCGTCATTCCTTCAGAACCGAGATGGAATGCAAGGAAAATGCCATGCAGGGAAAGCTCAAAGTTCTCAATGTTCAATTTCTTGTCTCTTCCTGAGGGGAACAAGAGAAAGCATACTCAACTTCGTCACATTGATGTTTAAGCCTCGAACTTATAAGAAGTCAACTACAGTCATCCCTCGACTTACGTCAGGGTTTCGTTCCATCTGGCAGGACGTAAGTCGAATCGGACATAAGTCAATACATTAAATCAACAGAGTTATAGGGGTTAGGGACTTAACCATAATAAGTATACTGTCATTTTAATTTTTAAACCTTATTATAAAACTGTACTGTGTGTTACTGCCACTATAAAACACGTGAATAATCACCCAAATCTTCCTGCACAATCACATCTTCGTTACCTTCCATGTGTAAACGATCAGGCTGTGGCTCTTCTGGTGTAACCTTTGTTTTTTTTTGATGAAAATGTCCAATGTGCTTTGCTCGTTCCTCCTCCTTTTCATCATAAATTTGTTCATAGCAAGCAAACGCATCATGTTCTTTCCTTTCTACTAATAAGTAGCATTCAACATTGGGGTCCATGTCTTGAGCCATTTTGAGAACATCGCTAACTGCAAAGAACATTTCTGCAAGACCCTTCACTGTGAATTGTTTAACTTCCTCTCCTTGTTTCTCTTTTTCCTCTTCCTTTTCTCGTTCTTCCTCTTCTACAACACACGTTGTTTCTCCAGTCCGACCAATCCTTCATTGGTCAACTCTTCAGGGGGAGGGGGGGGGGACTTTCTGTGAGTTGAATTATGTCGTCATCATTCACTTCAAGATTCAGATTGTTTTCTAGGCCCACCATTACAAACTTACAGAACTTTTTAATGTCTCTTTCCATATGCCACTCATACATTGCAAGGTCACTTTGTCCCAAGCCACAGCAATATTTTTAATAGCATGAAAAATATTGAATCTTTTCCAGAATTGCATGAGAGTCTGGTCATTTCCTTCAGTGGCAGAAATGGATTGTGAAAAAGTTATCTGTAGATTATAAGCCTTAAGCACTGCAAGAACTCCCTGATCCATCAGTTGGATCAATCAAGTAGTGTTTGGAGGGAGAAACATGACCTTTAACTTGGTGAAGATCACCGCAATAAGACAGATGACCTGGAGCATTATCTAGAATTAATAAAATTTTAAATTCTACATTTTTTTTCACACAATAGCTTTTTATTTTGCTCACTTAAAAGTTGATTAAGGCATCCTCAAACAATTTTTGAGTTATCCACGACTTCTTATTGCTCCGATAATGAACTGGGAGTGTGCTTCCTAATCTTTTTGAAGATTTGTGGATTCTCCATATTACAAATGGTTTTAGTTTATATCCAGCCACATTACCCCTAACAGAATCATAATACAGGCATTAAAAGCTTTAAGAAATTAGGTATAGATTTTAGCTTTTTGTGGAATGTCCGCTCGGGCATTTTTTTTTTGAAACAAGGATGGCTCATCCATATTAAATATTTGCCGGGGCAAATAATTTTCCTCCGTAATAACTTTATCCAATTTTTCCACAGACTCCTTGACAGCCTTCTAAGCACTTGCAGATTCCAATATATTTTCACATTAAAGCAGCGCATAATGCTGCTTTAATCTCATGAACCAACTGGAAGAAACGTTGAATTCGTAGTCATAATTGGGTTCTGCTTTCTCCTTCAACATGTTGAAGAGACAGTGCCTAGCGGTTATGGTCATAGTGCTAAGGCGTGTATGCTCTTGGTTCAGGTCCTCTATCCATGATGCAAGTAGCTTTCCATATCACCGATAGGACCTTGTCTTTGCTTCGTCACTCTCGTCGATTTAATGGAAGCAGATCCTTTCAAGCCTCTATGATTTTATTTTTATTTGGTCGTCACTGTAGAATGAGACAATCTGAAGTCATGTGTGATCACATTGACGGGCTTACCAGCTTCATGTTGCTTTATAACTTGAAACTTTGTTTCAAGATCAATTGCTCGCCTCTTTTTCTGTGATTCTTCACTAGGTTTTTTGATTGTGCATGTAGGGGCCATGTTGCACAAAATATTGCAAAATACTTAACAATAAATACATAAATAACCCATTTCTCAAACACAAAATCAACAGAGGAACTGTTGAAGACACGTGCCAACTGCCGAGGGAGGTTGCCACTGTGCATGCTTTACCTTATGCTCGCTTGTGACTTGTTCGAAAGTATAGCCAAAAATGTTATTTTTTCCCTTATGGCAGTGTTTCTCAAACTTTAGATATTTGCATACCCCTTCTTAAATTTTCATTATTACCAAGTATCCCTAATTAATTAATTAAAAATAAATTAATTAAAATTAATACATTAATTTAAAATATTAATTAAAATTAAATATCTATTTTATTTGAATTTATATGTTCATGTAAACAAAAAATATGATTATTTTTAAATTTTGGTTCTCTAGAGATGTCACACACTCATCAATTTCATTTGATCCAGATGCAATATCAACATTTTCTTGTTGCTTACAGCTACTTGTATTTGCTATATTGCTCTCTTTTGGGGGTTTTATAAATCCAATCTTTAACCAATGATCCACACGTAAGAATTTGAAAGCTAAAAAAAAAATACTGTATTTACTCGAATATAACTAACTTTTTTCCCAAAATTAAAGCTAAAAAATCGGGTTCGAGATATGTGCGGGAATTTTCGGAAACTAAAGTTTTCAGAAAAAAACTGAAAATGGTGCAACTTACCAAGAAGCTCCTACTCGCTATCACTAATTTTGGCATCGAGAACAGTTTCTTTATGCATCGTCAGTCATCTACCCAAATAGCGTCATCTTCTTTCCCACTATTTCAAGCAAAAATTACCAGTAATTTACAAGACTTGAGATACGTAGAGCAGCAAAGAACTGCATATGATTGGTGCGGTACAAAAGATCGCGCGAACCAAAGACAAATTAGCATTTCAACAGTTGAGTTGAAATGCTAATTCCCTTCAACTGAATTCCGTAATATCTGAAACACATTCACTATCATCATCATCAAATTCCTGCCATGTACCCTCAAGGGGTGTACAGGATATGACAGTACTACATGAAAAAATTACATCATTACTAACTTCCTATCTACAATTTTCCTCCAAATCAGTCTGTTACTTGTCAAGACTCCAACATTATCAGATCTTATATTTCTATCGTCTAAGGCACTTTGTACCGTATCAATCCACCTATGTCTTGGTCTTCCTCTGGGTCGTTTTCCTGCCAACCTGGCAGAGAACACTTGTTTTGCTAATCTTTCCTCTCCCATTCTATTTAAGTGACCATACCATCTGAGATTAGCTCTGCTAATGCATTCCTGGATGCTGACAATGTCAAGTTCTTTCCTAATATCCTCATTTTTAATATGATATTGCCATTGATGCCATCTGTTCACGCCTCTAATCTTTCTCAGGACTCTCATATCTGCGGTCTCTAGTCTTTGGTCAAGTGTTTTACTTCTGACCCAGCTCTCAGATCCATAAGTTAAAATTGGTTTGAACACAGTCTTGTATACAGCTAATTTAGTGTTCCGACTAATTTCTTTCTTATTCCATATGAATTTATTCAATTGACTTCCCACGATACCAGCTTTGCTGATTCTGTTGTCTATTTCTATATTTAGTTTACCATCTTCAGTAAAAATTGTGCCTAAGTAGCTGAAATGTTTTACTTGTTCCACAGGTTCTCCATTCACAACACAGTTGACATTTTCAATGATTCTGCCTATTTTCATTGTCTTTGTCTTTTTATTGCTGACCTTCATACCATATCTATTACAACAGCTATTCAATTTAGTCAGAGAATCTTGCAGACTTGTAGCATATTTATTTAGAAGTATAACATCATCCGCATAAAGCAAAGAGCTGACATTCACTATATATTTCTTAGTTTTAAGATGTTAATGACGGGGGCGATGTCGAGCAAAACCATGTGTTTTACAGGCAACATATGGTTTTGCTTGATCTATATAGGAGTTTCTATTGGAGAGGGGATGTGATTCATTAGTCAGTGCCGTTTTATCCTGGTTGTCTCTAATTGCACTGTTTATTGAAAAATATGACTCCTTTAATTATGCATAGCCGAAAATTGCCACGTACCCCCCTAACAACCTTTCATGTATCCCCCCGGGGGGGTACGCATACCACACTTTGAGAAACACTGCCTTATGGATCACGGGTGTATCTTCAAAAGGATGTAACTCGAACGGACGTAAGTCGAGGGATGACTGTACTTGGTTGAGATGGGGTGCCTGCAAGCCTTCTCTAGGAGAGGCTATGTATAAGGTCATCAGCAAATGACATAGCATTATTAGTGGTTGTGTCAAGATAGTAGCCAATATAACTTGGAGGAGAGTAAAAAAACTCTTCATTGACATAATTGAAGAAAATAGGGAAGCGGGGATCTCCTAGATAGTTAGTAGAGGATGATACTCTACTAACTCTGAAGGAGGACACTGCCTAAGACTGATCCCGAGATTTTGTAATGGAATTGCACTGTTCCCACTCCTCACTTGAGATGATAACGATGGAACAGGAGGTATGGAGGAGTGTTACCTGTGTAGTGCTATCATAGTTTCCTGTATACCCTTTAACACTGCAGGAAGTTATGATTGTTTGTGGGGGGGGGGAATAGCCTTTTACCTGATAGATAACCTATAATGCTGTCAGAAATTGCAAGGGATTAAAATTTAAAAGTTTACTCACTTATCTTGTGTTTATGACACCTGTAATTAACAAAATGATAAAACGTGACCAAAATAACTTGTTCATGTTAACTTTTTTTATGGCAAACCATTTGAGCAATATTTAGGTGCATTTTACAAAATACATAAACATCTATTGTGTTTTTGATGGTTCATATGTTGGAATCTGGATGGATTTTATTGAAAAGTACATAGTTTTGTGACAATTAGATCATCATAGATGTGAAATGTTGATAGCTATTGCGAAAACTACAAAAATATTGGCAGTTGAAAATTCAGCACTATACAGTTTCAAACTTGTGTTGCCAGTTGGTGAGAGTAATCATAAGGTATTTGTTTGGAAAATGGTGAAACAAGAAGAGGTTACTGTCAAAAATGGATATGTGGACGTATAAGATAGGTGATTATGCACAGTTCTATAATCAGCTTGCAACAACACATTGGGTGGATGAGCTGTACAGAAAATAAGTTGTAGCGCTTGGAAATTCAAAAGGCAGTATCTAACACTATATAACTGCATACTAAGAATTAAGTGAATAGAGTAGGAGTGAAATTGATGAATAGTGAAATCAAACAAGCGGTGTTGGAAAATATGTTGTGGAGGAGAGTACATGATAGTCGGCGATGATCAGATGCATGAGAAGTATAAACTGCAATCTAGGAATATGACAAGCATGGTAAATAAAAAAAAAAATGCAGTTAGAAAGAAGATTGGAAAGTCGGGCTAAGGATAATTCAAGGAAATTTTTCCCCTATATTGCAAGCAAGAGGAAGAATAATTATAACAGTTGACACTAATGGGTAGTTATGGCAGCAGGATATAGTGGAATTATTTAATGAGCACTTCAGCAGTGTGCATATCATATTGGTGTAATGATGCTGTACAACATGTGGAAGTGAAGCCAGTATTATTGGAATGATGTGAAAGAATCAGAGGTGTGTTAGGTGTTGATTAGGTTGGATCTTAATAAGACTGTGGGGAATGGATCACATATCATCACACATGTTTAAGTAATGTGCAAGACAAATTAACTACACAGTCTTGCTGTAAAGACTGTTCCAACTTCTACACAGTGCTTTGCTTCCCTACAGAATTGCAAGAGCCCAGTTTTGTTAGTGGAGCTGTGCACAGCCAACATTTACATGTTTATCAGTAGAGAGAGAGAATTGTCTAGCTGTACAGGTAAACATGCACTGGGGAGATTATGAGAACCGTGTAGTTGTAATAGCACTTCACAAAGTTGTAATTCAGCCACCTGCTATATTCAGCATGCTAAAAACACTCAGGATCAGTAGGATGTTTGTATATCAGACTATTTATAACGATACAGAAAATGTATCTAACTGCCAAAGAACAGGTCAGCTATGCTGCATTAGGATGCAACAGCTTGTGAGGGCTGTGAAGGCACACCTCTGCCATAATCCTGTGAGAATGCAGAAAGCGATGTCATGAGAGAGATGAACTTTTCACAAAGAATGATGTCATTTGTACTAACTGATGACCTGGGGATGAGAGCTTATCGTCGTTCTAACGGACACTTCTAACACCACAACTTATGTGGTAGAGGGTGATGAAATCAAAGGCACTTTTCTGGGGATAAACAACAGCCACATAGATATCCTCTTCACAGATAGAGGATTTCATTGAAGAGTCATTTTACCACTAAAATGATCAGTGATATACTCTAAATGGTTGCACAGCACATGCCATGGCACCCAGTATTCAGAGAGGTCATCGCCATGTGTCAGTGATGGTTTGGTGGAGAGTAATGTATCATGGGTATCCAAGTTGCATTTCTGTGAGAACGGGGGGTTCAAAACCTCTGCCAAAGTGCATCAAGACACCGTGCTGGAACCTGTGGTATGACCCCGAACAACACCTTGTTTCATGGTAGACAGTGGACCTTCTAACATGACCCAGCCATTGCACACAAGGCAAAGACCACACAATGGTGGTTGGAGACGAATGTGCCTGACCACATATCACCATCTGGAAGTCTTGATCTGAATCTATTGGACTTCAAATTGTGGTCAGAGCTTGAGAGAGTAGCCTGAAAGAAACGTCACTCCGGCATCACTATCCTGAAGGTGGATTTGGAGTAAGTAGTGGAAACGTTTCCATTGGAAATGCTGTGCTTGCCACCATTAATGTATGGCTGACAGACTTCAGGCATGCATGAAGACAAAATTGAGACATTTCATATGTTGAATGCTGCTATATGCAAATTATACATGTAGTTTGTATGTACTGAAAAACTGCAAATGATTTACTAATAGATTAAAGGTTTATGCGCTGTTCAAGTTGTAACAGTATTTATGGCTAGACTAGATATACCCTTGACCTGGTTATTTAATGCAAATCTGCAATGGGTAATGTTCCTAAGGTGTGGAGAAAAGGCAAAATAGGATCCATCCACAAGCATGGTTCTAGGACAAACGTTTCTAATTATAGACCAGTCTACATACCTGCAGATCTAGTCATGGTAATAGATAGGTGGGTTAGGAATAGAATACAGGATTGGGTTGATGCACATAGGATCTTTTATGATGGTCAGCATGGGTTGGTAAAGGGTAGATCTTGTTTTGACAATTTACTTTAATTTTATGATTAGGTAATGGATGTGTTATATAAAGGGAGATTCATATATACTGAGTTAGCTTTGCATTAAAACACCTACCTAATAGCACATTAATCCACCTCTCTGTGCAATCACAGCTCGCAGATGCCTTGGAACAGATTCCACAAAGTGTTGAACATTCTTCATGCATAACTCTACCCATGTACGCTGCAGCAACTCTACCAGTTCATGCTCATTCCGTGGAGGGAGGATCAGCAGTTCTCACACCTTGTTCTAGCATAGCCCACACATCTTCAATTGGGTTACAGTCAGGGGAGTTTGGAGGCCAAGGCAATGTGGTGAATTCATTGTCGTGTTCCTCCAACCATTCTGTAGTTGTACGAGTCTAATGACAAGGTGCATTGTCATATTAAAAGATGGCACTGTCATCAGGGTAGACCTCCTGCAGATATAGATGAAGACGATTGGCTAACAGGTCCCTATAGTGTTCACTATTGTGTTTGTTGGATGATAACCAACAGACCTAGGGTGTGTCAGGAAAGAGCTCCTCAGACTCCAACACCACCTTCACCAGCCTGTTGAACCCCAACTCTGTCAGAAGATAGGGCTTTATGCTCCTCATGCCAAATGCAAACCTCCATCAGCATGGTACAGCAGGAAACAGGACTCAACACTCCAGATGACCTTCTTCCTCTGTCAAGGGTCCATTGCTGCTGTTCCTTGGTCCATGTAAGGTATTGTTTGCAATGCCTTGCCATCATCATCTTGGGTACCCTTGTTTGTTTCTGGCTGTGGATCCCCAGGCAAACCGAGGTATGGCACATGGTGCATGTGGAAATGGGTCGAACTGCCTCGCTGGTGTGTGAGCTGTGTGACTGCTGTTTGTTGCTACTGAGATACCAGTTATTACACCCAACACTCACCTCTAGGATCAACCATCTATGGCTGACCAGTGCAAGCCCTTCTGCTGGATGTCTCTTCATGGTTAATCTAGTCCTGGTACACCCTTGATACAGACCAGTGCAAGCCCTTCTGCTGAATGTCTCTTCATGGTTAATCTAGTCCTGGTACACCCTTGATACACTGGTATGGGTGCAACCAATAAGTGCGACTGGTTCTGAAATACTGGCACCTGCCCTTTGGACTCTATCTGCCAGCGATCAAATTGGCTTGCTTCGCCACATTTCCCCATTACTGACAAACGTTTATTGATTATGTACCGAGGATAGGTGTGCCAATTTATTTTAGCCACGTATGATATTGATATTATGTGGTACTTTGTTATCACACCGAATATGTAAATAGGGTAGTGGTGTTCCTAATGCAAAGCTAACTCAGTGTACAATGATAGGCTGGCATACAAGCTGCAGAGGATGGAAATGAATATTATAAACGAAAGATACCAAGAAATTATATACTTGGTTTAACTAAGTATATGTAATTAACTAAGTATAACTAAGTTGAACTAAGTATATGTAAATAGGGTAGTGGTGTTCCTAATGCAAAGCTAACTCAGTGTACAATGATAGGTTGGCATACAAGCAGAGGATGGAAATGAATATTATAAACGAAAGATACCAAGAAATTATATACTTGGTTTAACTAAGTATAAGCAAACAAGTTTGCGCCTGAACTATTTTCAGGACTGGAGCGACTCATATATAGAACGAGTTGATTATGGCTTCACATCACTTGCATAGTATTGCATAATGCAAAGCACATATCCTTACGGGTATGTACAGTGCTATGCATGTTGAGAAGGGTCACTACCCAAACAGGTTTCGATCTTTATTGAGGTCTCATTACTGGGAGCCAGACCCAGAGGTGATACCAAGGTTGAAGTAATGCAGAAGTCATAGTTTCAAATATGAGCTGCCGAAAGGTGTCACACGTAATTATTAAAATACTCTTGAATAAAGTTTTTCCACTTGGTTATACTCTAAATTAAAGATACCAAGAAAGAAATGGATATTGTATTGTAGATGGATCAGAGATTGAGTTTCTGAATGACACCAACAAATTGTGTATGATAGAGTTGTCTCAGAAAAGGAGAGTAACCAGTTTTGTGCCCTAGGATTCTATTCTCAGGCCTTTGCTGTTTAAGTTACTTGTTAATGATATTTTGTGTGGATAGACTTGAGGATCTTCAATTGTTTGCTGATGATGCAAAGTTGGAAAATTATAAGGAGCATTGCTGATGTTAATTTCCTTCAGAAAGATTTGAATAGACTTTTAGCTTGGAGTGAAAGGTGTTGCATTTTGGAGTGCAAAGCTATATGACTGTACTATATTATTGATGGTATTGTGCTGAAGGAAG
This sequence comes from Typopeltis vanoorti, assembly GCF_054136105.1. Taxonomy (NCBI): domain Eukaryota; kingdom Metazoa; phylum Arthropoda; class Arachnida; order Uropygi; family Thelyphonidae; genus Typopeltis; species Typopeltis vanoorti. Next base: position 69,022,834 of record NC_143557.1, on the reverse strand, counting down.
TGAATGAGATTTGAGATCTGGAGGGAGCAGTTGAGAGCAGACTGAAGTTTAAAGGACATTTTGCAAGTGTTTTATAGTATGCTTGGACTACTATGCTTAAATTTGGTCACCTAGTTTTCATTGTGATGTGGAAACATTGAGAAGGTCCAGAAACAAGTGACTAAGACTATTAGAACTCTAGACATTTAATTTAACGAGGGGATTTTATTTGATTAATACAGAAATTAATATAAATGTTGAGAGGCGAAGAACCACAGGCCATCCCTGAAAGTTGTGTAAGAGCATGGTGAAGAAGGGTATGAGGAATAGTTTTTTACATTGAGAATTGTATGAGTTGAACATATTATCAGAACATGTTGGGAATGCTGAGTATTAAGGATTTTAAGGTTCAGTATAATATGTTGTCAATTGAGTGAACCTCCCATGATGAGTGCTGATTCTATGGAGGGTGTGATGATGATGATAATATAAATAGCTATAACTGTGGTTATGGTTGAATGGGTTTTCTACAGTTAGCAATTTCCATAGTTTTTAAAGTCATGGGCTCAATACTGCTTGATGAGGATTTCTTTCCTATCCAAATTATAATTTTCTTTTTATTGGTAGAGCTATTCAAATAAATTGGATGATTTGAATGCCAAAATTAGACAAAACAAAATTGTAGTACATATTCCAGAAATGGCTCTGGGTTCAGTTGTGATTGTGATAATGAATTGTCTCTACAAAAGACTGCTGATGAAATGCACTGTTTTGAGATTGTCTTAATTTCCTTACTTGGACATTTGCAAAAGTGCTTACACACACACAAAGGAAGTTTTTTACTTCCACACATGAAAGGTTATAAACCTCTAGTATGTTGATACCATTGTTGGGCTAAGATTATTTTATTTATTTATTTATTTTGTATTCAATTTTTACATAATCTGGAAACCCTACTCTACAGACCAAAGACAGAACTTTTTCAAATGCCATTTCAGTCTTCTGGTAAGCAGGGTGGTGATCTCACACCCCAGACAGTGAAAATCCTCGCTCACCTAAAGACAATCACAAACCTCCATGCCCATAAGGATATTTGAATCATCTATCTGTTTCTTGGCGAGTGTGTGTACCCTAATCTCTAGGCCTATGAAGCTCTATAAAATTGGGGTATAATTCAGTAATAAATGCCTTGTGTTAATATCTTGGTAGATTGTTTCTTGTTCAGTTGGTTTCCTTTTTTTTTTTTTTTTAACTATTTTCAAAATTTATAATTTTTTTAAAAGAGTTCAGTGTGATAACATTGCTCCTTCTATTGACAACAACAGTGAAATATCCAGCCGCAATCAGTAAGTGTGGGGGAAAAGTCATCTTTCTCTACAGATACAGTTGTGATGGTTTATATTGGTGCAGTTAGTTCAGTGAAATAATAGCTTTAAGATTCTTCACCAGAATGCAAAAATATCGTATGTGCCACTCTTCTTGCAGTAAAACCTATACTCCTTTTCACATGTGCTTGTACAGTGAATAGGCTTCTTGTGGAAGTACAGTTACTCTATATTATACATTCATGCATGTAATTAAAAGCAATACCTAAACATAACTGTGTCTTCAGAAAATCCAGAACTTGTTTCTTATACATATTGTAATCATTGATAAACTAATGAAAATTTATCAAGGAAACATTTGTAGAATTGCTACTGAATGACAATTAAAAAATAAATTACTGAATGTTTTCCTTTTGATTTTTTACGGTTATTGCATTATGGTATTATTATTTGGATTACGTTCACCGGTTTTGATTTAAATTATTTTACTAGACTTAATTATTGCAAAAATCAATTTCACAAGGCAGGTACATAGTAATCTAATTTTGACATCCTGCAGTCTTATTGTTAACCTCAAGCAAATGGATTCAATCCTTTGTGAACTGGTATCTTGATTCATATGCATGTGTTTCCATCTGATTGTCATGTAGACTTCTTTAAAAATGTTTTCAAAGTTCTTTTAGAGGTTTTTTTTTTTTTTTTTTTTTTTTACAAAATAGAAAGAAGGATTATAGAACTGCAGTTTTTTGAATATCTATAAAACTACTACTTATTTATAAAGACTGAATTAATATTTGGCAATCTTTTTTTTTTTTTAACCTAAAGTTTTTTTAAAATATTGCACCTATCCAAATGTTTTTATAACCCCCTTATTTAAAACTTTCATTAAAAATTGAATGAACTCCATAATTCAGCTCCTCCTCCCCACCATCAAAATTCTAGAAACATATTTTTTTGTAATGCATGAAATACTGGAAACTCACATGTAACCTGTGACAGGATACTAAGAAGTTTTCTTCCCTTTTTTATTTTACAACTAAACTATTGGAAAGAAGTAAAAAAACTGAGTTCAAATCTCCCTGTACCTCCATTTCCCATGTGCCAAGGTATGTGAGATTGTTTGCTGTGCTTTTTTTTTATTCTTTTTTTTTTTTTTTTTAACTTTACTTTAATTTGATATATGGTTTGTAAATGTTATTTTTGAAGTCTTCATTAGTACATCCATCACTACTGTCATATTATTCAAAAGAGATGGTAAATATTCTTACTTTAAAAAATATATATATATATGTATATTTTTGCAATTTAAAAAAAATGGAATGTTTTCTGCTTCCATTTGCTCAGAAAAGTGACTCATTGCATATCTAGATAAGGCTGTAATGAACTACAGCCCTTGCCATATCTGTAATGGTAGCCAGTGCATAAGTTAAGATTGGCTTCATTGATAAATGGTGGCAATTAGCTTCTGGGTCTGATGGGTTGTTCTTTAATTCATTAATTTAAGGAGTATAAGCTGTTCTTGTAATGCACATTTGAATGCGATTAATTCTGTTTTATATTTATTTGCATTTCTAATGACATTATCAAAAATGAATATTTTAGTAATAAACTTAATCTGACATACCTTTTGCTTAGTGTAATTAGCCTTTGTCCATCTTGACATTGATTCTATGATATCTAATGATGTTGGTGCAAATCTAGCCACAATATTTGCTAGGCATCCCATATGCTCTCATTGGAAGAGGATGTAATGTCATTATGTCTTGCAGCATGTTCCCAAACATCCCAGAGGGTTTTGACTAATTTGACATGTGGCAAAATTGCTACCTATTCAAAATTGTCTTGTATTTCTTGAACAGAGCACGTGCTTTGGCAACATGACACATTAATTAGCACATTATCATCCTGGAAGACTGTCATTTGGAAACAAGTGTAATGTGGCAATGCACATGGTCCTGTTAAGCCATACTGTTTCATTCATTACAGTATATGACAGGGATCCTAATTCTTAACACATATTCCATAACATGATACTATCTTCCCTAGTCTGGAGAATGGAAACTATGCATGAGTAATCCATTTATTTGTTTGTGTTATACACAGTCATTAATATGCGTTGTAGCAAGAATTACATCTTGACCATTATACCTATTTCCATGCTGGTGTCCAATCAGCATGCTTTGATCACAGTACCAGTAGGTAGCCACTTAGAACAGTGACTTTCAATTAGGAGAGGGTGTTTTATTGGATCTTTGGTGCTGTAGGGGCCTATCTGTTATCCAGAAGATGACATTTTGCTTTCTCTCTCTCTCTCTCTCTCTTGCACAAACGAACTTTCTTCATTCACATTAGACATTTCCGCATTGTATTTTCAGTAGATGTATTCATAGTTGTTGCTCTGGACTGACCATCATTACTGGTCAGATATTCCTCCACTCGCCTCTAAACATTAAACATAAGCAGTTCCAGCAAGTGGCCTGTTTTTGGTATTTGGCTATTTCAAATATTTGAATTTGTTGATAGTGTTTTATTAACTGATGTTGCAGAATGTGGAACTGAAATTTTTGATTTTGATTTCAGTTATATGAGATATGTTGAATATTTATCTTGGACTAAAATTAGGTTTATCATCATCAATTTCGTGATATGTACTTCAAGGGGTGTTCAGGTTACTATGACAGCACTACATGATTAAGTTTACATTATTATTAATCTCCTATCAACAATTCTCCTCCAAATCAATTTACTTGTGAGTACTCCAATATTGTAATATCTAATATTTCATGCTTTTAAGCCACTTCTGACTGAATCAATCCACCTAGACCTTGCTCTTCCTTTAGGTCTATTTCCAGCCATCTTGGCATCAAACACCTGTTTTGCTAACCTTTCCTCACCAATTCTATTTAAGTCGCCATATGCCACCTTAGATTAGCTCTGCCTACACATTCTTGAATGCCAGCAATTTCCTGTTCCTTTCTAATATCTTCATTTTTAATATGATTCTACATTGATGCCAACTGTTCACTCTCTTAATTTTTCTCAGAACCCTCATATCTGTTGCCTTTTAGTCTTTGATCAAGTGCTTTATTTCTAACCCAACTCTCAGATCCATAACTTAAAACTTGTTTGAACACTGTTTTGTATACTGCTAGTTTGGTGTTTTAGCTAGTTTTTCTCTTATTTCATATAAATTTATTCAGTTTATTCAGCTGGCACCCACTTGTCATCTTCACTAAAAACTGTGCCTAAATAGCTAAAATATTTTACTTGTTCTGTAGGATCTCCAATTTAGAATGCAGCTGAAGTTTTCTCTGCTCCTGCCTAATTTCATAGTTTTGGTCTTTTTATTGCTGACACAAATGCATATGATGGTACAACATGAGATAAAATTAGGTTTAATGGGACGAATATATAGCACACAGTGCTATATATTCGTCCTATTAAATAAAAGTTTAATAAATCCTATATTTCATCTCAGTCACAGAGACATCATCAGGAATATAACCTTAAAGTTGTAAAAAGCGCACACAAAAATATACAACTCCTATGAGAAGCTACCTCTATTGATGCTGTTCAGTAGGAGGCCTAAGAATTAGATTCCCAAATCTTGGGAAGTTTGACACAACTGTATTTATTAAGATTAGGTGGTTTTTTTAAATCTGCTGATTCTTAAAAAAGAAGTTGTGTTTGTTTCATTGAAGCATAATGGATAGTACTTTCTCAGTTCTTGGACGACTTTGGCTCACTTGTTTGGGTACCAAGGCTTTGATAGTGGGTAGGGAGGGATATGGAGAATGAAGGCCCTCACTCTAACAAAGATTTCAGTTATTCAGTCAGCCAGTGTTTGATGAGAAGAGTAGACACAATCATAATCAGACCTTGGGAAGAGGCATAGAAATCAGAGGTCATCCAAATTGGTACAATTTGTAGTGTCTTGTGTGGCTGCAATTGACTAGATGAACATCATTCTGTAGAACATGGCTGAAGTTATGGTTGGAGTCACTCCAGGAGAGCTATAGCTGACACACCTACCTCTTTTGAGGAAACAATATAGATTTCCAAACTGTTTAGCTGTTGTCCTCCACCTGTTATTGCTATATATGAGTTACTTTAATTTTCACATCTCATCTCCCACTTATAATTTTAAAAAATCTTGTAATTACACTGAGCTTGGGCACATGTAGCATTCTGAAATGTTGCCTATTTTTCATAACATTGATAATATATGTAAATCACTTTTCCACCTTGGATATTCAAACAGTTTGCTGCTGCCATCAAAAAATAATGCCACATTCACTGTAAAATGCTGAAACGGGAAACATGCACTGGCTGCTACCTGGTATACAGAAGTAGAACATGTTTTTGGTATGGGATCATTATATTATTACTTTTCTCTTAAATAAAGCTGTTTATTGTATAAAGACATTTATATTATGTTAGAAGTCTTTTCTAATATATCAGTGTTTTCTGAGGTAAATTATTCTTTAGGATACAAAGTGCTAATGATTTCAGGGTGCCTGCAGTTATAGTTTAAAACATAAAAAAATTTCAGTGTTTTTTTATTTTATTTATATCTGTCTGCTGATGTTCTCTGTTTTCCCCACTTCCTTTCTCATACTTCTAAATTTCTTATTCTTTCAACTTTCTCCTGTTTTATCTTCCTCTTTTAAGTCCATTTATTATGCGATTAAACGATTCATTGAAGATCAAAGAGAAAGCACATCATTAAAGGTAAACTGCTTTTACTTCATATGTTGATGTGCATCCGAATTTAAACTATAGACTGAATTGATACTTGGCAATGAATTATACTTTTTTTTGTTTCCATCCTTATTTTACTGAAGTATGAGCAGTCACAATTTTCACTTTGATATTAGTGGTAGCTAGGCTGCTTGCATATGGATCAGTTAATTTCACATCATATTGCCCTCGTAGCCTTCTTTGGCACATCTAATAGACATGCTAATGACATGCCTACCTTTATTGAGATCTCATAATTTCCACCTCTGACTCATGAGACATGAAAGGTGGAGACTGGTCTGGGTAGTGACCCTTTTCATGATGCATAACATTATATATGACTGAAGAGGAAGTACTGTGTATTATGAGATACTGTAGAAACCTGACATGAAGCACTAAGTCCAAGTATTATAGTTGATAGTGTTTCACATGCAAACTTTTGTTTACAAGTCTGCACAGTTAGCCTATGTGCTTCGCAACCATGCCTGGGAAAGGAGTGTCCTGGGTTCGATTCCCATCACTGACGTGAGGAGCTTAGGATCTTTCTCAGACATAGCCAAGTTAGCTGGTCTTGGGCATGGATCACAGCCATTTTCTACCCAGTATATCTGGGGTTTTTCATCCTGCAAACAAGCAAACTGACCTTGAGAACTCAATGCTTCTATAGACATAAGCTATACTGGGAGGCATAGGTCTAACCACCTTATCCTTGTGAATAGAAAACCCTTGACACAGCAAGGTAAAAGAGGGAAGAAGAAGAACTTTTGTTTACTTTCTTCTTCATGTAGCTTCCTCAATGCGAGGATGCAGCATCATGTTCTTCCAGTCCTCTCTGTTGGCAGCTGTTCTTTTTGTTTCAGCATAGTCACATGATCCTGTCCATATATTATATCATCGAACTGTGTCCTTTTTTATCTCTTGATCCTCTTTCCGTAATCCTTCCTTCTAAAGCTCTTAATGTCCTCTGTCCTGCTGATCCCCTCAATACATGTCCTGCCAGTCTCGTCTTTCTCTGGATCATTTCCTGCAATAAAGATGGTGTTTTCATTCTCTGACAAATACCTCTGCATTTGTCACATGCTCTGTCCATGAGATTTTCAGCGCTCTTCTGTAGCACCACATTTCAAAGGCCACTATCTGTTGTCTAACTCTCTTTTTGAATGTCCAGGTCTCATTCCATATGGGAAAACTGGCCAAACTAATGTTCTTATCATTCTCTTCTTTGTCTCTATACTCACAGAACTTCTGAGCTGATCTTTATTTTTCCAGAGGGCATCTTTAGCTATGGCGATACTTATTTTTATTTCTTTATCTTGTTTTCCATCTGCAGTAAAGTAGGTACCTAAATATTTGTGTTCTGTTGTATGCTCAATTTTTATATTGTTTATGAATATTTCTGGCTTGGATTTATTTTCTTTTGAGATTCTCATAAATTTAGTCTTTTTTACATTTAAATGTAGACCTAAACCTTCTTCAATTAGCAAGTGCAGTAATTTGATTAATTTGTTTGTTTTCTGCAGTTAGAATGGTATCATTAGCATATCTAAGATTGTTGTATTTTATACCATTGATACTGATTCCTATATTTTGTTTTTTAATATTTTTCATCACTGTCTCACTGTAAATATTAAACAGATTTGGTGAAAGGATGCAGCTTTGTCTAACTGCTTTTTATTTTCACTTCAGAAGTCTCAGAGTTAAACAGCTGCATTTTCTGCTTGGAGCAAATCATTTTTATATGTTTACAAGGTGTGTGGCTATTAAATAACAAGACTGGTTGCAAAAATGTGGTTTATTATTACAATTGTACAACTTAATTTTATTCCCTTCAACATACTCCCCTCCTCTATCTATACACCATTGCATACGAATTTTCCATTGTTGGAATCAGTGCTGCAAGTCATCAGGTGTTATCTGCTTCAGTAGCGCTGCCGTTTTCTCCTTTACCTCATCCACTGACTGAAAATGGCTGCCCTTCAATGCAAATTTCAACCTTTGAAAAAGGTAAAAGTTGCAAGTCCAGCAAGTAAGGTAGATGGTCCAACACTGGGAACCCCCCATGTCACCAAGAATGAGCAAGTTAAAACTGAAGGCAATGCTAATCTCTCTCTCTCTCTCTCTTTTTTTTTTTTTAATATCAATGCTGTGGTAATGTTTGAATGAGTACCAGAGGGTCCATCAGGACAACGAAGAGGAATGGAAAATGTGGGCTGGAGGGTTGTCCTAATGGACAACGCTCCAGCCCAGTGCACTGTCTGTAAAACAGTATCTGGCTGATAAGAAGATTCCAGTGTTGGACCATCCCCCCTTACTCACTAGACTTAGCTCGCCACATTTTTGTAACCAGTCTCTTTATTTAATAGCCACACCTCGTATGTATATGATCTTCTAAGTCTTGTTTTTCTGAATATTAAAGTGTATTGTGTTTTACTTGATCAAAGGCTTTCTGAAAGTCTATGAAGCATATGTATATGTTCTTTTCAAGTGATTTTTCCCGTAATATTTTTAGTTCCAGGATAGCATTAATGGTTCCCATTCTGCTTCTGAAACCTTTCTGTTTCAGAAGAGGAATGGGAACAGTGGTTAAAATGATTTAAATGCATGCAAATGGTGTCCACTAAGTAGGTGTCGTTGTAATCAGTCAAAGCTTTCAACAGTTCTGCAGGGATTTTATCACACCAAGGGGATTTACTATTAGGAAGATTCTTGATTATGTGTGGTAGCTCATTTCTTGTAGGTAGAGTGGTATCTGTTGCTGCACATAACCTAAGGTGTCATAGTGTCATAAATTGTCGCTCATGTTCTCATCATCATCATAGAGGTTTGATAAATATTCCACCCATCTCTCATTTATCTTTTCAATCAGCAATTGTTTCCTTTTTTGTCCTTGATGTTGTTAGATTATGTTCATTTTGCTTTTCCATTAAGTTCTTTCACTTTCAGGAATGCTTCTCTGTTTTTGTTCTTTTTTTGTAACACTTCTATCTGGGCACATTGGTTATTTTTCCATTCTTCTTTCAATCTCCTGCATAGTTGTTTGATTCTCTTATCCATTGTTTTATATCTTAATATTTTTCTTCATTTGCTCTCATTTTCCATGTTCTTCTTTTATCGATAAGGTCAATTACTTGCATTATCCGTGGTGTACTTACTTGGACAAAATATGGTTGTAATTTCTTGTCAAGTATAATTCACTTCCCTTCCTAGCAAAAAACTTGTCACAGTTAAACTATAAAATTGACGTGCTCTGAAATCATTAATTCAATTTTTGCAGTTTCTAAAGAAATTTATAATTAAAAATCTTAATTTTAAATCATTTAATAGTTGTGTTAAGAGTTATAAGTTATTATAAATCATTTAGAATTAAATATGTAATTATAAATTGTTTATAAACTGAAAAGAAGTTGAACTGGCAGCACTAGATAAGTGGAATCTTTTTGAATATAGGTGTTATATTTTAGCAATAGGGATATGGAAAGGAAGAGTACCAATATCATTTGATACACTAAACACAAAGATCAACATTTTTGAATGGCAGTGAATTTCAAGTAAAATTGTGTGGGCAAATTTCAAAATGGAAAATTGGACAATGAAACTTATTTGTCCCTCTGGTCCCACAGATGTTTCTTCTAAGGAAGAAGTGGAGGAAGTTTTGAAATCATTGTAGATAGAGAATGCAGCTGACATAAAGAAAAATGGAAAAAGCAGGTCAGTGTTAGAGATCTAAATAGATCTCTAACACTAAATTAATCCGAGGCATATAGAAATGTTTTGGGGAAATTCAGAGAAAAGAACAGAGGTAATAATAATGCTTCGTGGTTGCTCTCTGGATTGTTCAGGCCATGATCTAGTCATTATTAACACCATGTTCTTGCATAAGGATGTACACAAATTTACATAGAATACAGACAATAAATAAGAAGTCTCATTGATAGGCTATTTTTAATAGCAGTATCTTCATCCTGGTTCAGAATACAGGGTATACAAGGGATTTGAAATAGGAAGTGAGTATCATTTAGATTTGAGAATAAAAATGAATCTCATATTGAAAAGATAAGATAGGTAAAAAAGTTCTTACCTTACCTATCCTTTTTGCTCCCTGCAGAGCATAGGGCCTCAATCATCGACTTCCACCTGACTATTCAATGCTTCTTTTTTGATCTCTTTCCAGGAACACCCCAGCCATCTTGCCTCTGTTTCTAGTTCTCTTCTCCATGTTATCCTGGGTCTACCTCTTTTCCTCTTGCCCTGGGGGATTCCATTTTAGTGCAATTTTTGCTATTTCTTTATCCAGGCTCCTGATTGTGTGACCTATTCAATTCCTTTTTTGTTTTAGTGATTTCGTTTCTGATGCTGGTTTGACCCCCCCCCCCCCCCAAAAAAAAAAATTCGATATTTGTTATTTTATTTGGCCAGTATATTCCTAGTATCTTCCTCATGCATTTGTTTATGTAGATCTGTATTTTATTTATGTTTTCCTTTGTTAGTGACCATGTCTCAGTTCTGTATAGTAAAAGTGGTTTAACATTAACGTCGAGAAGCCTAATTTTGGTTTTTAATTTTATTTCTTTGGACCCCCAAATTTTCTTCATCATACTGAATGTGCTTTCTGGATTCTATTTTGTATGTCCTGTTTGGTTCCTCCTTGTGTACTAATCACTGATCCCAGGTAGATAGTTATCTACCTGTTTCAAAGACTAATTCTTTGAAATACTAGGGAAAAACCCTTGTTTGGGTTTATCTTTATTATTTTAGTCGTTATGATTTATTTTGAATCCACATTTATTTGCTTCCTGGTTTAAATTATCTATTTTCTTTTGGAGGTTTTTGTGTCAAAAGGCATATATCATCTGCAAAATCCAGGTCACTGATTTTATTTGACCATCCTCATTGAATGCCAGATGTTAATTCAGATGTTGTCCTCATCACCCAATCAATAACAATCAGAAAGATTGTTGGGGAGAGTATACATCCTTGTCTTACTCCTGTGTTTGTTGTAAATGGTTCTGATAGTTTGCCATTATTTATTATTTGTATTTTGTATTTTTCATGAGTTCTCTTTGTTATATTTATGATTTTCTGAGGAATCCTGTAGTGCTTCATTACCTCCATATAGTCTTTCTGTCTATGATATCAAATGCACGTTCAAAGTCGATGAATTCCAAATATAGGCTACCACTCTTATTTCATTCTTTCTAGCAATATTTTACTAAATACTTACAACATTTAGAAGTGAAATCCCTCTCCAATTTTTACGGTGTTATATCTCCCTTTTTTGGTAATTTCACTAGGAGTCCAGTCTTCTGGCCATTCCTCCTTTTCTCATATTTGATTAAATCGTGGATGTAGCATTTCAACAGTAGTGTTTATATCTGTTTTAAGTAGTTTAGCCTGTATGTTGTCACTCCCAGCTGCTTTATTATTTTTTGTTTCTTTATTGCCTGAGTTATTTCTAGTTTAGTTATAGTTCCTGTATTTATTTTAAGTATCTATTCTTCTGGTGTTTCTGGTATTTCTTGTCCTAGGTTTTCTATTTTTCCATTTAAAATTACTTGGAAATGTTCTACCCATCTTTTTTCTATGTCTGCTTCATTTGTGAGTAACTTTCCTTTATTTTTTACAGGTTCTTCTCTTTTAAAACTCTTCCTAGCTAACTTTCTTGTTAACTCAAACAACCTCTTTGAGTCAAATTTACTAGCTGCTTCTTTGGCCTCTTTACACATTTCCTCCAGGAAATCTCTTCTTCTATCTTTCCTTGCACTTTTTTTTTTTTTTTACCTGTCCATTATTAAGCCTGTATCTTTCATTTATCCCATTTCTTTTGTTTTCTTCTGTACTTTGCAGAAGTGTATTCCATAAAGCTTTCCTTTCTTCTCATAATTTGATGGTTTTTTCAGAGATCCATTGTTTGTGATTCCTACTCTGCCTTCCCAGAACTTTTTTGGCAGTACTATTATATACATTCCTTATTTTTTCCCAGTTCTCTTCAATGTCTATTTCCTTATGTTGTTCTATAAGGCTTACATATTTATTCCTTAATGTTACTTTATATTTGTCTTTTGTATCCTTGTTTTTCAGTTTGGATATATTGTATGTAACTCTTTGGTTCTTGCTTTTAAATATTTTTCTTAATTTGATATTTATTTTTGCAATCAATAATAAGCGGTCTGTAAAGGCATCTGCACCTCTCCAAACTCTTACATCCATCAAAGAGGTTCTCCAAGGTATGTTTATTAAAATATTGTCCATTTGGTTTTTGGATTTCTTATCAGGTGATATCCAAGTCTGTTTATGGATGTCTTTACATTTAAATAAGGTTCCTCCTACAATCATATCATTGAAAGTGCAAAAGTCTTTTATGATTTCCCCATTTTCATTACAGTTTCCTAAACCTCCTTTTCCCATTATTCGTTCACATCCCACATTACTATCTCCTACTTTTACATTCATATCACCTATAATTAAAAGCATATCTTTACTTTTTACTTCATCTACTTCTTTTGCAGCATATCATAGAAGTCTTCTTTCTCTTCTGTTTTTGCATTGTTTGTTGGTCCATATATGTTTATTATAGTCACATTTCTGTATTTAGGTTTAAATCTGGCTTTGATTCTTTCAAAAACTGGTTTCCATTCTTCTAGCATCTGTTTTTAGCATGAAAGCTACACCTTTGTTTATGTGTGTCATCTTCGTTTTGGTTTCTAGAATATAAAATGTATTTGTTTGTTGTTAGTTGGATTTCTCTGCTATCGTTCCACCTTGTCTCGTTTAGACCTAGTGTTTCTATTTTGTATCTGTTCATTTCTCTGGTTAGTAAATTAGCTTTTCCACTTTCATACAAAGTCCTAATATTCAAGCATCCAGTTCTGGTTAAAAGTTTTGGGCTAAAGTGGTGTTTTCTTGGAGTTTTCCACCTGTCAGCTTCCCCAGAAAATGAAGCAAGCCTTCACTGGATTGCTTCATTTCCCCCAGTACTTCTCCCTCTTGGTTTTGTGTCAATTTTCCAACAATGGTTGAGGTTTCTGTAGCAATATGTTTTTTCAATATTGTGGTTGCTATCCACAAGTACAACCCTCCTCCTTTCTCATCCGGGCTTGGGACCTGCAATGGCAGAGTTGTAAGAAAGTTCTAAAAAGAATTAAAATTTGGGTAGCTTTTAGAGGTGAATTTGTACACTCAACCATACAGATATCATTCAAGAAAAAATGAAAGATTGAAAACAAGAATCGGAACTTGTGATCTCAGTAGCAAACTGAAGAAAATTTTGATTCATCTAAAGAGATGTGTGGTGGTGAAGGTGTCAGAAACTGTTGTTTAAAGTTCTTGGAAAAATTCTGATGTTCATGGTGGATGCAAGAACATAGAGGCAATCCTAGAAAAGAAAAAAGCATAGAAGTTTTTAGCAAGTAAGTTGGCAAATGTTCTGAGAGATAGAAAATGGTGCAGTACTCTCTCTCTCTCTCTGAGTAAAGAGAAAGTTTTTCAGTTTGCTATTGAGACCACAAGACAAAACTGTAATGGATAATATTCAAAAGGAATACAGTCAGGAATATGTATTAATCCTTGAGGTAGGAAAAGTCATCAGAAACCAGAAATGTATGGAAAGACAGCTTGAATAGATTACATTCAACTAGAAAAGCTTAAATTTGGATGCATTAAAGTTTTACAGTAATAGCTACACTATATAATTCAGAAGCCTTGATCAAAAGGTAAAATTCTGGATGATTGGAATTTTCCTACTGAGTGTTACAGAATTGTGGAAAGAGAAACTTGGGAAAGGACCATTTTTTCCTGTACATAAGCTGTGTACAGGACAAATATATATAGTTGCTCCCACCAGTGGAAGGTTATTTTTCAAATCTATAGTATACTTTGCACTGTGGATGTTCTAAGAAGTTTTTTCCTAATTTTTATCAATTATATATTGTATTTTTAATTTATTTTTTGCATAGTCTGGGAACTCTGCTCTAGAGACCGAACAGGAAACTTTTCAAGCCACTTCATGCCTCCAACAGTTGTTCAGGATCACATTTTCACTTTACAACAAATAGCTAAAATCACGGCAATGAAACATGGATCTGTACTTAGGTTTTATAAATATGGAAAAAGCATATGATAAGGTACCAAGAAGAAAGCCTTTCAAAATGTTAGTTATAGATTAAATGGAACATTGTACAGAACAATACATAAGCTATGAATTGTTCTGTATAATGCATAGACTAATATTTGATTATACTAGTAAGTCTGCATTACTACATAGTACAGGGAAAATAGTATCCTCATCTTACACCTTATTTTACATTCAACTATCTATCTCTTGGCAAAGTTTTCTGTAAGGACAAGATAGTAAGGACAATATCACAATATTTTCACAGAAAATATTGTGATATTATTTTCTGTGAAAACAGGAATGTTTTGGAAAAAGAATAAGTTATCAGAGGTATCTGATAAGTCAGCATGGGCCCTTAGAAAATGCAGAGGGGAAAAACATGTAAATTATGTATAAAAGTCATCAGGAAGACTGGTAAAAATATAGAAAATATCATTAAAATCACATATTTAGTTGAAAAACCATAGAAATGAAAAATGCTATTATAAAAGGAAGCAACTGATAAATATGTCATATGAAGTATTCTCGATGTCTGGTAGCAGTGGTGAGAAAATATCTCAGATATAGTTGACTCTAACTATAGCAGACTGCTGTAACAAGCTATCAGATCTCTGCCCAAAGTTCTATAAGTACAATGCATTAAGTTTTAAGAGGAGGTATACCGTGAGTAGACATATCGATACAAAATTAATAACGGAAAACTCACGTGCAAAGATTATTTAATAGTATAATTTTCGCCTGTGTATCACAGGCATCTTCAGTACATTTTAAGCTCAAATTAAACAATAACTGACAATTCCAAAAAGTGCCACCTAAGTAGCTGGAGTAAGATAACTGAAAAGGTCAATAAATTTCCTAACGAAAAAAAAAAAAATGTATACAATAAAAAGTTAGGAAAGATTAGCTGATTTATAAAGTACTATCTCCCATAAAGGGGATAGACGTAAGCCGTCGGATCTGTTTAAGTTAGGAGAATGAAGTAAAGTTTCACGTTTCTTTATAAAGGCGATCCATGAGGAACCGACTTTTGAGATGGCATGTTCTGCAAGTCCAGACTTTTCAGGTTTAAATTATTCAATATAAGATTAGTGTTCTTCTAGTTGAATAGAGGCAGATCTTCCTGTTTATCCGAAATAAGATAATCCACAAGAGCACAGAATCTGGTAGATACCTGGATAATTAAGATGTGGAAGCTTGTCCTTAGGATAAGTGAGAAAGGTGGAGATTTTCCAAAATGGTCGAAAGGCAACAAAAATATTCAGTGGTTTAAAACTTTTGCTATACGTTCACTAATGCCTTGTACATAAGGAATAGGAATGCACGTTTCTTCTGTATTTGAAGAGGAAGACATATTAAAACTACTCAAAGCTCTTTTAATGAAGCAATTCTTATATCCATTAGATAGAAAGGAAGAAGTTATATATTGCAGTTCTTTCTGTAAAAGATCGTCTGAAGAACAAAAGGAGTAGGCCCGATGAATCAGTGTTTTAATAGTTACTGCCTTTTGATGGGATGGTGATGAGATTCAGCATGGATATAATGGCTTGTATGAGTCTTCTTTCTATAGACTGAGAAATGTAGAGTTACCATCTGATTGACGAAGAATTAGAAGATCTAAAAAAATGCTAACTGCTTATTTGATTCTATTTCTAGGGTAAACTGGATCCTAGGATGAAGTGCATTGAACTTAGAGAGAAACTGTTGAAGTTCATCAGAAGAGCCATTCCATACAGCAAAAATGTCATCGACAAGTTTGAACCAAAGAGTAATTTTGGGAGAAATGTTGTCAAAGATACGTTGTTCAAAATGTTCCATAAAGAAATTGGAGATAGCAGGAGAAAGAGGATTGCCCATTGCTCTTCCTTCAATTTGTTGATGT
Source organism: Typopeltis vanoorti (assembly GCF_054136105.1). NCBI lineage: Eukaryota > Metazoa > Arthropoda > Arachnida > Uropygi > Thelyphonidae > Typopeltis > Typopeltis vanoorti. Next base: position 69,006,801 of record NC_143557.1, on the reverse strand, counting down.
AACTTATTTTTAAAGGAAAAATAACCAGAATGTATTACAAAATCAAATAATTTTACGTCTGAAGGAAATTTCTGTTGGTAATTCAATGCTTTCCGAAAGAGGCACATTTGTAAATAAAGAAACATCTAAACTGATCATGATATCAGAAACGTCCAAATGAAGATCTGAAATTTTATTTTTGAAATCCGAAGTATTTTTTATATAAATATCAGTTTTTCGAGTTGAAGAGGAGAGTAAATTTGATAAAAATTTTGAGATGTTGTAAGTGGGGCAACCTATACACTCTACGACTGGTTTAAACAGAATGCCTGGTTTATGAACTTTTGGAAGACCATACAATCTAGGTGGACGACCGAAGAAGGTTTTAAGTTTTTTTTTTTTTTTTGATCTTCATTCCGTGTAGATACATTATCTATAAGAGAATTAAGTCTCTTCAATTGAGTCCTGGTAGGATCCGATGTAAGAGGCCTATAAGTTGAATAGTTACGAAAGCTTTGTCAGCTTTCATAATAATTAAATTATGGTTGTTCTTCGGTGATTTCAATGCTTTAAACTCAGAGTAAGAAAGAATAGGACAAGAAGGCTTGGCATTAAAAAGAATTTTCGCACATTCAAAACGTAACCTGTTGGCTATTTTTTGGGATAAGGATCGAATACTTCTGTCTATGTTATGAAAAAAATCCATAAGGGGCACCTTATTTGGCGTAAATGCGAAATCATGTCCTTTTGATAAAACAAAACGTTCACAGTCTGTTAGTGGACGTCCAGAAACATTTATAATTACTTTATCTATATCATTCGTACAAGGCATTAATGAACATATAGCAAAAGTTTTAAAACCACTGAATATTTTTGTTGCCTTTTGACCGTTTAGAAAAATCTCCACCTTTCTCACTTCTCCTAAGGACAAGCTTCCACATCTTAATTATCCAGGTGTCTACCAGATTCCATGCTCTTGTGGATTATCTTATTTCGGACAAACAGAAAGATCTGCCTCTATTCGGCTAGAAGAACACCAATCTTATATTGAATACTTTAAACCTGAAAAGTCTGGACTTGCAGAACATGCCATCTTCACTAGACATAGAGTTATTATTATTATTACCCCAAGACCTCATGGAGTCAAGGACTCATCTGGGAGGTCCTTTTATCACACACACACAGCTCATCATACCGTGTTTTAAACACATTCAAACCCTTTGCAGACACCATTCTCAGGCAAGGCACTCCAATCATTCACAACTCTGCACGAAAAAAACCTGCCTCTCGCTCCCCTACTCACACCCTCTTTATACAGTTTCCAGGGATGATCTCTGGTTCTCCCCTATCTCCCACTATTTTATGTAAAACTTCTCCAGCATTGATCCTATAACAACTCCTTACCAACTTGTAGGTTTCTATCATATCTCCCCTCTTTCTCCTGTCCACCAGACTGCAAATTACATCTTCTCAATCTTTCCTCATACTCGACATTCCAGAGGTCAGAAACTACATTAGTCAAAATCCTTTGGACCCTTTCCAACATCTCTTCATCTTTCTGAAAACCCAGTGAACAAATCTGGGCACAATAGTCCATGTGTGACCTAATCAAAGCCTTATAGAATGGAACAAGAATCTTCCTACTTCTTCACGTCAGTGTCCTCTGCATCATTCCCAGAAGCATTTGTGTTGTCTTCACAATTTTGGCAATGTGTGCCCTAAATTTTAGATCCTTATCCACTATCACCCCCAGATCTCTTATATCCTCTACCTCCAACAATATATTCTTACCAAGCATAAATTCTGCATCCCATCTTTGTTTTCCAAATTTTAAAACCTTACATTTTGCAACATTGAACTCGCATCCCCATTTCCGTGCCCAATCACTCAATCTATTCAAGTCTTCCTGTAAGGCCATGACATCTTCACTACACTTCATGGTTCCTCCCAACTTTGCATCATCTGCAAACAACTGAATATCTCCATCCAAATCTTCACCTATATCATTAATATACAAGTTAAACAGTAATGGACCTAAAACAGACCCCTGAGGTACTCCACTAGTGACTTTCCTTTTCCTGAATATCGCTCCCCCATACACAACTTGTTGATACCTATCAGATAGCAGTCTCCAATCCAGTATCCAACCCCATCTGCTCTAGTTTTACTGTCATCCTATCATGAGGTACTCTATCAAAAGCCTTTGCAAAATCCAAGTATATTACTGTGTATCCTTTTCATCTGTCCAAGGAAACGGTCACTTTATTGTAATAAGTAAGTAGATTACTAAAACATGACCTCCCTTTAGCAAATCCATGCTGTTCATCAAAGATAATACCATTGTTATCAACCCAACTCTGGATCCTAGTTTTCACAAGCTTCTCCAACAACTTAACCACAACACCTGACACATAGATAGGCCTATAGTTTGATGCTTGAGTTCGATCACCTTCTTTATGAAGTGGCACAATCTTGTCTTCCTTCTACTCCTTAGGAACTTGACCGAGTGCACGACTCATATTAAAAAAATATGTCAAGGCAGGTGTCAACTCCCTGGCACATTCTTTCAGAATACGTGGTGATATATTATCAAGTCCCACAGCCTTATTAACATCTAGTTTATTCAACTCCCCATACACTTCTTGCTCACCTACAGTCAGTCTCTCCTCCCCATCATCAACTGCTCTCAATCCCTCCATGAAGTCACATTCACAAGATTGAAAGATCTTTATGAACTTCTCATTAAGTATCCACCACACATTCTGCATCAGCTGTCTTTATACCATTTTCTCCAATCCACGTCATCCTTCAATAATTATTCTTTCTTTTGCTGGCTATATATCGAAATAACTCCTTAGGATTCTTTTTGGCTTCATTAGCCAACTGCTGTTCATACCTCTCTTTAGCTACCCTCACTAACCAAGTCACCCTCCTTGCTTGGTCTTTGTAGACCTCGTGGAATTGGTTATTTCCACTTCTCTAATGCTGCCTCCACAATGCCCTTTTTCTCTGTATTGCATGCTTAATCTCTTTATTCATCCATCTCACACCCACCTTATTTAACCTTCTCACCCTTGGAATACATTTAGACATTGCATCTACTAAACAGTTTTTGAAAATCCCCCAAGCTGCATTGATCTCTTTTCCAGCTAACTCCTCATTCCACGCTACACCCGCAAGCTGTCTCCTGAGCTCTTCATAATCCCCCCCCCCCCCTGTAGTTCCACATATACCCTTTTCTCACAGAGGTCCTTGCACTGCTGGCAACCACCCAAGTAATCACCTCATGGTCACTCTCACCAATTGGTGGATGATTTGATACCTCATTTATAATTACATCCTCTGATGAGATGACCAGATCCGAGACCCTTAATCCTCTTGTGCCCTCTGTTACATACTGTCTGAGGTAGTTATCCTTCAAAAACTCAAGAAACTCATTTTCTTTACTTCCAGTTGCTATCTCATCATTCCAGTCTATATTGATATGATTAAAATCATGCTGTTCAAAGATCACCCCTAATGATCACCCTTTTCTTATTTACTTGGCTAATTTGATTGTAGATTTCATTATCACCACCTTCCACATTACCTGGTCTATAACAACATCCCACCAAGTATTTGATTCCATTGACCTCTATCTCACATCATACTGCCTCAAAACCACTGGCACTATTTCCCTCTTGCATCTCTACTTTATATTGATATAACTCTTTCTTATCATCAATAGCACTCTCCCCCCCCTTTTTTTTTACCCCTTCTGTCCTCACAAAACACATCATACCCTACCATCTCTATTCCTGTCAGGATGTCATCCTCTTCCAACCATGTCTCACTTATTCCGACAATCTTTGGGGGAACAGACGCAATTAGTGCAACCATTTCATCTGCCTTGTTTCTTATACTTCTAGCATTTGTATACAAACACAACAGCTCATTTCTGGATCTACAGCTAGTTCCACTGATACTACTCACTTGATGTGATCTCTCCATGCTGGACTGGGGCCATTTCCCTTTCTGCTTCTTCATTTTAAAACCCTTTTCAATTCCAACTGTTTCCTCTTGATCCCTGGTCATCCCATTCCTTTCTGCCTACACATGCTTACCTCCTCTTGAAACATCCACCTTTCTCATGCTGTGTACTCCTGTCCACCCTGAGCCTCCCTGTTTCCCTGCTCCTCTTGCATACCCATTCTCTCATTTTCTATACTCACACCACTCACTTGCCCATTCATAACCACCTCTTCAATCTCTCCTGTTTTACTCTTCCACATCACTTCCCACTTGATCTGATTCATTCTCTCTATTCACTTCTCTACCTTCCAGCAGCAGTCTCTCCAAGCGACTCACACCATAACCACTCAAATGCAGTCCATTGCTCCCATACAGCTCACTTCGTCCCTCAAACTCATTCCACACATTAACAAACTGTACTCCCGTCTCCTCACACATTTCAGCCAGCATATCATTCATAATCCTTGCTCTCCGCCTCTTTTCACCACAGTCATACCTAGGCAACACGCTAACTACCCTTCCTGTCACATTATTCTCTTTTATCCTTCTAAGCAGCCTCCTGATATCCATTCTGGCACACTCTTTTGCTTGCTCCTGCCTCATATTCAATGCCTCAATCACTCTACTCATTTTAGTGCCTGGAAAACATACCTTGTGCATTCTATCCTCCAGCACACCTTTAATAATGGAGTCGCCATACAACACCACTCGCTCATCTTTCGTTAACTCTTTCATGTCATCATTATTTATTTTAATAGTTTTTACCAGAATTTTCTTAATTTCATACTGCATCCATTTCATTTCTTGCCTCATCCAATCCAATTCAACTTCCGAATCTCGCAACACATTCTCTCTATCATTCAATCTTTCTAACGTTCTAACTCTCATCCCCCTCTTCTCACTTTCACTCTCATTCATCCTTTGTTTCTGTACTTTTGGTCCAACATGCATCCAACTTTCGCTATCATTCTTCCCATTTTCATACTCATTCATCTTTCTTTGTTTCTGTACTTTCAGTCCAACATGTGTCGAACTTTCGTTCAACGCATGTTGGACTGAAAGAATGATTTGAAAAAGAGTGATTTGAAAGCCGTTACGATTTTCAAATCATTCTTTTTCTTTTTTACTGATTTTTTAACATTTTTTCGCCTCTCTTTCAAACGTGCACTTATTTTCCCTGCAACAATCTCGCTACTAACACTTTCTGTCATCAATTTCTTATTTGTATTCATCAATTCCTTGTTCAGGTCACACTTCGCACACACCCTCCTTCCATCCTTGCCAAATATCGACAAATCATTTATGTAATCGAAAGAATACATATAACAGTCCTCACACTTAACGAAACGATTGAAATCTAAACTAAAGTCATGGAATGACAATGCCGTCACCATTTTTTGCAGGTTACTAAGTCTAATAATAATGATTTCTTAATTAAGTTTTGGCAAAAAAAAAATCCCCCACACTAATAAAACCGGCAGCGCACAACGTTTACAGTCTCTCTTACTCAAACAATTATGCATATATATTTAATTATTCCTAGAAAACTTATCTCAATCAGGAGCTCTTCTTATACATGTCACTGCGCTTGACTCACAAGCGCCTTCTCAAAATCAAGTTCATTGGAGAAAGACAAGAGTCCTTCACAAAAGTCGGTTCCTAATGGAATGCCTTTATGGGAGATAGTACTTTATAAATCAGCTAATCTTGCCTAACTTTTTATTGTATACATTTTTTTTTTTTTTTGTTAGGAAATTTATTGACATTTTCAGTTATCTTACTCCAGCTACTTAGGTGGCGCTTTTTGGAATTGTCAGTTATTGTTTATTTGAGCTTAAAATGTACTGAAGATGCCTGTGACACACACAGGCGAAAATTGTACTATTAAATAATCTTTGTACGTGAGTTTTCTGTTATTAATTTTGTATCGATATGTCTACTCACGGTATACCTCTTTTAAAACTTAATGCATTGTACTTATAGAACTTTGGGCAGAGATCTGATAGCTTGTTACAGCAGTCTGCTATAGTTAGTCAACTATATCTGAGATATTTTCCGTTATTAATTTTGTATCAGTACAATGCATTGCTAAACAAAATTTACTCTAGCAAATTATCACAGTAACAAAGTACTCCTGTGGTCTATGAGAGTTTGCTATAATGGGAGTTAATCGTATCGTATTGTAGGTTTAACAGAATAAAGGAAAATGTTAGAAAGCTGGCCTTTCTGGCCGCGTGGTTAGTGTATCTTCTTTGCAACCAACAGGCTATGGGTTTTAATCCTGCCATGTGATTGTCTTTAGGTGGCAGGTGAATTTCATTGCCTGGTTTGAGATTGCTGTTCTGCTTATTGGAGGCTTGAAAAATTCCCATGTTTTCTGCAGAGCAAAGTTTCTAGACCAGGTAAAAAATAAATTTAAAAATACAAAAATATTATAAAAATTAATAAAATAGAAAAAAAAATTTTTAGTCCACCCACATTACCAATGTACTGTAGGTTTCTGCCTTTTTGTGGATGGGAGTCACAAAATAACAACAAAAAAAAAAACTGAAGTGTAGATAGAATTGACATTTGACCAACACTTAAATATGTAAGTACTTTTGACTTTATACAGTGTTAAACTGCATAATTCAGAGAGTCAAATTCCAGATAATTAGAATTGTGCTCTTTAGAGTAGTATGTGTAAGAGAATGTCTGCTATCCAACTGTTATTCATTATCAACGTGGATTACATTTTGAAAGAAAGGAGCATTGAACCAGATATCACATCTGGAATCAGCCAAGTCATCGACTCAAGACTTTTTGACAGTCTTGAGTCGACAATACTCTCTAATCAGTATGCCGTGGTTGAAAACTCACTGTTGGCATGGATGCTATTTGTATGTCTTTAGGTGATATATTCATTTTGTTGCTCAGCATGCTACTGCCACTATGCTATTTTGGAGCCCTGAAGTGAATTGAAATATTCCATGTATTAGAGCAATCTAGTCTCTAGATCATATAACTTACCCATTTATGTTATTAATGTATGTTAAGCTTGCAATCTTTTTGATGGATTTCACATAAAAATTAATACGTCTAGCACTGCTAGTCTTATGAAATAATGAAACAATATAACTGCTGTAACAAATTTAGTATGAAAAGTATCGATAAAAAAAGATACACAATGAAAATAAGCAGAAACATGAATACCAACTGCATTCTTAATGGAGAACCTGTTGAGCACCATATCATCTATTTAGACATATATTTTATGAAATATGGAACACTTTATGGAATAAGCAAATCTAGTATGATTGTTAAGAAGCTAGTAGAATAAATTTATATGCAGTAAAAAAGAAATTTGCCAAAACTATAAACTATCAGTATACAAGATTGATTTTAACTTATAGATCTGAAAGTTGGGTTAGAAATAAAATGTGATTATAGACTAGATATCATAGATTCAAAAATTCAAAAAACATAATTTGCTAGCTTGGTTGGCCAAATGGTTAACATATCTGCTTTTCAACCAACAAACTGCAAGTTTGAATACTACTGTAGGCATGAATGTTTGTGATTGTCTTTAGGTTGGAGATGAATTTTCATTACCCAGTGTTAAACCACCACCCTGCTTAATGGCGGCCTGAAGCGGCTTGAGAAAGTTCCATGGCCTTTAGAGCAGTATTTCTAGCTATGCAAAAAAATAAATATACAAAAATGAAAACAATAAAAATAGAAGCCCTTAGCCTGCCCATGGTATGAATGTACTATTGGTGTACAAATAAACCTTTCGTGGATGGGAGCTATTAAAAAAAAAAAAAAAAAAGTCATATGGATATCTGTGCTAGAATCATATTAAAAATTGAAGTTGTTGCAAACAAATTTGAGATCATTAGCATTCAGGAATATGTGAGCAGAGATAATTTAATGTGAAGTTAATAATGGTTAACAATCAGGTTTTGCTAGAATATCAGGTGAAGGGAAAACCAATCCAAAGTAAGATACCAAGGTCTGTGAGGATTAGGTCATTTGTAGTGCCTTAAAAATGAACACAAGGTTTAATACTATTGACATTAATTTTGAAGAAAGTTGTTAATAGCAATCTTTGTCATAATGCTGTAATAAGCTTATTTAGTACTATTGGTATCTTGCACATCCCTTCATTATGCATACTATGAAATGATGCACTATTTTTAATTAATATTAAAAAAGAGTTTTTGATGAAATTAGTGCTTCAAAATGTATTATATTAAGCAGTACTGAGTTTTCACTCGAAGCATGAGGGATTTTTAATTTCACGATGTTTTTATGACAAATCCATCTACGAAAGTGTTTAAACTTATGATATGTTAGCCCTATGTGGATAGTAATTATGTAATTTGGTTTTCTTGCTCTAGAGCAGTGGTTATTAACTGGTGTTCCCTGGAACACTTGTGTTCCGTGAACTGGTCACAAGTGTTCTGCTGGTGAAAGATGTCACATGACACAGTTCTGAGTATAATTAACTACTCTGAATAAAAATATCGATGGAATTATTTCCATTATAACAGAACATTTAACAATGTTGGAAGAAAAGATTTCAAGTTACTTTCCTTCCTTAAATCACACTATTATGACTGGATACGAAATCCATTTGTCACAGTTAATACATCGAGTTGTGAAGTTTCATTGCAAGAAGAAGAACAGTTAGTTATCTTGTCAACGGATCCACTCTAAAAATGAAATTCTCTGAAATAACTCTTGAGGAATTTTGTATTTTTGTCAAGCCGATTACTCAGCTATCCACAAGAGCACTGAAAATTTTGTTACAGTTTTCAACATCATATTTCTGTGAGCTCGGTTTCTCAATATTAACCCATATAAAAAAGAAAAAGCGTGAAAGACTTACTGATATTGACAAAGAGATGAGAAGAGCTATATCACATATTAGGCCTGATATTGCTGAAACCTGCAAAAGCCGACAAGCTCAAGTATCGCATTAAAATCGGTTCCATTTTTATAAAAGGCAAGTCCATGCATATTTTTATTGTTAGTTTTATGACTAATGTTTTTGGTGTTCCCCAAATTTTTCTTATAATCAAAAGTGTTCCGTGACTTTGAGAAGGTTAAGAACCACTGCTCTAGAGACAGAAATAAAACTTTTCTTCCTGCCTGTTTCAGGTTCTTAGTAAGCTTGTGATATTAAAAGCAGTGTTTTAGCTTGTTGGATCTCTTGCTTATTTCATAATACAGCAAGATTTTTTATGGAAAACCCATCCATGAGAGGACAATAAGGAACATGTTCACATTTGACTTGAAAAGCTGTGCATTATATTCCTTGGCAAACGTGGTGGGAGACTGTTCCAGAGGACAGTAGTGGAAAGGAACAAAGAGGAGAAGAAATTGGTTCTGTGAGTTTGGGATTGAATTATGATAAGGTGTTGATTGACTGCTACATGCATTTGGGTGGATTTGACAGAGGAGTGTGAGAATTGATGCCAGTTCTGATAAGCAGTGGCCATAGAAGTATGCAGACTGCAGACACTTGAACACCTATGCTAAAGGGAGTGGAGTGCATTAGTGAGAGAGGGTCATCAATCAATCTAACTGCCCTTTTCTGTATAGAATCCAATGCTTTTAGTGAGTTACATGAAATCCTGATATCTCACTTTCTATACTGGATAAATTGAAATGGATAAGTTTTCTATCTGTAGGCATCATGCAAATCATGTTGTTATATTTAAATTTAATGTTCTATTCCATTTTGTTCATTTTAAATTTAAGTAACCTAGCAAGGATGTTCTCACTATAAGCCAAAAAAATCATACTTGGAATAAACATAAATTGTTTATCAAGCATGTCATTATGTTTTCACATCTGACCATCCAGCCTTTCCATTGATTGTTCTGATGTCCATTCAGTTGTACATCTATCTCATGTGAAATTGTAAAATCAGATTGTACTGATTGATTATTGATCTGATTGCTCCAAACATAGCCTTCCTATTGAAGAGCCATAGAGGAGATGATATGACATACAAGGGACAGTACTAGAGTAATGTCTCTTTTTTCTTTCAATTTGAGTCTAGTACGAAGCTTTACATGTCACTGAGTGGACAGTAGTAAGTACTATCTCGAGTCCACCACAGTGAGTGGTGCTGTGATCAGTCACATATGCATTACAAGTAGTTCAAAATGGCCGCTGTTAAAGATTCATGTATGAAGCAGGGAGGAGTGGTGATTGAATTCCTTATTCTGAGTCTAAGGAATTACTCCATACACATTTTTTAGACAAGTGTGTCTAAAAAATGTGTACGGAGATGATACTATTGACGTGAGAAATGTTAGATGCTGGATCAGACACTTGATCCAGAGTGGTGAAACTGTAGTCAGAGATAAGCACTGAAGTGGTCATCCAGTTGCTGATGATAATGATGAATAGTGAAGTACAGTGGCAAATCCATCCCTCAAAAGAAAGGGATCATCTGCAAATATGTGCAACAGGAAAATCTCATCTCCCTCTTCTCGTAGTGCTGGAGAAGCTCTCTACAGATGACTTTTGGGGTTGCCTTTTGTCTATTGTCCAGCATTTTTGGGAGCCAGTATGTTACTTATCACCCACAAATATCATTTAAGTAAAGACTTACAGGGCTGACATACAGCATCTTGCTCAGCAATGACAAAAGTGCATAGAGGACAATGGAGATTTTGTTGAAATCTATTGATAAATAAATTATATTTTTTGAGGAAAAAACAAAACAAAACATGGACATTACTTATGTTCTGTTTCTTTTTGTTCTGTTTACTTATGTTCATTACTATTTCTATTATATCACTTCTTTTCTGCTTTTCTATTTGAACTCTGCAGTTTGTATTCCTTCAATCTCTCTTCACACCTACTATTCCAGAGTTCTATTATTGCCCTGGTCACTCATCTCTGGACCCTCCAATGTTTTCACTGGACTACACAGTGTGCACTCTTGCTAGGTATTGTCTGACCAATGCTGTATAAAGCATTGGTCAGACAATACATGTATTATGTTCAAATCTGGTCACCTTTTCACTGTTATATGACCAGTACTTCATATAATAGCACAATTACCTCCTTATCCTAGCAACAGTCAATGTTGTAGTCTTTCAGGACCTGCAGTGTTGGCTCTAAAGATCAGTCTACTGTTAACCCTCACCCTTCCGATCTTGAATTATTTTTCACTGTAGTGACTCTCACCACCACACAGACAAAATCAACATATATTATGTTGATCTTGTGTATGTTGTAAGTATGGTAAAAAAAGTTAGTGTGCATCAAGGATTATGGCAGCATAGTTCACTAAATAGATAACATTTCTACACTCCAGCCTATAGGCAGCATTTGAATCCCGCTATGGCATGGATAAATGTTTATAATTACGTTCAGATAGTAATTGCTATTATCACCTGGTGTGAGATCTGCTTATTTGGAAATCTGATACTGGCTTGAAAAGTATCATGTTTAATTTTATAAATCAAGTGGAATCCAGCATTATTTCAGAGCCGAATGTAAAAACTATGAAAGTTTCATTTAAAAAAAAAAAAAAAAAGTTGACCAGAGAGCTTATGGGAATACACTCAGTGGCATTCACTAGTCGTCCTAGGGCAGACCATATAGAAGACTAGCGCTTGCCCAAGCATCCATATATTCGCCTTTTATTGGTCCATTTTGATAAGATTTCACTGGTCTGTCAGCTGTTCCGAACTAGTTGGTTTTTCTCAGAGACCAAGCAGAAACTTTAAGAAAGCAAAAACTCTCATTAAGTACTAAGGAACTTGAAGTGTCAGAGAGGTTTTTGAACTAGAGTTTTTGCTCTCTTAATGTTTCTACCTGGTTCCTGAGGAGAACCAACCAGTTTGAAACAGCTGTCAGGCCAGTGAAACCTTATCAAAATGGACCAATAGAAGGCGAATATATGGATGCTTGGGCAAGTGATCATGGTTTCTATAAGGTTCGCACTAGGTCAACTCATAAGTGCCGGTGAGTGTATTCCCGTAAAGCTCTCTGGTTAACTTATTTACAAAACTTTCATAGTTTCTACATTAGGCTTTGAAAGAATGCTGGATTTAATATCCACTTGATTTATAAAATTAAACATGATACTTTTCAAGCCAGTATCAGATTTCCAAATAAGCAGATCTCACACCAGGTGATAATAGCAATTACTATCTGAACGTAATTATAAACATTTATCCATGCCATAGCGGGATTCAAATGCTGCCTATAGGCTGGAGTGTAGAAATGTTATCTATTTAGTGATTTAATATCCACTTGATTTATATAATTTTGCATTGCCGAACTTAAGCCTTTTGGCTCTTTATTTTACTATCATGTTTAGTTTGTTGGGAACAGTCCCTAGATTATCTAATCCTTATCTCACCTATGACTCTAATATGTTATAGGTTTATAACTTTAAACTAGTGAGATTATCTTGAATTAAAAAAAAAATGCACACTTACTAAGTAGTTATTAAACATTTACAAGTGTGCAAGCAAATGTGATTCACTATATAAGTAGTTCTCAATATGCATGGTTGCATTTCTGAAAATTAACATATAAATCAAATTCTTATAAAATTGAAGAATTTTCCGTAATATTTGTGATTGAAATGTGCAGTTTTTTTGTGGTAGGGGGAGGTATGTTTTTTCTGTTGGTGAACCTATCATTTTTAAAATCTCAAATTGTAATATAATAAATACTATAAAGTTGAAAATAAAACGAATCCCCTTCCCATTATTTTAATGAAAAGTGATTCTTTCAAAGTTTACAAATCTTTCTTCTATGTCTTCTGCTGCCAAATCATCATGAATGTTATGTCTCTTTCGTTTTGTTTACAATACAAGCATAAGCACTATTTTGTTAGTTACGGTTCTCATTTCCCATACTGAACATCTATTCTGTCCTTACTGTACACTTATCAATAAAGACAGCTCAAGAGATTTGAACCATAGCTGATAAGTTAACCACTCACCCACTGGGCCTCCTAGATAGACTTGTGTCTCAGATGCATTCTCTGGTCAGTTTGTTTTGTAGGAAATATTAGGAAGTATTGTGAAATATTATAACCGTGTCTCTGTGGAGTCTGAAGACTTATCGCAAAGTCTTCATGATATTCCTCACAGAAATCTTTCACTCAGTCCTTGATTGACATTTGGCTTTCAGCCCTGTAAGTGAAGCGCCTGTCACTTTTTTTATATTGTCTGTCCAGTTTATTCTAGGTTTGCCTCTTCAAGTTCCTGGAATAAGTCCTTCAATAACTTGCATTGGGGGACCATTAGATCTGCTGATATGACCAATTGAGTTGAGTTATTTCCTTTGAATCTTTATATATCTTAGACAGGTTCTTTCTCTTCAAAATTTTTGACATGATCAGTATATAGTATCTTTAGTAGTCGTCATTGCATCTCATTTCAAATGCCAGAAACTTCCTTTAAGAGGTGCAAGTTTTGCTTCCATATGGAAATACTGAATTAACTAGTGTGTGTCAATAAGCTGCAATCTGTTTGTAATTGTAAGCTTATCTATAGGTTCATAGTGGTTTCAGTTTTTGGATTTCTGTTGTCTTTGCGGTTTTGTTCTAATATTATTATTATTATTATTATTATTACGGGCAACTCCAGGGAGTCATTAGACTCATCGAGGGAGGCCCCAAATCATATTCATCACAACTATTCAACATTCATACAGTATCTATCATACCTCGCCTTAAACTCATTCACTGTCACAGCATCCACCACAGAATCTGGGAGCGCATTCCACTCATTCACCACTCTAAAAGTAAAGAACCCAGCTCTAACACCTTTACTAACCACACTTTTGCCCAGTTTCCATGGATGTCCCCTAGTCCTTCCACAATCAGCCCTGTTCTCAAAAATATCTTCTGAATTAATTTTATAGAAACCTTCAGTAATTTAAATGTCTCAATCATATCCCCCCCCCTCCTCCTCCGCCTATCAACCAATTTTTGCAACCCACAAATCCTCAACCTATTCTCATAAGGTTCATTCCACAGACCTGCTATCATCTTGGAATCTCTGGATCTCTGGATCCTCCTCCTCCCCATCAAGAAGAAACCTAGGTGACCAAATCTGGGCACAGTAGTCGAGATGGGGATCTTATCAAGGCTCAATACAGAGGAACAATAACCTGTTTGTCTCTGCTTGTCAACATATTCTTCAGCAACCAAGTGATTTGATGAGCTGATTTGGCCACTTTTGCAATGTGCCCCCTAAACTTCAACTCCTTATCCACCAACACTCCTAAATCTTGTGCCTCATCAATTTCCTGGAGTACAGTTTCACCAATGTAGTAAACTGCTGCTAATCTTTTCACCCCAAAATGTATAACCTTACATTTTGTCACATTAAATTGACATCCATTCTCCTTAGCCCAGACCTCCAATCTATCCAAATCATCTTGCAAAATTTTGACGTCATCTGCATTCACTATTGCCCTACCCAACTTTGCATCATCCGCAAACAAATGAACTGTTCCTCTCAGATCCTTTCCTATATCATTAATGAACAAATTAAACAGCAGTGGTCCAAGAACAGATCCTTGTGGCACACCACTAGTCACAGGCCGTCTTGTGGACTCTACTCCTGAATAAACCACTCTCTGATATCTCTCCGTCAACCACTCTCTGATATCTCTCCGTCAACCACCCTCCTATCCATCTCACCAACCCTATATCCATCCCCATATGCTGCAATTTACTGATTAGAATTCCATGTGGTATCCTGTCAAAGGCCTTAGCAAGGTCCAGTAGAATCACTGTAAACCCATTACCCTTATCCAGTTCAGCCGTTGCTGTGTTATAATACGTGAGCAAGTTACCGAGGCATGACCTACCCTTCACAAAACCATGCTGTATCCCATTTTCTTCTATCCAATCTTGTATTTTTCTCTTGACTATTTTCTCCAAGACCTTGATAATGATTCCTGTTATGCTGATTTGCCGGTAATTTTCAACAGCAGCCATGGAACCACCTTTATGCAGCGGAACTATTTTCCCCTCTTTCCAACCCCTTGGGACTGACCCAGATCCGAGACTCAATTCTTTAGCCGCCTCACATACGACACGAGCTGGTATACCATCCAATCTCACAGATGTATTAACATTGAGGTTCTGTAATAGACTAGTTACCTCTACTTCATTCATCACAATTCCAGTATGAGCTGTGGGTTCTTCCATTCCTGCAAAGTCACCACCTGGATGATATACTCTTGCAAAGTGCTTGCTCAGTAATTCCACTATATCGACTGATTCGGTTACCTCCCTACCCTCAGCATTTTTTAAGATCATTCTACCATGAGCATTTTTCCTTTTACTTGTAACATATTGAAAAAACTGTTTGGGATTCTCTTTAGCCTGCATGGCCAATTTTCTTTCGTAATCTGCTTTTCTTACCACCCTTGTTACCATCCTGGCCTGAGCTTTATACTGTTCCTGTGCCTGCTGGTCACCTTTCTCCTTAAATTCCCTCACACAATTGTTTCTTTTTTTGCAGCTCAAGCTTAATAGTGTTATTCATCCATTTAACCCCTACTTGATTTATTATTCGGACTCTTGGTATACAGTCAATCATTGCCTCCTGCAGACACTTCTTAACCACCTCTCATGCACTATCAACATCCAGCCCTTGCAGTTTTACATGCCATGGCACTGAGCCAAGCACACACCTAAGCTTGTCATACTTACCAGCCTGGTAATTCCACATGTACCCTGTCTTAATTGTAAATTCCACTCCAACTTTAGCCACCTCCCAAGTCATGACCTTATGGTCACTCTCACCAATTGGTGGCAATATGGTCATGTTCGTTACAGCCACATTCTCAGTTGCAATTACTAAGTCAAGCACTCTTTTCCCCCTGGTATTTTCCACTACATGCTGCCACAGATAGTTGTCCCTTAATAACCGCATAAAATCCAATTCCTTCCTCCCATGTGCCCTCTCCTCTTTCCAGTCAATGTTACCATAATCGAAATCACCCATAATAATTACCCTCCTTCCACTCATTTCTTCTATTTGCCTATGCATACTATCCCCACCATCTATTCCATCACTTAGTCTATAGCAGCACCCAATTGTATATTTTGTTCTGCTAGATTCTATCTCACACCAAACAGCCTCAAATGTGCTCTTTTCTCTATCCTGCAATTCAACTTCTATACTCCTTGGCTGCAACTCATCAGCTATCATCAATAACACTCCTCCCCCCTTTTTATTCACCCTGTCACTCCTGAACATGCTATACCCGTCACATTCAATCCCACTAGCTTTATCATCTTCTGTCAGCCATGTTTCACTAATACCAACAACATGTGGCCTGGAAGTGCCAACCAAGGCCAAAAACTCCTCCTCCTTGTTACTAATACTCCTGGCATTAGTGGACATGAATTGCAGAAGCCCGTTAGTCCCATCCCTACTTTGATGACTTATACTAATTATCCCATTCTGATTTGTTGTCCTTCGTACTCGCTCGGGCATAATATACTCATTCATACACTCAACTGCCTCCCTGAAGTCTGCATATCTACTCCCCCCCCTCCTCTTAATAAATCTAGTTTCCCTGAGTCTGTACATCCACTTCCACATCATTCATCAACACTTTTTCAAGCCTCCGTACACCAACTCCATTCAAATGTAACCTATCCATCTTATATAAGTCCTTTCGCCCATCGAACTCATTCCACACATCCACAAATTCCATACCACTCTCCATGCATAACCCATGCGTAAAGTCATTGGCAATTATGGCCCTCCTTCTAAACACTTCACTGTCATACCTAAAATACTCACCATCCTAACTCTCTCACTCTTCTCTTTTGCTACCTCAAGTAATTCCCTCACATCCTCTATCATTTCCATTTTGTCCTCTTTCAAATAATTTGTTTCTGCCACGATTATCATCTCTTTCATCCTCTGTTTTTGCACTCGAATAGATTCGCTGACGTCCTTTATGTTCGCACCCGGCTGGTATGACTTCGTCAAACTCTCAACTATCACACGTCTTAATAGCGAATCCCCATACACCACTCGCTCCTTCATTTTATTGACGTTTACGAACATTCTATTATTTATCGTCGCAGACTTTCGCCGGTTATTAGTTGGTACGTTCAGCACACATTTTTCCATACGTTCCAGTTGCCTTTTTGCTCTGTGTATTGCACCGTTCAAACGCGCAATTTCACTACTCGCATTTATCTCACCATTTTCATTATCAATCAAATCATCCATTCATTCTGTATTTCTACCTTCATTTACACTTTCAACGACACTCTCACAACTATCTGGCACTACCACGCAATTGCCTATCACACCGCCATTTTCTACATTCTGACTATCGTTAACGATATCACTCTCGCCACCCGAAACACGCTTGAGATCCTCATTCTCCTTACACTTTCTGCACATATTAACTCCACTATCACCCTCTAACCAGACTCCCACCGCTCTTCGCAAAGCATACATCTCAAAACTCTTAAACAAACATGGCGACCTGGCTGCCATTTTTTTCTTTATCGGTGCCATATGTACGCTATCTTATCTTAAAAATAATAATTAAAATAACAGAAAACACACAAAAATTGCACAGATGCACCAAGAAACAAATAGCAAACAATATTACTTAAAATTCTAGTAAAATTGCCAATGTTAACACAAAATACTACTAATCTTTTCAGGAGCTCTCGACAAGCCGACGATCTAATCAGTGTACCACCAAGCGATCTCCTGTATTCATATCTTATTGTCTATGATAAAAAAAAAAAAAAAAGTACACTGACATGTAGGGATAAGGAGGTGGTGATGCCCCTCCCCCCCATACCTATATAAGACATTAGTCCAACCACATGTGGATTATTGTGTTCAAATTTGGTCACCTGGTTTGATGTGGAAACACTATAGAGGGTCTAAAGATGAATAACAGGAGATGAATAACAAGTGATATCAGGACTGGAGTGTTGGTTATAAAGAGTTTCAGGGAATTTGGATTACAAAGTTTGGTGGCTAGGAAAAGAGGAGATATGACAGATACCTTCAAGTTAAGCAATTCTACCAGATTAATACAGAAGGAATTACAAAAAAGAGTGGTTAAGATGGGAAGAACAAGAGGCCATCACTGGAAGTTGTATGAAGATGTGGTGAAGAAGAGTGTGAGGAATAATTTTTTGCATGGAGAATTGTAAGTGCAATGCATTGCACTTACAATTCTTCCTTCTTGGTCAGAAGCACAGGTATTTGTCATTGTTTTTGATTTTTCGATACTTATGGTTCAGCTATATTTTTTAAGAGATAACTTTGTAGTGATTTCCTGAAGATGTGATTTGTTTTCTGCTAGGAGATCAGTATCATCTACAAACTTTCGATGGTTTATTCTTCTTCCTCTTAGTGTCACTCCAATATCACAATTTCTCCAGGGTTTCATTTACAATATATTCAAGGAAGCAGTTAAACAACATTGGTGATAATATGCACCCCTGTCTCATTCCATGCTCCATTGGAAAGGGAATGTTCTTCTCCTTGATTTCAAATGATCTTTCAGAAGATGAGTACAGGGATTACACTAGTCATATTGTTTTGCTATCTATTCTATAACGTTGCAGAATTTTCCAGAGAGCATCATGTGAAAGGCTTTCTGTAGGTCATTGATGTTATGGCACATTATCTGCATATTTTTCTCTGATAATATGGAGTGTAAATATGTGGTCAACTATACTAAATTCTATTCTCTATATACTCTACTCTTTCTAAAGCTAGTTTGCAAACCTGAAAAATTGGATTCCATTTTTGCTTCAGTATGTAAGAGTAAGATGTCTAAAAAAGTTTGCTTAGATGGTTGATGAGACTAATTGTCCTCAAACGATTGCACTTTTTGAATGGGAATAAGAATAACTGTACATTGGTCTTTTGGCCAGATCTCAATGTTCCACACTTGCTGACAAATTTTGAGGGGTGTACTCATAATAGGTTCTCCACATTCTTTAAGCACTTCTAGTGGGATGTTTTCAATTTCTGCTGTTTTTCTCATTTTTGATCTTAAGATAATGCTTTCTTCTACTTCTCTAAGTATAGTATAATTTCTTCTCTGTTATTATTGGGACAATTTTTAATTTTGTTGGTCCAAACTGCATTCTTACTTGAATAATCGTACCATCTTTTCAGTACTTTTCATGATCAGGAATATTTATTCCATCCTCATCCCCAATTATCCAGCTCTTACAAAAAAAAAAAGCTTTGTTAATTTCTTAATTACTTGAATGCTGTTGTATGGTTATTCTTATGAAGATTATCCTCAATTTCATTGCATTCATTGGATAACCACTTATTTTTTTAATTTGCTATTTAGATAATTATACTGTTCATTGGTGTTCACAGTGTGCTGAATTGGTTGCAATCTTCTCCACTGATTAGAAATCTCTAATATTTCTGAGTAATCCACAGTTTATTAATACTGCATTCTCTTTCCAGAATCTGCAAAGCAAATTCATACCCCTGTCAGTTTCTCCTAATCCAAAAGGGCTGACAAAGGAGAGAAAATTACTTCCTCTATTTTTTCCAAATTTTGCATTCCAGTTCCTTTGTGTTATCAGGAAGTCTTTCTTGGATGTTTCATGGATCAGGTTATTGATTTGGTCATAAAAGAGATATGCTTCCTGATCATTGTATGAAGTTGTTGATGCATATATTTATATAATATGTTTTTAGTGGTTTACCTTTTAATCTTAGTACAAGTTTGCTATTCACAGTTATAAAGACGCTTAAGCACAGTGCTTAATATTCTTTTAGATCAAGAAATCAACTTTCATCTGTTGTTAATTCTCCAGATTCTGGCTATCTTGTCTCACATATACCAGTGATGGACCATTCATAGTGTGCTAGTTCTTGTTGTAAAATCTTGATATGTACAGAATAAGGAATTCCACCTTGCAAAAACATGTTGTTTAAATAACCCAGTATTACTATGGAGGTCACTGAAGAGCACATCATACTTTGAGTTCAAAATGGTAGCAATGCTGCTAACACTAAAAAAATGTGCAAGAAGTGTATGGTGATAATGTTCTGAATGTACAAAAGTGTCAACGATGGTTTCAAAAATTTTGACAAGGGACTTTAGCTTGGAAGATCCCCTTGCTCTGGGCATCATCCTGTCTCTCTTGATAATGATATGCTGGATTCTGCTATTGCAAGAAATGCCACAACTGTTGAAGATTTAGCAAAATATCTTAATTCATCGTCATCAACCATCCATCAGTATTTGCAAGAACTTGGAATATCAACATCTGTGGTTCTTATCCTTTCAGAGGTTCAGTCCTGGTTTTTAAGTCATGTAGTCACTGATGGTGAAAAGTGGATACTTGACAAGAATGTTAAGTGCCGAAGACAGCGAGTTCATTCAGGTAACAGGCTAAGCCTCAGCCAAAACGAGACTTTCACCCTCAGATGACTTTGTTAGCATTTGGTGGGATATGACTGGTATTATATACACTTTGAACTCCTGCCACAATACCAAACAATCACAGCTGAAGTATACTGTGAATAACTCGATCAATTGAATGAAACTGAAAGAAAAGAGGTGTTCTCTTTCTCTGGTCATTCGAAAGGGTGTTGTTTTTCACCATGACAATGCACACCCTTATAGTGCAAGAAACACCTGTACCAAGATTGAAGAACTATGCTGGGGAAAACTTCCACATCCTCTGTATTCTCCTGATTTTGTACCTTCAGATTACCACTCATTTCAAAGTTTACAATATTTCATTGATGATAAAAAATATGACACATTAGAGACACTGAAATTGAGCCTATGTGGCTTCTTTGCTTCCAAGCCTCCTGAATTCCATAGAAATAGCATTATGAAGCTTTCACAACACTGGAAGAGCGTTATTGATTCATATGGAGAATATATACTTGATTAAATTAGCAAGTGATTCATCTTTTATATCTTTTCAAAATTCAATGCTAAAAGTGACATTACTTTTGTGATGACCTGATATCTGGAATAGTAATACTGAGTAATGATTTTTCCATTTTCCTCTGGGTAATCCCCAACTTGTTATTAAATTTTTTAGTCAAAGTCCATGTTTCACTTCCATATGTTATGACCAGAAGTATACAAAGTTTATAAAAAGTATATAAGTTTATAAGAAGTATATAAAAGTAATGAGATTATAGGCTCCAATGAAAAGCAGCAGTATAATGATTGATTGTTGATTGTATAACATAAGTAAAAGCGAATAATTTCTTAGCAAACGTTACATATAAATACATTTACCAGTTGCAACTTAAACATGCTTCATTATTGTATCTAGTATCCAATTTTAACACTAAAAAACATAAATATTACATTTTATGAACTATGGCTGGTAAATGTGTCATTAGTCATGTCAGAGCATGTGACGTTTGGAAGAGGTTAAAAAACAAACAAAAAAAAAACTAAATGCACTATAGTTTTAGAGCAAATGCTAAGTGGCATTGTATATGTTAATATTAACTGTTTGCACTATTTGCTTTTTTGCTTTTCTTCATATTAAGCATTGCCTAGGTTTTGGAAATTATATAGAAATAAGAAAGAAATAGAGAAAATAGAATGTAGAATATGAATATTATTATTTTGGTTACCTTCGTGAAGTCAACAGACTCATTGTGGGAAGCCCACTCAACCAGAAACTCATCTTCTGAAACATTGTTGAGATTAAGAACTATATAATTCCCTTTCCAATGGAGCGAGATAGGGGTGCATATTATCACCAATGTTGTTTAACTGCTTCCTTGAATATGTTGTAAATGAAACCCTTGAGAAACTGTGATATTGGAGTGACACTAAGAGAAAGAAGAATTAAACCATCTAAAGTTTTTAGATGATACTGATCTCCTAACAGAAAACAAATTGCATCTTCAGGAAATCACCAAATTAGCTCATACTCTTAAAAAATATGGCTGAGCCATAAGCATCAAAAAATCAAAAACAATGACAAATACCTGTGCTTCTGACCAAGAAGGAAGTGCTGTGGCAGAAACTGAAAAAAATCCTACTCAAGGATACACCCATAGAGGATTGATTTAAATACCTTGTGACCTTGATGAAGTCAACAGACTCATCATGGGAAACCCAGTCAGCCAGCAACATGTCTGTCATAATGAACTGAAGTTATTTGCACTTCCTGCATTCGCATTGCACTCACAACTCTATGTAAAAAAAGCTGCTCCTCACACTCTTCTCCACATCTTTCTACAACTTCTAGTGATGTTCTCTTGTTCTTCCCATCTTAACATCTACTCTTTTTATAATTCCTTCTGTATTAATCTGGTAGAATCCCTTAACTAATTTGAAAGGTCTAGTTTTATCTCCTCTTTTCCTTCTCCTCTCCACCAAATTCTTGTAATTGAAATTCCCAGAAACGCTCTTTATAACCAACACTCCAGAGTCCTGATATCACCTTAGTCATTCATCTTTGAATCCTCTCTAGTGTTTCAACATCACAATAAAAATCAAACAGCCAAATTTGATCACAGTAGTTCATGTGTGGTTGACCAGTGCCTTATGTATTTTATTTTATTTTTTTATCATAGCAGCAATACAAAGTGCAGTCTTTGTAACACTTGCAGTGTGCAAGTTCCTCCCATCCTGTCATGTATTGAAAAAAAAATTTGGCATTTATCTTATAAAACCTCTCCAGTAATTTAGTAACCAGCTGAGTATAAAAGTCTGTGAAGACAATACGAGATGTGTATTAGTTCTAATTGTGGAGGAAAGACTATCAGGACCAGAAGGTGTTTTGGTGCCTATGTTATTGAAATTTTCAATGTCCTTTTGGCTAAAGACAACAAAATTCCTGATATGGTAGGAAGGATCTATGCAGGAGTTCAAGAAGAAGATTGATGTCAGAAGGTCAGTTTCTCTTGAAGTAATGTTATGGTGGTATCATCTGGATGACAGGAGATCATGCCAATTTCAACTTTGGAAATAGAATTTTGCTGGAGCCCAGTCAGATAGTATTTGAGGCCTGCAGTCTCCTAAACTAGAAATGTCTGCCTTGTTAATTGTTCAAGGTTAACAAGCAGACATTTATAGACTCTTTCTAGTCATTAACTAGACCAGGGGGGGGGGTCGCCAAACTTTTTTGACTGTCGACCCCTTCAAGAGTATCTTTCTTTTTATCCCCCCCCTTTATTTTACTATTCCGTAATATGTATGTTGATGAATTTTAGAAAATTAACGCTCACTTGTATGTCTATACGCAAAAATGAGACTGGGATCGAATACGTGTAAGTATAAGTAAATAAGCAACCACGCGCGTGTTGCAATCTCGCTCCCGCCGCGCCGGCTGGGCACGAACCACCGACATCCGTTTATTGGTAAATACATCATTTTGGCCTATTTGATTGTCCTCCGTAACTATTTTCATGACCATGCTCCATCTTATAGGTCCTATTCATGTCACTGTTCCCATGATTCACTCTTATTGCATTGTCATTCAGGATGGAGATAATCCAAATTAATCGAATTAAATATTACCCGTACAATGATGTCTAATATTTAATATTTTTTATCGACCCCTAACAATGTTATACGACCCCTGGGGGTCGATATCGACCACTTTAGCGACCATTGAACTAGACTCATGCACTTAATTCACATGCACATGCACTTTGTCGACCACTGAACTAGATTCATGCACTTCACATTCACATGCACTTAATTCTCACCAAGAGTATCCCAAAGTTATAATTATTAGTGATTATAACTTTAACAGATCATTACAGATCCCTTGATTCTTAAATGAATTCTTTGTGGATTATCCCTTTGTGATCAAAGAATGAATCAGCGTGGTTATGATATGTGATTTCTAGAAACAAAATCACTTATCAAAGTAATGCTACAGGGATTGTGATTGCCATTATGCATTTTGGCCTTTTTCTCAAAATCATACTGGTAGCAGCAACATTCATTTCCAATAAGTGCTCACACAGTGTACTTATCCACACATATGTGAATAAATACATTCACAAAGCATTTTTCTTCCTTCAAAATGAGGATGCATAAACTTATTCATTGTTAAAATAATCTAAATAGAAACTATTTGGATATACTCACTAGAAACTTTATATATACTTTTTCCTCTTTCAGAATTGCCTCTCTAAACTTAGTATCCACTATGAAGTTCAGAATTTTTAATCCTTGCAAAGTCTTCTTAGGCTTCTGGTTTAAATTCATTTTTAAAAGATGTGCCTGAATTAGTCACTTAACTGTAACAGGTTTCTCATTTCTTTTGGGACACTTCTCCAGGATTAAAAAAAAAATATTAAATTCAAAAACATTAAAATAAGACAACAGGCTCACTCTTTCTTGAACTTCTTCTGGGAGTGTGTAACCAGAACAAATTTTAGTATGCTGTTTGCAGGAAACAGGCAAAAACAGGCACAACCTGGTACCAGTTTATGGCGGAATGTAGAATGGAAGTGATGATGAGAAGTAGAACCAAGAATGGGAGTTCATCAGTGAAACATTCATCCAATTCTTGATATGTAGCCTCAATTAATTCGTTCAAATTAGTCTGTTATTTGTCAGAACTCAAACATCAGATCTTATATTTTGGTCTTCATCTGGAGCTTTTATTGTGATCCTGGCATCAAATATGTGTTTTGCTAGCCTTTCCCCTCCAATTCTATGCAAGTTTATTCCGCAACTTTATGTAACTTGCTTTATTTCAACTCATATCCATTGGTTAAAATTATTTGAACACTGTTCTGTATAAAGCTACGTTAATGTTTTGACTAATTTATATCTTATTCCACATGAATTTACTCATCTGGATTCCTCACCATACCAGCTTCACTTATTCTGCATTCTATTTCATTATTTAATTCATAATTTTCACTAAAACTTCTGCCTAAATAACTGAAATATTTTGCTTCTCCTTTAGATATTCCATTAGGAATGTAGTTAATGTTTCCCATGTTTCTATTTTTGTATTTATCTTTTTACTGCAAATTTGCATGCGATATCAGTTACAGCAGTTATTTAATTTAGTTAAATAATTCTAACTTTTTCTGATTCTTTAACTTGTACTAGATTTATTTAGAAATGTGACATGTCTGCATAAAGTAGAGCTGAGTATAATATTTTCAAGATTGTTATGAGATTTAGCCACCTATCCATCCATATGGATGAAATATGTCAACTATTTTATGTATTGTACTCAGGTTATATAATGCCACTTTCCTTCATAAATTATTATTATTATTTTACGGCATCTCCATTGAGTCTCATCACAGGAGTTCTAAATCCTATGAAACCTCTCCTTGAATCCATACATCTTCAGGGAACTCAAAACGAATTTTGGCCATCCATTCCACTCACTCATCACTCTCCATGCAAAAATTCTGGTCCACACACCTCTACTAACCATGTTCTTACATAACTTCTACGGATGGCCCCTAGTTCTCTATTTGCCATACACTGAAAATTTTCACTTGCATCAGTTTTATAAAAATCCTTTAATATCTTAAAAGTTTCTATCATGTCCCCTAATTTCTGTCTATCAACTAAACTTTGTTAACCCACAAACCTTCAACCTATCCTTGTAGGGTGTATTCAACAGACCTGTCACCATCTTGGTCACTTGTCTCTGATAGCAACCTGAAATTGAGGGGACAATTGCAAATGTGGTGAAGGTAACACAGAAGATTGTTGCAATAATGAGAAGAACACTGACCTGCAGAGATAAGAGTTATCATTTCGTTGTATAAGACTCTGATCAGACCACACTTAGACTATTGTTCTCAGATTTGGTCCCCAGGATTTGAAGGGGATAAATTAACTGTGGAAAGCTTTTCTTTTAAGCTTACACGGTGATCCAAATGCATTTTTGAAAATTATGGAGACAACTACCGTGTTTGAATAAAAACTTTCGTTTAATATAACTAAAATCTACATTCGATGTTTCGACCTTTATGTCAAGGTCATCTTCTGGAGCATACAGCTATACACAGAAAACAAGCTACACTACAACTGCCACCCATCACAAAAATATGGAGTCATTAACACCCTTAAAAACAGAGCTACAACAATTTGCTCTAACCAACAAGCCCTGAAACAAGAACTAAAAATCATCAGCGACACATTCATAAATAATGGCTATAACAAAAATACTCCATAAAACAACAACAAAAACGAATCTTGATTACAGTAAAACCATAGCCATTCCATACATTAAAGGGTTATCAGAAAAATCAAGAAGAATCCTACAACATTATAACCTCAAATGCCACATTTAAACCATCCACTAAACTTTAAACTATATTCAACTCCTCTAAGGATCCTCTCCTCCCATTAGACTCCAGGATCCTCTCATCCTGGAGTCTATTTCATTCGCTGCACCTGTAACTTACCGTACATTGGTGAAACAGGACGGACAATCCCCATACGCAAGAAAGAACATATTAAATATAACATTATGGTGAAGCAGGCCTCTCAGACCACGTGCTCAACACCTTACACTAAATCAACTGGAAACGCACCTGCTCTTTACACCACACAAAAACTTGGTATGAAAGGAAATTTAAGGAAGCCTGCAAAATCCTGATAAACCACCCAAATATCAACAACAAAGATGGCATGAAAATTCCAAGGAACTGGATGGCACACATTCAGCCTACCTAATATATAAGATCCAGCATAAGTTCAGGACTCTAACCAATCTTCAGCTAGTATTAGAAACCATTCCATACCAACTGGCTGGAATGTACAAGTATAATCATGATGTTAATATATGTATGTATATAGATACTTGTTGTTGTGCCCAATGTATTTCTACAACCAACAGATAACACTAACAATAGGACTCTAGCTTTGATGTATAATTTTTTTTTTCCCCCACCAGAAGTCAGGCCAACAATTGTTGTAGCGGTTGGTCAGTATCTTTAACAAACCAGTATGATTGTAGTGTAGCTTGTTTTCTCTGTATAGTTGTATGCTCCAGAAGATGACCGTGACATAAAGGTCGAAACATGGAATGTAGATTTTAGTTATATTAAACTAAAGTTTTTATTCAAACACTGTAGTTGTCTCCATAATTTTCAAAAATGTGGATCACCGTGTAATTTTAAAAGAAAGGATTCAGATCATCCATGGAAATGATACCCACAAGCTATGCAATCGGTATGGTAAGTTAAAGATTCGCATTTCCCTCTTGATCAATCGACAGTCTTTTTTAAAGAGATGCAGAGACAATAACCTTATTCCTATCTGCATCAGGCTGAAAAAGAAATGTACGTCCACTAAAGCACTCTGTATTTATAACCGCACAGAAAAAGCAATGCTCAGAGAACAGATCCAAACAGCCTGCCAAAACCTAGCAACAACAACAAAATCTGGTTTCAAAATTGCAATCTGAACTATCGAGCTATATTAATCCAGGCATTCTAAAAGTACTTGAAAGAATTAATGACAATTCGGGCAAATATACCTTGGAAAAGAATAAAGAAAAACTCAAGACCAAATTCCACAGTTTGAAACAATGGCAAAATATGGCAACTAATCTCAGGAATCCATCCAATCAGAAGACCCCCCTCCCCGATAAACACCAACAATGAACAACAAACAAGGGAGACAAGAAGTGACCAACCATCGGCAAGCAAGAACCATGTGATCAACCTATCAAGCCACACCCTAAACAATGCCGAACTTATGCTACTGAATAAAGGACTTAACTACGCAATAGCACCTAAAAAGGTAAACAAATTGGATTTTATCTACCACATAGAAAGAGGCATCAGGTCCCTACCTAACAATATAGCCAATAAAATACGATTAGAAACTAGTAATGTCCTGAACACTAAGAAAACCATGCAGAACAATCCCACAAAAACAAAACTAGCAGCAGTTAAGTCATTAAAAGCCAAACAAAACATAATAATAACGAAATCGGATAAAGGCAATGCCACTGTCGTCCTTGACAGGTCAACACACGTACTTCAGATGAATCAACTAGTAGCCGATAACAACACATATAAGCTGGTAAATTATAACCCAACAAAAAGGATAAAGGATAAAACAGAGAACCTACTCAAGTCTGTCACTTCTTGGCCACCAGACACAATTAAAAAACTCAACCCCCCCCCCAGAATATATGGGGTCCCAAAAATACACAAACAAAATGCGCCTCTTCGACCAATCATGGAAGGAATAGACAGTCCCAATTACCACTTAGCCAAAAAATTAGCGGCAACACTTAAGGAGTTAGTAGGTCATTCTCCCTCCTACATAAAAAAACACACAACACTTTATAAACAAAATTAAAAACATAACACTCGACAAAGATGACTTATTAGTCAGTTTCGACGTTTCTGCCCTTTTCACTAATGTCCCCATCAATGACACAATTCTCCTACTACAGAACAAATTTCCGCCTGACATTACGGCCCTCTTTGCCCACGTACTACAGTCCGTTTGCTTCATGTGGCAAAACAAATTTTACCTACAAAAAAGAAGGTACAGCCATGGGATCACCACTTCTCTCCCCCCCCCCCCCCCCCAATCGCTAACTTCTACATGGAAACCTTTGAGCAAAGGGCTCTTGATTCTGCCACGCTAAGACCGACAGTCTGGCTTAGATATGTTGACGACGTGTTCGCGATGTGGCCGCACGGGCGACAAACGCTAAACACATTCCTTAGCCACCTGAACAAACAACACGAACACATACAATTTACCATCAAAATCGAAAATCAAAATTCGCTCCTGTTCCTAGACACACTAGTCACATGTCTTCCTTCAGGTAGTCTATCCTTTACGGTCTACTGAAAACCGCCCCACACTGGCCAATACAGACATGCTAATTCATACCACCACCCATCACAAAAATATGGAGTCATTAACACCCTTAAAAAGAGAGCTACAACAATTTGCTCTAACCAACAAGCCCTGAAACAAGAACTAAAAATCACCAGCGACACATTCATAAATAATAGCTATAACAAAAATACTATTAATAAAATACTCCATAAAACAACAACAAAAACGAATCTAGATTACAGTAAAACCCTAGCCATCCCATACATTAAAGGGTTATCAGAAAAAAATCAACAGAATCCTACAACATTATAACCTCAATGCCACCTTTAAACCACCCACTAAACTTAAAACCATATACAACTCCTCTAAAGATCCTCTCCTCCCATTAGCACATCCTGGAGTCTATTTCATCTGCTGCACCTGTAACTTACCGTACATTGGTGAAACAGGATGGACAACCCCATACGCAAGAAAGAACACATTAGAAACATTAAATATAACCGTTATGGTGAAGCAGGCCTCTCAGACCATGCACTGAACACCTTACACCAAATCAACTGGAAAAGCACCCGCTCTTTACACCACACAAAAACCTGGTATGAAAGAATTTTTAAGGAAGCCTGCAAAATCCTGATAAACCACCCAAATATCAACAACAAAGATGGCATGAAAATTCCAAGGATCTGGATGGCACACATTCAGCCTACCTAATATATAAGATCCAGCATAAGTCAGGACTCTAACCAATCTTCAGCTAGTATTAGAAACCATTCCATACCAACTGGCTGGAATGTACAAGTATAATCATGATGTTAATATGTGTATGTATATAGATAGATACTTGTTGTTGCGTCCAATGTATTTCTACAGCCAACAGATAACACTAACAATAGGACTCTAGTGTTGAGGTATATATATATTTTTTTTCCACCAGAGGTCAGGCCAACAATTGTTGTAGTGGTTGGTCAGTATCTTTAACAAACCAGTTTGATTGTAGTGTAGCTTGTTTTCTGTGTATAGTTGTATGCTCCAGAAGATGACCATGACATAAAGGTCGAAACGTCGAATGTTGATTTTAGTTATATTAAACTAAAGTTTTTATTCAAACACGGTAGTTGTCTCCATAATTTTCAAAAATGTAACTATGGAAAGGGTACAAAGGCAGATAACAAAGATGGTTTCAGGACTGTACAGTGTTAGTTATGAGGATCGGCTGAGGGAATGTGGACTGTAGAGTTTGATGGATAGAAGGAGAGGTGATTGAGACTTTTAAAACTGTTGAGAGGTGGTTACAGGGTTGACACTAGGGAGTTGTTTCGCTTGGTTGAACAGCAGGAAAGAGTGATGACAAAGGGCCATCCCTGGAAGTTACGAAAGGAAACTGTGAAGAACAGGGTGAGGAGTGGTTTCTTTACATGGAGGGTGGTTGAACCATGGAATACCTGGCCTGATAGAGTGGTGAGAGTGAGAACGATCAATGAGTTTAAGGAGTGGTATGATAGACTTTGTGTTTCTTAGGAAGGATCTCCCGCAATGAGTCTTTTGACTCCATGGAGGCCTGAATAATAATAATCCTCTCAACAACCTCCTGGTCCCCAAGAAACCCAAGTGACCAAATCTGTGCGCAGTAGTCAAGATGTGGCTGATTCTTATAAAGAGGAATAATAATTTCCTTATCTTTACTTAGCATGTTTTTCAACATCCAAGTAATTCATTGAACTATTTTACCAACTTTTGCAATATGCCCTCTCAACTTCAACTCTTTCTCCACCATTATCCCTAATTGCCTTACCTCATGAATTTCCTGCAACCCAATGCCATCAATATTATACACCACATGCAACCTTTTCAACCTTACATTTTGCAGCATTAAATTGACAATAATTTTATATTAAACCATTCTATTTTTGTTTCTTCATTTTGTTTATTTTATCTAAATATTGGTTAATTCTTTGTTCATATAGCCATTGTATATTTGTTTAGTAATCTAGTTTTATTAAAAAAAAGTTTTATATTTTCTTTCTGTTCTTGTTATTTGTAGCCATTTAGGAGGTAATCTTAATTTTATTTTAACGAGGAAGTGGCCACTACTTATTTCATATTCTCTGTGGACTCTAACATCCATAGAAAACTCTGTCTTGTCATTTAAGAATATTGATGTCCATCATCCTCTTGCTGTCCAAGTATATTTATCTATGGCTTTGTTTATAGAAAAATTCATTATTTTAAGATTATTATAAACCACAAAGTGGATCAATTTTTTACCATTCCTGTTTAGAGTATGTTCTCTACATATTCCTATATTATTAATTTTCATGTTTCCATCATCATCATCATAACTAATTATGGGTATAGACCATATTTGTCTGTTCCGATCTCATTATCCATCCAACATCCTTTTTTGAGGTCTATCCTGCCTTCTCTTTACAGTTGGCTTATATTTTAGTATTTGTTTAGGATGTCGGGTGGTGGCCATTTGATTTACATGTTCAATCCATTTTTGTTTATAATTGTTTAATTTTTCTTCTATTGATTTTGTTTTTAGTTCTTTTAAAATGTCTTCATTCCTTTTTTGATCTAATAATGTGTATTTTGCAGTTCTTCTCATGAATCTCATTTCTTCTTCTCTTCTTCTTTGTTTATCTTGTTTGTTTATTGCCCAAATTTCACTGCCATATAATAATGTGTGCACTGCTAAAGTGTTGTGTATTTTCAAGCGTGCTTCTTTTTGTACTATATTTGGGTTGAGTGTGCTATTTATCATGCCTATAATCTGTAAAAATTTTGAAGTTTTTAATTTTGTCTTTTTCTCCTTCATAAATTTCACATCCAAGATAACTGAACGTATTTATCTGTTCTATTATTTTATTATCAATAACTATTTTACTTCTAACTGGAGTTTGTCCACAAAATGCCATTGTTTTAGTTTTATCTATGGAAATTTTCATTCCAAACTTTTGCGTTTTTTCAATTCTTGCGTGTTTCCAATTCTTACATTTAAGTCTCCTGCTCATACTACATAATCATTTTTATTTATTTTATTATATATATTTTGTAATTGATTATAAAATTCAGTATTATCATCTTCTCTTCCTTCATCTGGGGCATATAAACCATTTATTGTTAAATAACCTCAATTTTTATTCTAGCTTCTATTATTTGTTCATTCCATAATTTATAATATTTTAACTGTTTTGAAAGAAAATTATGATACCTTCTTGTGCTCTTTGGTCTCTGTCAACTCCACTATATATTACATTAAAATTTTTATTTCTCATGGTTCCTTTTAATATCTTTTTTGTTTCAACGATTACTGCTATTTGAAAATTTCTTTCATTTAATATTTAATCTAATTCTGTTTTTTCTTTATATGTTATTCCAGGATTGTTTTTCATAGATTCATTTCGATTACCTTTCTCTGTTGGCTTAAAAGTAGATTAATGTTCTCCACGTCAGGTGACTAGCCTGGCAATGGATAGTCCAGTGGTAGGGCTGCTACCTGAAGGCTTCTGAACTTGTCTTCCAAATTTAGACCCATAGGAGAAATAGGATATATAGAAGAGGAAAAAGTAGATTTTGGAGGGGTCATAAATAGAGACCAGAAATGGGAAAAAAGCAAGTGATCCCTATTTTTAAAAAAGGTAGTAGAGATGACCTAAAAATTATAGAGGTATAAGAATTCTAAATTCCTGTTATTTAGCAGAATTTAAAAGAAAAACAAATTAATAAAATATTCTGAAGGCTTAGCTTTATTTTAGAAGTAAAAAATGGATTTTGAAAAAGAAAATCATGTGTAGACATGATTTTCCTTTTGCCTAAAATTAATAATAGAGAAAAGAAGAGAATACAATTTAGAAACACACATGTCACATTTATCGACTTTGCAAAGCATTCGATAAAGTTCAAAGAAGTATTTTATTTAACATATTAAAAGAAAGACAAATATCAAATAATATTCTAAAAGCTATAAGTATATATGAAAATAATCAAATATAAGTTTAAATTATGAACTATCATATCTGAGAGAGATAAATCAAGGAGTCTGACAGGAATGGCCCCTTTCAGTAGCTCTTTTTAATTATTCAAATTAAGTGGATATTGAATCCAACATTAT
Organism: Typopeltis vanoorti; assembly: GCF_054136105.1. Lineage (NCBI taxonomy): Eukaryota > Metazoa > Arthropoda > Arachnida > Uropygi > Thelyphonidae > Typopeltis > Typopeltis vanoorti. The sequence goes on along the minus strand of NC_143557.1, from coordinate 68,973,905 downwards.
TTCAAAGCTGAATAGAGAAACTACAAGAGTTTCATGCTAAATATAGAAACTATAAAAGTTTTGGTGGATCCAAGCACAAGCAAACTTTTCGTGACAGAGGCAACTCGTGGTAAAGGTGGAGTAAGCCCTGATCATAATGTGAACTTAAATACTCCTTTTTTGCTGATGATCAAATAATAATTACAAATTCTGAAGATAACTTGCATATTTTAAATTTAAATGAAATAGCCAAAGATCATGGAATGATAATATCAACAGAAAAATCAAAATCTTTAAAGGACAAGATTCAATAAGAACTAAAATAGTAATAGGTAAGATTTTAGATCAGATGAATTCATTTAACTACCTAGGATGTATGATTACATATATGAAAATGAAACGTTATTAACCTAATATTGTGAAATATTTAAAAATAATAGGTGTAATAAACTCTGTATTGAAACCTAACCTAGTTCAAAAACAAACTAGATTAAAAGTAAAAACAACAGGTGTAATCAACTCGGTATTGAAACCTAACCCAGTTCAAATACAAACTAGATTAAAAGTATACAATACGTTAGCCCTTCCAGTCCCATTGTATGGAATTGAAATCTGGACAAAACAAAACGACAAAGAGCAATAACAGCTGAAATGAAATTTATGACAAAAACTGCAAAGTATACTCTATTCAACCACAAAAGAAATAGAGAAATTATGAAAGAATTAAACCAGGAATCATTAATAGAAATAATTAAAAAAAAATGTAAACATGGATGGATGGAGCATGTTGAAAGAATGAAAACAAGAAGATTGCCAAAACAAGTATTAAATTACAACAAAATTAGGAAAAAGAAAACCAGAGCGTCCTCTAAAGAGATTCAACGATGACTTCTAAGATTGGAACAGGCCATTCTAGGCCTAAATCCTTGAAAAGCATGACAATCATTATCCTTTGCCCATAGTGCCAATTTATTTAAATCATCTTGCAAAATATCTACATCACCTTTATCAGTTATTGCTCTCTCCAGTTTTGCATCAACAAACAACTAAATATCCCCCTCTTAAATCTTTCCCTATGTCATTGATATACAAATTCCAGAGTAGTGGCCCTAGTACTGAACCTTGAGGTACTCAACTGGTCACCATCATATTCACATTTTTAATAGCTGGCTTGGTTGGCCGAGTGGTTAGTATATAAACTCTCCAGCCTAAAGGCTGCGGGTTCGAATCCTGCCATGGGCATGGATGTTTGTGATTGTCTGTGAAAATGCTAGAAGTGATGATGGGCAGTAGATTGCATTGGTGTAGATAATGATGATGATGGTAGTTGCAGTTTGTTTTATAGTTGGTCGATTTGAGTCGTGGAGACAGTTGTAGAGTAGGTGCCCTCCCTTGGTGAAGCTGTGGACTCCCTGGAGGTGTCATATTATAATAATAATGACCTCTTAAATCTTTCCTAATGTCATTGATATACAAATTAAAGAGTAGTGGCCCCCTAGTACCGAACCCTGAGACCACTAGCCATTGTTCTTCTAGACCAGGAGCGGGGAACCCCCTTGCCCGCGGGCGAAATTTTGCCCGCAAGTCTATTCCAATTCACCCCTTTGCTGATGTACTCGTATGTACATGTAAATGAAATTTTATAATAATTTAAATTTATTATAATTAAATTTATTTAAATTTAAATAATTAAATATACAAAACTAAAAATAGCTATATTACATATAATATGATCGTCATACATCTGGTAAGATATATATTGCATACTACATACACTATATAAAAGAGTTAAAATTTACCAGTCGCCCGTGGAAGTTTTTAAATTAGCAATTTTCGCCCTTGATACTAAAAAGGTTCCCCACCCCTGTCCTAGACCAATGTCTAGTTCTCCATCATATATACTACTACTCTCGGGTGTCTGTTAGCCCCCCATCCATGCTACTAGCGTCATATCCATTTCCATCCTTTCCAGTTTTTGTAATAGTTTTCCATGTGGTATTCTGTCAAATGCCTTGGCAAAGTCGAGCAGTATTATAGTGTAGCCATTACCTTTATCCAATTCTGCTGTCACTTTATTATAAAATGTGTATGAGATACTAAACAGGACCTACCCTTTACAAAGCCATGCAGCCCACTATACAGTATTGCATCCCTATCCACCCACTGTTGTAATTTACCTTTCACCAACTTTTCCAGTACTTTAACAACCACTCCCGATATATTAATTGGTCTGTAGTTTGCTACCTCTGTTTTGGAGCCACCTTCATGCAATGGTACTATCTTACCCTCTAGTAGGGCTCCAAGGGAACCCTGCCTGAGCTGGGACTTACACTGAACAACTTCGTAGGAGGCAATGCCCATTCTCTTGCACATTTACATAGTACCGGCTGATATGCCATCTATTCCTACTGATTTGCTCACATTCATATTTTTTCATATGCTTGAACACCTGTTCATCTACCTCAATGTTGATATGCATCTCTGTAACATTGGCAACTGGGAAATCACCACCTGGATCCTTTGCAAAATGATCACTTAGCAACTCAACTATTTCTTTTGGTTCAGTCACCTTCTTACCATGGGTGTTGTTTAAAGTCATTCTACCATAGCTGCAAAAATGTCTAAGCTTTACATCAAGTGATGGAAGTTATGGTTTCTGAATTAATCTGATAGAATCAGAATCCTATTACTAACTTAAACGTATCTATCATATTACCTTTTTTCCTCCTATCCACTAAACTCTGCAATCCACATTTCTTTGACCTCTCTCCTCAGCCAGCATTCCATAGTCCTAATATACTTAGTTACTCATCTCTGTGGATCCTCTCCAATGTTTTCACATCATCTACCAGGTAACCAAATCTGAGCACAATAGCCCAAGTGTTGTCTGACCAGTGCTTTATACAGTGACACAACCACCTTTATATCCTTACATGTTAGAGTATTTCTTATCATAGCATCACTGTGATGTGTAGCCTTTGCAACACTAGCAACATGCTCTCTAAACTTCAGTCTACTGTCAACCATCACTCTCGAATCTCATCCACTTCATGAAATACATCTCCACCAATATAATAAGTAACTTTATCTGTATCCCAAAGTGTAATGCCTTGCATTTATCAATATTAAAACTACAACCTTGCTCAGCTGTCGAAGCTAAAAGTCTATTCAAATATAACTGTAGAGAGTTAACATAATCAGTATTACTTATAATTCTCCCCATCTTCACATCATCAGAAAACAACTGAAGATTCCCAGTCAGTTTACATGATATATCATTTACAAACAAGTTAAACAGCACTGGTCCAAGAACAACCCTGGGGAATGCAACTGGTTATCCTCCTTTTTTGAGACTGTGCTCCATCATACACAACTTTCTGTTATCTTTCAGAAAGCTAATCTTCAATCCATCTAACCAATCTGTTATCTAATTCCATCTTCTGCAACTTATACACCAATCTGTCATGTGGTAATCTATCTGATGCCTGTGCAAAGTCCAAGGAAATTACTGTATATGAATCTCTCTTATCCCACCCATTTGTCACCTTATCATAAAATGTAAGCAGATTGCTAAAACAAAACTTACCTTTAACAAATCCATGCTGATCATCATAAAGAATCCTATGTCTCAACCCAATCCTATATTTTATTCCTAACTATTCTCTTCAACACCTTACCTTAACTACAGCTGCAGTTATAGAGACTGGTGTATAATTGAAAACTTATGTCCTAGAACCATGCTTCTGGAGTGATACTATTTTGCATCTTTCCACTTCTTAGGAATCCTGCCTACTGCAGGATTTCCATTAAACAACCAGGTCAAGGTCATACTGTTGTGCACATTTCTTAAGAATACATGGTGATATGTCATCCATTCCCACAGCCTTATTAGCATCTAACCCAATCAACACCTGATTTTTTTTCACTTCTGATTCCCCTAATACTTGTCTCCCTGGCATCGTTGACACCAATGTGATATACACTGATAAAGTGCTAGTTCAATAATTTCACTATATCCTTTGCAGCAGTCACTCTGCTGCCATGACTATCAATCTACCATAATTATTCTTTCTCTTGCTTGTCATATAGTAGAAAAATTCCCTTTACTTAACCTTATCCTGACAGCCAGTCTCCTCTCACACCGCACCTTTTCTTTCTTTACCATGCTCCTCACTTCCTATCTTGCACTTTATAATTTTCGCGGATCTGATCACCACCAAATGTCTCGACCTCCTCCATAGCATTTTATTTTCCAGCATAGCGTGCTTGATTTTACTGTTCATCCATTTCACTCCTACTCTATTTCCTCGCTTAATCCTTGGTGTGCAGTTCTGAATTGCTTGTGTGAGATACTGCCTTATGAATTTCCATGCACTGTCAACATCTTTTCTGCACAGCTCATCTACTCAACATATTGATGTTAACCATGTCTGTTTTTTTTCAGTAACTTTTTCTTGTTTCACCACTTCCCAAACAAGTACCTCATGATCACTCTCACCAACTGTGGGCAATGTTAATACCTCATTAACAACTACATCTTGTGAAGTTATCACCAAATCCAAAACATTAAAAGTCTTGAGTTGCTTCAGTCACATGCTGTTTAAGATATTTATCTCTCAGAAACTCAAGAAACTCACTGTTTGTTCCCATACACTATTTCCTCCTTCCATTCTATATGCCTGTAATTAAAGTCTCCCATCAGGATTACTTTCTTTTTACATGCCTAACTAATTTGCTTAAACATTTCATAATCACTATTCTCTGCATTCCTTGGCCTATAACAGCATCCTATCAGATATACTAGCCTGTTAATTTCTACTTTACATCTATCACATATTCAATATCTGTGCATGTACTATCAACACACTTCCACACTTTGTTGACACAATTCCTCTGCAATCATTAACAGCACCCTCTCCCTCCATTTTTCACCTTCTGGAAAATTATATATTATGTGGTTACCATCCACGGAAGGTTATTACTAAACCTATAGTACACTTGTAGGTGGGCTAAAAAATTTTTTTTTGTCGATTTTTTTATTTTATTTTATTTTTACATGGTCTTGGAAACCTGAGGTATGTTAATGAAGTACTCCTTTGTAATGACATGGAAGAACTAGGACTAATTCTTGACAAAGATAAGATCAGTAATAACAGAGGACTTCAACTGAATCCTAGCAAGACAAAGATGATGATTCTCAATTCTCAAAGGAAGTACAAACAGGGAAGCTCTTGAGAAACAAGTGTACCTTAATGGAGAAAGAATTGAGGAAGTCAGCAAGTTCGAGTACCTGGGATGCATTATTAATGTGAAAGAATTGCTGTTCAGATGATGTCAGAAGAATGTTAGGAATGGCTAAAACAACAGTCAGAGACTTGTCTAAAATCTGGAAGGATGGATCTATCTCCATGGGAACAAAGTTGAGGATTATGGATGTGAGACTTAGAACCTAAAGAAGTCAGATAAGAAACGGATATCTGCTTTTGAGATGTGGTGTTACAGAAGGCTGTTGAGGATATCATATACCGAAAGGCGTACAAGTGAATGGTTGTTAGAAAAGATCAGTAGAACTTTAAGGCTTCTTAAGGATATTGACAGAAGATAGTTAAAATATTTTGGACACATTGAAAGGATGGAAGGGGAACTTCTCAGAACACTAATAGAAGGTAAAGTTCCTGGAAAAAGAGAAAGGGGTAGACCATCAATGAGATGGATTGATGGATGGATGGTGTGTGTGGAGTGACTGGTCTTCAGAGAGTTGAGGCCTCCAGAAAAGCAAACAACAGGACTACATGGCAAGGCCTGGTGTGGCACATCACTGAGCATTTGTGGATGCCCAGTGAACATATGGACCATATGGATGAAAACCTTGTTCTAGCACCAAACATGGAACATTTTTCATTCCACTTCAAGCCTCCAATAAGCAGTGCAGTGGTCCGACACCAGGCAATGAAATTCATTTTTCATCTAAAGACAATCGCAAACATCCATGCCCACAAAAGGTTTCGAATTCACGACCTGTTGGTTGCAGAGCAAGTATGCTAACCACTCAGCCAACCAGGCCTGCCATATCCTTCCATTTCTATTCCCGACATCACATCATCCTCAAGCAACCAAGTTTCACTTATACCAATTATCATTGGGCATACTGACTTATTCATTGCAAACCCAGCTCTGCTCTCTTATTTTGAATACATCTTGCATTTGTGTACAAATATAACCATCCCTTTGTCTTTGAGGCCTTTCTACCAGCACCAACATTCTCTGCTATACCACACCTCTCTTTGGACTGACCACTCCTGGTTCCCTGATCCTGACTCTAATTTCCATTCATACCTTTATGCATTCCATCACCTTCTATTGCTGCAACCTCATATACATTTTCCTCCTGTTGTACAATCCGTTTAGCTGTGCTATCCTGCTTCACAAGTCAGCTAATCATTTGCTACATTGATTTCTTGATTCTGTGTCTTTGCAGAAAATAGTAGCCTTTTTAAATGGCCAACACCAAACCCTTTCAAATGCAATCCATCAACTTTAAACCATTCCATCTTTCCTTCAAATTCACCTTTATTATATACATATTATAAAATAGATTTACAAACTGAACCCTGTTTGCCTCACAAACTCAGCCATCTTTCTATTCATTATCTCTGCTCTCCTTCTCAATTCACTATTGTCCTAATGGGTAACACACTAATGACTTTTCCAACAACTCTATTAATCCTTCACCTGCTGCAAAAACTTCAAGTCTCTATCAAAATTTTTTTCCCCCCACCAACTAAGTTATTTGATCCACACCTACCACTAATTTTGATGCCTGCACTTTCCTTCTCTGCAACACATCGATTATTTGTTGTTATTCCACTAGGAAAGCATGTTTTGTGCACTTTAAGCTCTTCTTTAGATGTTTGCTGTCTTTACCATCATCTTCTAGATGTTTCATTTCACTTTTTATTTTCACTATCTCTTGCCTAAGCTCTTCTACTATAGTCCTGACTCTTGGTCCCATTTTTAATCGCCCTAATCTATAAATACACTTTTCACATACATTAATGCGTTTCTTCTTTTTGTGTAATCTAATAGCACACAAATCTCTGACATTTTTCGGTGCATACTTGAAGCATTTTCACAACACACCCACTGCAAAAAATCCAAGGCAGAACTTGATCTTCGTGTCGAAGCTTTCCATGCTGCTGATGTATGCTTTTTTACAGATGCCATTTTTAGAAGCAGAAGCAGTAAGAACAAACAAGTAGCAAAACACAATATAAATAAACAAAAATTCCAACAACAAACACTACTGGAGGACACCTGTATCTAGACTGAAAAAAAATGCAGCTCAATTTATAATAAAAAGCCACACTATACACTATTTAAAAACACTTTTTAGCACAGCTCAAATTTATCTCTACGTTCTTGCAACTATGATTATGATAATCATGATTCTTCTAATACTTAAAAGAAAAAGGTTCACAAATTACTAAAAAAAAAGTCATTAATTAAAACCTTTTTTTTTCTTTTTATTGCCAATTCTCTTACCAAATTGTTACGCAATTAGTCCTGATTACTTATACTGAATTTAGGAGGAAACATTATCTTCTTAAAGTAAATAGCCGAGTTTGAATATCTGGATCAATAATGGGGATCATATTATTGAATTCAATGCACTTCAAGTCTATAAACTTTTGCAAGGGTGTTGTAGATTTTTGTTGATGAAATTTTTCATTATTTGGAAGGTAGGGAGAAGATAAAGAAACATCCATCAAAGTTTGGTTTGTGTGCAGTTAAGACAGGGGTGAAACTAGATGTTTCTCCTACAGAAGCAGTGAGTGAGTAAATTTGTCCATTGAAGTGTAGCGAGTGCATGTTAAGAGAAGGTATAACAGATAGTGTTGGTGATGAGTCATTGATTCCCTGCAGGACTTTAATAATGATAATAAAAAAAGAGCATCTTCTTGAGTCACTATAAAGTTTTTTTATTATATATATTTTATTTTTCATTATATGCTTCCTTGGCTCAGGCTTCATATTTTGCTACTGGGTTCCTAATGTTTGTTCTTGTTTTCAGACTCATTTTTCCTCTATTAATTTCTGTATTATTGGATGAAGCCTCTGTAGCACAATCAGTAATGATGCCCTTTGATTGGTAAGAATGCGAGTTTAAATGCTATCTAGGATGTATAGGTCTGTATTATGGTGTTTCAGGTGGTGATAGGTTTTTTTTTTATATATATATTTTGTCAGATTAAAAACATAAGTAGATATTTAAAGAAAAATTAATATAATAGAACACCTACATTAGAATTCACTTTTATTTGCATAACATTTCTGCCTAGTATCAAGGGAAGCATATTTGGTATGAATTCAAAATTGAACAAGGCATGAGCAACATAAATGAAGAATCAACAATAAGAATATATCAGTCACATAATATAGCAGTTGGGATCATTTTTTATATACAAGAGGGTTACGGATGACCTGACTCACAGCGTTCCGTACTTACGAATGGGCTCCCAAGGCTCCCCATAAGGATAATTAATAATTAAATAATTAAATTAATAATTCAGGAACTAGTTCCTTCCGCACATGTAAACAAACCCGCATGGCATAAGCAGTTCATTGGCACAGCATCTTTATGTTAGCGGCGGCTAGCACACGGGTATTATTATTATTATTACCATATATGCGCTGTTCATCAGGGATCCTAGTTACATACAAATCCGACTTAAAGATGTTCTCAGGAACGTATCTCGTTCATAACCCGGAGACTGCCTGTATGTGAATAACTGGGACAAACTATGTGGAGAAGAATAAAGGTGGGGGGATAACTTAAGCCCAGCAGACCTGTTCAGATTAAGTGCTGCAAGGTTTCACAGTTTTCTTTAATAGAGTCACTCCATAAGAAAATAGTTTTATGTAGGACCTTAGTCTTTTTCCAGAGAATTCTGTGGTTGGTAGAGATGGTATGTTCATCTTGTCCAGACTGTTCCATCTCATGAAATATACGCTGAATGTTGTTAACGACAACAGCTGCATATATGCTGGTTTGGTCAAATTATGATAGACCACAGTTCCAGGAATTTGCTGAATATCAGGTTAACCAGCGGATGGGATTCTGTTCTATGCAGAGACTAAAAATTAGGCAAGATTATTAATACTCTTATGCATCTTTGGGATGGTGATACAGTGGAAAACTTCTTGGGAAACTGATAAAGAAGTTGTCAAGGTGGTTTTGATAAAATTGTTTTTTGTCTTAGTAATGCTTCGGTAGAATACCAGGAGTGAGTCTAGTGAATGAGTTTTAATGACATTAGATTTTTCATAAGGTTAGTGGTGTGACAGCATGAATATAAAGAGTGGTGTGGATTTTCTTTCTACAGATGATAAAACTGAAGGATCCAATCTGGCTGGTGAATATGGAAGTTAGTAAGGCATATTGGTCATTTTCAGTATATAGAGTAGATTATATACAAAGATGAATAGCATGATTTTTGTAAGAAAGTTTTTAAGTTCATAGAAGAAACCTTGCTATGCTGCAAAGTATAGCTAGGTATAAAGGTACCACTCTGGGTAGTTCTTTCTCCTTTCATGGTGAATTACTTTATGGAATGGTTTGAATAGCAACTGCTCCATAACATTTGTGGATACCTTTGTAGTATGACAAGGTTCTCCCTCTGAACTTCAGGACTTTTTAACAAAGGCCAATGCCATTCATCTTGTATACCATTTGGAGAAGATAGCATGAATATGCCATTCTTTGGGAAAAAAGACTACAACTCTACATAAAAGCTTTTTTCTGATGGAGCAGTTGTATAAAAGAAAGCTGTGAAACCTTGCATCACCCTAATCTGAATAGATCTCATGGGCTTGTTAAAACAGTTCATCATTTAATCTGATGTGCTGTTTTGGTTGATTACTGCTGATTTCACTGATATTGTGATAAAATCCAGCACTCTTGAATGTCATATTTCATCCATTACAAGCCATCTCAGGTAATTATTTCTTAGCAGCTGTATAAATTCTGTTTCCTAAGACCATTTTATTTTCCAGTCTATATCCCTACATATCTACAGTCTATATCTATATCCTTGGAAAGAACTCAATAGACACCACAGTGTGAGGAACAAACAGCCATGGCACCCACCTTAATAAGATGTAGGACCTCCTTTCGCTGAGATGACTGCAGCAATACTACGGTGCATACTTTCCACAAGTGTATGATAACTTACACTCATACCTTGGTAGAGGGTGTAACGTGATTTGTTGCCCCATAACACAGCTTTCCAAGTTTCCATGTCCCACAGTGGGGGAATCCCTTGACCTCACCTGATGCTCCATTTCATCTCATAGATGTTCAGTAGGTTGAGATCAGGGCTCTGTGGAGGCCAGTCAAGTGTGGTGATGTTCATGTCCACAAACCACATAGTTACAGCATCAGCCTTATGACACAGTGCATTGTCTTGCTAAAAAAAGACAATGGTCATTTCCATAGAAATGGCACAAAGTAGAAAGCATTGTATTGTTGAGAATGTTCAAATAGCTCATGGAGTTTAGTGTTCATGGCACCACAAACAGGTCTGAGGGCAAACCAGAAAAAACAGGACCATATCATCACACCACCACCTCTGAATTTCATAGTTGGCGCTGTGCACTCTGTTAAGAGCCATTCACCTGGCATTGCCACACTCACACCTGCCACTTGCTTGATAGAGGGTGTAACGTGATCTGTTGCCCCATAACACAGCTTTCCAAGCTTCCATGTCCCACAGTACCTACTCTTTGCACCACTGAAAACAACTGCATGTTAGTTAGGGTAATGATACTTGCATATTGTGCTCTGCCATGGACACCCATTTTGTAAGCCTCAGTTCTGAATGCTTTTGTGCAGATTTGTCTTCCAGTCTATGCCCAGAACTCTATGCTCATTTTGTCAGCTGATGAATGGCGGTTTTTACACATTATCCTTATACTCACCAACCATGACCAAAGCACCCTATTGTCACATTTGGCGAGTGCGGTGGGTCATCCACTGCAGGTAACACTTGCAGTTGAATCCCTCTACTTCCATCTCAGTATGGTATCGCCGGTTGTTGATTTGGGATGGTCCAATTTGTCAATAATTTGCTGAACAGATAGACCTGCAGCACGGTATCCTATCACAACACCTTGTTAAAACTCCCTTAATTTCATTCTTGCAGCCATTTCACCCAGAGACAGTTGCACACTGACTTGGGAGCATTATATTCCTTCAATTTATAATGGCTACAAACACTTGACTTGTTACATAGCAAGATGCACCTTTCCCATTGGTTTGTTCTGTTGACTTCTTTCCAACCATAGCAGTTGAAATCCTCGATAATAATTACTCGATTATACTCATTGTGCTAATTTACCAATGCACTGCATCTACAATCTCCCTTATACCACCAGCCTAATAGTAACCACCAATGATGTATTTCATGCTTTTGGCTTCTATCTAACACCAGATAGCCTCAAATGTACTGCCTTCTCTACCAATGTTCTCCTGACATTCTTTTACTCTCTTTGGCTCTAATTCTTCTGCTATCATTAGCAAAACTCCTCCTTCCTCTCTTGTTCTTTGTCTTCTCTGAAGATGCTATATTGATTTCATTCTGCTCCTATATCATCGCAATCACACTGATGCCTATAACTTTTGGCTAAGTTGAGCTAACTGTCAAAAAACTCTTTTCCTTTATTCTGAAACAATCTATACCTTGTGTCGATTATTTCACTAAAGTTAGAACCTTGAGAGCTATATTCAGTTGCTTGTGATCACTGTCCCACTTACTCATCTCTTGGTTGCCTGGATCTACACTCACCTGCATCTCCCCTAACTGCATTTCTGAACTCCCACTGAAAAGTAATTTCTTTTGTGAAGTCCTTCCTTCCATTAAATTCACTACACACGTTCACAAACTCCACATTATTCTTTCTGCACAACCTGTGATATTCAGGAAATTATTAGTGAAGATAGTAAATTAAAAAGTTAATTCTTGAATAGAATTATCTTTTTATAAACTAGTAGGATGGAAAATATATAAATTAAACTAGTATGATGGAAAGCAAGCAGGATAAATTTATATGTACAAGAAAGAAATCACCCAAAAGGTCAGGCTAACAGTATACAAAGCAGTTTCAAACTAATTTTAACATGGTTTTTAGAGCTGGGTTAGAAATGAAGTGTAGATCAATGAAGTTGGGAAACTGTAGATATGAAGTTTTCATGTCTGTGGTCTAGCAGATGTGTGTGTGTGTGTGTGTGTGAAGACCACAATTAGAAGAAAATTGTCAACTGTAATGAAATTGAATAATTCAGAAGAAAGAACTCGATAGTTTTAATAATCAAGAGTGTACGTATAGCTGTTTTAAAATATGGATACTTAAACAGAATGGCAAACATTTTTAAAACAAGTACTCAGTGCAAAAATAGCAGGACAAACTCATAGAGTGACGAACGTGTAGGTGAATTGATGTCCTTAGAGTACTTTAAAAGATCAAAATGTAAAAGTTAATCAAATCAGATATCTGACCTATCAGTTTGAAAGAAAGGTGTTGCATACCATATATTATGGCAGTCTAACACAATCAAGTTGCAATTCTCTCACATCTAGTGCACCCTTGAAGATATATATCAGAAAATGGTGATAGGAGCACCTTTGGCACAGAAGGAAATAATTCTTAAACTGTATCAAATTTAGTTTTCCATCTCACTCCGTTCTCTTTCTGAAATTTAAAATAACTTACAAAGGATTACATTTTTACTTTTTCTTTAGAAAATATTGATCAGAGTATAACAATCCATTTAAATGTCAGAAAATTATTTTGATGAATTTTTAAATTGTGAAAAGTTCTGAAATTCTTGCATAGCTTCTTTTAATTTAATATGATAAAGATAATTTTTCATTTATAAATGTTAAGGTCTCATTACTTTATTGACTGGTATATTTGAATTTGTGGATTATCTTTTTGAGATAAGTGTGCTTGAAAACTGAAGGTCAGGAAGATAGTTTTCAGAGACACGTGTTCTCCCACTGTATTTTTATTTTATTTTTTTAAGTTTTTTTTCTTTTTTTTTTTTTTTCTGTGTGTGTGTGTGTGTTAGGGCAGGAGGCTGGAGGGGTATTTAACTTTTACTTGAATAATGGGAAGAAAATTGGTTGATCATGACATGATGGAGTAAAAAGTGCATTGATTTTTTTTAAATTCAAATAAACTTTCAACAGTTAAAGTGCATTTAATTGCTGAAAGTTTATTTCCACTCTGTTGCTTTCATAGTGTGAATGATGTTTTAATACTTTTTCAGCATTATAATTTAAAATAAACTGCTGAAAAGTCCCCCCCCCCCCCCCCAATAAAGTAGCATGATTTATTGATCGATATTTACTAACATGGTACGTGGTTTTATTTATTTATTTATTTTTCTCTTATCTCTACAAATGAAAGATAAACAAACATTCTGGTTCATTAGCATTATGGCTTGGCTAAGGATTAAATCTGATAAGAAATCTGCTCTGGAGACCAAACATTGCTTTCTAATGCAACTTCAGGCCTCTTAAGCAAGTAATAATATTATACAAGGTATTGAAAATCATCTATAACAGGATGTCAATGAAATCTTTTTTTCAAAAATATAGCTAAATGTGAGTAGGTTTTAAAGACTAACAGATAAGAAGAATAGAATTTATAAGTAACAGTTTGAGAAGCAGCTGTAGTTCAGTAACAAGATACTGGAGCAAGTAGACAATTTTATATTTGGAAAACCTGAAAAGGAAGGAAGAATTATATAAATATATATATATATATATATACACACACACACACACACACACTCACTCACTCACTCAGTATACATAAGAATTGGAAATCGGCCAATGTGTTTAACAAGCTTTCCTTTTTTGATTTTCTTTTTTTCTGTTTTGATTTTCACAATGTTTAATGAACATTATGGAAATCAAAGTAAATGTTATAAATAAAACTGAGGAAGTGGTTTTAGTTACCGTTACAAGTTGTTGGACCATATGCGTACTCATACAGGTGATAAACCCTTCCACTGTGATGTCTGTGGAAAAAGCTTCTCCCAAAGGAATCACCTAACTCGCCATTCCATGATCCACACAGGGGAGAGACCATTTCCTTGTGATTTTTGTGGACGAGGTTTCTACCGGAAAGACAAACTGACACGGCACAGGCGTATCCATACAGGTGACTGATTTAAATAATCTATTATGTTATTACTGATGTTAGATATTCCATATCCTTTGGTTTACTAATTTCTTCTGTACTTTCACTAACCATTAAGCTTATAGTTTGTGTTATTTGTGTTTTCAGTTTCTTGGACACTGTGTGGTATTAAATAGCTCAATAATATGCTTTAGATTAAAAAAAATAAAACAGAACCAAAAAATTTAAATTAAAATGCTTTGATGTATATCTGAAGAAAAATTGTAGATTTGAAAACATGTTAAATATTTAAATGCTTAAAAAAAAAAATCAAGTTGCCAAGGTCAAGACTGGCAGACAGAAATCTGTGTAGGTAGTTGGAAATAGTAAGATTTTTAAGCTGTTGAAAGAATACCATGATCTGATAGTGAAGGAAAAAACTTTGCTACTTTACTGTTTGGTTTCTTCTGCTATTAACTCTGATATATTTTATTTAGGAAACTGAGTTGAGCAGTGGGTTCCGTTTTAAAAAAAATTCATGTTCTAAGAAAGAACAAATGAAAGTGCAAACATCGATTATCTTTCATGTTGAAACTTAATCCCAAAAAATAATGTAATTTAATATATTCCAATAATTTTCCTTATTATAAAGATATTGTCAAAGAGTATGTGAAGATAACAATAAGGCAGCATACATGCAGCCACTATACTAGAATGAACATAGACTGATTGGAAAATCCTGAGTTCCTTAACATGACCTCTGAGTGGACAAGCAATCCTGACCATCGGGCTTGAAAATTTTCTAAAGACAAAGGTCTAACTAAAATGTTGAAGTGAAATGGGTAAAATATTAACATTGTAATTAATTAAGGAGTTGGAGACATGGATCTTAGGGTTCATCTTCTAAAGGACATCTGAGCAAATCATATTTGTGTAGGTTGCATATGTATTCAAGCTGTAATGGGTTTAAACAAGGCTTATATTTAGTTTTGCTCATGAAGGATCCCCTTCCCCACTCCAATGAATCCTGTTACCACCAAATCCAAAGCATTGTCTGCAATACCAGAGCTGGCCATAAAAATGAAGGCAATGGATATACTTTTTTGTATTTCCCAGTTTAATTACTAGCTGTATCTCTTTAATTGTTGTCAGTTTTCAAGAACATGGGTCTTCATCAAATATAGGTGGTTGTTGTTGAAATAGTTTTTTGTGAGGCTGAGATATGCCAGTTTACTATATGTTATATGTTGTGTGGTGGTTGTACTTTTTTAAAATTCAAGCTGTGTTTTCAGCAGTAGTCGGACATGCAGTTGGGATAATAGGTCTGTGTTTTGGAGATTTTTTGGATCTGTTGGCCAGGGTGTAGATTAGAGATAAAGAATACATATTCAGATCCTGTTCCCTGATGTTTTAATGATTCTGTACTGTTGTGTGTGTTTGTGTGTAGAGGGCATAGACAGGTTTGGTGTTTCTGGAAATCTATTCACAGGCTTCCTATAATTTACCACACTTCCGTAGTGTGCACACACAGCCTTGCTTAAATAACATTGTCTTAGGCATTAAAAGATTATTTAAGCAAAGCTGTGACTTCAATGTGACTTTGTGACAGTCATATTGAAGGATGAGTAAATAGGTTTATTTTTTGACATGTTTTTTTACCAGTAAGTCCCAAGATGGTTAAAAAAAAAGGGGGACAGTTTGAAATGCAAGGATTTAACTAATCAAAATTTTTTTAAAGATTTTAGTGTAAACCTTTTTCTTTTAAATTCTAAGTTCTCCATATTTCATAGAATGAGGGAGCGGTCATCACTGGAAACGGTATAAGGAGGGTGTGAGCAGTAGGTTCTTTGCATGAAGAGTGGTTGGTGAGTGGAATGCATTGCTTGAATGTTTTGTGGGCGTAGACACATTAAATCAGTTTAAGGCACAGTTGGATGAGCATTATGTGCTATAGTGTGTACCTCCCACGATAAGTCTCTGACTCCATGGAGGTCAAATGTTAATAATATTTTATTCAGGGAAACTCACAGAAATAATAGTACAAATAAATTATATAGTGAATCCTTTTTATATTATTTAAAACTCAAAAATTTTTGTTTCATTACTATGGATACACAAAATTATAGGGGGGGGAAAAATCGCTTTTATCAGCTTGAATTATTTCATCACTTTCAAACCGTTGTAATTCAAAGTCAGTTTGAATTATTAGATCAGTTTTTCTGTTTTGTCCTTATATACTTGTTGGATGTTCTTAGTACTTTTTAAATTCAGTGTGGTGTTGTGCTGTAACTTCATTTGTTATCTTATACATTACAGCTGGTGGGTGAAGAATGCATTTACTATTGGAGTGTCGAATTTTCTTAATTCTGAGTATTATAGAAAGTGGAGGCATACTATAGTTGTTTTATTACTTAAATTTTATTCTAAACATTCACAAAACTTTCTTTGTATGCCACAAGAAAAAAAAATTAATTAATTTTATTTATAAAGACCAGTAGAAGTTCTATAGATTAATAATCCATAGTCCCTGGTTGTATAGTTATCTTATTAGATAAGAATTAAAATGACATAATTAAACTTTCTGAAGAAAGAGCCTAAACTTTTGAAGAATGCAATGCTCTATTTTAATTTATAATATCCTTTATCTGTTATAACATGTTGTATTCTTTAGTTTTAGCAATATGTTTAAATATATTTAAATGAAAAGTAATACATATGTACAAAATACTCCAGTAGCCATACATGCTATCAGAATGATTAATGAATATTACTTGTTTGAATATTTTATAACTGGATTGGGAACATCTTGAATCATGACATTATTATAGAAATCTATGCTGTTTTGGAAAATGAGATATGACAGGATTGAGGAACATATTCCAGATGATTTTGCTCATATCTGCATAAAATTTACTCCATATAGAAAATGCCAAATCCAAACTAGTTTGGAGAATGACATGTATGCAAAAAAAGGGGGGAGGGAGCTTTTTTTTTTTTTCAGTAATCCAAAGTCCTACCGTATGTTATTTTATTTATTTATTCATAATATTCTCACATTATATTGTACTCTTGATATTATAGACAGAAGGGTAATTTGTATGCCGTGTGTGTGTGTGTGAGTGAGTGTGTGATATACATATCATACATATATGATAATATATGTATTATAGATACATATTATATGTTATTACATATATCAGTAGATATGTATATATTTATTGGGCTAGTCATATGATGCGTATGTGTCCACCCACAAAAGTAGTTTAGAGCTGTAAGATTCAATACCTTAGGACAACAGAAAACGAGAACTATTCTTTGTGACCAACTTTCAAAAAATTTTTTGGGACGTTTAAACTAAAAAAAATAAATTTATTTAACATTACATTTAAAAACATTTTTAAAAATTACTTTTTAAAAACATTTTTTGACCACAATAATTTGAAAACAACCTGAAAACAGCAATCAATATTCTAGCCTTTTAAAAAACAGAATATTTCATGGTTTGAAAAATGGAAAGTTTTTGCAGGTCAAAAGATTCCAAAATGAATAGGATATTTTTTCATTTGGAATACCCTACATCAGTGGTTCTCAACTTTTTCCACTTGTGTGTACCCCTTTTAAACTCATTTCTATAAATACCCCTGGCAGTGATTCAAACTTAACATTTATTGTTCCATAACTAACATTTTGTTTACTTTACTTGTTTTCCGCCATTACTGATTATTTTTCGTGTACGCCTGAACGGCTCAGCACGCACCCCAGGGGTACGCGTACCACCGGTTGGGAACCGATGCCCTACACCAATAATGTGTCATGTTTTCTGGTGAGTCCAATTTGAAAGTACTTTCAAGCGATATCCGACTTGGAGATCCATAGGTTGGATATCCCTTCTATACATTAGAATTAAAAGTCCTATCCTATAGTTAAAAGAAAACATTTTTGGAACATGAAAATTCATTCAAAATTTGAGTTCAAGTAGTCCCAAAAATTTTGGGGGCTACTTAAACTAAAATTTTGTTACCAGTTTTTCTGTGTTGGTCACGCATTTCAAAATACTAGCCAGCATATTATGCTATCTCAGCATTACATTTTGCTTGAATAGCTTAACACATATATACACACACACATTTCTCTATTAATATACACTTAACTTTGTATAATATGAGCTTATGGCATTTCTGATTGAATAATTACATTACAAAAGTATAAAACAGTAAGCTTATCATAGTTTTTTTTGCATTCTCACTCATGAAATTTGGTAACCTGTTAGCCATTTAGTCCTGTGGGTATACAAAGGGAATATTGGATAGTCTGGAACTTTATTCTAGAAACAAAATGGAACTGTTTCAAGTTACAGCCTCTAGCAGCCAGGGTGGTGAATATACACAAGCCACAAAAATTGTGTCACCTGATAAAACTTTCATAAACATCCTCATGTTAGTTAGATGGCAGAGACATTTATCATAGTAGCTGAAAAAGAAATTATCAGTAATATGCTTATTAAAGACTAGTAAATCTAATAGTGAACAGAATTTCTTTCTTCGTGGTTGCTATAATTGCTTTGTAGATTTCAATAAACACAAGTTATCTGCTTTGAAATCAAGCTGTTGTAGTGATTTATCTCTATTCTTGTGGCAATTTCCTCAAACAATGGTGAATCACCTTGCAATTTTGTATTTATCTGAGGTTGAAAAATAGTCACAACAGCAGACTAAAAGTTCAATATATGTGAAATCTGAAGTATTGATCAGAATATGTCCCTCCCCACAATTGATCATCCAAATTTTGTATAGATTCATATTTCACACTTAAACAATGCTTTTCTAATCTTTATGGCTTCTGTGTGTTCACTTATGTTATATTATGAAATTTAGGAAATGTTTTCATGTGCCTGCACTTTAGAAGTGTTGCTCTCAAATTTTTCATCTTTTCTTTAAGGTTTGCAGATTTTCAATATTTTCTTAAAAAATAATTTTAATTGTATGTTTAATTTGTGAGAAATACAACTTATATATAAATACATATCAGAAATATTTCCTTTTTTATTTTAAGGCTTTGATCCACGTCCTCATTTGGCTAATTTCCATGCTGCTGCTGCCAGTGCGACACCTCCACTACAACACCCAGAAGACTCTGTCAAATCTAAACCCAACAATCGTGGTGGGGTGAAAGTCCAACCTCACAATGCAACACATAGTGACTTTGCTTCTGCCAGAAATCTGCTTGCTGCTGCTGCTTCAGCACCACCTGCCTTTCCTGGTATTGATGGAGGAATGAAAGTAATTCCATCAAACTTAGTGAAACAAGAAGATGATGATAAAGATAAGTTATGGCCATGTCCCTCATGTAAGGTCCCATTTAAAGCTGCTTCAGAGCTACAGGCTCATCTTTCAGCCCATACCAAAGGAGAGAAGACGGTGCCGTGTGAGATATGCGGGAAGTTCTTTGCTTCTGCAGAAAGAGTACGCATTCATGTCCGTGCAGCTCATGGTGAGAAGTCTTGTTCCTGCGACATCTGTGGAAGTGGTTTTAGTTACCGTTGCAAGTTGTTGGACCATATGCGTACTCATACAGGTGATAAACCTTTCCACTGCGATGTCTGTGGGAAAAGCTTCTCCCAAAAGAATCACCTAACTCGCCATTCCATGATCCACACAGGGGAGAGACCATTTCCTTGTGATTTTTGTGGACGAGGTTTTTACCGGAAAGACAAACTGACACGGCACAGGCGTATCCATACAGGTGACTAGTTTAAATAATCATTTTTTATTATTACTGATGTTAGGTATACAGCATTTCTACACGAATGTCTTCTGTATTTTTTGCACTAATCATTTAGTTCGTTTCGTTTTCACTTTCTCACTTGGTGTGTGCATAGGTGAATGGAAGGGGAGGGTGCATCACTGAACATGTTATGGAATGATGAAAATAGGTTCTTTTACCTGAGAACACTAATGTAATTAGAAAACACATTAAGTACTTGCTAGAATTACTGCTGAAAAGTTATTTAAAAAATGCAGTTTTTCCAAAATTTTGAATTTATTATTTCATATGTATTCTAAAAGGAACATATTTTCTTTTTAGAGGATAAGTTGACATCTAAAGATGTGCTTTTGTTTTTAGGAATTTCTAAATTTCTCCAGTTAGAGGTGAAATTATATATAGAGCATTTCTATGCACAATTATCACTGAAATTTTTTTCATATACATTTTTTATAAAAAAATTCTCCCTGTAGTCATTTCAAATAAATATTTATAAAGCTAAACTTATAATAATTATTTCTTTTTTGATAATTTTCACATAAATTCACTTTATATTCTATTCACACAGGATACTGACATTTGATGATATATGAATTCACCATGAAATGTGAAGCTTTCGTTCAGCAGATTGTTGTTCATCATTCATCCATATGGAATAATAATAATGTATTTACTAACTTAGAGAGTGTTAATAAACACTAATAGGACTAGTCTTGTTAGCGTTTATTAGCACTATGAAAAGTAAACGATAAACTGAGAAATGCATTGTAGTCACTCTCTCAATTTAATGACTGCGATATTTTTAATGAATACTTGTATAAGGCATTAAATGGGGGGAAAAATTATTATTTTCACATGTTAGTGGGCTAAATTGCTGAAAAATTGTTCAATTGCCATAATTTTTATTTTTGACTCTTCTGTATTCTAAGGTTAGTTTATAAACTGAATATATTTTTCATACATTTCTAATTCAATTCAAAGTCGACATGCCCTGACTATTACAATGAATATTCTTGATACATTATAAAGAGAATTACCTGAATTGGTTCAATTCTGATATGTAACTCACGATTTTTTTTTTTTTAAACATATAATGCTGGCTTATTTCCTTGTCAGTTGGAGCATTTCCATATTTATCATTGTTTTTATTTTAAGTATAGGAAAATTTAACATTTTAAGATGTGACTTTTCTCATGTGTTTTGGTATATGAAAATACAGCACATAAAATCCCTACTCGGTAACTTAAAAACTGCACTTGCCCACATATCACCTAGAGGCAAACAGGTTTTTGGTACATATTTTTGATTTTAACAAGTGAGTACAATGTAACAAGTAATAGTTACATGCAACAGCTTAGGTGATGTTTTGATCACTACCTGCAAGTAGCTTTGTAACTTGAAATTTTATCATATTTGATTCTTTATGAAATGCTAATTCCATAATTAGGAAAGTAAAGAGAGATTTAAGCTTAATTTTTGCTTTTATTCTTGCTTGATTATTTGAACTATTTGTAAAGGTCTCCATTATAATGTTTGCATCCTGTGCAGCAAACCATCTCCCTTGAAGCTAAATTCACAGGATTGGTAATATGAGTTGTTTTGTGCATGAGTTGCTAACCCCCCCCCCCTCTCTCTCTCTCTCTCTAAGACCAACTAAGTAAGGATATTGGCAGCCTAGTTCAAGTGGATCTGACTGTTGCCATATATATTAGTTAGTGGTTCTGAAGATCTTGTAACATTAGTGCATACTTGACAGAAATTACTCTTATAAACAATGATTTTATGCATTAATTAAATGTGTTTATGGCATTTTGTGTTACCATTACTTATTTTTTTCTGCATTTTCCCAGGTGTGAAGAATTAGTTTACAGATGGTAAAGATAAATGTGACATTGATAATAGTATTGGATATGGGGAGTGGTTTAGAATTATCTGTGACTTCCTGTGAGATATTCTTATAGGCTTCCATATTAGTCATTTATTACATCCAGGATCAACTGTGATGAAACTTGGTGGTAAGAAGAAACTCCAGTAACAGTTAGGCAGACCACATAAATTACTGAAAAGGGCAGTAATTGTTTCAATGTGTTCAAACTAGTGATTCTTTCGACTAGAAATTGCAGGCCATCCACAGCTATAGTGGATTATTCTAGAACATTACATCCTGAAGTTTTATCTATAGATTTCATAACCAGATATTTCCCCAAACAGTGCTTTAATTTGCTTGCATAATGTTTTGCTAATTTGGCATTTGTTGGAAAACTGTGATGAAGTAACATATTGCAATGGACACTTATTTACTTAATGCAGCCTTACTTTAGCCAGTCGTTATCTGGCTAAGATATACTGATGATGTGTTTTCAATTTGGCTTCATGGCATAGACAACTCCTTTATTTCACCAATCAATTTCAGAGAATCTGCTTTACTATGGAAGAAGAGATTAACAGCAGTCTAGCCTTAAACACCTTAATAGTACATCTTCGTAATCTTTTGTACATCTTCTAATTCTTTTGTAGTATACAGAAAACTTGCTCATATGGTCAGATATATTCATGAACTTTCCATCTCCCAGTGGTGTGGTAACATTAAAACTCTGACTAATAAAGCCATCAATCTCTTTTCCAGTGAGGTCTCTCATAGCTGAACCTAACCATATTCACTACACTTTATCTAATAGCTACAGTTTCTACAGAAATAGCAACTTAATCTTTCCTCCTCAATATTCTACATACAGATTATAGTAATGCAGTCACTTTCCCTTTCTCTGGGATACATAAAAATAAAAAATAAATGCCAGAATTTAAAAAAAAAAAAAATCTCTGCACTGTCTTATTACTCCATTTATTACTACCCGAGAGGAAGGAATTGGTCCTTCTTCTCATTTCCTGGTGCTTATAAAGTTACTTGTTCTTTCATGTTGCGTACTGTGGGCAGACTGAAAGATAAGATCACTCAACTTCTGCTTACAAAAACATAAATACCAGCATTCATTATGGAATAGTTAGGTCTATCAGGCCTTTCTTTGGACAACCATCTACATTATCAAGTAGCGAAAAAACCATTGCAGCAAGTTTAAATGTGACAGTTTTTTTTTAATATATATACGAATTTTTTTTTATGTTTATGCAAAGAATTGTGAGACTTTGCTACATTGACAGAATCTAAATAGAAACCATTAATAGATAGACTTAAATTAGCCTTCTTATGGGAAATAGTTCTTCACGAATTCTAGAAATAATGGTTGATGTTAAAAATGTGACTAGTTGATGCAAGCAGTTTGCCATTTTCAGATCGCTTAATTATATTCACTTCAGTTTTTGTTGAAGTTAGTCAGTCTCTAATAAATTAATTTATTTTTAATCTTGTTATTTTTACTAAGAACCTTAATATAATTAGACCATGACACCCTGCATCATGTACTTACAGTTTGCATTTCATTGTTGAATCTACCAGTTTCTGTTCTTGTTATTTAATTTAAGTCATATTGAAGATGCCCTTGATACTAAAGCAAAAATTTTATACCAATAAAAATATATACATAAGCTAAATTCATTTTATGTTATTTATTAAACTTATTGACGTAACAGCACGTTGTTCCCATGATAGCAGTAAACATGAAATAGAGAGTACTGTGAACAAGAAAGGAAGCATAAAATTTATGCCCCTCAATATTTTATTTGAATCGCTTCTTTCTTTCAAGAAAAGCACTCTGATTAAATATTAATAATCCAAAGAGATTTGTATGTAAAAGACTGCCAAGATATCTGGGAGAATAGTCTAGCCTTAAACACCTTAGTAGTACATCTTCCTAATCTTTTGTACATCTTCTAATTCTCTTGTAGTATACAGAAAACTTGCTCATATAGTCAGATATATTTGTGAACTTTCCCTCTCCCAGTCCAAGCATTATCTTGCATCAGAAGTCTGTTCATCATTTGTCAAGAATCTTGTGTATGATGCACATTGTTATGAAATATATGGTGATTCCAACTAGTACATAATGCCATCACACTTACATTGTTAAACCATTTTTAACTTGATACCATTCTAGCTTTGATACAGTAAATGTCTTTTAACATTTGACTTGTATATAACAAACTACCCTGAATTGTACAAAACAGTAGTACAGGCAAACTCCAAGTTACGAACATGCATTCTTGGAAATGTGCAAGTTGAATTTACTTCCCCCCCCCCCCATAAGATATTGTTACATTTTTAATGCATTTCTGAAATAAATGACCTTAATACAAAAGATAGCAAAAGTGAATAATTTTAAAATATTTTATTCTGATTAATAAACCAGATTAATTAAACAGTCATTTTTGATTTCTTCATTTTAAAGGAATAAAGTACAGGATACAAAATAATTGTTAGTGCATGACCAATCCAATATCAAGTTATTTTTCATATTAGTATGAAATTATGTATTTTACAATAAAATTTTATTTAAAAATAAATAATTTGAAAATTAATAAATTTTTTTAATTGTACATTTGTAGAAGCTCTATAATGCCTTTTTTTCTTTCCTGTTATGATTTCTGAGTCAAAACTATTAGTGTTCCATTTCTACAATGCTGATATTTCGTTTTTACAAATAATTATTGACTGAACTGAACTTGTAGCTTCAATTGTAATCACAAATTTTTTGTTTGTCTTTTAAAACTGCTGCAATATGTTACATTGGTTGATGTTAAAAATGTGACTAGTTGATGCAAGCAGTTTGCCATTTCAGATCACTTAATTATATTCACTTCAGTTTTTGTTGAAGTTAGTCAGTCTCTCCCCTCCCCATACTTATAGCGCTTTCAGAGAGCAGTTTGTTTAAATATGCATTCTGAATTTTATTATCCCTGAATACACTCAGACTATTAAAGTGTGGAATATGTTCAGCAGCTGAAGAATCTTTAGCATGGCATACAAAGGGGATGGAATTACCAGACTAAACATTTTACATTGTGCATTGTAAAATATTGGTGACTTTAAGCAATATGAAATGTTTGTAATCATAGAGTTTTGGATTCATTAAATGAATTAGGAATCCATGCAACATTTATAAGTACAAATTGTTTGTTCCTTAAAAGTTCGTAAATAGTAGTTTGCCTGTATACAAAACTAGTACAGAATTGTAATAATAGTGTTTTCTTAGAATTAGTTGAATTAGTTATATGGTTGATAAAAGTTTTTTCACTTGGCTATGCTACCAATTATATATTTGGTTTAATCCTTTATCCAAGTGTAAGCAAACAAAGTTTGTACCTGGAGTATTTTCAGGACTAGGGCAGCTCATGGTAAAAGTGGAATAAGTTCTGATCACTTGCCTTAGTATCTCCCATAATGCAAAGAACATC
This sequence comes from Typopeltis vanoorti, assembly GCF_054136105.1. Taxonomy (NCBI): domain Eukaryota; kingdom Metazoa; phylum Arthropoda; class Arachnida; order Uropygi; family Thelyphonidae; genus Typopeltis; species Typopeltis vanoorti. The sequence continues at coordinate 68,948,630 of NC_143557.1, read as the reverse complement.
TCTTTGTGGACATGTATAATGCTATGCATTGAGGCATTATGGGAGATACTAAGGCAAGTGATCAGAACTTATTCCACCTTTACCACAAGCTGCCCCAGTCCTGAAAATACTTCAGGCACAAACTTTGTTTGGTTTCATTTGGATAAAGGATTAAACCAAATATATAATTGGTAGTTATGTGGTCTTTATACTAGAACTCTGAAGAAAGATATTTGGTTTAATTCTACTGGAATTTATAATTTGAACAGAATACTAACTCATTGACAATGCAGATGCCTCTTTGCTCTTTTTTTTTTAAAAATGCTATTAGAACTAGACAACAGTGTTATTCAGTTTTTATGTACATTTTTTCTTGTATATAGGACACCTGTTCATGGTAGGGATCTCCCAATGGTTGTTGGCCCTTTTCATTTTCTGTTTTTTCCTTTCCACAATGTGCTTCTCTCTCTCTCTCTCTCTCTCTTCCCCTCTCCTCCCCCATTCTTTAGACCACCACTAACTGGAAGAATGGCACGTGGGGAGGGGGGGGCACTGTGCAGTGTACTGGAGGTGAGATCTGGTGGTGTGCATGTTAATGCTTTGATCTCTGCTTCTGCAAGATGGGGGGTAGTCATGGTCTTACTAGAATCACTGAATTAGTGGGCTCAGTTGCAAGCATGTCATCTCCCTTTTGAGCCCAACTATGGCTTGCTTGCTAGATAGTGTTCATGTATGATTTTTGATTATGATATATAATTTCCATGTATAGTTTCTATGCTAGGTGGAAGAACCTTTTGCCATCAATCTGTATCTCTTTTGAGTATTTATCCTTCATCAGATACCTTCTCAAGGCTCAGTTCAGAAATCACGTAAACAGCAAATGAACAAAGAATAAGCAATGAAAAACACCACAAGCACATATGGCATCTTTCCTAATAATGCATTATTCAACAGATGAATACCTTATTAGGAAAATGTCTCGTTTCTCTGTTTAGAAAGGTTGACTGTATTGCCAGAACCAGTTAAAACCATTTAAGAGATAACAGCATCGAAAAAAGAAACTTTTTTGTGCAGCATTTGTTGGGTAATTTACCAAAAAAAAATAAGTTACAATAACTCTTCATAAAACCTTTAATTATTATTCAAGAGAGGTAATAGAATAGAATCTCCTCGATGTTTCAGATGAGATTTGCTCTGAATTAGATTCAAGAAGTAACAGCTCTGAAATGAATTCTCATACATGGGAATAGTAATTTAGCAACAACCAGGAATATTATCTTTAAATTTAACATCCACTTTAGTCTATATGAACTGCCTTATTATGCTTTACATCCCAAATTCTTGAAGTTGTTTTAAGTGGAAGAAATGCAGTAATGCTCAAAATGCCTGTCATTGTTCTACAGCCTGGGCATAATGTGGCAATAAAGAGTATGAAACTAAACACTACTGTAGAGAAAAATATCTGCTGAGGGAAAAATTCCAGCTTACTCCTGAGCATATTAAAGGAGCATCAGAAAGAGATTGAAAAGGATCAGAAGAGTAGAATATCATCCCATATCAGGATGATGTTTGCTGTTTTGATCTCTTTGAAATAAAAAGTTTACAACATCATCTAGTTGAAAATCTTCATATTAAGAAGGTAACAAAAAAAGTATGTAAGGGGTCATTGACTTGGGAAGCTGTCAAACTTCTCCCAATTACATCATTCCTGAATGCTATGATTTGATCTAATTTTCATTAGAGTGCATTGTCTTTTAATGTGTATGGCTTCAAAAATACACAGAACATGATCTCATTAAATGAAAATCTGTTGGTTAAAAAAATACACGAATAATGGCAAGAGCACCACACAAAGAAAAGTCTCCATGCATCCTCAGCAGGGGGGAGGAGGGGGGGGGGGCAAATAATAGATGCCTCTGCATTTACAGAAAAATCCAAAATAAAAGTTTCCAGCATCCTGGATAGAGTTTAATTTAAGACATCATGGAGATTTTTGCTGAAAAGGAAGATATGGACACTAGCCACTTACACGTTACCAAAAACAAGATAAATATCAATAAAGGTAGGAACCTCGCAGAACCCAAGTTGGAAATTAGACAAATCCAGGAAACAATTAACACATTCCTGCAGTGGAATTGTGGGTTGGCAAAACATCAGTGACTCGGAGGTCCCTAGATTATGGTACTTGATTATCTGTAAGGACTGGATAAGGTATGGAGGAATTGCCATCCTTATGGCAACCATACTCTATTCCAATATAGTAACCACCAGTGGCCCTTCAGTAGGGCCTCTTATTACTATATGAAACATTTGTTTACTATCTAGTGCTGATATTTCTCAGGGCAACTTTGATAATCTCATTTTGCAGTCACACCCATTCTCCTTATGGGCAATTTATATGTCCAAAATACTTTTGGGTGTGAGGGGGGGAGAATTATTGAATACACACTTGATAACAATAACATCTCTCTCTCTGTAACATAAAGTAACACCTTTTTTCCCACATATCTACCTAAATGTTCTCTGTTGTGGACTCAATCTGCTTACAGTGCATTCATTCAGCCTCAGGAGTGAATTTTCCTATGATATGCACTTCTTCCCCTTCCTCTCATTGCATGTAGCCAGCAAAGGTTGGTCGATTGGTAGAGCCTCTGCTACTAATGGCTCGCAAAAAGTTAAGCAAGTTTGAGCATGGTTAGTAGTTGGAAGGGTTCATTCATTCGTTGTTGTTGGCACAATCTCCATTGATGAGTCTTTTGACTCCCTGGAGGTGTCACATAATAATAATAATAATGTATCACAAATCAGGGTGACTAGAACACAAGTTTCATTGTTAACAGAAGTAAAGTTCAAAATTGAAGTATAGATGCCCCAATTTTGAATAACTAAGTTTCTTGTTGTTAGATAACCTACCCCCAAAAAATTTGTTTTCAAGCATTAAATCCATCCTAGAACCCAGTAACATCTTCTGCAGCTGGATCAACATCATCAAAGAGGTGTCTACAAGACATCCAGAAAATGAAAGGCAGATATACCATCTTCTGGAATATGATATACAATTGCTGATCCTAAAGCAATTACAGATACTCTTGAGGGTGAACTTTGGCTAAATATTGGCAACATCATCATCCCACTCTTCCCCACTCCTGGCCATGAAGAAGAGCCGTGAAGAAAATGCGTTGGAACGTTTATCACCATCTTACATGGTGATAAACCATGTAAGATGGTGATAACTATTAGCAAAATTTTCAGTGAGGGTAAATTTCTTGATTCATGGCAAGGAACCAGGTAATCAGAGTTATTGGATGTACTGTCCAATAATTCTGAATACCTGATTAAATGCTTGTGTAAGATTTTTTTTTTTTTTTAAACTGCTTCTGAGGACATTTTCCCAAGCCACTTGGTCTCCTTCAAAATCAAGACTAGTGTAAACCAAAATTAAGACTAGTGTAAACAGTAATCCTAGTTGTGACAAATGCAACTGAGATTATTTTCTTGGAGTTATTTGTTAAAAAAATTAACAGTTCAACTCTCTATGTGTCATCAAACATCCTTTGCATTCTGTCTTCTTCAGAACTATAGAAAATTTCTTAATTCATGGCAAGGATCCAGAAATTTCAACCACTCACTTATTGTCCAGTGACTCTGATTAGTGGGGGGAGGGGAGTCAAATCTTGTTTATTTTTTTACTGTTTCTGAGGACATTTTTCCATGCCATAAAAATCATTCAGCATTACATCACCTAATCTATGGAAACATTTATAAAAATACTTTACTTTCCGAGTCCGGAACACCAATCATATCCTCTAGGAAAGCATTTATAGATCCATCATCTAAAAACAAGCACTTAGAATTAGTTTTCTTTGACATGGAAAAAAGCATAGGACACAACTTGGAATTTTGTGTTTTAATGTAGCTCCCACCCAGGAGCCACATTAAGGGGGGGGGGGGGGGCTCTTGGGATACAAACTAATATTATTTTTTTCTGTATTTACTGAGCACTTATCCAGTCAAAATTAGATTACAGGTCACAGGTTTGTCTCTGCTAGAAACAGTGCACTCTGATGGTTGGATGCTATCCATCACCCAGCCTGTCAGTTAGAACAGCAACTGGTGCATTTTACAAATCATTTATTCCTAGTATATATTTTATAGTGAATAAACCATTGCTTTCCTTTTGATGTAGGCAACCATATATAGTATGAAATAAAAATCCCTACCAAATAATCTGACATGTTTTTGTTTGATGCCTGGAAGTTTGCTTATCAAAGAACTATTACAGTCTAATTATCATGGTAGAAAATTAAATACATAGAGACAATGCATGGTACATTGTCTCTGTGTGCAAGTACAGGGAAATATATTGGGTTGGCAAATAAGTTCGCTTGGTTTATGCGTTAGTAAAACTTTATGCCGCTTCACCTCTCACTATTGTTACACTACCACGCAACGCTATTGCGCAGTTGAAAGGTGACATTTCACATAATCTTTCAGTGAATTTTCGTTCGGACTAATTCAGTTGCATGTGTATAACATATTTTTAGAAATGGAAGGGAATGAATGCAGCTCGTTTGCCTTTTTTATTTCAAAAAAGGCAAACGAGCTGCAGAGGCCCATAAAAAAATATGCAGCGTATATGGGGATGGTGCCTTAACAGAATGCGCATGATAAAAGTGGTTTGCCAAATCCCGTTTTGGAGATTTCGATGTCAGTGATGCGCCTTGCGCTGGTCGCCTGACTGAGGTTGATTCGAGTGTTGTGAAGGATATCGTTGACAAAAATCCATCACAAACAGTGCGGGAGATTGCTGCAGTACTGAACATAACCCATACAAACATTGAAAACCATTTGCACAAGCTGGAATATGTTTTAAAACTCATGTTTGGATGCCGCATGAATTGACTGAGGCCAATATTGACTGCTCGCAGATCCATCTGTGATTTGCTGCGACATCTCCAAGAAAATGACCCATTTTTGAGGCGGATGATTACGGGAGATGAAAAATGGGTCGTGTACGATAACATGGTACATAAACGATCATGGGAGCACAAGAGCGAACCACTGCAAACAACCTCGAAAGCGGGATTACTCAAAAAAGATCATGCTCTCTGCGTGTGTGATGGGATTATAAAGGTGTTGTCCACTACGAGGTGTTACCATCAGGCAGAACGATTGATTCAACTGTCTATTGCTCACAGTTAACACGACTGGCCCATGCTATTAGCACAAAACATCCTGAATTGGCAAATCGGAAAGGGTTGTCTTTCACCATGACAATGCTAGACCTCCACACATCGTTAACAACCCGGAGTAAATTGTTTTCGATGTTTTGCCGCATCCTCTGTATTTACTGGATCTGGCACCTTCTGATTACCACTTATTCCGATCGTTGCAGAATTCTCTGAACGGGAAAACCTTCGCTAATGAGGAGGCTGTCAAAAGACACCTGGATCAGTTTTTCGCCAGTAAACCTCAGGAGTTTTATGAACGCAGCATAATGAAGTTGGTGGACAGGGCAAGAGGTCATTGATAAAGAGGGTCAATATATAACTGACTACTATGTATTATATATATTAAATAAAATGTGTTTCATTCCACTCTGAACAACCGAACGAACTTATTTGCCAACCCAATACTTGTATAATATGGGGTTTAAAAAACAAACTGAACATTGTGGCCTTTAGGTAAAATGTGTCAGGAACATTTGTTTTTAAAGAAAACAAATCTTCCTTACACTTTCTCTTAATACTCAAAATCAGAGGTTTTGTTTGGAGCTGCTTTCTTCCCAAACAGAATCTTATTATAATAAATTTAGTTTAATCCTTTATCCAAGTGTGAGCAAACAAAGTTTGCACCTGAAAGTATCTTCAGAACTGGGGTAAGGTGGTACAACACCAGGGCAACTCATTGCAAAGGTGGAGCAAGCTACCAACACTCCTGTCTTAGTATCTCCTATAATGCAAAACACATCTCCTTGCGGATATGTCTAATGTTATGCATTAAGGGAAGGGCCACTACCCAGACTAGTTTCGACCTTTATTGAGGTCTCTTCAGTGGGAGCCAGGCCCAAGTTGAGATACCAGGCAGAAGCATTAGCAGGTCATCTCCATCTATTGGAGTTGCCAAATGGTGTGCCACCCTTTTTTAATAAATTACTCTGGATTTAGAGAAAGATGTTGAAAGTTTATTTTTCACTTGGTTAGAGTATAATAAATTTAGTTTAATCCTTTATCCAAGTGTGAGCAAACAAAGTTTGCACCTGAAAGTATCTTCAGGACTGGGGTAAGGTGGTACAACACTAGGGCAACTCAAAGGGTGGCACACCATTTGGCAACTCCAATAGGTGGAGATGACCTGCTAATGCTTCTGCCTGGTATCTCAACTTGGGCCTGGCTCCCACTGAAGAGACCTCAATAAAGGTCGAAACTAGTCTGGGTAGTGGCCCTTCCCTTAATGCATAACATTAGACATATCCGCAAGGAGATGTGTTTTGCATTATAGGAGATACTAAGACAGGAGAGTTGGTAGCTTGCTCCACCTTTGCAATGAGTTGCCCTGGTGTTGTACCACCTTACCCCAGTCCTGAAGATACTTTCAGGTGCAAACTTTGTTTGCTCACACTTGGATAAAGGATTAAACTAAATTTATTATACTCTAACTAAGTGAAAAATAAACTTTCAGAATCTTATTGAACCCCATTGGAGTACATCAACTATGCTGATGCACAGCTTGCCATGGGACTTGCGTTAAACTACATAAAATTGAAACTGTTAGCATTCCGTTGTTTACAGAGACTGATTAAGCTTGCTTCAAATACTTGTGTGAAATACCACCTACATCTAGTGCTCCTTGATCCAACATCTAAATCAGGAGGCTTTGCCTGGACATCTCTGATGAATCCAAGCCATGGTGGAGATAGGTCAAGTAGGCAGAGATTGGGTGGTCAGATTATGAAGAGTAGGTTATAACGTCAAATAGATGAGTTGATTAGAACTCAGAGGTTGCACTTTGTCAAGCTATACGCCTTATTTGTATAAAGAAATTTTCATTGCTGCTTGTGGTCTTTAATATTTTAAATGAAGTATTACTTTTAGTGTTTTGGTGTTACCATTAATTAGCTTTTTTATTGTATTCTTTCTGTTTCAGTATCTCCTGGTACAAATCGTCACGGAAGAGCTATGGGTCATGGTACTTCTAACCAGTCACCAGCAGGTAACAATAATGTCCCCAATAATGCTCCTAGCAACAATGCTAATAATACCAACAGCACTTCAAATAGCCCTAGCATCAAGATGGAAGGAAGTCCAACACCTAACCCTACAACAACTAGTACCAGCCTGAGTCTAGCTCCCCCCCCAAGCCTCAGTCTTGCTCCTACTTTGAGCCCTAGCCATTTTAGACCTTCACCTTACAAGCCTGAATGGCAGGCTCCTTCAGGAGTTCACTAGAAAAACTATTGTTTTCTGCTGTGGGGCAGCTCTACCACGTCCCTTGGTCAGGCAGACTTTAAAAATGTTTCTCCTTCTCTATTGAAATAATGTGTTAGAACAGATTTCTAGGCAGATAACTGTCTCCACTTACCTCCTGTTATTAGATAACCTTTACTCTGGAGGGATTTCTGACTGTTGCTTTTGTGACATGCAATTCAGATGCTCTGTTGTTGTTGTGTTATTTTTTTATATATATTTTTCTCAGTATTTCTGTTCTCATAAAAGCCTGACAGTTTCAACTGGTATGCAGCTGCCCCTTCATATTATTGGTGGTGTGGGGCATGCATACATGGTAATATTAGATTAAAAGAAGAATAAGGTCCACATACTTGTCATCATGTATCGTACTTGAATATGTGGATGCTTAAAACAGTTGTTAACAAAAAAAAAAAAGAAAAAAAAGAAAAAAAAAGCAGAAAATATCTGCAACACCTGCAGCACTTTCTACAACATTCTAGTATACTTACATTTTTACCCCTTTTATGTATGTTTTACTAATTGTGGACTTCAGCATGTGTTTTATTTGCATACCTCACATGTAACATACATAATGCATTTGTTGTATTGCAGATAAAACTTAACAAGCTGTGGATGACCCAGCTTGTTTGTTTTCAGTTTAGAAAATATTTGAGGGAGAATAAATAAGAAGAATCGGTGAAGTAGTTTTATGACAGAAAATCATTGTAGCTTCCTTTTGTATGCATTACACACACACACACACACGCAACAGACATCTATGCATGCGTGCACATATACTCAAAATATCTGTGAAAGCTTGTCTACATACTGCTATGTTAATAAAACCTGTATTTCTTACAAAGAAATACAAAGAAATTCAGTTTGTAATTTAACCCTGATCATTTCATTTTAATAAAATAATGGTAAATTTAAAGCAGATTTGGTTCAAGAAAATGACATGACTAGTAGTAGTTAAATGGGAAAAAATATATATTTTGATTTTTTTTTTTTTCTGATACAGAAAGCTGTTATAGTAGAACCCATAATGAGTACACCATTAGAGGACTATAAAAGCATTGTTAAACACAGTATTTTTAGAGAGTATGACCCTGTATGGCTGCATGTCTTTATGCTTTTTATAGGCTTACTTTTTTTTTTAACAGAATCTCCTTTGTTATTTAAATAACCTAATTTGGATATTTTTTCATGAACTGTAGAAGGTTATTACATATGTGAAAATGTATAACAATCAACTAAGATTTCAGCAATGTTTTTTAACTTTGAATGTTGAGATGCAAATATTCTGTCTTCATATGATAAAGTTACTTTTTTTAATAAATGATTTTTACTGATCCATTATAGCATAATATGAAGTGAGTTGATGAATATATAATGAATTGCCATATGTCTCTATTTTAAAGGCCATATACAAAAAATTGTTTGTTTCATTTGAACTAGTGGACTGCATACAAAAATTAGTGCATGCTTGCAAGTTTTTTTCCATGCATTCCACTTGGCAACCTTTTGTTTTGTTTTGCAGGCCATACTTGCATCTCGCTTGACTAGCTAAAAGAGACAATAAGTGGAGCATTTGTAAATGTATTATATACAAGTTTATATATATTTTTAATATTATTTAACATTGTTAAATCTTAAAATTGGAAATAATCACTGCTTTACAATTTCAATTTTTCAACTAATTATGTAATTTTGAGACAAAGCTAAAAAAAAATGCTTTCTTAATAATTTTAATATATAATTAATATTATTAAGGGAATTCTAACTTCTGTAGGATTTTTGAGCAGTGATTGAACTTTTTAAATTACAAGTAAAAATGCTTTAAAGTTTAATATTAAGTAGTTTTAATGCAAATAGTTTTTCAGAGTATTACAGAATAGATTGAAAAGTTAAACTATTCAAGTGTATTAAAAATGAAAGCAAATATTTTTATTTATTTTTTTTTTGTTTATGAATAAAATCTCAAAAAATGGGCTGATGATTAGCAGGTTATGCTGTTTTTTCAAACTCTGTTTGCACTTATTTTATGAACTAGACATTTAGACAAGTTTTCCAATCAATATTCAAGGTATTTCTCATTTTGTACTGGTGTGTGTGTGTGTAAGTTTATTTACATGCATGCAATGATGAATGTGTAATGTATATTATCATATTGTGCTTGCACCTATTATCTAGTGCTAATTTGTGGTTTATGGCAGATAAAAATGAAGGCTGTTTACCTGCAGTATACAATTCTTTCTAATACTTTAATTTTTTTATGAACTACATTAAATATTCTGTAATATTTTATTTTGTAACATCTATTTTATAGTAAAAATTTAGGAACTTTTTTATAGTTTGAAATCATGTAGGTGAATAAAATGTCTCAAGTTTTTGAAATTGGAAACATTACTTTCAAAACCATTTATTTTAAATTTAGAAAGTTACATATTTGCATCAGAGATTGGTAATAACTTGTTTAATTTATTTTCTAAATACGTAAAACCTATGGTCAAGCACTTTTATTTGAGTCTCATTAATGCTTTTTTATGACGGTGCAGTTTTTTTTAATGGATTACTAATTTGACTCTTCTCCCACATGCACACACACACGCAAAAAAAAAATGCTATTTTTTTAACTTTATAAGCAGCATTTCATTTTAAATTTTCAAGCATTAATATATTGTATATAAAATTAATGTTTATTATTCAGTGTGAAATCATGTATTACATCTAGTTGCATAAACATTAATAAAAATACTTCATCTGATTAATATTTATTTTGAATATAAAATTAATTTTGATTAATATAGTCATAAAATTAGCCTGTAGTATTAAAATTAACTGATTTTAAAAGATCCAGTACATCAAAATTAAAGAGCATTAGCACCCTAAGTTTTTGTTCTTGCTGTTTTCATTTGATTTAGATGCATTTTGCAAGATGCTTTTTATCCTGCCTTTTATGCAGTTATATTTGAAAAGTGAAAAGTGTGCAGCTTATATATTTGTTCTTATCATTTTTTGGAAATGTAATTTTTTTTATAAAACGTTTTCTGTTTACTTTTTCAATTTCAGAAAATGTTTTTGTTCTTGTCACATCAATATAGCTATTTGACCAGCTCTTTCAGAAGTACAACGCAGATGTTGTGTATTAAAGTGTATTTTCACTTGGTATTTCTTCTTTCCCAGATCCAGAATTCATATAACAGATAAAAATCAAAACTCACTGTCAGTTGTATTACATAAGTCCTAATTATGCATTTAAATATGTATTATAGTAAAAATAATTGAAAAGCAGTTTTGGTGCTTTTGTATATCATGTGTGAACATTATTCCAAGAATATAATTGTTTTTAAGTATATATTCTAGAACCCAAATTAGGGTTATTTAGTATTCATATGTTGGATTTAGGAATAAAGAAATTGAGAATATGAAAAACATTGTCCAATTTCATGGCATTACTTTGGAACGGTACCCCACAATATAGTTTTCATTAGCTTATGCTAGGGAGAACTGATTTCTAAAATATTTGATGTATATATAATTACTGATTTCTGTAATTACATCAGGAAATTCGTGTACTCATTAATATTTGATGTATCTTTGAAATGTAAGCTGTTATTCACAATAGTTATATAATAAATCTACCTTGTTTTTAAAAATCTGAAATTTCATTATTTAATTTGATTTGGACACTGATTTAAAAAATTCTGATGTAAACTGCTAAATTGAAGTTCTAGATTTATTTAAAGTGTCCTTTTAAGTTATGAATGAACTGCTAGTGGATCTAATTTCATAAGTGATAAAATTCCTTGTATAAAATTAAAGTGATTTATGATTTTCAGTTCATTTTATTATTAATAAATTAGTTTCATTACCATATATGGTTATTTTGCATTAAAATATGGTTTTGTTTTGCTGAGGTGATTCTGGTAATTGCTTAGTAGCATATGTTAAGTTTTTTAATGTACCATTAGCACCTGTAAATATTAAAATTTGTGTATCAGTTCATCTTGGAAAGGAGTTTTTAAAAATTTTTAGCAAGAAAAAATAAATGATATGTTACAAAAGTTTTATAGAAGTTATTCATTTCTTACCAAGTAGACAAACTAAACTGTTTGTCCAAGAAACTTTCAAAAATCTCACATTGTAGCTTGTGCAGCTTACGTGATTGTTGGCATGAGTTTTCTTCGCATTGCCGAAATTAAAAGGAATACAGATGTTTGCCTACGTAGTGAGAATTTGAAATTTTTTCCCTTTTTAAATTGTTCAATCGTCAAAAAAAAAGTAGCTTTATAAGGACTTTTTTTTGTGGTTAATATGTGGTATGTTATTAGTTTTCAAAACTGAATCAAAATAGAATGTATACATCTTCTGCATTTAATAGCCTTTCATCATGCTTTTTTTTTTTTTTTTTAAATAAGTGTGTAGTCCTTTCTAGATTTAGCCACATAAACAAGTTTGAATAAGATGCCTTAATAAAAATAGTTTAAGCATTTTTTCCTTTTTTTCCCCCTCAGTACAACTATATCTAAAATAGGGAAAATAGATTTGCATGTAACTAATGATGCATTTCTAAAATTTCATTTACTTCAAATTTACCTGTTAGTCAAATTTTATTCAGTTTTGTAATTTTAAATTATTGTTTAGACTGTAAATTATATTATCTCAACATATGTTTAAGTATATCACATTATGTATATACATAATCCAGGAACAGTGGAGTTAAATTATTTTAATATAAGAATAAATACCGGTGTTGGCCTGACTCTTTTGTATAATATTTAATATTAAAGTGTATTTAATTTAAAACTAACAACAATGGAATTTCTCTCTGTGTCATAAATAGATGCATTTTGATTCTCTAAAGAGGTGTAGACCAAATTGTCCAATGTGAACTAATTTTATTAGGTACATTATGGTGCGTGTTGTAGCTGCAATATTCATACAGTGAATGAGAGAAGGAAAATTTGTTGGTCACCATCTTTTTAATACAAGACAATTTTGAAAAAGTGCAAAAAAGTTATTAAGAAGAATGCTAAAACACTCTTGAAGTGTTTCTAATGATGTAGCCATTTAAGAAATGTGTGTGTAAGGGGATATAATGCAACACTTTTTTTTTTTAAATTTATTAATGTTAGCTTTTACTTTGTTTGTTTGACTGTGTAACTGCACTCTATTGAAATTCCTTTTGGTCATGTTGTAATATATTCTTCTCCTAAAAGTAGTTTATTTCTAAGGATGATTCTTCAAGTAAGCAACCTGCAGTATTTTTTTTTTTTTTTTTTGTTGTTGTTGTGAATAGGAGTAAACTAAGTAGCTGCTTATAATACATGTAATAATATCAGCAAAAGTTACCTTTGAAGTTGCTTCAAGTGTCAAGCCTATTTACTGAGAGAAATGGGCTTGATGCTTTTATAAGGCATTATATATATATATATAAAATAAAATATTCATTATTTCTCAGAAAGGTGTTTAAAATGAGTTTTTTTTTTTTTTTTTTTTTTTTTTTTGTAATGCTTCCAGCATTCTGTTATCACTTTTGATAGATATTTAATCAAATTCTGGAAAAACCATTAGAAGTCAAATCATGCACTGTATATAAATGTTACTCCAGTATTATTGCATACACCTTCTTCTGCTTTGAGTAAATTATTTAGGAATATTTAGACAGATGATCTAATATGCTGAGGGTGGTGGGAATCATTTAGGAATATAGAGCTGCTCTTGATATCAATTTTTTTTTTTTTTGTGTGTGTGTGTGTGCGCGCGCGCGCAGTCATTTTTACTTAATATTGCAGCCATTAGCAATAAATAATTGTGAAATAGATGAAATTTTTCCTGAATGGGGAAAGTTGTGAGCAAGAAATTTCTTCAGATATTTCCCTTAATCAGGTTACCAGATTCTTTTCATGAACTGCTGACCATTTAGTGATGTGATGAAAATATTTTTATACAGCTTAATTTACAGAACTGCATTACATAGGATATTTACATGACCATTTAATATGTTAATTTGCCACTGTTAGCAGAACAATAGCCGAAATGAATTATGTCATTGATGTATTAGCTAATATAACATTTGGCTATTATTATTATTCAGGCCTCCATGGAGTCAAAAGACTCATCGTAGGAGGTCTTTCCTAGGAAACAGTCTATTATACCATTCCTTGAACTCATTGACCGTTCTTGCTCTCACCAATCTATCAGGCAATGCATTCTGCAGTTTAATCACCCTCCATGCAAAGAAACCACTCCTCAGCTATGCATTATCCCTCTAGTAGTAAAACCTACTTCTCCAGGATGAAATACTCCAATAAAGTGTTCATTGAACAACTCCACTATTTCCTCTGCATCAGTCACTCTGTTCCCATTTTTATCCCACAATGTCATTCTTCCACAATCATTTCATCCTACTGGTCACATAGTTAAAAAATTCCCTAGGATTTTCTTTGGATCTTAGGGCCAGTCTCTTCTCATATTCCAGTTTCACCTTCCTTACTATACTAGTCACTCTCCTGGCCTGATTTTTATATTCTTTATGCATCTGCTCTCCACTCCTCTCGTTATCTCTTCTATAACCTCTTTTTCACCTGCAGTTCCTGTTTGATATTGTTTCGTTCCATTTTACACCATATTGTGTCATCTTCTTCACTCGTGGAATACAGTTTACTATTGCTACTAACAACTATTCCTTCACAATTTCCCAAGCAGTAATGATCCTTCCAATTCTGCCCTCTATGGAACTGCCCTAAGTTGATATTTAAGACTATTATAATCACCCACCTTATAATTCCACATACATTCCCTTTTCTTTGATACTCCTACATGTCTATTCATCTTCCAAGTCAAAACCATATGGTCACTTTCTCCAACTGGGGGGGGGGGGGGGTTTGTCATCTAAGTTATTATCAGGTCTTCTAGTGCTATAACCAAATCCAAAACGCTTGAACCTCTTGTTTCCTCGATTACGTTGCCTAAGACATTTTTCCCTCAAGAATTCTTGATACATGCATTTTCCTCTCCCCAATTTATACTGCTGTAGTTAAAATCTCCCATAACAATCATTCTTCTTTCACTTGCCAAGCTCAACTGCCTAAACATCTCCTGCTCCCCACCCTCTGTACTCCTTAGCTTGTAGCAACATGCCACTAAATATTCTGTCTTGCCCACCTCTACCTCACACCATATACTTTCAAAACCATTAGTGCCACTCTTAGAGGACATAAGTCACCACTTATCATAAGCAGTACTTCACCGCCACATCATTTTGCCTTCCTATCCTGCCACAAAATTCTGTACCCTGCTACTTCTATTCCTGTTATTATATCACCTTCCATCAACCACATCTCAGACATCCTAATAATCGTTGGCCAGGCTGATGCTATCAGCACCACCAATTCATCTCTTTTATTCCAGATACTCCTGACAATAGTATAAAGCATAAAAATGTTTTTATACCTATCATTATTCCCTCCGGACTCCACTGCACTCAGTGTTACCCGATGTCGTCCCCCCCCCCAAGCACCCATTCCCACAAGAGGCCACCCTGGGAATTCTAGTTTCCTTTGCATTCACACACCAACTCATTCAGAAAACAGCAATCTCTCCATATGCCTACGTCCTTCCTCCTTCAAATGCAAGCTGTCCTCTCTTCTGACACATTCCGGCTATTATGCTATTCATTATTACTGTTCTTCTGCTCAGCTCATCATTATCATACCTAGGTAACACACACACTATCTTTCCTCTCTGCATTTTCTTTTGTACAACCTCAAACATAAATCTCAGATCTCTTGTTACTTGATTTACATTGCCTCTCAAGTCATTCATGCCCACCATCGCAATCATCTCATCCACCCTTTCACCCCACTTAATTGCCATAGCCACACTTTCTATCGTTCCTCCAGGCAAACACTCTCTGGCATCCTATCTTGCACACCACGGATCATCGAGTGTCATTTTACCACCCTTATAATCAGTTTTACGTTAATCCTATCAGCAGAGTGTAATATTATAGGTTGAATTGGCAGAAAAGATTATTTTCATTATTATTTTTATTACTGCACATGAGATTTGTATGCAGGGTCTAATTTTTGTTATATTATGATTGGTTGTAATTTATCTGGGATTTTATTGGAAGTGAAGTTACCTGTATGTGTACATCTGTAAGATATAGTCACCACAAGAAAAGAAATTTGTGCTATAAAGTTTTAGCATCCCATTTGAGAAACTTGTTTGAAGCAGATATATTTTATGTTTGAGCATATTTGATATATGTACAAGTATCCTTGGTGTATGTAACTGTCAAGTAGCCAAGATGCCTTTTACAAAAGTGTACCATGCAGTTTTTGAAGATATTAGCTGCACAAGGTAAAGATGTCTAAGATGACACCTATGTTGGCTGTTTGCAAATACTTCATGCTCAAATCATATTGAAACTTTACTTGCTTTCATTGTGCATCCAGTTGCTAAATAGTATGTAATTTCGGTTCGTACCTTATACTG
The DNA here is from genome assembly GCF_054136105.1 of Typopeltis vanoorti. Classification (NCBI taxonomy): domain Eukaryota; kingdom Metazoa; phylum Arthropoda; class Arachnida; order Uropygi; family Thelyphonidae; genus Typopeltis; species Typopeltis vanoorti. Next base: position 68,932,698 of record NC_143557.1, on the reverse strand, counting down.
GAAATAATTCTCTTCGGTAAATTGTTTTTAGATTTAATTTGAGAGTAGCAGAATTGTTGTCTTTCCCTGAAGAGATGATCACATGCACCTTACTACACATTCAGTTCTCTTAACTAGTGAAGATACAGTTAGATGATCCATTGGTGTTGGTGGCTATATTAATGAAGTAATTCAATGCATCTATACCTGGGGGTGGGGGGGATTTGGCAAAGCTACATACATGATAATACATCAGTCTAATTTTTTTAAAATTCAGTCAGCTATTTTGTTTTTCTATATCTGTAGACAACAAATATAAAACAAAAAAAATTTTGGCCTACAGTATTAATATATAAACAGATTTCTTAACTGGTGTTTCTGGATGATGTCCAAACCTTTGTGTCAGAAATATTGATTCTTCTTGCAGTTTAATAAAATGCTAATTTTCTCTTCAAAATTCACTGAATTGTAATCTATTGGGAGACTCAGGGGAGGAGGCCCACTGACCATTATTCACACAATGCCTGTCATACATTTTCCTTATTCATTCACAATTACCTCTGGTAGCCTATTCCACTTGTTCCCCACTCTCGAAGCAAAAAATTTTGCCCTTCATTCCTGTTAACTACACTTTTACTCAACTTCTAGGGCAAGTGTTCTCTTCTCTCCTGTCATGTATTGAAATTTTTTATTTTATTTTCATTGTATAACTCCACTCTCTCAGTAACATGTTTTAATTCTTCCTGTGAATTCAGGCATACTTCATTATACATTTAGGCTTAACAGTATTTGAACTTTGATTCCACTACAGTTAGCTCGGGTGCAGTAAATGTTTTTTGTGTAAGTTATAATTCTCCTGAAATATACAAAACTAGTTGAGAATTTACCGTCAATGAAACACTTTTTTCTTTAGTGATTATGTGGCCTATATACTGGAATTCACAAATGTCAAATACATATTTCTGTTATATCCTTCCTTTTTTACTTATCCTGGTATGTTCTCCAACTTTTCTGACTGGTCCTTTGCACAGACATTTATGTATTCCCCAGATTGTTTTTCCTGACATTTTCACTAAGCATCAGCCACTGCTTGGAGGTGGAGTTAAGAGTTAAAAATAATATTTTAAAGATTTTTAAAAAGAGTTTTTGACATATTTTCTTAAATGAAAAATAGTATATTTGTTTTCCATTTTCCGTCTCCCTCTTCCATAGACATGTTGTGGCTGAGAATATCATGAGTCCTGTCTACTCTCTTCCCTCCTCCAATCCTCGCTATGCTTGTTGTTTCTGGTAATTGCATTGTTACCTGAACTGTTATTTTTTTCTGCTTATTATATTTATTATTGACTTCTGTTGCTGCTGGCTCTGTTTTCCATCTTTCTAATTTGCATCTATTATTAAACTAATGTATAATTTTTTATTTTATTTTAAATTATCCCTTTTCCTAAATCATTGTTACATATTCTTGTGATGGCTGTTTGCAAGCAGCTTCGAAAATATGTTAATAGCTTATGTAGCATTTCAGTTGTTTGCAATAAATATGAGATTTATATCAGCCCTTTGTGATGTGCCTGCTAGTGTGTAATTACAATCATTTTATTTCTTTGATGCACTCTGCCATATACAGTGATTTGCAGTCCAGATTAGACTTAATTCAGACCATACAGCCAGCTCCATCAGAAGACACATTTTATTGGGTGATAAGTGAAATTTTCAGTCAATTGGTTAGCCTTGTCATAATGTTCTGATATTTCCATGTGAGTAACCTGGAATATGCTAGTGTTGCAAATCAAAAATGTTTCACCAAAGATTATAGATATTTTAACTTCTTAAAAGATACAGAGTTGCTCCACTGATGCCACCTAGAGAATACTTATTGCATTTATACATTATATATGTTAAAATTGACCCTCGGCAGTGGTAAGTAGCTGTTAATATTTACAGTGTTAACATTTGACTTGAAGAGATGCACCAGTTGATGTTAGAACAGCTGTTCCCTTTACTGAATGGGAAATGGCTCATTGCACCAACTGAAACGTGCATGGAATTCACTGAGCTGATTCAGCACTTAGTTTAACTGATTTTTATTTTTTTTATTTAAATACTTTTTTTCCCTTTTTGAAGTAAACAGCAAATCAAATTAATCACAACCATAATATTAAATAGTCTTCATTTTAATTAATGGAGTAGAGCTTGTTTTAATCTGTAATGATAAAAATCTTAAGGACAAGAAAGTACATGCTGGTTATTTAAGCTTACTTTAATTTGTTAACTAACAATACTTGAATTAATTAGTAAATATAAATTGTTATTCTGTTATAATTTTGATGTTTGTGTTTGTGATAAGTTTATCCTGTTAGATCACTAAATTTTTCAAATGCCAGGTATGTAAACCTTTTTTTTTTTTTAATTTTTATTTAACATATTGTAGTATTACATTTCAGAATCTACAGATTGAAAATAAATCTGTAGCAGTCTTCATATCCCTCCCCACCACACACACACACACACACACACACACACACACTCACACACACTCTCCTTGCAGGCTGTGATGTGATGTACTCTGGCTCATATGACACTCCACACATCTTTTGTGCATATCTGCACCAGAGGTACAACTGATCCACTTCCCAGTAATAAGTTGTACTGTTAAATTAGATAGGCATTGCCACACAACATGACTAGAAAAGGTGGACATGCCTTCTATATTTTTTCATGTGAATCCCATCTGCAAAAGATTGTAAATTTATTGTACATTTAGCACCTTGAGATGGGCTAAGGAATCCTGTTCTGATGAGTCCTTTGGTGTCCAAAAAGGACACCTAGCCTGGAAGATATTTTGCATTGCTTGTTTATGTTTGAATTGCCCACCTAGCAATTATCATTTAGAATTAAATACATTTTCCTGTGTAGTAGGACATTTACCAATAAATGGTATTACTAATTTTAGTAATTCCAGGATCACAAACTCTTCCTGAAATGATGTAGCTGCCAATGCAGTGTTGCTACCAGAAACAATCACGAAACAAAACATGTTATGGATTCATCTTTCGTTTGTGTTCTGAAATGTTCTTAACAATATGTTATGTCTAAATGCCAAAAAATTAAGGAGTCTTGTAAAGATTACTTATTTACTTGCGTGTTTTTGATACACAGTCCAGTGTAGTCTAATAAATTTTATCCTTTCATAAGCAAGATGCAACACACAAAATGCATTTAAAATAGCATTAAATATGTTCATTTCGTAAATACTCACTTTGCAGTATATGTCACCAAAATATTTTCCTACTTTTCTTCAGTATTCATAGTTACACACCAGAATCTTTCAGTGAGTATATTTAAATTTTATATTCTCATAAAATAATGCAAACAAATGGGTCCATTACATGCATTAATGTAATTAACAAATTAATTATAAAAGGTGGTGCAACTGCCACTATAAGTAAAAAAAAAATTTTTTTTTTTTTTTTTTGTTCAAGCACCAGGAAATTTGATTTATTCCAATCCCTTGGGGATTGTATATAGCTAGTTTATCTTTCTGAATTACTTTAATCTTAATTAAACTCTTTGATACTGATCTACCTTATGGCCCAGTAAAATGCCCCTTTTTGCAGCATGTATATATGTATGACATGAATATCATAAGATAGTAGTGTTGGATCACAATTATTGTATTGCAAGTTAAAAGTAATTTGCAAGCCATCTGCAAATTGAGAAGGGAAATAGAAGTATTATCTAAAGGAAACAGGCAATAAAGTGTCAAAATTAATCATGGGTGTTAATGTGGCAGAAATTTATGATTATATGGATACGTGAATATACAATAAGCATGCATTAAAAAAGTAAAACATTTTGTTTTCTTTAATGACCATAAGCTGCATACTGTCATCTGTGTAAGCTTTCGACTTATTTTAGTTTATTTTCAATTCATAGTTGACCAAGTAAAAGTTATTGAATTATGTTATTTATGCTTCCTTACCAAAATCAGATGATTTCATTGCATTGATTATTATTTAAAATCACTGAGCATCATTGCAGATATGTGAATTTGTGCATGCCATGGGAAAAATTTTAATTTTCATTGATAAACATGTAGGGTTACAGAAGTAAGCTGATATTTAAAATAAAAAAAAATATCAGGACTTTATTTAACCCTTAATTAGTCACCGTTTTTGTTACGTAATTAGGTGCATAGGGTCAGATCGTCAGAAATTACTTCTTACTTCTCAACCGATTGTGTCCAACTGCTGGCATGTGACTGATTCAATGTGGAGGCAACAAGAAATTCAGCTAATTGAAATCTCAACAAAAATCCATCATTGGTTTTGTCAGAAATCAAACTGGAACGATCCCATGCAACTAATTAAAGACTAACGAGTCAGAGCAATTGTCTGAATACTTTAGTTTAAATGAAGTGGTGCATGTTAAGTGAAACAAGCTACTTTGATTGATTACTTTTCTATTTCAGGTAGTATTCTTTGGGCTTTATAAGAGCATATTATTAAAAGTGGAGAAGAAAGAAAGGAGAAAATAGCTGATGTTAGTTACATTTCACTTGTAGCTAATGTGACGGGAACTTATATTTAAACATCTGATATTTGACCTGAGCTGTATGACTAATGTTTCCATGGGATATGTGTGTCTGAGGTGCAACAAAGTAGCCTGTTCAATTTTAGGAATATTTTTTTTTTGATGGTATGAATTTGGTGGTTTATTTATGTTGGAAGTTATTATGATAGTTATAGCATTTGGAAGAATAGCACTGTGTGGAGCCACTGTTAGCTCCATGCAGAAATTCAATTACCACACAAGAAAATGCATTTTTATTCTTCAACTCTGAGTTTCCACTTTTCCTGTTCATTAAAAAAAAAAAAAAAAAAACCATTATCAAATGAAAAAAAAACCAACCAAAGTAGCTTTTTCTTTTATATTTATATTTTTATAAATCCCATCCACAAAAGGTTGCAAACCTGTTGTATATTAGTATTGTAGATGGGCTAGCAGTTAGGTTCAGAACTAACTACAGGACTTTTCCTCCCTCCAATAAGCAGAGTGATAGTGAAATTTGTTTATGGTCTAAAGATATTCACAAACACATTTGTGCCTGCAATAAGATTAAAACTGTGACTGTCGATTGGAGAGCAGAAATGCTATTCAAGTGAATAGAATTAAAAAAAAAATTTTTTTTTTAAATTGAAACTCAAGTAAAGCACTGTATAGGTAGTACTTTGAATTCACTAGATAGCTATTTTTAAAGAATTTGCTCAGAGCACACTGAGAGAAAAGGTCTCTAATGTAATATGTCATCTGTATTATAATTTCATTTCTCTAATGGCAAGTATAAAGTGAAAAAAGTAAATTTAAAACAAATTATAACAAGTGTTTCTTGTATTGCATTATGGAATGTTTACAACCTTCAAACCATTATTTAGTATCAAGCCGTTATTAGCCCCAACAACCCTTTTGTCTGTTTTGGTTAAAAAAAAAAAAAAGAGGAGGGGGGGATCATACACCCTTGATTTATAGTTCAAATCACCATCAAATGCGACATAAGCAGTGGTTATAGGTTAAAGTTGATTTAATCTTTTTTATCACTTCCACTAGTGTTAAACCACACATGAAAAGGTCGTAAAACCTAGAGCACATTAATAATGTGGAGGCCTAAAGTGATAATTTGCTACTAAACATGACATTTTTTCCCCCAAGTCATTTCAAATCTTCATTTCGACAATACTTCTATAACAAGATTCACAGTCTGTAGGCTGGCAAGCAAAACTGCCTTAACCATCTGGAGAAAGAAAAGTTTTGCAATAATGCCATTTCGCCACTGTTTTACATTGTTTTAAACTAAAAGACTGTTGTCATTACGCAAAGGATATTTAAGTAAAAATTTTGATCAACATGATTAAATTTATTTTTTTAGGGGTTGTAGATGGTGACTTGTCTTGAAAAATAGTACTCTATGAACTTTGCCTGAGAGAAAGAAGATTGCATCTCTTATTAGAATCAGACTCTGTTTTATCATGAATAATATTTCATTTTTCAAGTAAAATTTAATCTCTTGTGGGCAAATTCAGTCATTTAAATGTTAGTGTCATGGAGCATGAGCTGTGATTCAGAAATAGAAACCTGAATAGGATGAACAGCTGAATTAAGCCTAGGCGGGGATTATCTAATGTGCTATAAACCTTTTGAAGTCTACTTTTTTTTTTGTAGTGAAAATAATTATTTAATTTGTAAATCTTAAATTTTACATTATTGCAGTATGTAATTAAATGTTTAAGGTTAGCTGTGATATAGGAGCATCTATAAAAAATTTTTTTTCCCTCTCTCTAAATAACAGTTCCATGTATTTGTTCTCACTAAGAGGTGTTGTCATGCCTCTGTAGGAATAACTGGTTCTACTTATCTGGTAATCAACAATATCAGTATTATCAAATGCTTTTCATTTGTTTTGTTATGGAAATTTCAATTACATGAAAATTACACTGAAATTGAATAAATGATAAATGGCTTTTTTTACTAGCATGTTTTTTACATAACTATCGGTAAGCATGCTGAATCTAATGTGTATTGGAGAATGATATGACTGATTAATAGGCAGATTTGAATTGCTAAAACACAACTAACCTGTCTACTAATATTCGTCAATCACATTTATGTTTAAAGAAACAAAACACATAAAGGAGATAATTAATGAACTAACTATTTAATTAATTTTGGTATTTTGTCCTGGCATCAACCCATATTCAGTGGCACAAGATATGAATTATGCATGTGTATACAAGTAACACTAGCTAAAAAGCAGGCAGAGGGAGGGTGTAATAAGTTCTTGCTTGTTTCATTCAGCTGTTATGATGGTGTTATGCTGTGATAATACTGATGCATAAATGGCGTTATGATAGCCTTCCATTTGGGAAAAGTGAGGCAGCCATATTAATTTAGATTCAGGCTGTTGTGAAGCTGTGGCTGATTCCAGAAATGGTGACTCAGATTTGTACAGTAGACTTGCTGTAGCAAACACCATTATAACAAAGCTTGTTCATGGAAGTTTTTTCACTTGGCTATGCTACTAATCATATAATCATATATTAGGTTTTATCCTTTATCCAAATGTAAGCAAACAAAGTTTGCGCCTTAAGTACTTTCAGAACTGGGGAAATTTGTGGTAAAGGTGGTATAAGTTCTCATCACTTGCCTTAGTATCTCCCATAATGCTATTCATTCAGGAAAGGGGACACTACAATTTACATTATTTGTAAATTGTAGTGTCCAGTTTCGACCTTTATTGAGGTCTCATCATTGCACATCCTATTATTAAAATTCTCTGGATTAGAGATAAGTTTATGGAAGTTTTTTCACTTGGCTATGCTACTAATTATATATTGGGTATATAATATATAATCGGGTGTGACACCCTTTAGCAACTCGTATAGGTAAATATGACTTCTCCATTACTTCCACCTTAGTATCACCACCTCTTGGTTTGGCTTCCATTGATGAGGCCTCAAAGGTCGAAACTGGTCTTGGTAGTGGCCCCTTCCCTTAATGCATAGCATTATACATGTCTTCAAGGAGATGTGCTTTGCATTTGATACTAAGGCAAGTGATGAGAACTTATACCATCTTTACCACGAGTTGTCCCAGTCCTGAAAGTACTTCAGGTGCAAACTTTGTTTGCTTACACTTGGATAAAGGATAAAATCCAATATATAATTAGAAAGCTTGTTCATTATAACTACCTAAAATTCCCAACTGAAAATTGATAGGAACAGTCTCTGCTGAAGGAAATTCATTATAACAAACATTCTTTGATTCTTAGGAGCTTGTTAAAGTGAGTCAACTGTATTCACTTCTGTATAATATAATAGGAATATTTTAATCCATTGTATCTGCCTATCTCTCAGTGGTCGTCAATCCCAATGTCAACATCATTGATGCAGATCACTGAATCTGATTATGAGGGGGGGGGTATAAACAGAGGTATTTACAAATCTAAGGGCTCGGCTTTAGAACATTATCTGAATTGAATTATCTTTTAGGTGATTTCATTATCCATATAAAAATGCCTTGATAACCAAAATGAAACTTAGAGCTAATAATTTAATTAACTCACCTGCTTTAAACATGAGTGATAATGTTGAAGCAACCATCCCCAACTGATGTCAATTTGGGATGGTTGAAGCAACCATCCCAAATTGACATCAGTTGGGTATTTGGGGGGGGGGATTTCTCATGACATGAATTAATGAACAAAACTCGATAATTCTATAAATCACATTGCTTTTTATATGAAATTCTTCCATTAAAGTTCTGTTGTAAAGTTCTTTACAACAGAACTTTAATTTTTTAATTGAACTGGGTTCGCTGTTTAACAAACACAACCAAGTGTCACTATCGAAATATCTGATAACTTCATGAGAATTGTAGGAATCTGGTATAAAAAAGACAATGAAATTAATATTGTTTTAAAACAATATCAGTCTTCATTGCCTTTTTTATAGTTCATATTTCTTTCATTGTATGTTAATCGTATGTTTTCTGTAACCCTGATGAAGCCACCAGGTATTTGGTAGCAAAACTCGTATTTTTATGTTATGACAAACTAGTTAATTTTAAAATATTTTAATTTATTTACTATATCTAGAAAAATGAATTATGAATTGCACTGTTGTGTACATTTTTAAGCTATCCTAAATAAAGTAAATATTTCCCTTTTTCATTTGTTTTATTCTGAGTTACTTATTGTGAAATATTTTTTTGCATGCTGTTTTCTTTATATTTCTCATACACACACACACGAGAAACATAAGCATAGGAATTACATTTATCTAGCAGTTTCATATGCTTATTCTCAATCAAGACATTGTATCATGCTTCTATAATAACAGTAGTTTCTACTTATCCAGTAATCGATGTGTATTACTGTCAAATGGTTACTCAAAAATTACCACCTGCTGTTTATGCACATTTTAAATATAGTTTAATTTTATTTACTTGTAAAACTATTAGCACAAGGAAGAATGTCCTTAATTAGATAGCATTAGAATTATTAGCCAATTATGCAACACATTTTTTAAAATTATGAATTAACCAGTAATTAAGCATATGCTACATATAATTTGAAAACCACACACTAGTAGTTTTTATTATAAATCTTCTGTGTAACTATTTACAATTATTAAATTTCATATAGAACTATTCTACCTTGATGTTTTTTTTTTTTTTTGTCCAGCTATGTGTATAATGATTGATATTAGTGATGAATTCTATAAAAAAATTTTTTTTTTAAATTCACTATTTGGTTTCTATTTACATTGAATTCATCAAATATTAGCTGGAAAGCATGTGAGAATATTTTCCCTGTTTAAATGTAAAAACTTTGAATTTTTAAACTTATTTCATTTGCTTTGTGTGAGAAATATCAGTACAAGAATGTTAAAACAGTGAAATGTGAATCTTCTACATATCTTCACAAATGCTTTTGTGATGTATTCAGCACAATCTGATATATTGCTAATGCTTTTTATTCATTTCATGTAACTTCTTAGTTCACATTCATACAACTTCTGAAGACATAATTGCATAATGAAATTTGAACTTAGTACAGCAGAACCACTTATTAGATTCTTTTAGTTATTTAAATATGTTTCTTTTTCAAAGACAAAATTGAAAATTCATAGTATGGGAAAGAAAACTGTTGTAGAGAACAGCTGTTCTTTTTGAATGTTATGCACTTAAAATTGTGTATTGGAATAGCATATTAACAAACATAATTTCAAAGTATGTTTGTTCACAATTAAAGAATTGCATACAACGCTGTTTATTAATGGCTGTGTAAATACTGTGTAAATTGTCCAAATTTTAACTACATCTAAAAGTATACATTTTAGATGGCATTCCATCCATTTATCCCAAGTTTGCAAACCATCTATTATGGGTTTGTAGTGATCCCACCAGGTGAAATTATAAATTTTTAGTTGTGTTATTAAGTAGCATGATAAACATTTTTAATAATGTGCTTAGTAATATATAATTTAGGAGTCAATTTTGAAATCTGATACCAAGAGATTGAGGAGATACTATTCCATCATTAGCAGAACAGCTATATTGATATATAGTTTCTGAATGATGTATACATTTATGATCTGTAATACAGCATTACTCAAGCAAGTTTAGTTGGTTTATAGAATTGAGGTTTCTGGTCATAATAGCTTTATTTAACATTAAACCATAAATGATGTACCTTTTTTCTTTTAATTCAGTTGAACAATATTTAAATCAGATTGTTCCACCTAATTTATATAAATATTGGCTATTAAACTTCGTCAAAAATAGTTGTTCTGCAAGATGCCATTGTATATTATTTGTGCTGTATAAAATAAGGTTTGTAAAGAATAAAATTGATAAAACATTATACTCTAATTTTATTTTCCTAAGTGCAATTTATATATATTTCAGGATTAATATTGCACCAGGTGAAGTGTTTTCATTTTTAAGAAAGTATTATCATGAAATTTTATTGAAGTGTGGTGATATTTTTGTATAATTCATCTTTAGATGTTTCTGTTGTGGTGCCAACTTCTATTGTGTTTTACGCTGTATTTGCTTGTATATGTCATGTACATATTTTATTACAATGGCAAGGTTACCTTTTGACCTTGAAACAATCATCTATTTGTATTTTATTAGCAGCCATACACACTGGAAGACAAGCAGCATCAAACTTAGCCCTGCTGTGCAAATGTTATCTTGTGTACTGTATGTTGGTTTGTAGTCATGGGTAGTTTTGTGCCATTATGTTAAGGAGCCAGGTGCACATCTGCAGGTTCATATTTTTGTAACTTTTCAAGAGCAAGTACTCTTTATTATTCACCTTTAAGGATGTTTATTATATGGGGACAGTGTGGTCACTGACTTGTTTTGTCTGACCTTTTTTTTTTTTTTTTTTCCCACTTACAGGATTAAACCTGAATTGTACTCATGTTGATTTGTAAACATCACCTTGTTAACTGCATATATATATACACGTCTGTGACACATACTTGATGTTCTAGAACTGAAAATTTTAAAAGGAGTTACTACTTGCATTTACAGGTGTGGCTTTTCTTTTGGCAAATTGAAATGCTTGAGTGCCAGAATCTGAATAAATATGTGCAGTTTGGTGAGACTTCTTTAAGATTGTGTATTTCTGTGTCAGTTTCATTTAATTTTAGGTGGAAGGTAAGACTTTTTTTAAGGACATAACAGTTACACAACATAACAGTATTATATACAAGTTTTTTTTAATACTGAATTAATTAATACATAGCTGTGAAAGATTTCTTTCCAACTATGAAATGAAATGTATGCTTATGTAAACATTCTAATAAAAAAGTAATTACTGATATTTAAAAATAAAGTATTTCATTATACGTTTGCTAAGCTTTAGTTTTGCATGAATCTGCAGTAATCAAACATTAGACAGTGAATTGAACTTTGAACAACTTTATTACAGATACATAAGTGGCAAAGCTTTTCTTTGTTACGTGAATGGTGCAGAAGAAAATTGACTGGGAGTAACAGTCAGCAATTTGTGATTTCAGTTTTGTACAATAGAAAAAGAACATTTCCATATATGTTGTTGCAGCATAAGTTCAGTTAAGAATCTTTGATGGCTTTCAAGTAAAAATTAGGATTTTTCATCCCACAAACTGACCTAGAAGAATACACAGTACTGTAGGCTTAATTGCTTCAGCCATAATTCCAAACAGCAGTAGCATGAGTTCAGTGTTTTGTCTGTTCAAGTTTTTGAAGAATGCGAGAGTCAATTTCTAATTTCTGACTGAATAGGTTTAAACATCTTTCAAGTAAAAAATATATACAACTTCGGGTATGTGCAGTCATACCACTTTTTTTTTTGACACGTGCTTTGAGAATGTAAGGTTTGGTAAATATGTAAAGGATTTATTATTGGAAAAGATGGCTGCATTTTGAATAGTTGAAACAAAGGCCATTCAACCAGGAAAAAGAAAGAAAAAATTGTTCTGGTGAAATGTAACATTTATTTCTACTGGACCATTATGATTTTAATGATATTAAAACAATGTAATCATGTAATATTATTGCTGAATGTGAATTATCACTTGTGGGTGAGGAATTTAGAGGGAAGGAGTAACCTAAATTGTCAAAATAGCCTAATTATTCACTTCTTAATAACATAAATTAGTAGCTATGACTTTTATGAACTCTTTTCACTTAGTTTTGAGCCATGATAATAAAAAAAAAAAAGTGTTAATGGCTAGTAGAGAAAACACATTTAGAGATAATTACTAAATTTATTTAGCTGATAAATTCTTGCACCATTATTTCTGCAATGGACACAAAGAAAATACAATAAGTAAATGCACAAAGGTAAACAAGCTGAGTGAGAGGGGTCCTACAATCTCAAGTGCAGTGATGGTTCCCAGATTTTTGGCAAATGTAATGTGGTGGATTCTAGAAATAGTCTTGGATTTATATCTGCTTCTGTATAAAGGGTGGGGGGGGGGAGATTGTTCCATTGGATCTGGTTTCTCCCTGAGGGGACTTCATATTAAAATACTGGCTCTTTTTATTCTTTCTGTTTTTCTTTCAACCTATCTTCCAGATCATCAACCTGACCTGTTGCTATGCAATCAGTGTGAACATCTGGAAAAGGAAATCGTTAGTCCTGTGCTACTTTAGTGCCTCTGATTGCGGATGGCCGTGCCAGGACAACTGGCTAATGCACTTGGCTGCAAGGGTTGAAGGTGTTGCAGTATTACTAGTTAGCTCTTATAGGGACAGAACCAAAGTTACTATGATATGGTGTTCTGCTCTGAGCACAGTCAGTGCTTGCCAGAGAGTGGGTCCATGGTAGATGGGAGCTCTGGTGCTGAAACAAACTCCTTTTGAATATGAATAATTTTTCATCTTCTAATTGATTAGGGCCCTCAAAAAGCCCCAGCCACATCCAGAAACTATTACAAAAACATACCAATCTTTAATATTGCATTCATCTTCAAGAAACTGTTCAGGGAATGTAGAAACAACACAGACTCAATTACTTCTTTATACCATATCTGTTGGGTAATACCCATCACAGCTTTGCAAACCCTAATATTATTCTCAAGGAATAATATTGGAGTAGGCTTCCTTGATGTTCTAGATGAAGAGATCTGCTCTAAATTGAAAAAAAAAAGATAACTATTAGATGAATAGTGAATATGCCCTTGATACTAAGGCAAATATTCTATGCTAATAAAAATTGCATAAGCAAAATCCATATTAATTAACATCTACTTGGTTGCCATGGTGGAATGATTATTGCATAACAGTCGGAGAAGAAAGCTAGGAGTATTTTCTGTAGATATCCCTCATCAACAAACCATTGCTTTCAAATGTGCTCAAGCAAGACACATCTCTCGTCAGAGCCAAAAGGAATCCTGAATCTAATACACATCTATAACAAGAGCAACCAACAAAGAAGTATGGAATAAAATCCAGAAAAGGAAGGGCAGATACACCATCTGTACACTTTTTTTTTTATCCTGAAACATAATGAATGCACAATTGCTGACACTTTTGGGGAGATATTTGCTAAAACATAAGCAACATCATGTTATCCCACAGCATTCTTTTCCCAAAAAATGTAAAGCAGAAAAACAACTATGTTCTTTTAAGCGGCAAAGAAAACAGGCTATTCACAAAACAAAAGCTGCTTTGCTTAAATGTTGCCCAAGTGCTGTTGGACCAGATAACATCCATTATGATAGCACACATCTGTTGTGCCATTTGCCATGGAGGTATTCAAAAGAATTTTCTTTGAAGTGTTTACATATAGTTGACAAAAGCCGATTATTATTATCTTTCCTAAGCCTGGCTAAAATTTGAAATAAATTGACAGACTGCTCTGACCAGCTTGTCTAGATGCTTCGAGTTTAACTGGAAGCATCCATTAGAGATGCCTTCCTAAAACAAGTGTAAAAAGCATATAACTAAGCTTGAGAATTTAGAATATTGAAAGATGTACACAACTTTGGTCTCAGTGAAAATCTCTCTCTCTTTTTAGCAAGAACTTTCTATTCAACCAAATCTTCCAAGTGGAAACTGCTCTCCTGACTGTGTATCCAAAAGAAAGGAGTTACACAAGGTGTAAGTTTTATCTTTGCTTTTTGATAACTGAACTTCTCCCCACTAAGTAATTCTCGCTATGTGGATGACTTTAACATCTTTCATAATGGATGCTTGTGAGCAGAAGACGGTTTATGTGCATTTTTGTCACTAGGCCAAACTTTAATCTCAATTGCACCAGAACAAGCCAAGTTCGGTAAAGTGATGAACATCCTTCATATCTTATCTTCTACCTCTTGGAGTGCTGACAGATGTTCTTTGCTCCAAATGTATCTTGCATTGATTAGATTTGATTATGGGTCCCAAGTCTATGCTTCTGCTAGAGAGAGAGAGTGCCTTGCAATGGTTGGCTTATTCACCATCAAGCCAAAAGAATTGCAAATGGAGCATTTCAAACATCATTGATCCTTATGCTATGTGTCGTAGCAAATGAAAAACTTGTCATATCAACAGCTATCTTCAGTCTCTTTCTACCCACTGCTGGATATAGCCTCCCCCCCAACTTGCTGGTTCTGTTTGTCTTTAGCTGATGCCCACTATCTTATATTCAAGCCTTTGTAGATCATGTTTTTTAGCAACCTTTGTATTGGTATCCACTCGACACTTAATTTTGTCCACCTTTTGCTTGGCCGTCTACTTCATTTACATGCTTTACAACACTTCAAAATATCTTCTACTCCAGTCGTCCAATTCTAGTATTTCTTATTCTGTTTCTATTTGCTATGTGGTGGGTGCATTCTGCTCTCCAAAGGCCACACACACAACTTGTTTTCCTATTTTTTAGTTGTTTGTGTCTCACTTTAACTGCTACGGTCGAGTTAACTCGAGCGCAGAAAAAAATGGTGCCCTCAAGTGGACACCCCTTGCAGATTATGCAAATTTTATAAAACACTATTATTGCCATTTTTGTGAGTGAACAAGTATATATCAAGAATGTATGATGCTGTCCAGACTTCTTGTAAGAATTTTAATTGATTTTATTTATTTAAATAAAAGAGCCAATAGGCTTCACTTCGGCAATGTAACATTATTTAAATTAAGGGGATATTAAATCCCACATTATTTCAAAGCCAAATAAGAAGCTCAAAGATCAGAATCAAAGAGTTTCATGCCGAATAAATATAATAAACTATAAAAATTTCAGTGGGTTGTAGCATAAGCTAAAGCACATAGTTCAACACTAGGGCAACTCGTTGCAAAGATGGGTAAAGTTCTGATCACTATTCTTAGCATTATTATTTTATTTTATTTTTATATATATATAGATTTTATTTATAAATTTTTTGCAAAATTAATTCAGCACATGGGACAATGTCAGTAGAATATAAAATCAGCAGTTAAAGGGTTAATAGGTAAACATTGGAATAATGCATATATTAAAGGGCTTTCTTTTTAGGCATTCGGGTAAATCTAACAAGTATTCTTTATACAACCAAAACATTTGTTTCCTTGTGTGATACTTCTTTTTTATCTTGAATTTCTTTAAAACTAACTGACCAACGTAAATATAGTTCTCCACAATTTTATTACAGTTATATGTTAATCTTAGTTCAGTTTGATAGATCTTTAAACTTTTTTTCCTGCTTTCTGTATCAAGGTCATTATGCATTTCCTGAACTTTATTTTTTGCTAAAAGAACATTGTCATCTGCAAAACATAAATGAATGAGATTTTTCCATTAATAACAATTCCATAGTTTTCCCACAAGATGTTCGTCCTTTAATCTAGAAGAAAGCAATTTAGGTGATATAGGATCTCCTTGCCTTACTCCTCCCCCCCCCAATACCTGTTCCTGATATTCTAGCTTTACACTGGCTGTTGAATTTTGATATACAGTTTGTAATAATCAGATATAATTTGTTGGTTTGGCTTTTTCAAAATCTACAAACTACATATGCAAGAAGATTATGTTTATTTGCTTTATTCTATTACTTGGTTAATAGTGTGGATAAGATCTTTTGTTTGCTCTGGATCCTACTTGTTGACATGGCTGTGCATCATCCAAAAACTTCACAATCCTATTTAATATAAAGGATATAAACATTTTGTACAATTGTTGATAGCAAACTAATTGGCCTATAGTTATTGATATAATATCAGCTGTCCTTTTTATGTAATAAGATAAAGCAGGATTTATTTATGCCACTGCGCTGGAATTTTTTCTGTACTTAAAACACCTTTGAACATATCCAATATGACTGTTTCATAAAGTCAGTAGGCTAACCTTTTGGTTAGCTATTGATTTTATGTTCTGCTAATATGCCATCTTCTCCAGGACTTTTATTATTCTATAATAAATTTAGTTTTATCCTTTATCCAAGTGTGAGCAAACAAAGTTTGCGCCTGAAAGTATCTTCAGGACTGGGGTAAGGGGGTACGACACCGGGCAACTCGTTGCAAAGGTGGAGCAAACTAACATCACTCCTATCTCAGTATCGCCCATAATGCAAAACACATCTCTTTGTGGATATGTATAATGTTATGCATTAAGGGAAGGGCCACTACCCAGACTAGTTTCGACCTTTATTGATAGGAGTGATGTTAGCTTGTACTATCTTACCCCAGTCCTGAAGATACTTTCAGGTGCAAACTTTGTTTGCTCACACTTGGATAAAGGATTAAACTAAATTTATTATAGTCTAACCAAGTGAAAAATAAACTTTCAACATCTTTCTCTAAATCCAGAGTAATTTAATAAAAAGGTGGCACACCGTTTGGCAACTCCTATAGGTAGAGATGACCTCGCTAATGCTTCTGCCTGGCATCTCCACTTGGGCCTGGCTCCCACTGAAGAGACCTCAATAAAGGTCGAAACTAGTCTGGGTAGTGGCACTTCCCTTAATGCATAACATTATACATATCCACAAGGGGATGTGTTTTGCATTATGGGAGATACGGAGATAGGAGTGATGTTAGCTTGTACCACCTTACCTCAGTCCTGAAGATACTTTCAGGTGCAAACTTTGTTTGCTCACACTTGGATAAAGGATTAAACTAAATTTATTATAGTCTAACCAAGTGAAAAATAAACTTTCAACATCTTTTTATTATTCTCTGCTGACATGAGGGTTTCTATAATTCTTCCATCACGTTGGGTGGTTCTGTATCAGCCTTATCTAAATATAGTAGAGGATCTGTTTCTTTGCCTGTATATAGATCCTTATAAAATTCATTACATATATTTCTTTATTATTTCATTTTTTTAATTATTATTTTTCATTATTTCTTTTCTATTGTATTGTACTATTCTTTGCTTATTTTTAAATTTTGCAGTCTAATTTTTCCTTCCATGCAATACTTGTTTGATAATTTTGAGAGATTTTTTTGTTTACAAAAATTCTTTGCTGTATTATCTGACACTTTCAGGGAATCAAGGACTCATTAAGGGAGACTACACATCACCCATCTAATTGTTGTACTTTCCCTTAAACCCATTCACACTAGATGCACTCACCCTTCTGTTTGTGTGTGTGTGTGGGGGGGGGGGGGGATATAGCTCTTATCCATTTCGTAACCATGAACAAACTCCCATGGATGCTCATGTTTTCTCTCTCCACTTTCCATATAATGAAACATTTAATCAGATGACAATATCCTATAACACCCATTCAAAAGTTTATAGACCTGTATCGTACACCCCTCTTTCTGCTATTAACTAGAGTTTGTAGTCCACATACTCTCAACCAATAATCCACATTCCATAATGGTGATCTTCTCTGCACCCTTTCCACTGCTTCTTTATTCCTTGGAGCCCAGGGAACCAAATATGTGTGTGTGGTATTATCAAAGCTCTGTAACGAGGCAAAATTGAATTTAACCGCACATGTCGAGGTTTATTTCAATGTTGCAATTATCCTCTGATATTTTGAAATTTTTGAACTTTAAAATTCTTATCAACAATAATGCCAAGATCTCTAGCCTCAGTTTCTTGTTTACGTTTACTAATACTGACCTGACATCAATTTTCATTTGGCTAAAATTCCAGCCCTGATACTTCTGAAACATCAATGGAACTATCAATTTCCAGATATGTATTCTTAAGGGTTGTTTCGGGCTACTATGACAGCACTATGGGATTAATTTTACATTATTATTAATCTTTTATCAACAATTTCCCTCCAAATCACATTATTATTGGTCAGCACTCCAATATTGTCACAACTAACATTTCCTTCTAAGGCACTTTTGAATCAATATACCTGGATCCTTAATCTTCCTCTGGATCTTTTTTACTGCCATCTTGGACAAACACCGCTTTTTCTAACCTTTCTTCTTCTTCCATTCTGTTAAAATAACCATACCATACCACCTTAGATTAGCCCTGCTTACAAATTATTGAATGCAAACAATGTCAAATTTTTTCCTAATGCCTTCATTATTAATACAATTCTGTCATTGATGCCATCCATTCAGGTCCCTAATTTTTCTTAGAAAACTCTCATCTGTGATCTCTAATTTTTGATAAGTAATTAATTTCTAACCCAACTCTCAGATCCATAACTTAAAACTGGTTTGAACACTGTATAATGCTAGTTTAGTGTTTTGTCTAATTTCAAAATTAGCCAAAATAAATTTATTCAACTGGCTCCCAACCATACCAGCTTTCCTTATCCTGTTGTCTATTTCCAAATTTAATTTGTCGTTACTAATAACTATCTAACTAGCTGAAATATTTTACTTGTTCTATTGGTTCTCTATGGAGAATGCACCAGAAGTTTTCTGTGTTCCTGCTTATTTTAATAGGTTTGGTCTTTTTATTGCTGATTTTCAATTTAGTTACAGAATCCAGGAGACTTGCACACTGGATGTGTTTAGAAGTACATCACTGCATAAAGCAAAAAGCTAAGTTGGATATCTTTGATTCTAATATCAGGTTTAATGCTACTTTCTTTCATATGATCTGCATAGATTATAAATAAGAGTGGAGATAATGTGCATCATTGTTTTACATCAAACCTTTTACTTAATATAATTGTAGTGTTTTGAAAAGCTTTTATCTGGGCACCTTGTTGTGCTTTGAACCCAGTTTGTTCCTCTCCAAGTTAATCTTGCACAATTTGTCTCAGGTTCTTTTCAAGTATGATTGCAAAAATCTTACCTCAACAAAAATAACATGACAATCACAGTACATCATCAGTATGTGGAAAGAAGATTAAAATACCAGGAACAGAAGGTAAATACAACAGTTGGTTGCTGCATGCTAGAATAATAATAATAATAAAAAAAAACTACTTTTGATATTGACATGAAATTATAATCTGCAAAACTTTTGAGTATGAGAGAGAGAGAATCATTCTGATTCAGATTAGGCTAGTGTAAAAGAACTTACAACTTTCTATGAAAAGGCATTCAAAATTAAAATTTCTATGGAGGAGACAAGCTTCATCACACAGGATATGGTGTTTACATCAATACTATTTCCTTTCTGTTAATATTTCTTATGTTGTTGGGTCCTATGTTCATTTCCTCTGATGTTGAGTTTGTTCTGGACCTGACTTTTTAGTTTTCCCTGGTTCCCTGATGAAAACAGCATGAGCCTTGTTTAACTGGGCAATGCCGCAGATAGCATGAAATTGTACTATAACATGCATTTCTAGTTAAAGCCAATAGAGAGTAAAATTTGGTTACATGTTGCCAGCCCATCCCTCCATTCAGTACCCAGTGGATACCTACTACCTGCGTGACACATGAAGGTGAGGATTGGAAATTAGGGCAGAAGTCCCCAATTGGTTCTTCGTATTCCTTAAAGGTAATGTGGAAGTCTCTGCTGAGTTATTTTGCCTTGATCCTTAAGTGGCACTAACTTCCTCTAATTATGAGTTTATCTTTTCAAATTTGCCACTTTCCTCCAAGTAATTTTCCTCTTCTAAAATCACAAAATACTCTTTTAATTCATTGGCTTTCCTTCATATTAAAACCTTTTAAGTGATCTACTGTTATATTCAATCCCCTCCCCAAAGAATTAGAATTGCAATACCAATCTTGCAATGATTTGCAAGATTGGTATTGTGTTTCAATATATACACTCAGGTCTCTTTTTATGCGGTGCATATTTCATGCACATTCAGGGTTTCCCTGTTGTACATAATGAATAATGTGTTGCAGCACATTCTGGCGTAATGTGTAAGCAGTGCGTATCTAAGTGTTTGTCTTTTCATTATCGCAAGTCTAAATTTTGCTAATTTTTATTTTAAAGATTTAATTTGGCCCAATGGGGAAAAAAAAAAATAAAAGCAATTTCTTTGGAAATGAAAATTGCAATTTTAGATCGCTTAGCAAAAGGAGAGGGATCTACGGCGATTGGTAAACATTTTAATTTAGGCGAATCTACTATAAGAGCAATTAAAAAGAATGAAGTCACAATAAGAAAATCTGTCATTTCTAGTGCAAAATTGTGCCAAACTATCATCGTACTCAAGAGATGCTTTATTAGAAAAAATGGAACAGGCGCTTGTAATTTGGGTTGAAGAATTAACTCAAAGGAGAATTCCTATAAGTGGTTATTTAATTAAACAAAAAGCTCTTCAGTTTTATGAACAGATGAAGCAATTGGAGCTATCTACTTCCACTTCCCAGGCTGATGAAGAATTTTTGGCTAACTAGCTTTTTAAAAAGGAATGAATTTCATAATGTGAAGATTACAGGTGAGGTTGCAGTAGCAGATGAAGAAGCAGCCAAAAATTTTCAAGAGAAAGTTAGCCAAATTTTATTGAAGATGATGGACATTGTCCTGATCAAGCGATGCTGACAAAACAGGATTGTTTTGGAAGAAAATGCCTAGTCAAACTTACATTGCAAAATCTGAGGAAAAAAGGTGGGTAATGTTGTTACTTTGTAGCAATGCATCAGGGGATCGAATGTTGAAATCCCTACTAGTAAATCAATCTCTGAAAGGCAAAGATCTAAAACAGTTGTGGTACATTGGGTGGCTAATACAAAGGTCTGGGTAACAACTGTATTTACTGAATGGTTCATTAATTGCTTTGTACCAGAAGTGGAAACATATATGAAGCAAAAAGCTCTCGATTTTAAAGTTTTATTGTTGACAATGCACCAAGTCATCCACATTTAGAACATCCAAATGCAGGTAGTTTTTTTTTTTTCACCCAATACAACAAGCATTATTCAGCCATTAGATCAAGGCATAATTGCTACTTTCAAAAAATATTACGTTAAGCACACTTTTCAATTTATATATTGCATAAACTAGAAAATGAATAATTAACTAACATGTTTGGGGAAAAAAAAATATTTTGGACTGTTTAAATCATGTTGCATCTGCTATGGCTGAAATAAGACCACAAACTTTAAATGCCTGCTGGAAAGCAGCTTGGCCTGGGTGTGTTGCAAACAGTGCAACTATTCATCTATATATCAGCTGAAATCATTACTTTGGCACATGAAATTGGTGGAGAAGGTTTTGATACATTTAGCCAGCATGATGTGGACGAATTGCTTGTGGATAATTTGTCGATTCCACAAAGTGTTGGATTGCATCTACTTCTGAAATGTAACTTGAGTTCACCAGTCGTAACTGGCTCAGATTTGATGGAAAAAGACTTTGCTTGCAGATCTGTTTTTCTAACGTGTCCCAGATCTGGGCTTTGTGGTAGCAAGGAAGATGGTGGAGGTCATTGTCATGCTTGCTGAAAAATTCTTGCACGATGGACAATAGCATTATTGTTCATGAAACAACTGCCACCTGCAGGATGGAATTGACTGGCAACAATCTTCAGATATTCCTTGGAGGCACCATTACCATCCAGAAATATCAGGGGACGTGGCCTGCACCATTATACCACCTCTAGAACTTCGAATTGTGTTTACAAGGCAAGTTGGGTTCATTACTTCTCGGGACTCCCGGGAAACTCTGCCTACTGTCGGTATATAACAAGGTGTACCGTGACTTGTCAGACCATATCTGACTTTTTTCCAGTGTCCAGTCACAGTGTTCTAACACACTGTAGACAAACTTTCCGTACAGGCATGCAACTCCCAATACTGATTCTCTTTAATTTCCTGTGCAAAGTTTGGTGATAAATGGATTTGGAAGAGTTCATGAAATACTTTGGCCAATTGCTGCATAAGTTCTGTTTGTCCATACAAGCCTTCTCAGACAAACAAGTGGGTTATTTTTCCACTGATTAAACATCTGGGATATCTCAACTTTTGAGAAACTAGTCGGTTCTGTTTTCAAAATTGTGGCTTCAGCCAGACTGTCACCCACAATAAGCCCTTTATTGAACTCCAAAAGATCCTTTGTGTTTACCATTGTGTTCAACTCTATTGACAATTACTGATCAGCAGAAGTCTTAAATAGTTGTGTAGAACACTAGACTAAGTATATTTTGTATATACATGTTTACACAAGAATAATGTTTAATGTGCCAAATATTTCGGTCTGAATATTTACAGACGATCTTCAGTGGCTACATAGGAATAGTTTTAAAAAACAAGGTGGAATATGAACAGTTAATCATTCACACATAGAACGAGCTGCCATATCACTAAGTATTAGAAGAGTAAACATTTTTAAAGTCATAATTAAAGATATTAATTCAGAAATTCATATAATAATCGTAAATAACAGACTAATATAGGAAATTTACAATTTCCTTCATCTGAAGATAAAGGCTCAACCTTGTCTCTATCTGGTGTGTATCAAGTTCCTTGTAATTGTAATCTTTCCTACTTTGGACGTTCTATAGAAAAAAGAATTCAAGAGTATCAGTCATCAATTCAACACAACAAACCTGAGAAATCTGGATTAGAAACAAGCCACAACATCCTTTGGTCCAAGACTCCTCCTACACAGATGTCACTACAAATTTGAACATTTATTTAAAGAAAGTGTGGAGGCCTTACTTCAGTGTCCTAACTGTATATCTATATCAAAAATTTGGGAAAGTTTAATCAGGATAACACTTTTTTTTTTTTGTAAATTTCCTATATTAGTCTAATTTTATTTAAGATTATTGTATGAATTTCTGAATGAATATCTTTAATTATGACTAAAAATGTTTACTCTTCTAATACTTAGCGATATAACATCACGTGACTCGTTCTATGTGTGAATGATCAATTGTTCATATTCCACCTTGTTTTTTAAAACTATTCCTATGTAGCCACTGAAGATGGTCTGTAATATTCAGACCGAAATATTTGGCAAATTAAACATTATTCTTGTGTAAACGTGTATATATTTCTAATCATTGTCACAAGTATTGTTAAAAAATCAAATTGTATATACACTGCATCAGTGACATATAGATATATCTACATAATGGTTTCTAATTTCATAGCTGGTATGTGTAGAAGACAAGCGTGTGAAAATTAGCTCTGAACATTCCTCATTACTTAAATAAATTATAATATAATACTGGAATAAATCACTATTTTATTAGCATAATTTTCACTTAAGTATCAAAGGCATCTTCAGTGCATGTATATAAAGCTAATTAAACAATAACTGACAATTCCATAAGGCACCACCTAAGATAACTAAAAAAAGGGCATTGCATGTCCTAACTTATTAAAAATATATATAATAAATTGAAGTAAGGAAAAGTACTATCTCCCACAAAGGGGATAGACATAGATCATTGGATCTGTTTAGGAGAGTGAAAAAGTTTTATGTGTTTATAACTATTACAGAAAGAATTACATAATTTTCACTTTTTTTTTAATAATCTAATGGTTGTAAGAATTCTTTCACCAAAAGAGCTTGGAATAGTTTTGGTATCTCTACCTCTTCAAACATAGAAGAAATAACTCTTATTCCTATCCCTTATGTGCAAGGAATTATTGAATGCATAGTGAAAGTTTTAAAATCACTAAGTATTTCTGTTGTCTTTCTACCCAGATTCCTTGCACTTGTGGGTTATCTTATTTTCTACAAACAGGAAGATCTGCTTTTATTCAGCTAGAAGAACACAAGTCTTATATTCAATACCTTGAATGTGGACTTGCTGAGCATGCTATCAACGTAAGGCAGAGTTCATTGGAACAAGACGAGTACTTCACAAAAGTCAGTTCCTCGTGGAATGATTTTATAAAGAAACATGTGAAACTTTATTTAACTCTCCTAACTTAAACAGATCTGATGGTCTACTTTATTATACAATGAAACCTGTGGAGAGTTGATGACTAAACAAACACACGTAATAACCACAGTGATAAGTAAATATTTCATCCTAAGTATCTTAGGACATTGTCAGTACAGTTAATTCAAACAATACTTATTACTGTGGTTATTACGGTATATATATATATATATATATATATATATATATATATATATATACACACACACACACACATTCAATAGATGCAGACCATCAGATCTGTTTAAGTTAGGAGAGTGAAGTAAAGTTTAACATGTTCTTTTATAAAGCCATTCCATGAAGAACCAACTTTTGTGAAGTGCTCTTTGTCTTGTTCCAATGAAGTCTGTTCTTGAGCTGATAGCATGCTCAGCAAGTCCACACTCAAGGTATATATAAGACTTGTGTTCTTCTAGCTGAATAAAAGCAGATTTTCCTGCCTAAAATAAGATAACACAAGAGCATAATATAAGACTTGTGTTCTTCTAGCTGAATAAAAGCAGATTTTCCTGCCTAAAATAAGATAACACAAGAGCAAGGAATCTGGGTAGAAAGGTGGAGATTTTTCTGATGGGGTGAAAGGCAACAAAAATACTTAGTGGTTTTAAAAGCTTGCACATAAGGGATAGCAATACAAGTTATTTCTTCTGTATTTGAAGAGGTAGAGATACCAAAACTATTCCAAGCTCTTTTGATGAAAGAATTCTTACAACCATTAGATTAAAAAAAAAGTGGAAATCATGTAATTCTCTTTGCAATAGTTATAAACATATGAAACTTTACTTCACTCTCCTAAACAGATCAAATGGTCTATGTCCATAACCTTTGTGGGAGATAGTACTTTTCCTAACTTCATTTTATTTTATTATAAATATATATATATATATAAATGACTTTTTTTTAGTTATCTTACATTAGCTACTTAGGTGACACCTTTTGGAATTATCAGTTATTGTTTGATTAGCTTTTTACACATACTGAAGATGCCTTTGATACTAAAGTGAAAATTATACTAATAAAATAATATTTTACATGAGTTTATTCCAATATATAACCATGGCATTGAAAGTTTATTTTTCACTTGATTAGACTATAACAAATTTAGTTTAATTCTTTATCCAAGTGTGAGCAACCCATGGCATTTCCTTATTGAAATAAATTCTGCATTACCTTCTTGCATTCAAGTTTCTTCAGCAATGAAGCTGTGATTTTGAAAAGAAGCCCCCTCCGGAAAAAGTTTTTATGTAATAAGTCAGCAGTTTCATTAAGTGCCTCACACATAATTGAACCTTACATTTTCATTAGGAGTGATAACATACATACTGCAGATATTTAAAATGTCTACTTGCACTGCCGATCTGTTTTAGAACAGATTAGCATTCTCCTGTCACAAAAAGCCTTAATTCACACCTTGTTTTTTCTTCTCAGCCTATCCCCAGTAATAGAGGGGAATGAATCGAGTCAATGTGTTATAGGTTCTAAAGTATTTCACACATATGAGATAAGACTTTTAAGTGAATGTTGTTTGTTCATTAATAACTGAATACTTTCTGAAATATTATTTAATAAATATCATGGTACACATTTCAAAGGAAATGTTCTTCATTTACAGAATGAGCTATGTACAAATTCACCTATCATACACGTCCATGAATATAAATGAAAAAGTTATCGTAGCATTAAAATTTCTGCTTTTGCAATTTCAATTAATAAATTAAAATCAATATCTAAATAACTACGCCAAAATCTGCGGACTTTTCCCCACACTTCAGCAGGGAAACGTGGACTACTAATGCCATGAAAGATACGTGCTACTGCTCTACCTGTGAACTTGCAGTCACGATGTATACTTATCAGCTCTCTTATATCACATTTAGCAGCTACTGTCTTGGGTTCCTATTAATATATAAATGAAATTAATTCACAAGGAGAAGCAAAGTGTTTTTAAAAAATAAAGATCTAGCATATTAGATAAGTTATTAAACATTAGGTTAAATCTGTTATATTTAAGAAAGAAATGATTCGGTATATTTGTGAATTTATTGTGCACAAGTATAGATAAGGTATTATTTGTTTCTTAATTCAAACCCCAAAATAACTGTTTTACAATTTTATTAACATTTAATTAACAGAAATCTTGAGACAAATAGAGCAAACAATAAATTTGTAAACAGTATTTACTGTACTGTTTTATCTCAGCAGTTTAATCTTAGTTATTCCTTAAAAAAAAAAATAATAATAATAATAAGACCCACTGGTAACACAGTGGCTACTACTGATTATAAAGATATAATAATCGGATTATATTAAAACAAGATATATTGAGTAAATGAAATGAAAGATGAGAAGCAGCTCCTATTGCAACTGCACTTCCTACAAACATACATAAAATTCAATATTATTAAGAGAGACTTCCAGGGAGGCAACATACTACCTACACCAGCTGTCATACCTATTCTTGAACTCGTTCACACTACCAGTATGCAAAAGCAACCCATTCCAATGAAAAAAAGCTAGCTCTCACCCTCTTTCTTGGTGGCATTCATTCTTGACTTTCAAGGATACCTCTCATCATTTTTTCCATTCTCTATAAAATGAAAAATTCCATCTACTGCTATCCTATATGACCCTTTCAGACATAAGTCTCAATCATATCATTCCTCTTTTTCCTAATGTCTGCAGTCACACAAATTCTATCTATATAATCTGTATTCCAGTATCATCTTTAATACTCTCCTTTGCACACACACACACACACCAGGTGACAAAATGACTTCCTATCTTCACATGTCAAGATTTGTTTCAGCATTGCAATTATCCTCTTCGTTGTATATGCAATCTTTGCTATATGGTCCCTGAACTTCAACTTGCTATCTACTAATATTCCAAGATCCCTAGCCTCATCCCACCAATATAATATGACATCAGATATCTAATCATGCCATAGTGCATGGATTTACTGACATCCATTTTCCCTGTTTCAACCTATTCAAATCATTCTGCAAGTACTGCATTCCTGATTACCCTGCTTTTCTTGGCAACATCAGCAAATAGTTCCTGTCAAAATCTACTCGATAGAATAACAATGAACAAAGGAGTGATCTTTGTGGTATACCACAAATAACTTGCAAACTCACATCCTTCATGTACCACTTTTTTTCAATTTTCTCTAGTTTATGCAACTGTCTTTCCTGATGTATTCTGTCAAAAGCATCACTGTGTATCCATTCCCCTTGTCTAACTATAAGGAACCATTATAGCATGTGAGCAAGTTGCCCAAACATGAGGTTCCAACGAAAGTATAGATTCTCTATGCCAGCCATAACCATAATTTCCGAAATCTTCACCACCACTCTGGAGATACTGATGAGTCAACAGCTGGGCACATCTTTGCACTACCCTTGTGCAATATGATTACATGGACTCTTCTCTGTTCTGAGATGTGCTAATATGTCATCTGGTTTTTCCTTCCCTCCCACCATATACCCGAGTTTCTTAAATCAGTTATAAGGTAGCAGTGAGCTCCAAGTTGATAGCTTTTAACAAACTGGGAACTCATTAGATGAACAATCTCTTCTGCATTCAGTAGCATTATTCTTTCTTTTACTTGCTGAGAGGCTTATACGCTGGTTAAACATGATAACTAATATTTAAGGAATTGACAGCGTATACTAGAAATATAAATTAAATATACTTTCCGATATTTCGGCAAACGTCACGTTGCCATCTTCTTGGGAACTTATTACAAAGACATGTGCACACAAGTACTACATAACATCAAATGAGAACTGAAGCTAGGAAGCTAACGTTTTCCTAAAGTCCTGGTGGGCGCTATATTGGTGGTTCTTGGCCTTTGGGCTGAAGTTCTTCTGATAATTGTTTCCCAAATTTGGCGCAGTCTCATGCATCCAAATTTGTTGAGGTTTGGCATGTTCCTAAGGGCTGAGGCTGATTCCATGAATAGTCTTTCATACTTGAACTTGCTGCGGTGTATGACTGTGGCTTTCTTCCATCTTATTTTGTGGCTAGTATCCAGAGCGTGGTCTGCAAGCCCAGAGTGGCTGTACTGGTGAAATCGGATGTAATCCTTGTGTTCTGAGATTCTGATATTTGCTGTCCTGCCTGTTTGGCCAAAGTAAGACAATTTACAGCTGCAAGGGATCTGGTATACACCAGGTAGGTCTAGGGGGAGTGGTTGGTCTTTAGTGGAGCGATAAGGGATGCCAATTTTCTATGTGGTCTATAACAAGTGGTTAAGTCGTGTTTTCTTAAGATTTTGTTGATTTTTTCTGAGGTGCCTCGGATGTAGGGAATGGTGATGGATTTAGAGTAATCTTTTTTGTGAAGGGGAGGGGGGTGGTGGGTTGTGGATCACTGAGTTAAGTATTCTCTGGATTTTTTTTGGGGGGGGGGGGGGTAGCCATTGGCTGAGAAAGTGTTATGGATGTGATTTAGTTCAGTGGTTAGGGCTTGATCATTTGAACAGATTATTTTTGCCCTGTTGAATAGTGTCTTAATAACTCCATATTGTTGTGAGGGGGGGGGGGTGATGGGATTGTTGGTGAATGTATCTGCCTGTATGGGTGGGTTTTCTATAAACTGAGAAAACCAAGGTTCCATCAGGTTGGCGGGTGACTAGTGTGTCTAGGAAGGGGAGGTTATTGTTTTCCTCTTTTTCCAGGGTGAACTTGATTCTAGGGTGTTGGTTGTTTAAGTGTGTTAGGAAGAAGAGGAGTGAATCTGAGCCATGTGGTCAAATAGCAAACACATCATCAACGTAGCGAAGCCATATGGTAGGTTTTTGTGGGGCTGAGTTTAAGGCTTCCTCTTCAAAGGTCTCCATAAAGAAGTTGGCCAAGGGTGGGGAAAGTGGTGAACCCATGGCTGTCCCCTCTATCTGTTTGTAGAATTTTTCCTGCCATACGAAATAGCCTGAGTTTATTGTAAACTGAAATAGGGCTGAGATATCGGGAGGAAATTTAGCTTGGATTAGCTCTAGGGTTTCTTTGAGGGGTACATTCGTGAATAGGGAGGAGACATCAAAACTGACCATTATGTCATTGTGTTGCAGTGTAAGGTTTTCTATACTGGCTTTGAAGTGGGCTGAGTTTTTTATGTGTGATGGTGTGTTGCCAGTATAGTGTGAGAGCACTTTGGCTAAATGCTTGGCTAGTTTGTAAGTGGGGGAATCAATGCCATCCACTATGGGACGTAATGGCACATTTTCTTTATGTATTTTAGGGAGCCCATATATGCGGGGGGGGGGGGGGGGGTCTAGAGTTATAGGGTTTTAGTTTGTTGGTAACCTCCACAGGCCAAGAAGTAACCTTCTTAAGGAGCCTATGGAGTTTTCTAATTTGTGAGTTGGTGGGATTGTAATTAATGGGGAGGTACGTGGATCGATCTAATAGCAAAGCCTTGAGCTTACCTGTGTAGTCATTAAGGTTGAGTACCACAGTGGCGTTCCCCTTATCTGCTTTGGTGATCACTATTTCTTTGTTTCTCTTCAATTCTTGTAGTGACTTGTATTCACTAATAGATATGTTGGATTTTGGAGGTTTTGCTTTTTTGAGAACACAGGCTACATCCAATCGAATATCGTTGGCGATTTCTGAGTTCAATTGGAAAAAGAGGAAAACAATAACCCCCCCCTTCCTAGACACACTAGTCACCTGCCAACTTGATGGAACCTTGGTTTTCTCAGTTTATAGAAAACCCACCCATACAGGCAGATACATTCACCAACAATATGGAGTTATTAAGACACTATTCAACAGGGCAAAAATAATCTGTTCAAATGATCAAGCCCTAACCACTGAACTAAATCACATCCATGACACTTTCTCAGCCAATGGCTACCCTCCCCCCCCAAAAAATCCAGAGAATACTTAACCCAGTGATCCACAACCCACCATCCCCTCCCCTTCACAAAAAAGATTACTCTAAATACATCACCATTCCCTACATCCAAGGCACCTCAGAAAAAAATCAACAAAATCTTAAGAAAACACGACTTAACCACTTGTTATAGACCACATAGAAAATTGGCATCCCTTATCCGCTCCACTAAAGACCAACCACCCCCCCTAGACCTACCTGGTGGATACCAGGTCCCTTGCAGCTGTAAATTGTCTTACTTTGGCCAAACAGGCAGGACAGCAAATATCAGAATCTCAGAACACAAGGATTACGTCCGATTTCACCAGTACAGCCACTCTGGGCTTGCAGACCACGCTCTGGATACTCGCCACAGAATAAGATGGAAGAAAGCCACAGTCATACACCGCAGCAAGTTCAAGTATGAAAGACTATTCATGGAATCAGCCTCAGCCCTTAGGAACATGCCAAACCTCAACAAATTTGGATGCATGAGACTGCACCAAATTTGGGAAACAATTATCAGAACTTCAGTCCAAAGGCCAAGAACCACCAATATAGCCCGCCAGGGGGCACCACCAGGACTTTAGGAAAACATTAGCTTCCTAGTTCAGTTCTCATTTGATGTTATGTAGTACTTGTGTGCACGTGTCTTTGTAATAAGTTCCCAAGAAGATGGCAACGTGACGTTCGCCGAAATATCGGAAAGTATATATTAAAGTTTATTTAATTTATATTTCTAGTATACGCTGTCAATTCCTTAAATATTAGTTATCTTGCAGCTATTTTGGGTTGTCTTTAGCTTGTAGAACCAGTTTTCTCTAATACTCAAGCTCTAACTCTTCTGACTTATAATTTTCATAACTGACATCAGTGTTAAACATTAATCTTCAAACTTTTAAGTATTTTTTTAAATGCATCTCATGCATTCAATATCCTTTTCATCCAACAACTAATACATGGCACAGAACCCAGGATACTCCTCAGTTGATTATAATTTCCTGTTTTGTAGATTCATAAACTCAGCACCACATGATCACTGTTACCAGCTTAAGGAAGAACAGCTACATCTTTAAATAAAATCCTCTCTGACACTATAATCAGATCTAAAGTTCCTTCTGTCACATGCTGCTTGAGAAAGTTGTCTCACACCAGTTCAATACAGTCAGCTTCAACCTTCTCATGAGATTTTTTTTATTGCTACCCAGTCGTCCCCATTATGATTATTTGTTTTGCACCTCACACTAGATGGCTTTAAACTCACTGCCACATAGAAAACTGTTTACTAGTATTACAGTCATAACTAGATTTAAGTCATTCAACATCATTAGCAGCACTCTTCTTCTGTCTATCCTACCTAAAAATATCTTTTACACTCAATACCAGTTAATATCTCTGCCTTGTCTGAAGTCCTAATGTATTCACCAAGGCAATATGATAGCCACTCAAAATAATTTTTGCCTTTTTACAAGAATGATGCCTGTTTGAAGTTGTAGTTATACAGTTTATTAGCATATTTTTAAATTAAGTAAAAAAAAATTAAAATATTTAATAAACTCATCTGAAACCATGAGACAAGGATTTTGATCATAAAAAGTCTGTAAAACCTATCATACATTTATTGCCATGGTAGCTTTAAGACTATATAATCTGATAACCCTGTTCTATGAACATTATGTGAATCCCATCTATAAAGTACTGTAAACTTTACTGTACATGGTATCATAGATGAGCTAGGGGTTAGATAATCTGGAATTCCCAATTACAGAGACCTAACATGGAACTTTTTCAAAGCAATTCAGGCTTACAATAAGAGTTCCTCCCATCTAAAAGCTTTCAGAGAAATCCAAATCCTCAATCAGAACTAATCTTATGCAAGCAGACAGAAAAATAAATAAGTGAATTTATAAGCCAGAGTTTTATGTCAACTCAGTTTCACTGATCTTAGAAAAACGTGACAATTAGCAAAAAAAAAAAAAAATTGTTTTGAATAAATGAAACTTTGTACAAAATGATACACAACCTTATATATTATTTTAGTTCAACAAATCAACAGCTAAAACTCAAGAATATATGCAAAGATGGTTTAATATCAGAATTATATGCTATCTCCATAGATCAT
Organism: Typopeltis vanoorti; assembly: GCF_054136105.1. NCBI lineage: Eukaryota > Metazoa > Arthropoda > Arachnida > Uropygi > Thelyphonidae > Typopeltis > Typopeltis vanoorti. Next base: position 68,900,481 of record NC_143557.1, on the reverse strand, counting down.
ATTATTTGAAGTCTTTAAACCAAACTAATATGAAAATAGCAATAAAAATTAACTTCACTCATCTACAAAACAGAAACAAATTTTAGTGATTTAGGCCTACTTTAGCTAGTGTATGCTACACCTAAAAAAACAAACAATACGTATATCGTTTGTTGTTTTTTTCTTTGTGTTCTCTAGGTTTGTAGGCCAGTGTAATATAAGTTGTGTTCAGGAGCTGTCAGTCACTTGTCAGACTTCCAAAGATGAAAAATTGTGGGAGCCCATTTGGTAGGCGCATCTGTAACTAGAACAGCCCAACTGGTTGGTGTGTCAAGAGCAACAGGCTCTATGGCTAGTTTTGGTTTTTGGCCACTATTCTTCATTGGCAAAGAAGAATAGTGGCCAAAAACCAAAACGGAATGACAGGGACCATTGAACACTAACAAGGTTTGTGTCCAAACGACAGAACTACTGCAGCAAAGTGACACCTGATTTCAATATCCATGGATGATCTGAAATTGTGAAACAGATGGTGTCAAGAACACAAAACCTGGACAACTGGAGACGAGTGATATGGTCCGATGAGCCAACATTTCTTTTATTCCCAACAACAGGTGTTGGGTTTATGTAGGAAGAACCCCAAAGGAAGCATACAATTTGGACTGACTGGTTCCAACTGTCATAACCCTAAGTGGTAGAGTTACTGCCAGTGCATACATGGATATCCTGGCTGATCAAGTGTATTCTATATTCTGTGGTCCATGTGTTGTTGACCCAACAATAATACCATTTTTCAATATGATAATGTGCCCATACACACAGCCAGAATAGTTCAGTCATGGTTTGAGGAGCACTGAGAAGAACTTCAACATCTGCCCTGAATATCATCAAACCACCGTGGGCAATTTTGGAGAGTATATAGTGAGAAGCAGATTCCCTCCATCTCTCGAGCAACTGGCAGATATTCTGATCGACAAATGGTAAAACATTCCACTGAAGACTAATGAAAGTTTGGATATATTCCAGTTGGCAGCTGTACTAAATGCAAATGGTGGTCCCACACCTTATTAATAAGGACATATTGCCTGTTTCCCAGGTGTTGACATTATTTTGTCCAATACATATTACATTTAGTAATATTACAATGTAGCTCACCTTTAGTTGAAAATCATAAAGTCTTCCTCTCATAATTACAACGGGAACCAAACTCATTTCTTTCCAACCAAAATAAATCACCAAGAATTGGCTACTGCATATACTGGTATATCATGTATCGTACTGAAGAATGTAACCTGCATGGTGTCAAATGAAAAATTCAACAGCAGAACTGTGTCTAGGTATAGCAAAATTTTTCAGTCATCTAAAAGGAGTTTATCTAGGTAAACAACAATCTGACTCTTTCTGTGTACCAAGTAAATGTTATGCTTTTAAGGGAAAATGTGTATCCAGAAAAAAATCACGACTGACTTCAGCGCTGGCAATGGAAAGACAGAGAGGGAAAATATAAGTAGCAGGTGAGGCATATAGTGACTACCAACCACTGCAGTTCCAATGAAATCAATATCTAAAATGAGATTCTCCCTTCCCCACCAATTTGGTTTGCATTTATTTGTGTGAACTATCCCATTCCTTTTGATTCTCCATCCTGTTTATATATATATATTTTTTTCATTTATAACAATAATGTTAATTGTCCACTGAAGTGGCTTGAAAAAAAAAAAGAAGTTCAATGTTTGGTCAAGATTTATTAATAATAAATAAATATAATTAATAAAAAAAAATTCTTAACCCACTTATGGTACTAATGTACTCTAGGTTTACAAACTTTCATGAGTGGAGTCATAAAAATCTCATCAAGAATCTGCAGATATTCACAAGTCCATGCCAGCAAGTTTCAAATTTGTATGACAGAAAGCATTTTTGTCCATCATATTTACTCAAAACAACTAGCCTGCTAACGTAAAACTGACGTTGAACACGTTTGGTAGCAGTTACATGTACGAGGGTGGTCTGAAAAGTTCTCAGCCCAACAATGAAAAAATGAATTTATAATTTCAAAATTATTTTTATTTTTCACCATAATCTCCCTTAAGACAAGTACATTTATTCCGGCAATGCTCCAGCACCATTATCCCATTTCTGTAGTAGTTCTCAGTTAAGATCTGCAAAATACCCCTCTACAGCTGCAATCACCTCTTGATTCAAAGAAGAATGCTAACGGGTGAGGAAGAGTTTTCGTTTTGAGAAGAGATAGAAGTCAGAGGGAGCCAAATCTGCAGTTCAACAATTCATAGTGCAGATCCCTTAATTTTCCCATTGCCAAAACACTTTTGTAGGCAGATGCATTGTCCTGATGAAAGATGATTTTTTTCTTCTGCAACCCAGGTCTTTTCTCGCCTAGTCTGGTTAAAAGATAAGAATCATATTCCCCAGTTATTGTTTTACCCTTTTCAAGATAATAAAATGCCTTTAGCATCCTAAAACACCGATGCCATGACCTTTCCTGCTGATGGAACTTATTTTGTTTTCTTTGGTGCTGAACAACTGGCTTCTGTCCACTGTTTTGATTCTGGTGGCTAATAGTGAATCCAAGTCTCATCCATAGTAATAAATCGACACACAAAATCAGTTTCATTCTTGTTAAAATGCTCCAAGCACTGTTCAGAGATTTTCAATTTTGATCTGCTGTGAGCAAGTGCAGCACCCATCTTACGCAAAGCTTTTTCATATGCAATTCTTCATGCAAATATATCCTACACGTTCTTTTGAAATGCTTTTTTTTTTTTTTTTTATGTTGAGCCCATACACGAGAGGTTGGTAGATCAACCAATAGTACATTAGTATTGTGTATGGATTATATATGCCTATAGTCTCAGTAATTTCACGCACTTTGACTCGCCGGTCATCCAATACCATATCATGCACTTGATCAATGATTTCTGGTGGTGTTACACTTTTTTGGACACCCTTCATGTGGATCATCTTCAAGGCTGGTACGACCACGTTTAAACTCGACAGCCCATGAACTTTGAATGTATTTCTTTTGGTGTTAAACCTTCTTTTACAAAGAATTGTATAACCACACAATACTCAAAAACAAACTGCTTGACAGAATGACTTGCAATTTCACATGGATGCTTATGACAGATGTACCAACTTAGAAAAAAAAATCTTCCTGATAGTGTTGCCATCTATGGTCGAGACAGAGAATTTTTCTAACCACCCTCGTATATCACATCATCATTAAATTTCTGATATATATACAGAACGCTATGATAAAGTTACATTACTAGCTCCCTATTGTACTGGTGAAATAAAAGTCTTACAGTGAGACTACACTGCACAATTCAGAAGCCAAATCGCAGATGATGGGAAGTATGAGAACTACTCCAATCTGAGAATTACAGAGGAAGTTCAGGTAAGATTTATGCAAGCATACTTCAGAAGAGTTTACAAAAACTATGAATGATAAAACTTGGAGAAAAAGACAAGCTTAGTTGAGGCCAAACAGTGGTTGTCAAGATCAGAGTTTTTGTTGAAAAATCATGAGAATATAACAAGGATCTGGAAAAAGTGTATGACTTTTTACTAGTTAGTATGTAAGGAGAAAAGCTTTTCAAAATAGAACATTATACAGAGCAATACATAGTTTACATTTAAGTTATAAGTCAAATATTTTAACTATTTAGGCACAATTTTTTAGTGAATATAGCAAATTAAATAAGGAAAAAGACAACCCAATAAGCAAAGCTGGTATCATGTGTGTGTGGGAGGGAGAGAGAGAGAGAGAATTATTGAATAAATTTATAGGGAATAAGAAAAAAAGCTAAAATACTGAAGTAGCAGTGTGCAAGACAGTGATCAAACAATTTTAACTTATGGATATGAAAGATGGGTTAAAAATAAAGCAGTTGATTAAAGACTAGAGACTACAGATATGAGAGTTGAACAGATAGCATCAATGACAAAATCATATTAAAAATGAAGATATGAAGGAACCTGATATTGTTAGCAGAGCTAATCTCAGTGGTATGGTCACTTTAATGAACTAAGAAAGGAAAAAAAGATTTAACAAAGCAGGTGTATGATGATAGAGGACTGAAAAGTAACAGACTAGTTTGGAGGAATATTTTCGATAAGAACTTCTTATCAACTATCAGTCACAGAACAATATGAGACTTCTAACACATACAAAAGCAATAGAAAACTAAATGAAATATGTGGATGAAAGACTCTAGTCCTAACTAGGTGGGGCACCTCAATGGGCAACCTAGGATGTTAACTGCGATGTCAAAGTATTAGTGTTTCCCATATTCTGGGAAGTTGAATGAAATCATATAAAATTAAGCTGATTTCTGAAAGCAGTTAGAGATTCCAAAAACAGTTTTTCTCTTCTAAGTTTACTGCAATGTGGATGCTGGCTGATCTTGTCTGTCCATAGTCCAGGCACAGAGAGAAGGGAGTTGATCTTTACTAAAACAGATAAAGGTAGCAAGTTTTCGGCAGAACTTGAAATCCATGCAGAGACTGCATTTCTTTAAGATTCGGACTATTTTTTCTAAAGTGCCTTGGATGTAAGATCAAAGACTGGGGAAAGAATTATTTTTTTGATACTGTGGGAACTGTAGCCATGAGATAAGAAGGTATGGTGTATATGATTAAGTTCTATGTACTGGGGAAAGAATTATTTTTTTGATACTGTGGGAACTGCAGCCATTAGATAAGAAGGTATGGTGTATATGATAAATTCAACTGTAAGAGAGGAATCATTGGAACAAAGGTTATATGCTCTATTGGTTAGTGATTACCGTATACTGAAAAGAGCAGGTTACCATTGAGTAAGCATGTAGATTACCAAGGTGTCTAAGAAAAGTTAAACTATTATTAATTTCCTTTTCCATTCCAAACTGGTTTCTAGGGTGAAACTATTGAGGCGAGAGTCTAATGTGACTGGGCCATGAGGCCAAATCATTTACATATCTTAACCAGATAGACGGTTTGAGAGGAGCTGAGTGAAAAACTTGTTTTTCAAGATATATCATATCATAAAAAAAAAATTTGGCAAGGGGATGAAAGGGGAGAACCCATAGAAGTATCTAATTATAAATTTTGTGCTTTTGAGAGTAATATCCAGAATGGATAGCAAAGGAAGAAAAACTTTTTTTATTTTAATAAGTAATAAGATCATTTAAGGGAATACATGTAAACAGTGAGGTGATCAAAGCTAGCCAAATATCTGTAGTATTACTAAATTAAATTATGAATAGTGTTTTATATAGGAAGTGGTCTAACCAGACCTTTTCTTTCTCCATCAAGAAGTTTGATTATTTCTTCTAGGCATGCTGCAAATAGTTTAGATATTATGTCATCTTGACTTTTACTTCTGTATTTCCACAGTAGAGATGTTTCCATTGAAATGAAATACTGCTGTTGCATTGGTGTATGCTGATTTGATGGTCCTGACATTTACCTCCACTTGCTAGTTTCGTAATGTTTTCTCATAATCAATAATAACACAATGATATTTGATATGCTGCCTGTTCTTTTGGTTGTGCTAGTTATAGAGTCGCACAAAACCTATGAGCCAACACTTTGTAAATCATTGATTTACCTAACCCACACACACAGTTTTCTGTTGAAGGCTATGTGAAATATATTAATACCCTAAAAGTAAAAATTAAGGTGTTCATGCCCCCTATAGGATTTGGCTCAGCCAAGTGCAATACTTCAGGGAGATTTATCTCAATTCATGACATTACAGATCACTAGATGTGTCTCGTAAAATTCTTCGATGCACTTAGTGGATCTGCTCTGAGGATCCACTACAATTAAAAGTCGATGGCTGTAACCCAAAACTGGCTTGCCAAGTGACATGTAGGTTATCAGAATTTCTTTCCTGCAGTATGTTAAGATTGTTTTACCAACATGATTTCTGAAACTTTAAATCATTATCAACCAAAAGATCCAAATCCTTATTTTCTGTAACTTTTACCATTTAAACCTAACTTGTTATCAGAATGATTTATCCATTTCCCAACAAATTTTAATCCTCACTTCCCTAAAGCTTATCAAGGTTACTGTAGAAAAAAAAGTGAAGCTATCCAGCCAGTTTGGATGTGTATGTTTTGTGAGATGAAAAACTTGTGTATCTGGGAGGAAAAGTATTAAGGTCATTTCAATAATTTTACATCAGCAATTAATGGAACTGAATTTCAAACTTCATGCAGTTGTTAAATTTTTAAAGGAAAAGATATGCAAAAAATGCCTACTTTCGCATGTTAAGCATAGTGCTCTACTTTCATGAACACTTACCAAAGAGTCGGTATATTTTATGGAGTCTGTTTCCAAAGTCTCACAATTATGGTCTGTCTCAAAATAATGAACCATGATATCCTTCAGTCTGTTGCTATTTGCTAACTTTTCTTCACTGTTACATGACCAATAATTACAGGTTGAGAAGCTAAAAGCACACAAAAATAACAAGGCAAATATTGTAGTATAATAAAGAAATTCTCTAAGTACAAGCCATGTTAAAAAAAAAAGACCGAGTTTTTTAAATAGCATGCTGCAGCTACTGAGCGCACCTAGCGGCAGATTTTGACAACAAACTGCCATTTGCCTTGTTCTGCTATGACAATGAAAGAGCTTGAAGAAAAACGTGTGTGAAATTTTGCTGCAAACTTCATAAAAATTTTCCAGAGATATTTCAGTTGCTTAACCAAGCATATGGGGAGGACTGTATGAGCGGTTTAAGTGTCAGTGGATGAGTCAATCAAAGATCAAGGTGATGTTGGAAAGGAATTGTCCATTATGAATTTGTACCATGTGGTGCTTTAGCGTGTTTGAGGGATGCTTTGCACAGGAAGAGGCCTGAATTGTGGGAAAACCAGACTTGGATGTTGCACCGTGACGATGCGCCCTATTCTCTGGACTTAGTCCCAGCAGACTTTTTCCTGTTTCCCAAACTTAAAACCACTTTGAAAGGATGTCGTTTCCAAACCATAGAGGAGATTCAGCAAAATGCAATAAGAGAACTGCACACCATCACAGAAAGTGCATTCCAACAATGGAAGAAATATTGGGAATGGTGTATAACCAGTAGAGGGGACTACTTTGAAGGGCTTAAAATGAGCAATAAAGTCTTTATAGCAAAAGTTCGGTCTTTTTGAACATGTTGCCATTACAAATAAAAGGCTTAAGTATAAAACTTAAGTATATAACAAATGTTACTGGCTATGGCATTTTATTTTTTTGTGATGCATTTACAGCAATGCTTAAGGACATATTAATATCACTTTGAGATCAAATATCTCCACTGAATATATAACTGAACTTCCAATCTAGTTTCAGCAGAAAACTAAATTCAATCTATTCATTATAAGAACACCATGTTCCATAAGATCAACAGAGGACATTGTTATCACTTTAATAAAATCAACTGCTCTTTGTATAATAATAAAAAAATATTTGCACATAAAGTAACTATGTGCAAATATTATCCCATAATGCAAAGCACATCTCCTTGCAAACATGTATAATGCTATGCATTATGGGAAGGGTCACTACCCAGACCGGTTTCGATCTTTATTGAGGTCTCATCAGTGGGAGCCAGCCCAGAGATGATACCAAGGTTGAAGTGATGCAGAAGTCATATTTTTCTTATACAAGTTGCCAAAAGGTGTCACACCTTATTAAAATACTCTGGATTAGAGATAGTTTGTTGTTGAAACTTTGTTTGCTTAAGTGTAAGCAAACAAAGTTCATCATCATCAAATTCCTGCCATGTACCCTCAAGGGGTGTACAGGATATGATAGTACTACATGAAAAAAATTACATCATTATTAATTTCCTATCTACAATTTTCCTCCAAATCAGTCTGTTACTTGTCAACACTCCAATATTATCAGATCTTATATTTCTATCGTCTAAAGCACTTTGTACCGTATCAATCCACCTATATCTTGGTCTTCCTCTCGGTCGTTTTCCTGCCAACCTGGCAGAGAAAACTTGTTTTGCTAACAAAGTTTGCACCTGAAATATTTTCAGGACTGGGGCTAAAATAGGTAGCGCTGTCATTATCAGAGTAGGATCAACATAGATTTAAAGAAACCATTAAAAAAATTGCTAAACAAAATTGGTTCGGGCACACCTACAGCATGATGGCCATAGCTGGAAAACATAAGGTTATCCAAAAACAACCATCACTGCCATGAATGTGGTTAAAGAACATTCAATAATAACAAGGAATTTATTAATCATTAAAATATGAAAACTGCACCTGCACGAAACTGGTGGCTTCATCAACATCAGATAACAGAGTTGTCTAAACACAGAAAAACCGTTAAAAGAAAAATAAATACATTCATGCTAACAAATAAACGCGAAGTCATGTGGTATGCATTAGCTTTTTGTGGTTAATAACAGAAGGTGATTGTTAGTGAACTCTTTGATGTTAAAAGATTTAATACCTGATTTCCACATGTTACTTAATATCAGTTCTTCGTTTTTATTCAGTGATCCACATGAATGGATAACTGTAACTGCTTCCTTCAAAAGTCCGGAATAAAAATGTTCTCCTACACAAGGCATGGTTGATATTATAAAATATAGTTAGCCTGACCAGATCTACCTTTTCTTTTATGCTTAACATCTGGAACATGTTCCTTCTTTCTCACCTCAAATCCACAGCTTGTTTGTCCTATGTAGGCTAAACCACCAGAGCATGAAATTCTACATACTTCCTGGGTATTTGTAGAAAGGCATGCTATCTTTAGGATAACTCAGGAGACTTTGAACAATTTAAATCAGTTTAAAAGTTACTCTGATGTTGTGATCTTTGAAAATAGATGCTATTTTAATTGATAGACTGCCAAACTGTGATCGAGTCTCTATGTTGGAGATTCTGGTTATTAAGAGAGGTAGAGTTCACAAATAAAATCCTGTCAACTGTTTTTTGGAAAACCAGTGACAAAGTCTAAATTCATTTTAGAAATTATTTTTAGAAATTACTACCATGTTATAAGTAACTATTTTAATTTCCTGGTGTTTCGATCTTCATATTAAGATCATCATCTGGAGTATATACAAGGACAAACTGAGTTACATTACACACAATAAGCTAAAGAAACAGATGGCATCAATGGCAATATCATATTAAAAATGAGGATGTTAGGAAAGAACTTGACATCGTCAGCATCCAGGAATGCGTTAGCAGAACTAATCTCAGGTGCTATGGTCACTTAAACAGAATGGGCGAGGAAAGATTAGCAAAACAAGTGTTCTCTGCCAGGTTGGCAGGAAAACGACCCAGAGGAAGACCAAGATATAGGTGGATTGATATGGTACAAAGTGCCTTAGACGATAGAAATATAAGATCTGATAATGCTGGAGTCTGATAAGTAACAGACTGATTTGGAGGAAAATTGTAGATAGGAAGTTAGTAATGATGTAAATTTTTCATGTAGTACTATCATATCCTGTACACCCCCTGAGGGTACATGTCAGGAATTTGATGATGACCTCTAGTGAATTTTTTTTTACAACTTAATTATTTAGAAACTGCAAAGCTAAATTCTATTTATCACGAGGAAAACATTCTTTTTTATATAGATAGTCTTCTTTCAGTAACAATGATGTCCTATTTTTGATTTAGGATTATCTAGTCCTGTTTATAGTTAACTCTTGAAGAGAAAGGTTCCCTGGGTAGAATATGTGCCTTCCATATGCTTGGAATTTTTAGACCATGATTATTGTTCAGATTGGGGTGGTTGATAAGAATCTCACAGGCTTCCTTAAATTTACGTTCATACCATGTTTTGGTGTGATGTAAACAACTGGTCCTTTTCCAGTCACTTCTATGTAGAGTGTTCAGGGCATGATCAGAAAGGCCAGCTTAACCATAGTTATATTTAATGTGTCGTTTATGTTCCTTTTGTCTGATAGGAATTGTGCTTCCTGTTTCCCCTATATATGGTATATTACAGGTGCAATAAATACGGTATACTCCGTGGGTGGGCCTTTGGATGAATTGAGTAAGTTTTTAATTTTGCAGGAGGTTTAAAGGTGGCTTTGAGGTTGTATTTTTGTAGTATTCTGTTTATTTTCTCTGAAGTCCCTTTAATGTAAGGAATGGTTATAGTTTTATTGTAGTCTGGTTTATCTTTGTTTTTTATTGAGGTCTTGTAGAGAATTTTGTCAAGTGTTTTGGCTGTAGCCATTTTTTAGAAAAGTATTGCTGATAACTTTAAATTCGTCTTTCAGTGCATGTTCATTGGAGCAGATCTTCAAAGCCCTGTTTTTTAGAGTATTAAGGAAACCTAGTTTTTGTGTTGGTAGGAGTTCATGTGTACATATTGGCCAGTATGTGTTGATTTCCGGTAAACAGTGAAGGATAGGTTGCCAGAAGGATGACGTGTGACAAGTGTATCTAGAAATGGAAGTGTGTTCTGTTTTTCAATCTCAATTGTGAACTGTATGCATTTGTGTTGTTTGTTAAGGTGGCTAAGGAAAGTGTCTGGCAGCCATGGAACCAGATCACGAAAACATCATCAATGTATCTAAGCCAGACTTTGGGTTTTAAAGGAGAGGAATCTAGAGCTCAAAATGTTCCATATAGAAGTCTGCAATAGGGGAGGATAATGGCGAGCCCATGGCTGTGCCTTCTTTTTGTAAATAGGAAGTGTTTTGCCATACAAAATAACCAGAACATAATACATGCGCAAAGAGCACCTTGATATCTGGAGGGAATTTGTTCTGTTAAAGAAGGATTGTGTCATTGATTTCGATATTTGTAAAGAGGCCTTAAGGTAGCAGCCCTACCACTGAACTATTCCATCGTCAGGCTAGTCCCTTGACATGGAGAACATAACCATACTTGTAAGCTGACAGAAAAAGATAATTGGAGTGAATCTATGGGAAACGACCCTGGAATGGAAAAGGGAAAACAAAAATGGAAACGACAAAATATAATACACATAGCAAACTGGAATGTAAGAGGAATAGCATATAAAGAAATAGAATTAGACCAGTGATTAAATGAAAGAAATTTTAAAATAGCAGTAATCACTGAAACAAAAAGGAACTATGAGAACTGAAAATTTTAATGTGATATACGGTGGAGTCGACAGAGACCAAAGAGCACAAGCAGGAGTCATGATTTGGATTCATAACTCCCTTTCAAAACAGTTAAAACATTATAAATTATGGAATGAAAGAATAATAGAAGCTAGAATAAAAATAGACAGAGGCTATTTAACAATAATTGGTTTATATGCCCCAGAAGAAGGAAGAGAACAGGATAATATTGATTTTTATAATCAGCTACAAAACATATATAATAAAATAAATAAAAATGATTCCATTATTTTAGCAGGAGACTTAAATGCAAGAATTGGAAAACACGAAAATTAATAATAATATAGGAATACATGGAGAACACACTCTAAACAGAAATGGTAAAAAATTGATTGACTTTGTAGTTTATAATAACCTAAAAATAATGAATTCCTTCTATAAACATAAAGACATACATAAATATACTTGGGCAGCAAGAGGATGGAAATCAATATTAGATTACTTCATATTAAATGAAAAGACATCAAAATTTTCACTAGATGTTAGAGTTCACAGAGGATATGAAATAAGCAGTGACCACTTCCTTGTTAAAATAAAATTAAGATTACCACCTAAATGGCTACAAGTAACAAGAACAGAAAGAAAAATTGAAACATTTGTTTATAAAACTAGACTATTTAATGACACAAATGTACAATGGCTATATGAACAAAGAATTAACCAGTATCTAGATAAAATAAAACAAAATGAAGAAATAGAAATAGAATGGCTTAATATAAAAACGATACTAAATGAAGCAGCAAATGAAAGCTTAGGAAAGACCAAAAAATTCAATAAAAGAAAAAAACTGAAGATCTGGGATGATGCAATCAAAGAAATAATCAAAAAGAAAAAAGAAGCCTATCACAAATGGTTAAGCAGTAAAAGATTAGAAGATGAAATAGAATTATAAAAGAATAAGAGCCATAGCTAAAAGAGAAGTCAGAAAAAGACAGAGAATCATGGAATAAATTTGTTTCTAATTTAGAACATGATTTATATAAAACAAGACCCAATGTATATAAGATTTTGAAACACCTAAATGCAGATACCAAAGAAAACATAAAATTAAACACTGAATTGAAATTTGAAGAATTTCTAAATTACTACACAGAACTGTGGACAGACAAATATTTTAAAAAAGACAACTGGCAAACAATTAACGAAAATGAAAAGGAAATAACTGAAGAAGAATTAGAAATCAGCCTGAAAGAAACAAGAAACGGAAAATCACCTGGAGAAGATAAGCTAGGTTCAGAACTATATAAATACGCAGGAACAAGATTCAAAGGAAGACTCTTATTATTTTTAAATAAAATTTACTCAACTGGTATCCTCCCAATAGAATGGAAAAAAGCAATTGTGATTCCTATCTTTAAGAAAGGTAATAGAGATGACCCTAAAAACTATAGAGGTATCAGTATACTAAATTCATGTTACAAAATATACAGCAGAATCTTAAATAACAAACTAATGAAATATTCCGAAAACTTTATTCTAGAGGTACAAAATGGATTTAGAAAAGGACGATCATGTATAGACCCAGCCTTCTGCCTAAAATTAATAATAGAGAAAAGAAGAGAATATAATTTAGAAACACATTGCATTTATTGACTTTGAAAAAGCATTTGATAAAGTTAAAAGAAACATATTTAACATATTAAAAGAAAGACAAATACCAAATAATATCCTAAAAGCTGTCACAAGTATATATGAAAATAATCAAATACAAATAAGATTAAATCATGAGCTATCATATACAAGAGAGATAAACCAAGGGGTCCGACAGGGATGTCCCCTCTCAGCAACTCTTTTTAATATCTACTTAAATGAAATAATAATAAAATGGAGTAAAAATTTACATCAAGGAATTAAACTTTCACCTACAGTTAACTTAAACACTCTCCTCTTTGCAGACGACCAAATAATAATTACAAATTCTGAAGATAACTTACAGAAAGCTATTTTAAATCTAAATGAGATATCCAAAGATTATGGTATGATAATATCAACGGAAAAATCAAAAACTATGGCCTTTAAAGGACAAGATCCAGCAAGAACTAAAATAGTATTAGATAACAAGATCTTAGAACAGGTGAATTCATTTAACTACCTAGGATGTATGATCACTTATGAAAATGAAAAAGATATAAACATAAAAATTGCAAAATATTTAAAAATAACAGGAGTAATTAACTCTATATTTAAACCAAACCTAGTTCAAAAACAAACCAGGCTAAAAGTATACAATACATTAGCCCTACCGGTCTTAATGTATGGAAGCGAAATCTGGACAATAAAACAAAAAGACAAACAAAGATTAACAACAGCAGAAATGAAGTTTATGAGAAAAACTGCAAAGTATACCCTATTTGATCACAAAAGAAACGAAGATATTATGAAAGAATTAAACCAAGAACCAGTAATTGAAAAAATTAAAAAATATAAACATAGATGGATGGAACACGTTCAAAGAATGAAAACAGAAAGATTACCAAAACAAGCCTTAAAGTACAAGCCATTAGGAAAAAGAAAACCAGGACGTCCTCTTCAACGATGACTTCTAAGGCCGGAACAGGCCATACTAGGCCTAAATCCTTGATACGTATGATGATGATGATGATGATTTGTAAAGAGGGCAGAGAAGTCAAAACTGACTAATAAATCATCTTTTTCTAATGTAATGTCTTTGATTATGTTTATGAAGTGTTGCGTGTTTCTGATATAGGAGGGGGAAATGACCTACCAACTCCTTGAGTGTTACTGCTAATTTCTTGGCTAAGTGATAATTTGGGCTATCTATTATTATTATTATTTATTATTATTGTTCCGGGAAACTCCAAGGAGTCGACAGACTCATCGAGGGAGGCCCTAACATCATGTCTGGAACAACTATTCAACATTCACACAGTATCTATCATATCTTGCCTTGAACTCATTCACGGTCGTAGCACCCACAACAGACTCTGGAAGCTTATTCCACTCATTCACCACTCTCCAAGTAAAAAACCTAGCTCTAACACCCTTGTCAACCACGCTCTTGCCCAGCTTCCATGCATGGCCCCTAGTCCTCCCACCACCAGTCATATTTTCAAAAATATCTTCTGGATCAATCATATAAAAACCCTTCAGTAATTTGAATGTCTCAATCATATCACCCCTCCTTCGCCTATCGTCCAATTTCTGCAACCCACAAATCCTCAACCTATTCTCATAAGGTTCATTCCACAGACCTGCTATCATCTTGGTCACTCGTCTCTGGACCCTCTCCACTTCCTCCCCATCACGAAGAAACCCTGGTGCCCATAACTGGGCATAGAAGTCCAGATGGGACTTCTGTGCCCTATACCTTCAACTAGTGGCCGTAGTGGTGTGTGTGCTTTGTTTGTGTATCTCCGGTAGGTCGTAAATTCTCGGGGAATGAGTGTAGTGCGGAAATAGTTTTTTGATCGTATCTTCCACCCATGTAGTAATTGATTTAAGTAGTTTCTCTGTTGGTTTGGTTGTAGTTAACAAGCTGGTATGCACTATTGTCCGCGACTAGTAGATTCATTTTTTCCAAATAAGTGGTTCAGTTTAGAATCACAGTGGCACTTCCTTTATCTGCTCTGGTTATTAAGATGTTCGGATTTGATTTTAGTGATTTCGCCGCCATTAATTTGTGTTTCGTTAAGTTGCTTGTTATTGTTTTCTTATGATTTATATTTAAAATGTTGGCAGTTTCTAATTGTATTTTGTCTGCTATGTTATTTGGGATGAATCTTAAGCCTCTTTCAATATTACAAATAAAATCCAGTTTCTTCATCAATCTGGGTGCTTCAGCAAAATTTAGACCTTTCTTGAGGAGCGAGAGTTCATCTTTGTTTAAAGCGTGGTTGGTAGGTTTACTACGTTACTGTTACCTGCAGGCGACTGGTGGCTCCTGTTGCTTCTTACCATTCCCTGTGGGGAAATTCGAATATGTCCGTTGGTTTTGTCGATCTTTTAGCCTGTGAAATTTGCATATGAGATTTTCTTTCTTAGCTTGAAGGATATGGTTCGCCATGTTGTCCGTAAACTTTTCGAGGATAATCCAAATATCTTTGTTCAAGTAACTTGAAAGTTCCGATTTTTCATTTTGTGCCTGGTTTTGAGTAACGGCCAAGTTTTTTCTTGTAACCTGGATCTGTTCTCTGAGTAATGCTTTCTCCATGCGGTGGTATATTCATTGCGCCTTTGCTGAGGTAAATTCTCTTTAGTTTGATGCAATTCGGAATGATATTGCTGTCACTACAACGTTTTAAAAAAGCCAGTCAGCTTACCGTACTAATTGCATCGCTTATGTCAAATCTCCATGAATTATCATAATCCTTTCTTTTAGTGTTGCATGGTGATCAGCATTTATTTTAGAAATTATGGACTTTACAATCATGTCATAAATAACTATTTTAATTTCCCGACGTTTCGATCTTCATATTAAGATCATCATCTGGAGTATATACAAGGACAAGCTGAGTTACATTATATACAATAAGCTAAAGAAACAATGATTTGATCACGGGTTATTCTACTGGCATGACCTCTAGTGAAGAAAAAAAAATTTTTTTTCTTCACTAGAGACAAAAGGAACATAAACGACACATTAAATATAATAACTATGGTGAAGCTGGCTTTTCTGATCATGCCCTGAACACTCTACATAGAATTGACTGCAAAAGCACCAGTTGTTTACATCACACCAAAACATGGTATGAACGCAAATTTAAGGAAGCCTGTGAGATTCTTATCAACCACCCCAATCTGAACAATAGTGATGGTCTAAAAATCCCAAGCATATGGAAGGCACATATTGTACCCGCAGAACCTTTCTCTCCAAGAGTTAACTAAACAGGACTGTAGATAATCCAGAATCCTAAATCAAAAATAACAATTGTAATGATAAAAATAGGACATCATTGTTACTGAAAGAAGACTACCTATATAAAAAAGAATGTTTTTCTCATATTATGTTAAACAGAATTTAGCATTGATGTAGTTTCTAAATAATTAAGTTGTAAATTTTTTTTTTTCACTAGAGGTCATTCCAGTAGGATAACCCCTGTGATCAAATCATTGTTTCTTTAGCTTATTGTGTGTAATGCAACTCAGCTTGTCCTTGCATATTTGTATATACTCCAGATGATGATCATAATATGAAGATCGAAACGTCGAGAAATTAAAATAGTTATTTATAACACGGTAGTAAAGTCCATAATTTCTAAAATGAATGCCGATCACTATGCAACACTAAAAGAAAGGACAAAGTCTAAAGTTCAGTCTTGAGTTGGTCCTCATTTTGCATAATAGAAACTTCTTGAAATCAGTTGTTTAGATGGAGATATGTTATTTTTATTATTTGGAAACATGATTTCCCAAGTCTGCAACAGTTTCTTCTCCCTCTTAATTACTATCAAAATTACATTGTAAAACTCCTCTCTTTGATTTTCTCATTACTAAAAAGTCTGATAATGGTGTCACTCTCATGGTGTATTATAAGCTTATATGTAGGGGACATTATTTTCATGCCTTATCCCTTCACCATCCACCTCAAAAATTAGGCATAATCCACACCCTAAATTATACAAAATGCTGTTCAACCAAATGAAGCCCGAACTTCAGACTCTTTCAAATTTTTTTTTTTTTTTGTTCTCAATGGCTTTCTACAAGCCAATGAGAACAAAATATCGTTCTTCAAAATGCCTGAATTCATTAAATGATTTCTCTAACATATCCAGTGTAACAGTGTCAATGTCATTATGAATCTTCCATTAGGTCTTGAAAGGTTTGTGTTAATGGTAGTACATGAACAACGTCCACATAACCCCACAGAAAGGCAGTCACTTAGGATGACGTCAGGATACTTTAGCACCTATGCAACAAGTTCTGTTTTTCTTCATCTGCTTAGTAGTGTCAGTGAATATGTTCAAATGTTCAAACACTAGAATAGCAGATATTTTTTGTCTTGCTGGAAAATACAGTGACTGGGGAAAAAATCAACAACTGAGACATCAGCAGTATTATTATTATTATTATTATTAAACAAGACCTCATGGAGTCAAAGACTCATCTAGGAGGTCCTTTTATCTCACACACATCTCATCATACCGCGTCTTAAACACATTCAAACTCCTTGCAGACACCACACTCTCAGGCAAGGCATTCCAATCACTCACAACTCTGCACGAAAAAAACCTGCCTCTCACTCCCCTACTCACACCCTCTTTATACAGTTTCCAGGGATGACCTCTGGTTCTCCCCTGATCTCCCACTATTCTCTGTAGAACTTCTCCACCATTGATCCTATAACAACCCCTTACCAATTTGTAGGTCTCTATTATATCTCCCCTCTTCCTTCTCTCCACTAGACTCTGCAATTTACATCTTTTCAATCTTTCCTCATACTCGACATTCCAGAGGTCAGAAACTACCTTAGTCAGTCGCCTTTGGACCCTTTCCAACATCTCTTCATCCTTCTGAAAACCAGGTGACCAAATCTGGGCACAATAGTCCATGTGTGGCCTAATCAAAGCCTTATACAATGGAACAAGAATCTCCCTACTTCTACACGTCAGTGTCCTCCGCATCATTCCCAGAAGTCTTTGTGTTGTCTTCACAATTTTGGCGATGTGTCCCCTAAATTTTAGATCCTTATCCACTATCACCCCCAGATCTCTTATTTCCTCTACTTCCAACAATATATTCTCACCAAGCATAAATTCTGCATCCCATCTTTGTTTTCCAAATTTTAAAACCTTACATTTTGCAACATTGAACTCACATCCCCATTTGCTTGCCCAATCACTCAATTTAGTCAAGTCTTCTTGCAAGGCCACAACATCTTCACTACTCTTTATGGTTCGTCCCAACTTTGCATCATCTGCAAACAACTGAATATCTCCATCCAAATCTTCGCCAATATCATTAATATACAAGTTAAATAGTAATGGCCCTAAAACAGATCCCTGAGGCACTCCACTAGTGACTTTCCTTTTCCTGGATATTGCACCCCCATACACAACTTGTTGATACCTATCAGATAGCCAGTCTCCAATCCAATGCACTAATCTAATATCCAACCCCATCTGCTCTAATTTGACTGTCAACTTATCATGAGGTACTCTATCAAAAGCTTTTGCAAAATCCAAGTATATTACTGTGTATCCTTCTCCTCTGTCCAAGGAAGCAGTCACTTTATTGTAATAAGTAAGTAGATTACTAAAACACGACCTCCCTTTAGCAAATCCATGCTGTCCATCAAAGATTATACCATTGTTGTCAACCCAACTCTGGATCCTAGTTCTCACAAGCTTCTCCAACAACTTAACCACAACACCTGACACACAGATAGGCCTATAGTTTGATGCTTGAGTTCAATCACCTCCTTTATGAAGTGGCACAATCTTGCCCTCCTTCCACTCTTTAGGGACTTGACTGAGTACAAGACTCGTATTAAAAAAATATGTCAAGGCAGGTGTCAACTCTCTGGCACATTCCTTCAGAATACACGGTGATATATTATCAAGTCCCACAGCCTTATTTACATCTAGTTTACTCAACTCCCCCAAACACCTCTTGCTCACTTACAGTCAGCCTCTCTTCCCCATCATCAACTGCTCTTAATCTCTCCATGAAGTCACATTCACAAGATTGAAAGATCTTTATGAACTGCTCATTAAGTATCTCCACCACACATTCTGCAACAGCTGTCTTTATACCATTTCCTCCAATCAATGTCATCCTTCCATAATCATTCTTTCTTTTGCTGGCTACATATCGAAAGAACTCCCTAGGATTCTTTTTAGCTTCATTAGCTCACTGCTGTTCATACCTCTCTTTAGCTACTCTCACCAACCAAGTCACCCTCCTTGCCTGGTCTTTGTAGACCTCATGAAATTGGTTACTTCCACTTCTCTTATGCTGCCTCCACAATGCCCTTTTTCTCTGTATTGCATGCTTAATCTCTTTATTCATCCATCTCACACCTACCATATTTAACCTTCTCAACCATGGTATACATTTAGACATTGCATCTACTAAATATTTTTTGAAAATCCCCCAAGCTGCATTGATCTCTTTTCCAGCTAACTCCTCATTCCATGCTACACCTGCAAGCTGTCTCCTGAGCTCTTCATAATCACCCCCCCCCTTGTAGTTCCACATATACCCTTTTTTCACAGGGGTCCTTGCACTGCTGGCAACCACCCAAGTAATCACCTCATGGTCACTTTCACCAATTGGGGGATGATTTGATACCTCATTGATAATTACATCCTCCGATGAGATGACCAAATCCAAGACCCTTAATCCTCTTGTGCCCTCTGTTACATACTGTCTGAGGTAGTTATCCCTCAAAAACTCAAGAAACTCATTTTCTTTACTTCCAGTTGTTATCTCTTCATTCCAGTCTATATTGCCATAATTAAAATCACCCATAATGATCACCCTTTTCTTATTTGACTATACATTTCACTATCACCACTACCACATTACCAGGTCTATAACAACATCCCACCAAGTATTTGATTCTATTCACCTCTATCTCACACCATACTGCCTCAAAACCACTGGCCCCATTTCGCTCTTGCATCTCTACCTTGTATGGACATAACTCTTTCTCTATCATCAATAGCACTCCCCCTCCCTTTTTACCCCTTCTATCCTCATGAAACACATCATACCTTTCCATCTATATTCCTGTCAGGATATCATCCTCATCTAACCATGTCTCACTTATTCCGACAATCTCTGGGTGCACAGACGCAATTAGTGCAACCATTTCATCCGCCTTGTTTCTTATACTTCTAGCATTGGTATACAAACACAACAACTCATTTCTGGATCTACAGCTAGTTCCACTGATACCACTCACTCGATGTGATCTCTCCATGCTGGACTGGGGCCATTTCCCTTTCTGCATCTTCATTTTAGAACCCTTTGCAATTCCATCAAATTCTGATATATGAACCATATCCAGACACACACACACCTCAAAGCTGTGACAGCTGCTTCTGAACAGAAGGAAGACTTGTGGAGTTTCCAAGAGAGAGAGAGAGACTGGTCATTGCAAAACACAATGACTATCACACATAATTCTGAACAATGCTTTAAGGATGGTCAACGCTTCAAATTCTGATCGCCCGCGCGCGCGTGTGTGTGTGTTGACAGTACCTGACATAACAAATGTTGCTTTGCTGGAGAACAACTGATTAAGCATGCTGCATTTTTCATGTTCAGCATTTCAAGCAATGTATGACAACCTTCACTCCAAAAATTATTATAACATTTCCTTATCAACAGTAGAGAAGGTTCACTTTCTGAAACTCTCAGCAAAAAGTATACTGCATAATTTTTCTGATTTTATTTCATGGAACAAAGTTCATGTTTTCAGTTTTTACAGATGCACTCCACCAGAACTGTATTTTTTCATAGCAGTAATGACAATGGTGGTTGATTCAATTCTGCACAATGGGAACAAAGAATGTGCACAAATTGATGAAGGACAAAAAGTCAACAAATTCCTTTGTTATTCTCAGGAGGCAATACCTCAAATGATGCTCTGACATTCTTTAAACCAGGAGGCAATTCACTCAGGTGCCAACATAATGCCCTTAGCAGAAGATGTGAGGTAGTTAAATATAGCCTTGTTTATTTTTAAACAAACCACAAGGATATCACTGACATGCCTGTATCATAACATATGTCTAGTAGAAATATCACTCAGGAGACGCTGTTAATACTGTTTGATAAAATACAGTAAAACCCCGTTTTTACGTTCCCGCAATTTACATCATTTTCCTTTGATCCCGTCTCAAGGCCTATTCTTACGATATATTGTTTCCCGCCATTAACAACTTGATGTGGACGTTATTTCCCGTGATTTGCGTTTTTTTCTCGGGTGACAATACTGATTTTCAAATCTTCTGTGGAAATCTGCGCATTTCTGTTCCCCGATAGCGTTGCTTTTGGCTGTAGTTTCGTTTCCGCCATCTCCGTGACCTGCACGCTTGCAGCAGTAATGTAGTGATGAGCGATACCGTGATTTTTCAATCACAGTACGAATTGATATTGCAGAATTTCTGCTACGTAATTTAGCATGTGAAAGTTGCTTTCAAGTTGCAGTGGTAGAGTATCCATGTTAGTAACGTGGAGAAAAAAGACAGAAAATGTATTTCAGTAGAAGAAAAGATGGCAATTCTGCGACGTGTAGATTGGCATGCCGGAACACGTGTGCATTTAACAAAAGATCTTGGACTCTCCGTGTCCACTTTGAACATGATAGTAAAAACAAATCAAGCATTGAACACAATGCAAAGCAATCTGGCACTATGCCAAAAAAAAAAAAAAAACGAAAAGCAAAAACAATCAGATATTTTTAAATAGATAAATGTAAGTAATTGTAAATTCATTTATTTTCAGTTATTAAATTTTGTAATCGAGTATGTAGATTCACATACTAGCAGTAAGTCATCTTTTAGCCTTTTTTTAATGTTTTTTTACATTTCCTGCTATTTACACTTTTTTCCCATCAGGCCCCTGAAAAGTGCAAAAAAATAGGTTTTACTGTAGTATGAAAGAGTTGCTGAGAAGAGACCCCTCCCACCAACACACACATAACACACCCAAACTATTAACTGTGAATGGTTCTTGCTCTTATCTAGAAAATTTTTGTTCAAGATTAATATAGTTCACTTTAGCAAAAATAGTCAATTAGCTTTTAAGGATCTGTTTTTCAGAACATGTAGGAGGTTATATCTATGCAATCATACCATAATCCCTGCTAGAAAAGTGAAACCATCAAAACAGATGACTTATGGCATTAGGAGTTCATAATATATATTGAGTCAAGTTTTCTGATGGTTGCAGAAAGACTTATCAACAAAGCATTCAAGAGTTATGGAATTACTGCTTTTTCTGCTCAAGAAGAAATTAATCACTTTCCACTTCCACATGTTAAAAGAATATCAGCACACATGGCTAGAATTCTCAAGAAGGTTAACATTCATGGAGCATATGGGTCTGTACTTTCTGCTTTGTTTTCTTCACCTAAAGACAAGCTTTCTCCATTAAATTTTCTAGGCATCTATCACAATCCTCCACTTAATATCATTTCATAATGACATCTGTGGCAGAAGCACAGTTCTTTAACAGGACTACTAATCAGATGAGGAATGAGTGAACAACAGCTTTGTCAAAATTAATTTTAAATTTGTTTTGGTCTGTTTAATTTCTTTTACAATATCAAAAGAACAATTACAGTTTTATCAACTTTTCGAATATTCACTTTCAAGTGGCATTTAATGGGTGATATTGCTGATAATGAGTGAGGGCAACTCAATCGATGGATCTGGGAAATGAACTTATGGAGCTCCGAGCGTAAAGCAGGAATTGTACTGAAGATGTCATCTCCCCTGGCAGCATGAAGCATAGAACACCTTCTTGTCCTGCTGGTTTTGAATCCACTTTTGTGATGGTTGATCCATTTAGAGGAACTTCCTACAGATAAGGATGCATACTGAGGATCCCCTCCTAACCTATAGTCAATTGGACTGTGGACTTAAGACATTTTAAACAGAAATTAATGTCTGACAGATATTAATATACTTTTTTTTTCTTTTAGGAAACTGAATACAATTACATAAAACTTTAACTTACTCTTTAAATGTTGAATAGACCCTTTCTAATTTTTTGAGCTCCTGCTGTTCTTGCTTTCTTACTCTTTCATAAAGAAAGGTTAATGCCTCATCCAATTCATCTTCTGTGACATCTCCACATGAAGACACATGAAAAGCCAGATCAGAAAATTCAACCAGAACTCCACTTTTACTTGCATGACCTTCAGTTAAGAAAAGCAGATTATGTGAGACAAATCACATTACTTAGTTTAATACAACCCAATTCTTCAAAAATTTTCTGATCAAATACAGCTGAAATTACTTAAACTATAATTAGTTTATTCATATACTTAAGAGGTCTTTTTAGGCTATAAACTGTATCTTACCATTGTAAATGTTGAATAGCCTTCTCAAAAGAAGTTAAATCTTATAACTGCTTTGGTTGCACTATGAAGATATCCATTTCCCAAGATGTGTTACTTGCTTGCTTTTTTTCATAATAGGATTCCACTACTCTGATGATTATTGCTTTGCTACCAGAAAATGAGTAAAAACTTTTTCCCCTTCAGCAGATCTGAAATTCACTATCAAATTCAAGCAATACTATAAGAAATAATTGGTGGCATTTCCAGCCAACACTTTGTGTTTCTTATGTAGATGTAGAAGTTTATCCAAGGAACATTTCAAAAGTTATGCACACTAAACGTTTGTGTTCTTGTTAACATTTATTTAATGAAATACGTGGAATCAATATATAACCTCCAATGTGGCTTATTACTGCTGTCTGATATCGACTGGCAAGTTCCAAGGGAGTGGAAAGAGGGGTAAGATAGTTCCATTACATAAAGGTGGCTCCAAGGCAGAAGCAGCAAATTACTTAATTTGTATAGGGCAGCATGGCTTTGTAAATGGTAGGTCCTGCCTCAGTAATTTATTCACATTTCATAATAGGGTGGTTTAACATTTGCATTTCACTTCTTGCAACCTTGCTTCATCTTTTTTTGTTCTTTACGTAAACCTCGTGAGACGTCATAAATGGTCAACTGCCACCATTTATTTATTTCTACTAGATCTTTCTACTAGATTTTTAAACTAAGGACAAAGCAGATATTGTTTTTATTTTCCACACTTAGGTTAAAGAAGGAAAATTACATAATGAATGGATTCTGCTCCTCAGGCAACCCATTCCATTCATTAACCACTCTCCAAGCAAAAAATCTAGTCCTCACACTCTTGCTAACCACACCCTTACCTGACTTCCAGGGGACACCGTGTTCTTCCCTCTCTAGCCAACTGCTGAAACATTTCCCCTGCATCAATCCTATAAGTAACTTAAATGTTTCTATCATATCCCACTCCCTTTTTTTTTTTTTGCTTATCAACCAACTTTTGAAATCCACAAAGCCTCAATCTATCCTCATAGGAAACATTCCACAGACTACCCACCATCTTGGTCACTTGTCTCTGGATCCTTTCCACCATTTACTCATCCCCAAGAAACCCAGGTGACCAGACCAAGTACAGCAATCCAGATGCAGTCATATCAAGGCTTTATAAAGAGGAATGAAAATTCCCTTATCTCTGTTTGTTAGTGTGTTCTTCAATAAGTAAATAATCCTGTAAGATTTCCAGGCTAAGGATTTAACTTCAACTCTCTATCTACTACTGCTATTACCCCCAAAATCCCTGGCTTCAATTTCCTGGCGTACAGTTTCCTAAATGTGGTACCCAGCTTGTAATCTTTTTATCCCCAAATCTACACTTTTCCACATTAAAGTGACATCTATTATGTTTTGCTTATACTGTCAGCCTATTTAAATCATCCAGCAAGCTCTCTACATCACCTTGATTAACTATCACCCTACCCAACTCTGAATATCTCCCTTCAAATTATTTTTTTTTTATCATTTATGTACAAATTAAACAGCAGTGGTTCAAGATGCCACTAGTAACCTGCTTTCTCATGGATTCTGCTCCTCCATATACTACTTTTTGGTATCTGTCCATCCGCCACCCTTTTATTTATATCACCAGTTTCATATCCATCACCTCATATCCATTTGAGGGAGGTGATGGCAGATTGCATACAGTCTGGAGAGTAAATCAAGTGGGAATTAAATGGATGAATATCATCATCAAGCTGAAGCTGCAAAAAATTAAACAATTGTGGAAGGAATTTAAGGAGAAAGGTGACCTGCAGGCACATGAACAGTACAAGGCACAGGCCAGAAGGGTAACTAGTATGGTAAGAAAGACAACAGCAGATTATGAAAGAAAGTTAGCAATGCAGGCTAAAGAGAATCCCAAACAGTTCTTTCGATATGTTGCAAGTAAAAGAAAGAATGTATATGGCAGGGAGTTGAATCAGAGGAATGTTGAATCAGTCGAAATAATAGAATTACTAAGTGAACACTTGGCAAGAATATATCATCCAGGTGGTGATATTGTAGGAATGAGAGAGCCAAAGGCCATACAGGAACTGAGGTAAATGAAATAGATGAGCATAGCATATTACAAAACCTTAATGTGAATACAGTAGGATTGGATGGTATACCAGCTCGAGATTTACATGAAGCAGCGAGGGAATTGTCAATGCCCGTGACCATATTGTTTAATCTAATCTAAGTCTCAGCTCTGGGTTAGTCCCGAGGGGTGGAAAGAGGGGGAAATAGTTCCATTGTATAAGGGAGGCTCCAAGACTGATGTCGCAAATTACTGACTGATCAGCATATCAGGAGTTGTTGTCAAAGTATTGGAGAAGTTGGTAAAGAGCAAAATACAGGAATAGATAGATAGATGGAAATGGGATACTGTAAGAGGGCAGCATGGTTTTATGAAGAGTAGGTCATGCCTCAGTAACTTGGTCAAGTTTTATAATACAGTGACAGCTGAGTTGGATAAAGGTAATGGGTTTGCAGTGATTCTACTGGACCTTGCTAAGGCCTTTGACAGGATACCACATGGAATTCTAATCAGTAAACTGCAGCATGTGGGGATGGATATAGGGTTGGTGAGATGGATAGGAGGGTGGTTGATGAAGACATATCAGAGTAGTTTATTCAGGAGTAGAGTCCAAGAGAAGGCCTGTGACTAGTGGCATGCCACAGAGTTCTGTTTTTGGACAACTGCTACTGTTTAATTTGTTCATTAATGATATAGGAAAGGATATCAGAGGAACTGTAAGTTATTTGCCGATGATGCAAAGCTGAGGAGAGAAACAGTTAATACAGATGATGTCAAAACTTTGCAGGATGATTTGGATAGATTGGCAGACTGGACAAAGGAGACTGGATGTCAGTTTAATGTGGCAAAGTGTAAGATTATGCATTTTGGGGTAAAAAGATTACCAGCTGTATACCACATTGGTGGAACTGTACTCCAGGAAATTGATGAAGCCAGAGACTTGGGAGTGTTAGTGGATAGGGAGTTAAAGTTTAGTGAGCACATAGCAAAAGTGGCTAAAGCAGATCATCAGATCACTTGGTTACTGAAGAATACTTTGAGAAGCAGAGACAAGAAGGTTACTGTTCCTATTTATCAAGCCTTGATAAGACCTCATCTTGACTACTGTGCATAGATCTGAGTGAAAGGGTTTCTTGGTGATGAGGAAGTGGAGAGGATCCAGAGGCAATTGACCAAGATGGTAGCAGGTCTATGGAATGAATCTTTTCAGAACAGGTTGAAGATTTGTGGGTTACAGCAACTAGTTGATAGACAGAAAAGGGATATGATTGAGACATACAAATTACTGAGGGGATTTTACAAGATTAATTCAGAGGAAATTTTTCAGAACAGATGTGGTGTTGGGAGAACTAGGGGCCATCCATGGAAAATGAGTAAGAGTGTAGTTAGCAAGGATGTGAGAACTAGGTTTTTTTTTCTTGGAGAGTAGTAGTGGAATAGGTTGCCAGAATCTGTTGTGGGTGACATGACTGTGAATGAATTCAAAGCAAAGTATGATAGATACTGTGCGCCCATAATAATGGTAATGGTAATAAAGTTCTATGTGGTATCCCTTTAAATGTGTTTACAAAATCAAGCAGTTTCACTGTGTAGCCATTCCCTTTATCCAACTCAGCTGTCACTCTATTATAAAAAGTTACTTTTTCCACCTCACCATAGTTAAAGATCGGTACTATCAACATAAGAAGCCTGAATGGCAAAGAAATGGAGTTAGCTGAGGAATTAGATAAGTACCAGATCGACATAATAGGGGTGACTGAAACAAAAAAGGACAAAAACTGGTGAGATCTTTCTGAGCAATAAATACAAAATGTTATATTGAATGGCAGGCAGTCTCAAGTAGAGTGATGTAGGCAAATATCAGAATGAGGAACTGGACAATGAGACTTATTTGTACCTATGGTCCCACAGAAGGTTCTACTAATGTAGAAGTGGAGAAATTTTTTGAGGCTTTAGAGAAAGCAACTGACACAATGAAAAGGGAAAAGTAGGTCCCTATTGGGGATCTAAATAGCAGAGTATAAAATGATTGTCAGACATACAAAAATATTTTGGGAAAATTTGGAGAAAAGAGCAAAGCTAATAATAATGGCAAATACCTGTTGGATTTCTGCTCAGGACATGGACTGGTTATTACTAACATCATATTCCAACATAAAAATGTGCACAAATTCACATGGAGAGAAGAGGCTAGGAATAAGAAAAGTCTCATTGACTATGTTATTGTTGATAGTGATGTTTTTTCCCTGGTGCAGGACACCAGAGTGTACAGAGGATTTGAAATTGGAAGTGATCACTATTTAGTCTTGAGCAGGATAAAATTGAATTTCATATTGAAAAGAATAACATGTAAGAAAGTTTTAAAGCGAATAAAAGTTGAGCAGCTCTCAGATGTGAACTGTAGACTAAAATACACAAAGATTATTGAAGAAAAAATGAAAGAGTTTGAGAACAGGAACCAAACCTTGGAGATTCAGTGGCAAGCCTTGAAGAAAACACTGACTGATTCAGCTAGAGAGGCATGTCGTGAAGTTGTCTGCAAGGATAGAAAAATTAGAACTCGATGGTGGATGGACACAGGAAGCTAAAGAGGCAGTGAAGGAAAAGAAGAAAGTATATCAAAAGTTCCTGGCAAATAAGTCAGCTTGTGCTCTTAGAGAATATAGAGACAAGTGTAAGAAAGCCAAACACTGTGTAAAACTAGCTAAATAAACGTCATGGGAAGACTTTGGTAAGAATATAGAAAATAAATATCAAGAAGGTAGCAAGATATTCTGTAGGTTGTTGAAGAAGCTTAGAACTGGAGGAAAGACTGTCATAAACAGAATTAGAGATGATAAAGGTGACATGAAAACTGAAGACAAAGATATTCTTGAAGTATGGAGTAATTACTTTGAAAAATTGCTAAATGGAACAAGCACAGTGGTAAAAAACACTCAACAGGCATACAGTCAGGAATACATATCCATATTTGAAGTAGAAAAAGCCATCAAAGGCTTGAAATGTGGAAAGGCAGCAGGAGTAGATGATATTCCACCAGAAATGCTCAAGTATGGAGGTATAAAAGTCTTACAGTGGATGTACTGCATAGTTCAGAAGCCCTGGCAGAGGGAAATTCCCGATGATTGGAGTAGAGCTCTCATAGTACTCATATATAAAAAGGGAAATAAAACCGAATGTGAGAATTACAGAATTATTTCTCTACTGAGTGTTCTTGGTAAGATTTATGCAAGTATACTTGAGAAATGGTTGAGAAGAATTGTGGAAGAAAAGCTTGATGAAGAACAAACTGGATTCAGTCCAAATAGAGGATGTCAGAATCAGATTTTCACTTTACGACAAATTGTTGAGAAATCATGGGAATATAACAAAGATCTGTATTTAAGTTTTGTAGATCAGGAAACGGCATATGACAAGGTGCCAAGAGAGAGAAGCTATTCAGTAAGCTACAGTTATATGGTGTCAATGGGGCATTATATCAAGCAATATTTAGTCTTTATTTGAGTTGTAAGTCAGCAGTTAGAATTGAAGGAAGTACAGGAAGGTGGTTTAATGTTAAATCTGGCGTGAGACAAGGATGTACATTATCCCCTCTGTTATTCATGACCTATATGGATCACATTATGAAGGAAAGTGGTATTAAACCTGATATCAAAATTGGAGATGTTAATGTCAGCTCTTTGCTTTATGCAGATGATGTTATACTTCTAAATAAATGCACTACAAGTCTGCAAGATTCCCTGACTAAATTGAGTAGCTGTTGGAATAGATATGGTATGAAGGTCAGCAATAACAAGACAAAGACAATGAAAATAGGCAGAAGCACTGAAAATATCAACTGAATGGAGAACCTGTGGAACAAGTAAAACATCTGAACAACTTAGGCACAATTTTTAGTGAAGATGGTAAATTAAAAATGGAAACAGATAACAGAATCAACAAAGTTGGTATGGTAAGAAGTCGACTGAATAAATTCATATGGAATAAGAGAGAAATTAGTCAGAACACTAAATTAGCTGTATACAAGACAATGTTCAAACCAGTTTTAACTTATGGATCTGAGAGCTGGATTAGAAGTAAAACACTTGATCAAAGACTAGAGGCTGCAGATAAGAAAGTCCTGAGAAAGATTAGGGGCATGAACAGATGGCATCAATGGCAATATCATATTAAAAACGAGGATATTAGGAAAGAACTTGACATTGTCAGCATCCAGCAGAGCTAATCTCAGGTGGTATGGTCACTTAAACAGCATGGGGAAGGAAATATTAGCAAAACAAGTGTTCTCTGCAAGGTTGGCAGGAAAACAACCCAGAGGAAGACCATGATATAGGTGAAGTGATACGGTAAAAAGTGCCTTACACGATAAAAATATAAAATCTGATAATGTTGGAGTCTTGACAAGTAACAGACTGATTTTGAAGAAAATTTTAGATAGGAAGTTAGTAAGGATGTAAATTTTTCATGTAGTACTATCATATCCTGTACACCTCTTGAGGGTATATGGCAGGAATTTGACGATGATGACAACTTTTCCCACCAATCTTGAGATATTAATTGGTTTATAATTTGCTGCCACAGACTAAGATCCTCATTCATGCAAAGGAATTATTCTGCCCTCCTTCCACTCTCTTAGGTCTTTACCAGAGCTGTGACTTAAATTAAACAGTGTAGTCAAAGGCATCACCAGCTTCCCCTGCACATCCTCTTAAAATCTCACAACGGTATTTGAATTCAGATTCTGTAATATCCTAAGTACAGTTACACCCTGAGTTACGTAAGTAATGCATTCTGTAAACCTTTATGTAACTCGAATTTTACATAAGTCGAATTGGTAAATTACATATATACAATAAAATGTTCAATGGCTACTCATACCACTGTCTTACATTAATTTTTTTGTCATTAATCAGATATTTTCCATTTTCAATTTTTTCATTTTTGGGGTGATTAAAAAAAATTCAATAAAAAAAAAAAAATCAATTTGCCGTGTCTGTATCTGCATTTGCTGCCTCACCCGTGATTTTGATGCTGTGCTGATTTGTACATTTCTTGAATCGTTTGAACCATCCAGCACTAGGTTTAAATGTACTCTCCACGTCCGTGATGCCGGCCTGCTCTTTTAAATCCTTATATAAGGACATAGCCTTCTCCCGGATAATCAGTAAACTTAATGGTATCTGCTTCTGTGTCAGATCATCGATCCAGTGAGACAACAATTTCTCCATCTCTGATATTGGGCCCAGCCTCTTCTTGACAGAAAAGGGATGTGATTGAGACATAGAAATTACTGAGGGGTTTTTACAAGATTAATTCAGTGGAAATTTTTCTCAAAACATTATAATTGTGCCCTTGAATGCTACTGCACCTTTCGTGCTTTCAACAATGCAAACTTTATCCTTCACTATTGTATTCACTGTCAAAATAGGTTGATTTATTTCATGAGCTATTGTTGATAGAATTTTCCTGCCTTCATACATATGAATTATTTTCAACTTTTCTTCTAAAGTAACTGCAAACCTTTTTGTTTTAGATTTATTACCAGAGCATTCGGTTTTGTGTTTGCATTCCATTTTAATGGTAAAAAAACAACGAAACTAGCAGTGATAACGAGTGACTGAGCTAACTGTGTGAGGCATCTTCTACTGGACTACAATAAGGCTGTCAAAGACGCACCTGCACAAAGCTACAAATGTGTTCATACGTGCTAGTAGATTTATTATGTAACTGTGAATTTACGTACGTTGCGTGTTATATAATTCGGGGTGTAACTGTTCCTCCAATTCATCAACTTCTGGGAGAAGTTTTATGGATTTCATACTTCTCCCAGAAGTATGAAATCCATAAAAAAAAGAGCACATGGGCAATGTGGAAAACAAGAGAGGAGAAAAGAATGGTCTAGTTGCACACATTCTCAGAGAACATCACAATTCAGACTGGCCATCTGTCTCCATGCCTTACTTAGAAGGAAAACACTTTTGCAAGAATATTCAAAGACTCTTCCAAGATAAATTGCTCACTCACATCACACATTAAACAAATATCAAGGAATGAAAAAAAATTTCCATGACCTTTTAAGAAATTTGAAGAAATTCAAAACCTCTGTTATGGAAGCAATCATCTACAAGTTTTAAACAACAGACTGCATATAACATGCCTAATGATAAGTATGATTGATTGACTGTGATTGTTCACTATCTTTCAATTTGTAAAGTAATGGCTGTGTGAAGCATTTAGATTT
Source organism: Typopeltis vanoorti (assembly GCF_054136105.1). NCBI lineage: Eukaryota > Metazoa > Arthropoda > Arachnida > Uropygi > Thelyphonidae > Typopeltis > Typopeltis vanoorti. Next base: position 68,869,055 of record NC_143557.1, on the reverse strand, counting down.
TTTTGTGTTTTCCTTGTAAATCTTGCTGAAGATGCTGCAGCCAAAAGACAGAAAAACATGCAGAAGAATTATTTAGTTTTTAAAAAAATCTACAAGTTAAACCCATTCTTATTAATTATGTACACGGCCAACATATGCACAAAACATATTTTTGAAATCTGAATAAAAAATGAATTATTTGCAATTTAATATGAGAGAGAAATAGAAAACTGCACTGTTATGCAAGCTGGGGTAAACATTAAACATTGTTTTATGCATTTAAACAGCCATTCAAATATGGATATTTCAAAGAAACTAAACACCTCTGAAACATAAAACTGATTTCAAATGCATTTGTTAATAATGAGAAAACAGGCAGAAAGTAGGGATTGGGTATTTTGTAGAGTTCATGTTGCCACCTGCATGAACTTATCTCTTAGTGGATGATCAGCAATAGTCAAAATAACTCAATAAAAGTATTGCATTTAGATATTCAAAGTAAATCAAGAAAATTCTGAGCTCTTATGCTGCTAGCTGATAAAATAAAAAAGGATTTTTGACTAAGTTTCAAGAAGTGAAATGAAATAAAAATAGAATTACAAGCTGTAGGATAATATATTTCCAATATATTTCTTTGAGTACTTTTACATATTTGACTTGCATATTAGGAGTTATTAGATTATACATCAACTAAAACATACCATTTATGCCATTTCTCTTCCACTCAAGGGATTTTAATCTCTTTTTCACTAGACCTGAGTCCCATCCCATATGAGAGGCAATATCAACAACAGGAAACTGAACAACTGCAAAGTTATGACATGTTCCTTTATCTCTTTCCATTGCCATTGCAGCAGCAAGTGGAGCACACTGAAAAGTGCATTATATTTTTAAAACAATCTTTATGAAATGCAAAATTTGAAAACTTACTCAAAAACATGCATAAGAAAGAAACACACTACAATTCTGAGAGTTTGGAACATATTGTAATTTAGTAATGAAAAAAATACATTTTGTGTATTACATCCTTGTTATAATGACTGAAATGACAAATAGTTTATTGGGCCCTGCCTGAATATCAGGTATCCCTCGATTAACGCGGTTAATTAATCACTCAATGTTACCGCGTATATCAAAATCTCGTTAATCAAATCTAATAATCAATGGTAAAAATTATAATTCGTCCATGATCAATTACTGTATTAAAAATTCATTTTATATGGTACTCTTTTAGGAAAGATAAAAAATGAATGCAAAGTAAATGTTTAATAAATACTTGTACCTACATTATTTACCGCAATTTTTTTTATCAAAAGAAGTTATCAAGAGTCGTTTGAACAGTTTTAGTTTTTTTCTTATCAGCATAAATTCTACGATAACAAGCAAAACGACTCTCCAGACCTCGGCAAACAAGCAATAAAACAAAGAAAAAAACACTGTAAATATAATACATGATGGCACAAATTAAGTGGATATTGAATCCAACATTATTTCATAGCCAAATATAAAAACTACAAGAGTTTCATGCCGAATATATAGAAACTAAAAGTTTTGGCAGATGCAAGCATAAGCAACCTTAAGGCAACTCGTAGTAAAGGTAGAGTAAGCTCCAGATCACTTTCCTTAGTATTTTCTATAATGTAAAGCACATCTCCTAGAGGACATATATCATAAATATTGATTCCAACATTATTTCATTCCTTCTTTTAAGGTTACACGGTGATCAGCATTCATATTTATATATTTAGGGACACAAAAACACAAGTGTTGAACAGATTATTTTATTAACGTTTCGACCCCTGTATCGAGGTCATCATTGGGAGGATACAAGTGTATAAGGAACCAAGCTACATGCTCTAGTCCTGTATATTAATTAATCCTTTTCCCTAGCCTGACCTCTAGTGATAAAAAAATAAATAAAATAAAAAATAAATAAATACAACTACAATAAACTGCTAAAGTCCTCATGTATTAATATTCTTCTGGATTTGTACAGTTCTGATTGTTATAATATGATTTCTTTCAGTTGCTGTTGAATGTTACAAACACTTCACCAGATTGTCTTCTTGTAGTGGGATTTTTCTATGACTAATTTAGGTTGTTATAGAGGTTATAGATGGGTCCTCCACATTCTTGAAATGGTTAGGCCATCATTTTTGTTGAGATTTGGGTTGTGTTTGAACATTTCATATGACTCTTTAAATTTTCTCTCAAACCAGGTTTTGGTGTGGTGTAGGGACTTGGTATTTTTCCAATCAATTCTGTGGTATGTTTGGAGTGTGTGGTCAGAAAGGTCGGTTTTTCCAAAATGGAGGTATTTAATGTGTCATTTGTGTTCATCTTGTCTGATTGGGATAGTTCGCCCTAAATAACATATGCACATAAACACAAGAAAGATATTTAATTAACCAAATATTTCGGTCTGGAAATAGCAGACCATCTTCAGTGGCACTACAAGAACAGTTTTAAAAAAAATACAAGGTGGAATACTAACAGTAGATCATTTAAAAATAGAACAAGCTGCGTGATGTTATATCACTAAGTATTAAAGAGAATATTTTTAAGCAGAGACATGATTGAAATAAAGATATTAATTAATAATATTAAATAATATGAATTAATGAGTTATCCTGATAAGACTAATCCCAGATTTTTGATACAGATATACAGTCATTCCAATTCAGGTTAGGACCTTGGAGTAAGGCCTCTACGCTTTCTTTGAATAAACGTTCAAATTTATAACGGGATCTATGCAAGAGGCGAGTTTTTGACCAAAGGATGTTATGGTTAGTTTCAATCCCGTGCTGAGCCAATCCAGATTTTTCAGGTTGGTTGTGATGAATGGAGGATTGATGTTCCTGGATTCTTTTTTCAAGAGAACATCCAGTTTGTCCAAAATAGGAGAGATCACAGTTGCAGGGAATTTGATAAACTCCAGGAAGAGATATAGTTGAGCATTTGTCTTTAGGAGAAGGAAAATGGGAAGATAATTTGTTAATAGGTGAATATGTAGCCGTTAACTCATATTTCTTCAGAATTCTTGCGATAGGTTCTGAAATCCCGGAGATGTAAGGGATTGGAACTCGACGTATTGAATCTTTGTTGTTTTGTGGTGGATTATAAGAATCGAGAAGATGTTGAGTACTCTTTTCGGAAAAGCCATTGAGTTTCGTCTGTTGTTGGATAGTAGAAAGTTCTTTCTGTAGAAAATTAGAAGTAGAACAATTAGTTTTGGCTCTTCTGATTAGACATTTTATGATTCCTGTTTTTTGAGAAGGATGATGGGCTGATTCTTTAAGAATATAATGACCTGTGAACGTTGGTTTTCTGTAAACTGTAGTTGTAAGAGTATTTGAAGGTGACCAGATGAGGAGAACGTCTAAAAAAGATAATTGTTTTCTTCCATTTCCATAGTAAACTTTATACGATGATGTAAGGAATTGATACTGTTTAAAAAAGAAGGTAAGGGGTCTTTGTTGTGTAGCCATACAGTAAAGATGTCATCTATATATCTTACCCAAAAGGATGGTTGAGGGAAAATAGATGAGAAGAGGACTTTTTCTAGATGTTCTAAATAAAAGTTGGCTAAAGCAGGAGAGAGAGGACTTCCCATTGCCGTTCCTTCTACTTGGCTGTAAAATTTGTTTTGACATAAGAAATATCCAGAGTGTATTACGAAATCGTAATACACTCTGGATATTTTATAATGTTTTATAATGTCTTCTGGAAAGATGTCCGCAAGTAATTTTAAAGTCTCCTTGAGAAGTACATTTGTATATAAAGATTCTATATCAAAGCTCACCATAAGATCTGTAGGTTGCAATGAGACATTTTTTAATTTTTCTAAGAAATCTGAGGAGTTTTTTAGAAAGGAACTAGAGTTGCCTATGTGAGATTTCAATAATTTAGCTAGATATTTGACTATACGGTAAGTAGGAGAATCAATACAATCTACTATTGGACAAAGAGGAAAGTCAATCTTATGCATTTTAGGAAGACCGAATATTTCCAGACCGAAATATTTGGTTAATTAAATATCTTTCTTGTGTTTAGATGCATATATATATTATTCAGTCTTTATATCACAAGTATCCTTAAAACATCAAATTTTAATCCTTCACAGGGAAAATGCCACAAAATAACCGGTAAATTAGGAAAACTTTCAGTTATACAAGGTAGGTTATGAGCAAAGATCAATTTTTTAAAAAAATGCCGTGACAACAAGATTATTCCCAATTTCGCTAAGATTAAAGAAACTATAAAATCTCCTGGAGCTTATAATATTTACCGGAACACCAGTTTATCGTTAATCTGTAACCAACTTAAAGCTGCTAAACGTGATCTTGCTATTCACAGTCATCATATTTCTGATCTTTGCACCTATATATACACAAACTTGGATCCACATCTTTCACACATGGTTCTAAATGTGGCTAAACGTTCTATTCAACGAGCATATAATAAACTAAGTTAACATCTAAACCGAAAATATGCAGCTCTTTCGTCTAAACAATTCAAGCCCTTCAAAACTCCAGATAATTGGATTGTCAATATATCCGGACGTCCTCTAAATGATAGTGAAACACTCATCCTGTCAAAAGGACAGGATTTTTCTATTGTTCCTAATAAGATACCATATCTAGATTTCCTAGTTAACATTGAATGAAATCTCAGTCATCTAACTAGTGATAAAGCTAATACTCTTCGCCTAGAAGTCGCTTCTTCTCTACCTTAAGGCCAAACTTCCTCCTTCCAACATATCTCTTTCTGAAATGAAATTTTTACAGTCCTTGAGAAAAAACAATCACCTCATTATCACCAAAGCTGACAAGGGGAAAGCAACAGAAGTTATGGACTCAGCAAATTACAGAAAACTTTCTCTTTTACTTCGAGATCGCTCCACATATCAAGAACTTGATTATAATCCAACCAACAGACAACTAAAGAAATTAAATTCTCTCTTATATGAAGTCATTAGCTTAGATAGAGACACAATTGAAAGACTTAAAACTCATTTTGCAAGACCTCCAAGATTTTATGGTCATCCTAAAATACATAAGATTGACTTTCCTCTTTGTCCAATAGTAGATTGTATTGATTCTCCTACTTACCGTATAGCCAAATATCTAGCTAAATTATTGAAATCTCACATAGGTAACTCTAGTTCCTTTCTAAAAAACTCCTCAGATTTCTTAGAAAAATTAAAAAATGTCTCATTGCAACCTACAGATCTTATGGTGAGCTTTGATATAGAATCTTTATATACAAATGTACTTCTCAAGGAGACTTTAAAATTACTTGCTGACATCTTTCCAGAAGACATAAAACTATTCGATTTTGTAATACACTCTGGATATTTCTTATGTCAAAACAAATTTTACAGCCAAGTAGAAGGAAGGGCCATGGGAAGTCCTCTCTCTCCTGCTTTAGCCAACTTTTATTTAGAACATCTAGAAAAAGTCCTCTTCTCATCTATTTTCCCTCAACCATCCTTTTGAGTAAGATATATAGATGACATCTTTACTGTATGGCCGCACAACAAAGACCCCATACCTTCTTTTTTTAAACAGTATCAATTCCTTACATCATCGTATAAAGTTAACTATGGAAATGGAAGAAAACCATTATCTTTTTTAGACGTTCTCCTCATCTGGTCACCTTCAAATACTCTTACAACTACAGTTTACAGAAAACCAACCTTCACAGGCATATTCTTAAAGAATCAGCCCATCATCCTTCTCAAAAAACAGGAATCATAAAATGTCTAATCAGAAGAGCCAAAACTAATTGTTCTACTTCTAATTTTCTACAGAAAGAACTTTCTACTATCCAACAACACACGAAACTCAATGGCTTTTCCGAAAAGAGTATACTCAACATCTTCTCGATTCTTATAATCCACCACAAAACAACAAAGATTCAATATGTCGAGTTCCAATTCCTTACATCTCTGGGATTTCAGAACCTATCGCAAGAATTCTGAAGAAATATGAGTTAACAGCTACGTATTCACCTATTAACAAATTATCTTCCCATTTTCCTTCTCCTAAAGCAAACGCTCAACTATATCTCTTCCTGGAGTTTATCAAATTCCCTGCAACTGTGATCTTTCCTATTTTGGACAAACTGGATGTTCTCTTGAAAAAAGAATCCAAGAACATCAATTCTCCATTCATCACAACCAACCTGAAAAATCTGGATCGGCTCAGCACGGGATTGAAATTAACCACAACATCCTTTGGTCAAAAACTTGCTTCTTACATAGATCCCATTATAATTTGAACATTTATTCAAAGAAAGCGTAGAGGCCTTACTCCATCGTCCTAACCTGAATCGGAATGACCGTATATCTATATCAAAAATCTGGGAAAGTCTAATCAGGATAACTCATTAATTCATATTAATTTTGTTATTTAATATTATTAATCAATATCTTCATTTCAATCATGTCTCTGCTTAAAAATATTCCCTTTAATACTTAGTGATATAACATCACACAGCGTGTTCTATTTTTAAATGATCTATTGTTAGTATTCCACCTTGTATTTTTTTTAAAACTGTTCTTGTAGTGCCACTGAAGATGGTCTGCTATTTCTAGACCGAAATATTTGGTTAATTAAATATCTTTCTTGTGTTTACGTGCATATATTATTCAACCTTTATGTCACAAGTATCCTTAAAACATCATAGTTCACCCTGTTTCCCCTATGTATGGTATGTTACATGTGCATTGTATTTTGTATACCCCTGGGTGGGCTAGGCGTGGAAGAGGATCTTTAGAAGAACTGAGTAGGTGTCTTAACTTATTTGGAAGTTTAAAGGTGGTTTTAATGTTGTATTTGCATAGCATTCTGTCTATTTTTTCAGAAATGCCTCTAACATAAGGAATAGTTAGAAATCTTTTTTGTTCTTACTGGTATCTTTATGGAGGATCTTGTGAATAGTTTTTTTTACTGTATCCATTTTTTATAAATGTTTGGTTGACGATCTTGTATTCCTAGTTTAGAGCTTGTTCATTAGAACACATATTTAGAGCTCTGTGTTTAAGAGTGCTTATGACACTTAGTTTTTGTGTTGGGTGGTGGTAAGAATTTTTGTGTATGTATTGGCCTGTGTGTATAGGTTTGCGGTAAACTGAGAAGAAACAGCCAGAGGGAAGACGTGTGACAAGTGTGTCTAGGAAAGGAAGAGAGTTGTTTTTTTCCATTTAAATGGTGAATTGGATACATTTGTTGTTTGTTTAGGTGGCTAAGGAATGTATTTAGAACTTCGTGGCCGTGGGGCCAAATGGCGAAAATATTGTCGACGTATCTGAGCCAAATTTTAGGCTTTAGACATGCTATCTCTAGGGCACGTTGCTCAAAGTCTTCCATATAAAACTTAGCTATTGGGGGGGGGGGGGGGGGGGGGAAAGCAGTGGGCCCATGGCTGTACCTTCTTTTTGAAGGTAAAAATTGTTTTGCCACACGAAATATCCGGAGCAGAGTATGCGGGCAAAGATGGCCGTCATGTTGTGTGGAAATATATTCTGTAAGAGCAAGATAGTGTCATTGATTGGGACATTGGTGAAAAGGGAAGTTATGTCAAAGCTGACTAATAAATCTTGGTCGTTGAGTGTAATGTTTTTAATTTTATTAATGAAATGTTGTGCATTTTTTATGTAAGAAGGGGACTGACCTAACAATTCCTTGAGTGTGGCCGCTAATTTTTTGGCTAAGTGATAATTTGAGCTGTCAATTCCTTCAACAATCGGACGTAGTGGTGTGCCTGGTTTGTGTATTTTTGGCAGGCCATAAATTCTGGGCACACGGGCATAATGAGGTATTATTTTTTTTGTTGTTTCTTTGGGCCATGTTTGGACGGATTTGATTAATTCAGTTGTTTTCTTTTTGTTACGTTTTGTGGGGTTGTAGTTTACCATTTGGTAGGTGTTGTGGTCCAACATCAAATGGTTCATTTTTTCAATGTATGTTGTATGGTCTAAAAGGACAGTGGCATTGCCTTTATCTGCTTTCGTGATTATAATGTCTTGGTTATTTTTTAAGGATTTAAGGGCTAGATTTTCAGTTTTGTTTAAGTTGATGCTTAGTTTTTTGTTTGTATTTAGTATACACGATGTTTCCATTTGTATTTTATCAGCCAAATTGGTGGGAAGGGATCTTAAACCTCCCTCGATATGATAAATGATATCAAGTTTGTTCACTGACCTCGGAGCAATGGCATAGTTCAAACCTTTCTTTAGCAGTGAGAGTTCACCTTGGGTGAGATTGTGGTTTCATTGGTTGATAACCAAGCTGTGGTCTGATGGTGGTTGGTTGCTCCTAACTTCATCTGTGGGCAAATGGCTGATCCTTATGATGTCGGTTTGTGGTTGGCTGTTCCTTTCATTATGACGTCCTGATGGTCTTGTGCTTTTCTTTTGTTGTAGGGCTTGAAATTTCATTATTAATTTTTCTTTCTTTTTCAGTAATAAGTGCTTGGCCGAGTCGTCTGTGATTCTGTCTAAAATCTCCCAAATTTCTAGAATAAAGTAGTCGGATAGCTCTAATTTAAGTTGTAGAACTTTGGCTTGGTTGGATGCTAGGTTTTTATGTACCTCGTGGATTTGTTCTCATAACAAGACTTTTTCCAACCGGGCATAAATACGGAGCGCTTTGGCTGATTTAAACTTCTTCTTTAGTTTAATGCAGTTGGGTATTACGTTGCTGTCTCTACATCATTTCAAAAAGGCTAGTCGATTCATTAACAAGGAAACACTTATCTTTAGCTTACCATAGAGGCTGCACTGCTTGTGGTCACATCTCTATGGATTATGATGATTCTTTCTTTTAAGGTTACACGGTGATCAGCATTCATATTTATAAATTTATGGACACAAAAACATACGTGTTGAACAGATTATTTTATTAATTACTAATAAAATAAAACTTGACGTTTAGACCCCTGTATCGAGGTCACCATCTGAAGGATACAAGTGTATAAGGAACCAAGCTACATGCTCTAGCCCTGTATACCCTGTATTTATTTATTTATTATTATTATTTTTTTATTATTTATTTTTTTTATTTTTATTTATTTTTTATCACTAGAGGTCAGGTTAGGGAAAAGGATTAATTAACTACGTAGATTTAGTTTACCAGTATACAGGGCTAGAGCATGTAGCTTGGTTCCTTATACATTTGTATCTTTCATGTTGGCTCGGGCATCACCCAGTTAAACAAGGCCCCCGTTGTTTTCGCCAGGGAAACAGGGCGAACAGCAAAAAGTAGGCTACTGGAACAAATCTGAAAACACACCCCAACTCAAATCACCACAGTTAAAGATCGGTACTATCAACATAAGAAGCCTGAATTGGCAAAGAAATGGAGCTAGCTGAGGAATTAGATAAGTACCAGATCGACATAATAGGGGTGACTGAAACAAAAAAGACAAAAAAACTGGTAAGATCTTTTTGAGCAATAAATACAAAATGTTATATTCAGGCAATGACAATCAAGGAAAAGAAGGAGTAGCCATAGTATTCAAAACCAAATACGAGACTAATCTTCTTGAATGGCAGGCAGTCTCAAGAAGAGTGATGTGGGCAAATATGAGAATGGGGAACTGGAAAATGAGACTTATTTGTGCCTATAGTCCCACAGAAGGTTCTCCTAAGATAGAAGTGGAGAAATTTTTTGATGCTTTAGAAAAAGCAACTGACAATGAAAAAGGAAAAGTTGGTCCTTGTTGGGGATCTGAATAGCAGAATAGGAAATGATTCTCAGACATACAAAAATATTTTGTGAAAAGTTGGAGAATTGAGCAAAGATAATAATAATGGCAAATACCTGTTGGATTTCTGCTCAAGACATGGACTGGTTATTACTAACACCATGTTCCAACATAAAAATGTGCACAAATTCACATGGAGAGAAGAGGCAAGGAATAAGAAAAGTCTCATTGACTGTGTTATTGTTGATAGTGATGTTTTCTCCCTGGTGCAGGACACCAAAGTGTACAGAGGATCTGAAATTGGAAGTGATTACTAGTTAGTCTTGAGTAGGATAAAATTGAATTTCATATTGAAAAGAATGACATGTAAGAAAGTTTTAAAGCGAATAAAAGTTGAGCAGCTCTCAGATGTGAACTGTAGACTAAAATACACAAAGATTATTGAAGAAAAAATGAAAGAGTTTGAGAACAGGAACCAAACCTTGGAGAGTCAGTGGCAAGCCTTTAAGAAAACCTTGATTGATTCAGCCAGAGAGGCATGTGGTGAGGTCTGCAAGGATAGAAAAATTAGAACTCCATGGTGGACACAGGAAGTTAAAGAGGCAGTGAAGGAAAAGAAGAAAGCATATCAAAAGTTCCTGTCAAATAAGTCAGCTTGTGCTCTTAGAGAATATAGAGACAAATGCAAGAATGCTAAACACTGTGTAAAACTAGCTAAACAAAAATCATGGGAGGACTTTGGCAAGAACATAGAAAATAAATATCAAGATGGTGGTAAGATATTCTGTAGGTTGTTGAAGAAGCTTAGAAATGGAGGAAAGAATGCAGTGAAAGGAGTCAGAGATGATAACGGTGACATGAAAACAGGAGAAAAAGATATCCTTGAAGTATGAAGTAATTACTTCGAAAAATTGTTAAATGAAACAAGCAGTGATAGCATAGTGGTTAAAAACACTCAACAGGCATACAGTCAGGAATACATATCCATACTTGAAGTAGAAAAAGCCATCAAAGGCTTGAAATGTGGAAAGGCAGCAGGAGTAGATGATATTTGACCAGAACTACTGAAGTATGGTGGTATAAAAGTCTTACAGTGGCTGCACTGCATAGTTCAGAAAGCCTCGACAGAGGGATGAATTCCCGATGATTGGAGTAGAGCTCTCATAGTACCCATATATAAAATGGGAAATAAAACTGAATGTGAGAATTACAGAGGTATTTCCCTACTGAGTGTCCCTGGCAAGATCTATGCAAGTATACTTGAGAAACGGTTGAGAAGAATTGTGGAAGAAAAGCTTGGTGAAGAACAAGCTGGATTCAGGCCAAATTGAGGCTGTCAGGACCAGATCTTCACTTTACGATAAAGTCGAGAAAGCATGGGAATATAACAAAGGTCTGTATTTAAGTTTTGTCAATCTGGAAAAGGTATATGACAAGGTGCCAAGAGAGAAGCTATTCAATACGCTACAGTTATGTGGTGTCAGTGGAACATTATATCAAACAATACTTAGTCATTATTTGAGTTGTAAGTCAGCAGTTAGAATTGAAGGATGTACAGGAAGATGGTTTAATGTTAAATCTGGTGTGAGACAAGGATGTACATTATCCTCTCTGTTATTCATTATCTATATGGATCACATTATGAAGGAAAGTAGTATTAAACATGATATCAGAATTGGAGATGTTAATGTCAGCTCTTTGCTTTATGCGGACGATGTTATACTTCTGAATAAATCTTCTACAAGTTTGCAAGATTCCCTGACTAAATTGAATAACTGTTGTAATAGATATGGTATGAAGGTCAGCATTAAAAAGACAAAGACAATGAAAATAGGTAGAATTGTTGAAAATGTCAATGTGTTGTGAACGGGGAACCTGTGGAACAAGTAAAACATTTCAACTACTTAGGCACGATTTTTAGTGAAGATGGTAAATTAAATATGGAAATAGACAACAGAATCAACAAAGCTGGTATGGTAGGAAGTCAATTGAATAAATTAATATGGAATAAGAGAGAAATTAGTCAGAACACTAAATTAGCTGTATACAAGACAGTGTTCAAACCAGTTTTAACTTATGGATCTGAGAGCTGGGTCAGAAGTAAAACACTTGATCAAAGACTAGAGACCACAGATATGAGAGTTCTGAGAAAGATTAGAGGCATGAACAGATGGCATCAATGGCAATATCATATTAAAAACGAGGATATTAGGAAAGAACTTGACATTGTTGGCATCCAGGAATGCGTTAGCATAGCTAATCTCAGGTGGTATGGTCACTTAAACAGAATGGGCAAGGAAAGATTAGCAAAACAAGTGTTCTCTGCCAGGTTGGCAGCAAAACGACCCAGAGGAAGACCAAGATATAGGTGGATTGATACAGTACAATGTGCCCTAGATGATAGAAATATAAGATCTGATAATGATAATATTGGAGTCTTGACAAGTAATAGACTATTTGGAGGAAAATTGTAGATAGGAAGTTAGTAATGATGTAAATTTTTCATGTAGTACTATCATATCCTGTACAGCCCCTTGAGGGTACATGTCAGCAATTTGATGATGATGAACATTTTGCATGTATTTGTCAGATCAGCTGCGAGCTCCACAGGTTAAAGGCACATGAATTAAAACTCTTGCCACATATATCAAGGGATTGCCGCAATTAATTTTGCCGCGTTAATCAAAATCCCGCGTTAAGCAAGGAATACCTGTATATAGAAAGTCAACTCCATACATGCCAGTATCAAAAATATCTTTAACTCAACTAAAGTGGATGAGTAACAGTTTGGTTTGAGAATGCATCAAATATGAAGAAAATCTTCATATGATAAATCAAGGTATGATCATTGCATTTAGCAACTTATCAAGCAATGCAACAGGTGAGGTAAAATGGCCAGGAGTTACTCCAGCTTCACTTGCTTACGTATATACATGCCACCTCTAAGCTTACGTGCTTTAATCCACAGAACAATCAAACAAAAGTTCATACACACTGTGCCCGTTAAGTAATGAGATTAATTTTCTTTTTTTTAACAGGACAGCCCTTTGAATAAAAGTAACAAACGTGTTTATAGTTTTGACCACTAGAGTGTGTTAGATTTGAAACGGGCGCCTTCACTCTAAATGAGGTCCAGAGTCTAACAGAAGATATCCATTAAATGAGCATACTTATCATTTGGCACAATTTAACTATGTTTTAAAAGAAATAACAACTGGTAAATTAATATAACAACTCGCAAACTGTTTGTATTGTAGTTAGTGTGTTTATACTTTAATGTAACTGTAAGTCAACAAAAAGAGCTCACATGAGAGTAATTATCAGTGAATTCCTACATGTGAAAGAATGCCAATAATTCGATAAGAAGGAGCAAAGGTCGCCCAATACTACAATAGCAGCATTAAGTGTCCGTGGGCGCTTTAAGAAAACATCAAGATGCATGCATTTCTGGAATTGGAAAGGCATGAACTGTTTCTGCATGAACAAATGAAAATGTAGTGAAAGCTAGGGAAATTGTTGTCCATGACAGGCGAATAACCACTAGTCTACTTGCTATACAGCTTGATGTCAGTATGAGGATCGGTGAAGTCACCCAGCCGGGGATGAATCGGAAGGGCGAAAGGAGAGATCAAATTCGGAAAGGTGGCGCTCTTGGGGAGCATATAAAACCTGCAACACAGAATTGAAACCCCCCATTTTGTTTGTTCCTGTATTCTCACCGTGTGCTTCGAGTGGTCATCGTGATTCAGTTCTTATCTTTAAGAGCTGATCTCTGAGAAATCCCAGTATGGCACCGCCACAGAACACGGCAAATCTTGAACGCAGGCTGTCAATAAGGAATAGCATCAACGTAAATCCTTAGTAAAGAAACCAAGCACCCAATCCAGGGAGAGCATGTGATTCCCACGTGGCAAGAACCAAGGTAGCCAGAATTTCTTAAGAAGGAAGGGCAGAGAAAATCCCAAAAGAACCTAAAATAGTGTAGATAAGTATTTTTACATATTCTAGTCCTTTAGAGAACTTGATTAACAGAAACGGAAGAAAGTGTAACTCGAATTTATGATAAGGATAAGCATGAAGAATTATTATATGTGTGAATGACTCTATACCATTAGACTGAATTCTGAGAACTATTAATTTACTGGAGATTCTGTCGTGACCTACTTGAGGGAGATTAATAATGTGCCAATACCTAGCAGGCTCCTATTAAGTTGTAAACTAAATATTTGATAAGTTAAAGGAAGAGTATTGTAGAGATTAAGAAATCCATGGTTATCTAAGAATGAGAAAGTGAGAGAAACGTAAGAGTTTTAATCTAGCATAAATATCAATTTTGTCTTTGTATTGTAATTAATTATGAATTCATTAAATTTGTTTGTTACCTTCCATGCTTGCTTTTCTGACCATGTTGACTGACCTAGACCCTTCATAAAAAATACGAACCTGGTGATCATATACGTGCGCGGGGACATCCTAAGTAAAAAAGGAAAGGGGACACGACTGCAAACAGACAAAAAGGGAAACCTACGGCTTCTGATTTCAAGCGATTATATTAGTAGCATGATACTCTATAACCATCCTTAGGCTGAGTTTGACTCTGTCCTTAAAGCCCAGGCTGCCGCAGGAAATAAATTTGTCTGAGCGAATGTGGATGACTAGGTATTTTCTGGGGGCCCAAAATTTAGAAATTGTCAGATAAGCAGTAAGATCATATACTCAGTGTTAAGCAGACGATTTAGGGATATATAAGGGTTAAAGATAGCAGACAGAGGCCAACATATATAATAAGGTAAGGGAAGGGGTAGTGATCATTAAATCAAGATAGCATTATACAAATGAGAAATAAAAAACAAGACATAACAAGTGTGTTAATCATAGGTGCAACTTTCAAGTCAGATGACGCAGCAGTTTTCGTGTGGCAACCATTGAAGTAAGAGTGTGTACGTGGAACATGTCAGAAGTTGCATCATGGAGCAAAGAGCTATGATAAAATTTTTCTGTAAATTAGGAAAACTGCTACAGAAGTGTACCAAGACATAAAAATAGTTCACGATGATGATTGTCTGAGCCATGCACATGGCTCAGACAATCATCATCGTGAACTTTAAAAAGGTGTTCCACTGGTTTTCAATGTTTAAAGAAGGAGGAGGGAGGGAGAGTCCCTGGAGGATGAACCATGCTGTAAGTGGCCAGTTTCTGCATGAACAAATGAAAATGTAGTGAAAGCTAGGGAAATTGTTGTCCATGACAGGCGAATAACCACTAGTCTACTTGCTATACAGCTTGATGTCAGTAAGGAAATGCCAGATTAATCTTAAAAGAGATCTGCACAAGAGGAAGATTTTTTCTGTTGAATAACAATGCACCCATGCACTGTTTGCTGCCTGAAGCAGTTTCTGACTTTGAAGTCAATCTATGTGATTGAGCATTCCTCCTATATGCTGGATTTGGCTCCCGCAGACTTTTCCTCTTCCCAAAGATAAAGTATGCCTTGAAAGGGGGATCACTTCAGTGATATTGAGGACATTCAACATGGTGTGACCCAGAGAATGAAGGAGGTTCGTTCCCATTCAGGACTCCCACTGTGCCTTTGAACACCTGTACGACAGATGTAAGTGGTGCATGTGTGGAGTTGGAGGGAGATTATTTTGAATCTGTGTAATTGACAATTCCAAATACAAGGTAACCCTTGCTTAACGCGGTTTAGCTTAACATGAGATTTGATTAATGCGCCAAAATTAATTGCGACAATCCCTTTATATACGCGGCAAGAGTTTTAATTAACACGCCTTTAAATTTACCAAATACAACATCACTGCTACAACTCACGGACATGGGTGTCATTGCAACTTTCAAAACCTATTTTCTTAAAAGGACATTCTCAAAAGCAGTAGAAACAATGGGAGAAATGCGATTAAGCTCTAAGAATTTTGGAAAAATTTTAACATTAAACACGCAATTGAAAACATTCATGATTCATGGGAGCAAATGTCTTCTAGCTGCACGAGAGCTGTTTGGGAAAACCTTTTTCCAAAATGCACTAATGACTTAGGTGAATTTCAAAATCCTGTGAACAACATGGTTGAAGAAATCATTGCAATTGGTGAAGACTTTGGTTTTGATGGTGTTGATGCAGATGATGTTAAAGAATTATTGGATTCAAATTCAAAAGATTTCAGTATCTTCTTGAAACTGAACAACAACTCGCATATGAAGACAATGAACAAATGGAATGTGAAGATGAGGTTCCAAAGGAGATAACAATCAAAGAACTGGATGGAATATTTCAGTTTTAGAATCGCTTAAGCAGCAAGTGATGGATATGGATCCAGATGTTAATCGAGGAATGCTTGATTGCCGAGTCTAGAGAGTCATTTTGCTTGTTATCATAAAATTTATGCTGATAGGAAAAAAACTAAAACTGATCAAATGACTCTTGATAACTTTTTTTTTTGATAAAAAATTGCAGTAACTAATGTAAGTACAAGCATTTATTAAATATTTACTTTGCATTCATTTTTTTATCTTTCCTAAAAGAGTACAATATAAAACGAATTATTAATACAGTAATAGATCATGGACGAATTGTACTTTTTACCATTGATTATTATATTTGATTAACGTGATTTTGATATACACGGTAACATCCAAGATTAATTAATCGGGTTAATCAAGGGATACCTGTACAGTTCTTTGTGGGATCTTGGGTAATAATAATAATGTAGTTTTTTGTCTTGATATAATTGTTCTCATTACCTAATGGACTATTCTCTCACTCTGTGTGTGTGTGTGTGTGTGTGTGTGTGTGTGCGTGCGTGCGTGCGTGCAAGTGCGTTTTAAATAGTTACTTAGTTAGCAGCAAACTGGTGGGCTCTTGAATTCAAACTAATGCTGAGAGAATCATGCTATGTCAGAGGAATAATACAAGATTCTGTCCCTTACTGAAACATGCAAAACTTAGGTGCAAACTTTGGCACAAACCGAAATTTCATATTTCTGTTTGCACCTAACTAGTTGACTACACAAGTGATAAGCAACATTTGTCTAGCAGGCCAATTAGATCACTGAAAGAACTCAAGACACATCTTTTAGTTATGTGGTATAATTCTAGTAGTACAATATTTCACTGTAGGAGTGCAGTCACACAACACATCAAAATAAGGGATAAAGCATTAATACTTACAATACTTAATGTGCAGATATGATTATTTTGATAGTGTAAGGATATCTGTTAATTTCCAAGTATTGATTTTCAACAGGTATTCTTTTTTTTTCTTTTCATAATAATAATAGTGTTGGTTGATGTCCAGTACAATGAACACTGACTTTAATACACTGGTGTCCAAAAGCTAAGGATGAACTACATTTTTACCTGCATATGAAAAAATTTTCATGACTACAGCCAAATGTAGACATAAATTTATTGCCAGCATACCAATAAATTATATTACACAAAAAAAATGTGTTATAAATTTCATACAAATTAAACTTCAATATGTTTTTGGCAAAAGTTACAAATAATCACTTAAGGATGTAGTTAAGGAATTAATGTATGGTGCTAACAAAAATCTATGAAGAGAGACATTTCAGCATGGAATATGTCCACCCCGAACTGTGCTGCAGCTCTCACAACATTGTACCATGCTTAGCACCATGTGATGCATAAGTTCTTGAGGCAAACTGGCCCACACCTCCTTCAGAGAAAGGATAAGGCCTTATTTGTTTTCTAGAAGGAAATTTCTAGAAGCAATGCATCTCCTTATTGTGTCCCAAATGTGTTCTATGAGGGTGAGATCTGGGGGAGTGTGCTGGCCACTCAATTCGATTAATATCCTCGGTCTCCAGAAGTAACTCCACTGCTAATATATGAATGATGTGGTGGAGCATCATCATGCATAAAAATGAATTCTTCACCTACAGCACAATGGAACAATCAAACAAGACATAGAAGAACTTCCACAACTTCCTTTTATCCACAACTCATAGTTGTGGATAAAAGAAAGCAGACTACAGGCCTTTGGGCATATAGGTCTATTCATCGCAGATGTCATGACACTCACATACCTGTGCTTGTATGAAGTGACTTGAAAGCTGACCTGCTATAGTGGGTCAATTATGTTTTGCTATTATAATCAAAAATCTGTCTTCATGCTCTGTAGCAGAGTGAGGGTAACCTCTTAGCAACCATCTGGAACACATTCCATTGTTTTGAAATGCTACTCAGAGCCTGAGTGCAATGCTATGTGAGATTCCAAACTCTCTGACAATATCAGTAATTCTGTGGCCTTCTTCGAGCTTTCCAATCATTTTTCCCCATGTGAAATCATCTAGATGATGTGTCTGAAACATTACAAGACATCTAAGTTTACAATTTTATTCTTTCACAAAAACACAATTTGCTTGGTGTAGCCATTTGCCTTTTATCCTGTTGAGTGCTACCATGTGACCCCCTTTGCATGAGATTCAAAAATTGGAACATGTAACTGCTTTCTACTTGAAAGCTTCAGTTATACAAATTGAAACAATCTAATTTGTGGTTGTAATCTATAAAAATAGAGCCTCCATAGCTCAGTCAGTATAAACAAATCCCTTTGGTCGGAAAGACCTGAGTTCGATTCCTGTCAGTAACATGAGGAAATTTAATCTGGTCTCTTTCAACTAAAGGTAAGTTAGCCAGTCTCATGCAGAGGTAGAGGGTTTTTTTTCTCCCAGAAACTCAGGTTTTTTTGTCCCTCAGAACATGCAAACCAGTCAGTAGAACACACAATTCACAGACAAGAATTCTTAGAGGCATTGTGGTAACTGCCTTATCCTCGTATTATGGTTAGGAAATTCAAGGATACCTGGAAGTCTGTGGGTGGTTAAGTACCTGTTAAAGCCACTGATAGGATAGAATCTATAAAAATAATGTTCATTCCTTAGGTTTTGGACAGAACTGTATATATGATGGTGGTCTGAAAAGTTCTCAGCCTAACAATGAAAAAACAAAATTATAATTTCAAAATTATTTCTATTTTTCAACATAATATCCCTTAAGACTAATACATTTATTCCAGTGATGCTCCAGCACTATTATCCCGTCCCTGTAGTGGTTTTCAGTAAGATCGGCAAAATACCCCACTACAGCTGCAATCACCTCTTGATTCGAAGAAAAATGCTGACCAGTAAGGAAGAGTTGTAGTTTTGGGAACAGATAGAAGTCAGAGGGAGCCAAATCTGGGGAATAGGGTGGATGAACCAACAATTAATAGTGCAGATCCCTTAATTTTCCCATTGCCAAAACACCTTTGTGGACAGGTGCATTGTCCTGATGAAAGATGATTTTTTCTTCTGCAAACCGGGTCTTTTCTCAAATTTTTTTTTGTCTAGTCTGCTTAAAAATTCAGAATATTCCCCGATTACTGTTTTACCCTTTTCAAGATAATTAATAAACAAAATGCCTTTAGCATCCCAAAACACCGATGCCATGACCTTTCCTGCTGATGGAACAGACGTTGTCTTCTTTGGCGCTGAACAACCGACTTCTGTCCACTGCTTTAACTGCTGTTTGGATTGTGGTGTGTAATGGTGAATCCAAGTCTCATCCATAGTAATAAATCAATGCACAAAATCGGTTTTATTCTTGTTAAAATGCTCCAAGCACTGTTCAGAGATTTTCATGCAAGTATGTTTTTGATCTGCTATGATCAAAGATGGGTGATGCTCATCATTTGTACAAGATGGGTGCATGTTACCCATCTTGCACAAAGCTTTTTCATTTGCAATTCTTCATGCAAAATATATCCTACAAGTTCTTTTGAAATGCCTATAGTCTCAGCAATTTCATGCACTTTGACTTGCCGGTCATCCAATACCATATCATGCACTTGATCAATGATTTCTGATGTTGTTACACTTTTTGGACATTCTTCACATGCATCATCTTCAAGGCTGGTACAGCCATGTTTATGAACTTCGAATGAATTTCTTTTGCTGTAAAGCCTTCTTTTATAAAGAATTTTATAACCGCACGATACTCAATTTTGTTTATTTTAAGGGATATAGACAACACTTTTGGTTCAGACAGCTGTATAAAACAAACTACTTGATAGAACGACTTGCAGTTTCATATGGATGCTTATGACAGATGTACCAACTTAGAAAAAAAATCTTGCCAATATTGTTGCCATCTATGGCCGAGGCCGAGAACTTTTCAGACCACCCTCGTGAAGTGGCATCAAAGATGGGAAGGACATTGCTCTTTAACCTCAATCATGTAACCTAGATCATATAATCTTACTTAAGTATATTTATACAGTTAAAAATGGTAGGAAGTCAGGATATATTATTAAGAGAAACCTCCAAGGAGTCAGAGATTCATCAAGAGAAGCTACGCGCTACACACACAAGCTATCATACTTATTCTTGAATTCATTCACACTGCTTGCACACACAACATCCAATGACAATCCATTCTAATCACACACCACCTTATGAAAGAAAAATCTAGCCCTTACCCCCACCCTTTCTTAGCAGCATTCATTCTCAGCTTCCAGGGATGCCTTCTTGTCCTTTTCCCACCTTCCATAAAATAAAAATTCCATCAACTGAAATCCTGTATGACCCTTTCAGAAATTTGTAAGTCACAATCATATCACCCCTCTTTCTCCTGTTTGCTAGTGTATGCAGTTCACAAATTCTCAATCTGTCTTCATAATCAGTATTCCACAATCTTAATGTTATTTTTAACACACTCCTTTTCACTCTCTTTCTCTCTCTTTCTCCACTGTATCAGAATCACAACGGAAACCAGACCTCCCGGTCTGGTTTCCATGTGTGCACAATAGTCCAAGTGAGGTCTTATCATGGCCTTGTAAAGAGGCAAAATTACATCCTTATCTTTACATGTAAAAGTTTGTTTCAGCATTGCAGTTATCTTTTGAGTTGTATTCACAATCTTTGCTACATGGCCCTGCAATTCAGCTTGCTATCTACTAACACTCCAAGATCCTTAGTCTCATCAGTTTCTTCTAGCATAATCCCACCAATATAATAGGACATCAGATATCTAATCATGCCAAAGTGCATGACTATGCATCTACTGACACTGAACTGACATCCATTTTCTCATGCCTACAATTCCAGCCTATTCAAATCATTCTGCAATTACTGCATATTAGCAGCATTCCTGATTACCCTACCTACCTTTGCATCATCAGCAAATAGCTGTATATCACTTGTCAAATCCTTCCCAATATCATTAACGTATAGATTGAATAACAGTGGACCAAGCACTGATCCACTGGTTACTTTAAATCTTGCAGACTCACATCCCCCATATACCAATTTTTGTTATGTCATTCAGCCATCCTCTTATCCATGTTAATATTCTATAATCCAAACTCATATTCTCCAATTTATGCAGCAGTCTGCCATGTTGTATTCTGTCAAAAGCCTTAGCAAAATCCAAAAGTATCATGGTGTATCCATTCTCCTTAATGGATACATTTTCTCCTTTCAAGTTCAATAGTAGCATTGTTATAGAATGCGAGCAAGTCACTAAAAAAACATGACCTTCCCTTAGTAAATCCGTTGCCCATTACAAAGCAGAGATTCACAGTTAACCCATTTCCGAATGCGAGCCCTAACCAATTTTTCCAAAATCTTCACCACCACCACCACTCTGAGATACTAACTGATCAATAGTTGGATACATCGGTCTTTGCACCACCAATACCATGCAATGGAATTACCATACATTCTTTCCATTCTTGCAGAATCTTCCCTGTTCTGAGACTCATATTAAACAGCTTGGTCAAAGGAACGGCCAGTTCATCTGAACACTCTTTTAGCACACATGTTGATATCCCATCAGTCCCCTATTGCTGAATTGTTTATTCAGTTTATGCAACAGCTCTAATACCTCATCCTCAAACACCTGAATTTCTTCATCCTGTGAAGAGGTAGCAGTGAGCTCAATGTCATGTACACCAGGTTGATAGCTTTTAACAAAATGGGCACTCATTAGTTGAACAACCTCTTCTGCATCTGTAACTATCACACAATCTGCATTTAGAAGAGTCATTCCTTCATATTCATTCTTTCTTTTACTTGTAGCATATCGATAGAATGCTCATCTTGTTTAACACACAGAGACAGTTTCTTTTGATACTCAGACTTTGCTTTCTGCACAACAGTTGTGACTATTCTAGCCTGCGGCTTATAATTTGCATAATGCACATCATCCTTATGCACATGGTATTCCTTCCACATCATCCTTTTCTTATGAATTTCTTGTTTAATAACATTACACATCCATTTGACTCCCCTACCCTATTTATTTTTCAAAAACTTTTCGGACATACTCTGATATCACATCATTTAAGTATAGAAGCAACCCATGCACTGTCGATATTCTTCCCATCCATTGAACTCAGTATACTTCTTAGTTGGTCATAATTTCCTGCTGTGTTATGCAGATCTTTGTCAGCACGTAACCTTTTCTGAATGGAACATTCATAAACTTAGTCACTTCTCAAGTGAGTACTGCATGATCACTGTCACCAACCACTTTGACTTCAAGTTCCTTCTGTCACATGCTGCTTAAGGAAGTTGTCCTGCAATAGATAGCTCAATAAATGCATTTTCATTCTTCTCATAAGATTCCACTGCTATTGAATCAATATTTGGATAATTAACGTCACCCACTATGATTACTCTTTTCATGCTCATCTTGTCTTATTTGGTGATGCATTTCTTCATCACTAGCAACTGATCCACCAGGTCTGTAACAACATCCCACTATGTAACTGATCTTGTTAGACTCCACCTCACACCAGATGGCTTCAAACTCACTGCCACATGAAATACTGTTTAGTAGTACTACTACAATTGTAGGTCTCAACTCTAACTGGATTCAAGTCAATCCGATATCATTAGCAGCACGCCCCCTCCTCTCCTATCCTTTCTAAAAATAGCATACCCTTTACACTCGATACCAATTAATGTCGGATTGTGATAGCCAGGTCTCATTAATGCCTACAATCTGAGGTTCCAACATACTGACTAAGGCAACTCTATCCCTTTATTTCTGATACTCCTAGCATTCGCGGACAGATATAATAATCTACCTGCATGTTCTTTTGTATACTCTTGTCTGCAGTCTGCATGACACAGTTGGACAATTTGCAGATCAACTTTGTCTTCTTTGGTGCTGAACAACCAGCTTTTATCCACTGTTTTGGCTGCTGTTTGGATTCTGGTGTGTAATGGTGAGTCCAAGTCTCATTCATAGTAATAAATCAACGCATGAAATCAGTTTTATTCTTGTTAAAATGCTCCAAGCACTGTTCAGAGATTTTCATGCGAGTGCGTTTTTGATCTGCCGTGAGCAAGCGCGGCACCCATCTTGTGCAAAGCTTTTTCATTTGCAATTATTCATGTAAAATATGTCCTACACGTTCTTTTGAAATGCCTATAGTCTCAACAATTGCATGCACTTTGACTCACCAGTCATCCAATACCATTTCGTGCACTTGATCAACGATTTCTGATGTTGTTATTACACTTTTTTGGAAGTCCTTCACGTGGATCATCTTCAAGGGTGGTACAGCCATGTTTAAACTCGGCAGCCCATTTCTTAATTGTCGAAAACGAAGGACAAGAGTGCCCATAAACTTTTATGAACTTCGAATGAATTTCTTTAGATTCATTTGAAAAGCCGTTAAAGCTTCTTTTACAAAGAATTTTATAAACGCATGATACTCAATTTTATCCATTTCAAGGGATGCAGACAACACTTTTACTTCAGACAGCTGTATAAAACAAACTACTTGATAGAATGACTTGCAATTTCACATGGATGCTTAAGACAGATGTACCAACTTAGAAAAAAAAAGTCTTGCCAATAGTGTTGCCATCTATGGTCGAGGCCGAGAACTTTTCAGACCACCCTCATAGAAAGGATAAAAAGGGAGGTGGAGTGATAAAATCAATAGCATGATAGAAAAAGCTTATGTCCATACAAGTAGAGATGCAAGGGAGAAATAGTGGCAGTGATTCTGATGCAGTAGTAGTGTGAGATAGAGATAAATAGAATGAAATACTTAGTCTCAACTTGATGGATGTTGCTATAGACCTGTGGATGTTTCTGTAGAGGTAATATGGGGAACAATGACCATGAAATGTATAAGCAAATTAGCCAAGCAAATAGAAAAAGTGTAATTTTAATTATGGCAATACAGACTGGGATAACAAGATAGCAACCAGAAGTAAATAAACTGAATTTCTTGAGTTTTTGAGGGATAACTACCTCAGATGCTATGTAACAGAGGGAACACACAAGGATAGAGAGTGTGGATTTGATCGTATCATCAGATAATGTTATTATAAATGAGTTGTCGAATATCCCTCCAGTTGGTGAGAGTGACCATTAAGTGATTACCTGGGTGGTTGTCAGCCATGTGAGGACTTCTGTGAAGAATGCGTAAATGTGGAACTAAAAGGCTGATGATTATGGGAAGCTTAGGAAACAGCTTGCAGGCTCTAGCATAGAATGGGGAGTTGGGTGGAAAAGAGGTCATTGCTGCTTTAGTGTTGTTCAAGAACAATCTAGTAGAAGCAATGCCTAAATGTATTCCAAGTGTTAGAAGATAAGTTAGGTATGAAATGGATGAATCAAAAGATTAAGCATGCACTACAGAGAAAGAAGGCATTGTGGAGGTAATGCCTTCTTTCTCTGTAGTGCATAAGATGAGTGGTAATAATCAATTGCATGAGAAGGGTAACTCAGTTGGGAAGGGTAGCAAAAGTGGAGTATAAGCAGCAGTTAGCTAATGAAGCCAAAAAAAAATCCTAAGGAGTTTTTTCGATATGTAGTCAGGAAAAAAAAAAAAAGAATGATAATGATAGGATGACATCAATTTGGCAAAAATGGTATAAGATCAACTGCTGCAGAGGATATATTGATCTTATAGATCAACTATATCTTCAGAATTGGTGGGATCATAATCTGAAGTTCTGTAAGTAAAGCAATGGAAAAACTGGAAGATCTGCCAACATCCATTTGAAGAACACAAGAAATATATTTGGCATCATAATTATGGCCAGTCAGATCTATATGACTATGCTTTGGAGACCTTGTACAGAATCTAATGAAAATCTGTGCTTCACCATAGCAAATACAAACATGAAAGACTCCCCCCCTCCTCCGGATCATCAGCAGATTTAAAAATCTTAACACACATGGTTTTGTGAAATTGCCCAAGATTTGGGAAACAGTAATTTTTAGACCTACAGTCCAAAAGCCAAGAGGGTATATCCCTCTTAGGACTTCAGGCTTCCAGTTTAATATCTTCCACTTTTCGTTTGTGTGTATGTGTGTGTGTTATTACAATTCTTATATTGTATTCCAGATGTTTCTGTAACAGAGAAGAAACAATAGAACCATTAAATCTAAATATGTGCTTAATGCACAACTAAGCATAAATATAAGATTACCAGTTTCATTTGTTAATTCTCTTAGTTCTATAACTGAATGGTTATATGGACATAACTATTCAGTCGATCATATATTACTACACAGCACTGAAACTTCAATGCTGTGTAATTAATAACGAAATGTTAGTAGCGTAGATTTCTTCCATATAAAATGAGATGAGAATGTGACTTCATAATCAAAGTTAGCGATTAGTGACACTTTTTTTTAAAATTTTTTTATTTAAATAGAAAAGTTCAAACTACTTACCATTCTTGCAATTGATTTTAGTTGTTTAGGTCCCCCATAGCATTTAACAGTGCAAATGGAGTAAACTGGTTGCAGCAATTGTAGCCAGGAATAATGACGATCCAAATAGCAGAGTAGTGTAGAAATATCTAAGTTAAGAAAGATTATATAGAAGTGATCTATATAATTTTCTTAAATAATATGCAATCATATATTTTTAAACTTAGCAGGGGACAAGGATAAAAATTTTCTATATCATAAATTGTTGTATTTACTTCTTTGGATTTTGTTTCTTATAGTGATTTTATTATAAGAAGTATTACTATGCAAAATCAGTAAATGTAAGAGTAAATGTAATTATTCAGCAATTTATTAGTAGAACTTGATTACTTTTTATTAATAGTAGTTTTATTCCTATTCATATTATTACAAAACAAAAAAAACATTCATGTACTAAAAAAAAAGATGGGAAGATAATTTGGGAGAGAGGAGGGTCTATTTCATTGACTCCCATTATATATGTTTTTTTAATGCAGGTTTCATTTACAGCAGTACTTCCAGGAACCTACACTTGGCATTAACCTAGCTGTCCCTTCATATTTGCCCATACTTCAGTTACAAGAGATGGCTATAGAAATGATAATTAAGTAAATATTACTGCAAGAATATCTATTGGCAAATCATTGTTATGTAATTTAACACATTGGAAAATGAAATGCTTACTTTCTTCTTTCATATCCAATTCTTGCACTGTAGTCTCAATGGAAAAAGCTACCTCATGACCCTTACAAACTCTGTGCTTCATTTCTACACCATGCAACCTCTTTAAATTCAAAAAAAAAAAAAAAAAAGGAAATATCACATATTTTTTTTCCCATTTTCTATTTAAGATTATAAAATTTTAGTTATTAGGAAGTTAGAAAAACTCAATTATTTTTGATCATAATTTAATTCACTAAGCAGCAAAGTAAAAATAATAAGATTAAATCTTAAATAACCTCAAACACATCTGAAATTTCTTTAGGATTACCACTGTTGAAAACTACTTTGGACAGTTCTTGACAGGTGGTAATAAGCACCTATAAATAACTGGAATAATAAGCAATAACATCTTGTGTCAGTAAACATAACATGATCATTTGAAATTCAACATGTTACTGTAGTAATGAGTGTGGATGGACATTTCCAAATTATTACAAAAGTAACCAAAGCCACAGAACAACTGTGTGCTTATTTAGTTCTCCATGTTTGCTGACTAGTTTGTCTATTTTTCAGGATAAAAAAAAAGTGTCTGGAAAGAGTAGAAACCTATTATCTTTAAGGCTGATCAAACTCACAAATACAATTATGAAATTATGATTAGTGCAATGCTACTCTTACCCTGATAACATGATCCATTATTTTGCTGATGAAGAAACATGAAAAGAAAAATTATGTAGAGGTTAAAACAGTTAATTCTCAACTATGCCTGAGAAAATTGTTACTCTTGTAACAAACTCACAACACTAACAAAGAGATCCAATTCTCCCTACAGTAAAATTAAAACTGTGGGCATATACTGATGTTATCTAGAAACAATGGATCTTGGTATCCTCAGAGCAGTTTACAAGGTCACAAAGCAAATTGTTAGTTGTGTTGTGGGTATACCAGGTGGGGTCACAATCTAGTAGATTGCAGGCGTTTGTATCATGGAATAAGTTCTGCATTTTGCAAAATGCATATCTGAGACTATGATTACTGTGGCATTACTTTTGTCTGCTTTTAATACTATGGTGTTCCTGTTGTGTCATATTTTCTGAAGCACTGACTATTCCATTTTCTGTGACTGTTTGGCTTTGAGAAATATAGCTGCTATTTGAATGCAGATTAAATCTGCAGCATTTTCTGGTAATTTCCTTAGTTTCTTCTGTACATTAGTAATGGGTCAACCTTGGGCAAAGTTTAAACCTGTGGGCAAGATGTTCATTTCAGTATTTGTAGATGTGAAGAAATATATTGATCATGACTTTATTGTGAGGTAAGTGGTGCTTGACATGCTGTTCTTTCCAAGTCAATAAGTTTTTGAATTTTTGTTTTAGTTTGCTCTTATTGGCTACAGAAATTGAAGAAGCTTGATTTAAAAAGAGTCTGTCATAATGTTTCAGAGTTCTGGAGTGCTAGATGATCACCTGGAATTATGATTTAATCTAAATAACCTGTGAATCACATCATTATATCTGATGACATATATTAGTCTATTAACAAACATTTTTTTGCTTGATGCACTGCCCTTCATTTATTTATTCATTTTAAATATCATTAACTTACCACGAGTTCTTGTTTTGGAGACTTCTCTGATTGGGAAGACACTAAACATCTCCAAACAGAATAAAATTAGCTATTCAAGTTAGAGAAAAGTAATGCACACGGGAAGATAATTTTATTCTGTTGCAATGCCACTCCATGCAATGCCACTGCCATCCATCACAAAAAATTGGCATAATGAAAACCATATGGGACATGGCATATAACATTCCAGCAGTATGGAGAAAAAGAGTCCAGAACTCAAACACCGTGGTCTTACCTTCCAAAATATGGCTATAATGGTAGAAAGCATCCTAAAAGAGGTACTCTAGACAAACAGAAGGGAAAAAAAAAAAGGAATATAGATCTCAAAGGAGAATAATGATTCCAGTTACTATGGATAAATAGAATAGAGGAAGAAGAAAGTATGCAAGACAAGGGAAAATTAATTTATATAATTACTCAGGGATAACTACTTTAAATAGCACATAATGACAGGGCATGCAGTACAACAACATCAGACCTAGTAATAGCATCTGGAATCTGTCTGTCTATCAATAAGTTTACTAATATGCTTCCAACTGTTGAGAGTAATCATTTGACTTGGAAGGTAACAATACATGTAAAATTTCTTGCTAAAAAGAAGAATGTATGGAACTATAAGGCAGGTGATTATAATAAATATATAAACAAACCAGCCTCTCCAATATCCTGATGATGCTGGTTAGGAATCACATCCAAAGGCAGGGAGACAACACTAGAATCTTCTATAGAGGACAGCATAATTTTGTTAAAAGGTAGGTCTTGCTTTGCTTTAGCAATACTTGAACTATTCTATAACAGAATGACAGCGGAATTGGATAAATGGAATGGATATAATCAATAACATCAATAAAATCTTGTCAGATGACAAGGCATCTGACAAGATTCAAATTGGAGGCTGTTATACAAGTTGTGCCCTTTGATTGGACCTAAGTTCAATTCTCGTCATGACAAGAGAAATCTTTACGAGTTTTTTTCAATTGAAAGTGAGTTAGCCAATCTCATATGGAGGAGGGTTCCCCCTCTCGGAAACTTGAGTTTTTCATCCTGCATACAGACAAAAAATACTAGTGGTAGTGGGCAATAGATGGCGTTATGTGTAAATGATGATGATAGCGACATTCTACGTAGTTACTGGATTAAGTGATGGAGACAGAGAGTTGAAGAGTAGAGTAGATTGTCCTCCGTCAAATCTTTGGACTCCTTGGAGGTGTCATGTAATTATTATTATTATTAAGAGGATAGGATTACAAAATAAACTTGTCACATGGATATGAGGGTTGAATGAGAGGTATTAGAAATTGCTATATGGTGATAATGAGTGTAGGAGGAGGAGGGTGACATACTACAGGCTTTTTTTTTACTAGGTCCACTGTTGTTTAACTTGTATATTAATGATAACTCGAGTGTCATAAAAAAATTAGTATCTCTGATGATATTGGTTTCTGATGATGCTAAGTTAAAGAGAATGATAAAGAATGTAGCCATAGAGAATCCCCACAGGCTGATTTGCATAGATTGGTTATATGGACAAATGATGATAAATATCAGTTTAATGTTACCAAGTATAAAGCTATGCATTTTTGATGAAGAACATTACAAGCATTTTGTTATACTGGTGGGAATTTGTTGGAAGTAGTCAAAGAAGCTAGAGACTTGAAGTTTATTGTGGAAAGAAAGCGAAGGATTCATACTGCTAATGTGGTTAAGTTGCCACATTGGACAACAGCAGCACTGTTAAACAGAACACTAAATTGTAAGAATAAGGAAATTATTGTGCCATTTTACTAAGCATTGCTAAGACCACAGGGTTCTAAGGATACTAAGAAACAGTTGAAAATATTCAGTGACCAGTAACCAAGATGTTAACTGACCTATGGAAATGTGCATATTAAGACAGATTTGAAGGGATGTTATCTTCAAGGTTTGAATAGAGAAGGAGAGTAGATATGATAGAAACATACAAGTCAGTAAAGGGGCTCTTATGGTATAGCCACAAGTGAGATTTTGCTGCAGATAATGCATATTAGATGTTTTAATCAAAATATCTAATAAGTGTAAGTAATTGTTAATAGGCTATTATTTTTATGGCTATATGACCTACTTTCGTTTAGGAGTGCCCCTTTTTCACAATGTCATTGGCTTTTTACTCAAATCTTAGGGCATTACTGATGTGTTATAAAAACCAATACATAAAGAATAATATAGGAAGAAAATTTGGACATACCTTTTTGGGACATCCATCAGTTGTGGTGAAATTTTCTTTGCCCATTGTTTTTGCAAGTTCTGCTTTTTGGTGCATCAAAGGCCCATATGAACATTACTAAACCAAATTTTTAATGCTGATTCAACTTGAGTATCCTTACCAGATCGGGCTCTCTTCTGATCCATATTCTCATTAGTAAGAGCTGAAGTTTCAATGTTTGATCTGTGTTTTTAAGATCTCACACAAGAGTGGTGAAATTTTTAAATGTACAGCTCTACATTGCCTCATTTTGGGCAACTTATCATAGCACTCCAAAATTCTTTGCTTTTCTTGTAAAGATAAATCTTTATGTTTTTTTACTTGCTTCTGCCATAATGCTAAGGGCTATTTTAATGAGCATTTATAAAATCAAATTCACTTACTGAAAGAGAGCATGAAAATAAACTCGAAAAATCACAATTAGATTGCATTTATACTCCCCTGCATTTGCCTGGAAGATATAAGATTAAAGGAAGATTAACAAAAAAAAGTCAGATTTTGACAAATGTTCGTTGTCAATTTTCTCCTGATTAACCCTTATTTCTTAGAATTCTGAGATGCAAAAGGCTAAACATTCGAGGATTATGATAACAATAACTGGAACTTTGATTATAATAGACAGATTATTTTTAATTCATTTTAAATGTTGTGTTTTGGGACTGACTGATTTTGATAACAATAGCCGATTGATAATATTTTCTGCGATCACAATAAACGGATTCTACTGTATTTCTATTTTAGAAACTACTAAGTATTGATCTGAAAAAATTTCATTTCCTCTGTACACATTTACATTTCTTACATGTGGAACTAATTTCTGATTAGTAATGATTTAATCAATTATATTTATTTATTTATTTTTTTTTTTAAAACAGTATTAGTTGTTTTCAAATTATTGAAAATACAGAAATCTAATAGTTTTGACCATTGTTATGCAAAGTTCTCCATATTTTCCTAAGACATTTGGGATTGGATTATTTCCAACTCTAGCATTAAGATCTGTCAATTAATATACAGTCATTTTTATTAAATTTATTTAACTTTTTTGTAGTTTCTCATAAAATTGTTCAGAGTTCTGTTTTCTACTTACTTCAGGGGCATATACTCACTCCTATGACATTACATTTAAGTAGATTCTATTTATTTTTAACCTAACTGTTATAATTCGATCATTTACAAAATTGTATTTATGTATTCTATTTTCCATTCATTATTGATTAAAATGGTCACTCCAACTATATAACATAGTAAAACCATCTACATTTTTTACTTCTGTTATTAATAGCTATATTAATATTTTCAGTTTTTAGTTGTTTTGCTAATTCTAATTCCTTTGTTGTTATGCTTCATACAAAGTTCTGATTTATTCAGATTAATGAAACGTATCCTCAAGCTATGCAGCACTGGATAAAGAACCCTTGAATTTCATGAGAGAAGAAGAAGGTGAAACAGTTGTTCCCTGGTAAACTCAGTTGAACTCGCCATTTTTAATTGTATAAAATTGGTTTTTAGCTTGACTCTCTCTATATATAAATATAACATTCTTAGATACCATTTTTTCATATACACTTTCATGAATTCATTACCATCACCACAAAACATAGTAATAATGTCAGCAGTGGAATTAATACCAAAAAAAGAGTAGAAGTACATCACAGGAAGATTCAGAGGGCAGTTCATTTAAAACTATCTGGTGTGATATAGACGCCAACAAGACTAAATAATTGGTTGCTGCTATAATCCAGGGGATTATAGCAGCAATATATAAATATAACATTCTTATAACTCTATATATAAATATAACATTCTTAAAAATATAAATATAAATATAAAAATATAAAAAAATATAAAAGAATGTTATAAAATAAAAATATAACATTCTTAAAATATAACTCTATATATAAATATAACATTCTTAGATACCATTTTTTCATGAACACTTCCATGAATTCATTACCATCACCACAAAACATAGTAATAATGTTAGCAGTGGAATTAATACCAAAAAAGAGTAGAAGTACATCACAGGGAGATTCAGAGGGCAGTTCATTTAAAACTATCTGGTGTGATATAGAAGCCAACAGGACTAAATAATTGGTTGCTGCTATAATCCAGGGGATGGGAGAATGCAGATGGCATGCACTTGCAAATTAGCATGATGAGTACAAGCCGAGTAATTACTATGGGCAATTTCAACTATGGGAACAGTCACAGACAGGGAAAGGAATGGAATTGTACAGCTTCTGAGAGACAATTACCTGAGGCAACATGTAATGGAGGGACACAAGGTTTGAGAGTGGTGGATCTGGTCACAGCATCAGAACAAACAGCCATGGTAGGATCCCCCCCACCCTTTCACTGTGATGACTACAGCAATCTAGGCCATATTTCCACAAGCATACAATAGCGATCAATGGGAATTTTGGACCATTCTTCGTATAAGCATGTGTAATGAGGTCCTGGACTGTTGTGGGGTGGATGTCCTTTGACCTCATCCGATGTTTCAGTTTATCCCACAAATGTTCAATAAGGTTGAGATCAGAGCTCTGTGGAGGCCAGTCAATTGTGGTGACATTCATGTCCACAAACCATGTAGTTACAGCAGCAGCCTTATGACATGGTGCAATGTCTTGCTGCAAGAGACAATGGTCAGTTCCATAGAAATGCTACGAAGTAGGAAGAATTGCATTGTCCAGAATGTTCAGATACCTCTTGGAGGTCAATGTTCGTGATACCACATACAGAGGTCCGAGGCTAAACCAGGAAAAACAGGACCACTGTTTTTGTTGACTTGTTGACTCTCTGCACTTCCATCTCAGTATATCACTTTTTGTTGACTTCAGATGGCCCAATTTGCCAACAATTTGCCAAACAGATAGGTCTGCAACATGGCATCCTATCACAACATCTCTTTCAAACTCCGCCAGTTCCCTTCTCAGAGCCACTTCACCCTGACACAGTTGCACTGACTAGGGAGCATCATATTCCTCCAATTTATACCAGCTACAACGACGTGACTTGTTATGTAGCACAGTGCGCCATGCTCATGGGAATGTCCATTGACTTTTTTCCAAGCAGTGTTGAACTCTATTGCATAAATTGGAGTGAATAGAGATAGATATTAATCTGGTGATTTAAATTAGAGGATGGCTGATGGACAGATATCAAAGAGTGGTTTATGCAGGGGTTGAGTCCAGGAGAAGGCAAGTGACCAGTAGTGTACCACAGGACTCAGTACATAGTTCTCAGTTGTTTAATTTGTATATCAAGGATATAGGAAATCGTTTGACATTAAATATTCAGTTTTTGGAGCTTGTGTAGTTCAGTAGAAGTCGCATTTGCACTCTATGGTGCTTGACCGCATGAAGAAAGACTTGGGGTTCAAATCTATGTCGACTAGAGGAACATTTTCTAAGCATTTTCTCGACCAGTTCCCAAGTTAGTTGATCTCCGGTACAGACAAGCAGGTTTTTTCTCCTGGAAACTCAAGAAAATTGGCAGTTGGACCCACACTATTTTCAGACATTAAAAATATCGTGTTAGGGTTAGGGACTAAGAGATGGTGGCACTTGCTAGTCACCTTCTTCACTGTGTACCAATTAATTAGTGATAGCCTTGGGCCAGTTATCCCTGATTGGCTACTAGTGGAGATTGAACTGCCCACTCAGTCTTTAAAAGTTAGATAAGGCTAAAATGGGCTCGCCTGCTCCCTATACGGGAACAGCAATGGTAAATGAAGGCGATGCAGAGATCCTGAAAGAAGACTTAAACAGACCAGCAGTATGAGCAAAGGTAAATGGCTGCCAGTTTAATGTGGTTAAGTATAAGGTGATGCACTTTGGGAAAAGATCAGAAGCTGTGTACTGTATTGATGGAACTGAACTGATGAGGCTAAGGACTTGGGTGTGATTATGGACAGGGAGTTGAAGTTTAGAGGGTATATTGCAAAGGCAACCAAAACAGCACATCAGATTACATAGTTATTATTATTATTTGACACCTCTATGGAGTCCAAAGACTTATTGAGGGAGGGTACCTGCTCTACAACTGTCTTCACAGCTCAATCCACCAACTGACCACACCAACACCATCTACCACCATTAGTATTTCCAAAGACAATCACAAACATCCATGCCCACAGCGGGATTTGAACCAGCAGCCTTTTGACTGGAGAGTGGATACGCTAACCACTCGGCCTGCCAGGCTAGCCAAGTGGTTCTTGAAGAACACACTAACAAATAGGGATAGAGAGGTTATTGTTCTCATATATAAAGCTTTAATAAGGCCAAATCTGAACTACTGGATTCTGTGGGGATGAAGAAGCTGTGGAGAGGATCCAGAAGCGAGTGACAAAGATTGTGGCAGGTCTGTGGAATGCTTTCCATGAGAACAGACTGATGGCTCTATAGGCTTCAAAAATCAGCTAATAGATAAAAAAAAAAAAAAAGGAAACATGATATAAATATTTAAGTTATTTAAGTATTTAAGGAGTTTTATAGGATTGAATTTTTTTTTTTCAGTACGTCAGTGCATTATTCAACATTCAAGTGATTCCTTAAGTTATTTTGGCCACTTTTGCAATATGTCACATGATATCAAATCCAATCTGTTATCATGCAATTCTTATTCTAATTAATTTCCTGCAGTCCAGTTCCATCAGTGTAATACATTGATACATAACCTTACACTTTGCCAGATGAAACTAAACTGTGATTTTTTTTTTTTTTTTTTAACCACAGTCAGGCTGTTTAAATCATCTTGTAGGATCTCTACATTACTATTATTAACTATTTACCTCCCCACAATTCTGCATCATTAAGCAAAAAACTGGATATTCTGCCTCAAATCATTCTGTTTATCACTAATGCACATATTAATAACAAGAACAGCCCAGAAAAAAACTCCGTGACACACCACTCATCACCTACCTTCCTTTGGATTCTACTCTGTCATGCACTACACTTTGACACTTTGATGTCTACCCTTCTCACCTGTTTTATATTTATTCCCATTTGCTCTGACTTATATTACATTGTGTCTCAAATGCCCTTGCAAAGTCCAGCAATACCATAGTGTAGTCATTTCCTTTATTCAAATCAACTGCCATTTTATTATAAAAAAACAAGATATGATCTTTACTTCATGATGCTGTTCCTCCACAGAGTAGCACATTCATATCTACCTATGTCTGAATTCTGCTCTTAATCATTTTTTCCAATATTTCTTAACTTCTGCTCCTGATATATACAGATGAGTTTATATCAGGAGTTATATGAGTTTTGTTACCTAAGTTTTGGAACTTTCTTTATGTAACTGAACTATTTTGACCTCTTTTCAATATGCACATGTGGAAATTTTCACAAGGAACATTAAAATGGCATAGACCAGAATTACTCACCTGAGTATTTGTAGTTTCTTCTGATTTAGAAGCATCTCTACACTTACACTGTTTGAATAACACTTTATAAAGCAACTTTCTGAGAATATGCCAGTCAGTACTATTTGCATAGATGTGACGACGTAGCTCAAGAATATCATGTTGCTGGAAAATACAATATAATCTAATATATGCAAACTTATTTTCTAATTATATTTAAGAACATGAACCTTGTTATATTTAATCAAACATTTTTTTTTTTGAGTATTCAAAAACAGACCAAAATTAGTAAACTCACTCATTCTGTATATCACTAATGCACATATTAATAACAGGAACAGCCCAGAAAAAAACTCCGTGACACACCACTCGTCACCTACCTTCCTTTGGATTCTACTCTGTGGTGGCCAAATTGTGGCTTGTGAGCCATATGCAGCTCTGAAGGCAATTTGGGTTTCTACTGTTTATCATAAAAGACAAAAATCCATGATACATATATAATAATTTTTAGATATATCAATACATATAATAACATACATAAAATACAATACAAATAATTTTTTCTCTCATAATACAAACAAGTACAAAAATGAAGAAAATTTAAATTGACATTTTGTTCCATGTGACAGGCACCAATGGGATAAATGTAATTAACACCAATAGCCACCTCACCAGTATCCAGCACTACCTCAAATTTATCCTGTGGGTATCATGTTAAAATGAATTAGAGTGTTTTAAAATTAGATTCTATGGTGAAATACTGGCTACTTTTCTCAGCTTCGGAGTGAAAGGTTATACAATAACTGAATTGTTTAAAAAGACCAAACAAAGTGTAAGAAATGGAAATATGAAGGGGAAAAAAAACAGACTTTTTAAGCAAAACTGGGAGGAAAGCTTTGCCTTCACCATTAAGGGTAAGAAACCTGTGTGTCTTCTCTATCATATGATAGAGAAATTTTAAATTTTTCAGAAACTATCTTGCAGCTTGTGAACATTTGAAAAACATCCTATGTGACTCTTGGGCCTAGGAGACTTTGCCATCCCTACCATATATACCCCCCCCCCATCCATCCATCCATACACACACACACACATTAATAATAGGTAGTTAAGGAAGAATTAATCTGTGGATATATTTCTTGAAGAGCTGAAAGTCACAGTTGATGCTGGAGAACACTTCATGAGGAAAACTGTTCCAGAGAACAGAGGCAGTGAAGATGAAAGAGTAATAGGAGACATTGGTTCGATGAGTCTGAAGTAAGACTGCAAGGATTTTCAGAAGCTGATGCTCATGTTTGTACAGGCTTAGCTTAAAGTGGAGGCAGACAGACTCGATTAAATGGTGGTTGAATTGAGTCTGTGAGAGGATCAATGATCAGGAAGACAGTCTCCACAGCCCAGCTGTGTATAGATGAGCCCTTTTGTCCAACAGATATTCAGATTCATATCCTGTCTATGATGTGAGGAGCGTTTATCAGTTTCAATCAAAATAGTGAGTTAGCTGATCTCAAACGGCAGTGGAGAGTTTTTCCCTCCAGGAAGCTTGGATTTTTTTGTCTCTCAAAACATGCACACCAGCACTGTGAACACACAGGTCTATAAACAAATACTTACCATTAGGGGATGCAGAAGAGGAGTGATGTGCCAGCTGCATTAATCCAAGACCCCTAAACAGGTTACTCTAGCCATCCTAATGGACTGATAGATTAAGGAAGAGAAAAAGAAATAAGGGTGTGTGTGGTTAGGAAGTATGAAAGGTCAAAGTTCTTATGATGTGTGGTGAGTGTAGAATGAGCTATTAATGAATGTTGCAAGTGCACTTCTGATGAATTCTTGTGAAAGATATATTCCATTTATCAATATTTTTGGGATGTATTCAGAAATTATAGTAGAACAATTAACTTTTTTTCTCAAATTATTCTAGTACATTTCAGATTTCTTCACCATTCACTGCATCAATCTTACCCATATCCAAGTATTCCTCTGCTTCTCTCACCACCCTTGCTATTTGGGGTTAAAGCACTCATTTCACAATCTTTTGTTTCTCCATTTTGTGTAAGTGATCCTATCATCTTAGATTAGCTCTGCTTACATATTACTGAATATTAGTAATAACGCTTTTTTACTTATATCTTCATTTGTAATATGGTTATGACACTGACCATAATATTGATGTGTATCACAGAGTTGAAGTAACATGAATATAAAATTTATGCTATGCAATCCCTCTATTACGAGGTGTGTTAATCCTTCATGCTCTGAAAAAATACTTAATCGATTTAACTATTCACATTCATAGCTGCATCTCAGAGGGCGTTATCAAAAGTAAGAATAAGTTAATCCTTTTTATGAATACGTAGGTAGATATATGAACTAAATTACAGAATATATATATATACACATACATATATATCATTTCTAGTTCTTCATTATATATTTTATTGTTAATGCCAAGATATAATGAGACAAAGATCTTCCACGTTGTAATAAATTTTTTATCATTATCATCATCAATGGACAGAAGGTAAAAAATGTGCAAAAATCCTTTCCTTAATGTTACACAGTGATCAGTATTCATATTGATAAATTATGGTGACAAGAGCCATGTTAAGAATAATTACTTTAATTTTCCAAAATGTTGACATGTACACATATCACACACAGACAAGCTACATTATATGCCAAACAGTGACAATGATTTGATCAACCGTAACTGCACTGGCCTGACCTCTAGTGGATAAAAAAACTTAAAGCTATATCCTATTTACAACACGGTCAGAGAACAAATTTATATCAATACTTTTAATACAACAATAGTGGTGGTCTAATCAATAATTTAACATAAGTGTTTGTTATATAATTCCACAGGAGTGGAAAGAACATAAGGTATTCCCATTACACAAGGGTGATGTATCCAACTATCGACCAATCAGTATTTCAGGAGTGGTGGTGCAGATTTTAGAAAAAGTTCGTTAGGGGTCACAATCAGAAATGGGTTGACAAAGAATCTGTACTTTACAATGAACAGCATGAATTTATTAACCCTTTAACTGTTAGGTTCAGTTTCAGGTACTTTACCCCAAGGTTTTTTTTTTTTTTTTTTTTTGAATTATTAGACTACCTGATTAACAAGGTATAAAAAGTATTTATTTACAATTTTTATACAAAAACTGTCAATGATTTACTAAAAAGAATATTAAATAAAAAATGAATTTTATACATACAACAATATCTACACAGTGATATTTTTTCAGAAATTTCTAATTGTATGGTAGATTTTGAAGCATGGTGAAGCACGCAACCCTACCCGGCAATCAGGGCACTACATACAAGTTTCTTTGCAAAAATCTTTCCTAAAACTGATCTTGTGCAACAAACAGCACACTTTCTTCTTGGCTCTGCTTGCTTTGCAGTAGATATATATATATATATATATATATATATATTCTGGAAAGTGTCTTCCTGTCAGTCTGACTGGATTCCCTCCTTTAGCTGGCCTTTCACCTTTCTTGTTAGCTCTCGGGATGTGTTAGGTTTCAATGATTTTATCTGTGAGATCCAGTGTTACAGCTATGTAAGTGATCAAACTTACCACCTAACTTTCTGTGTAGTACAAAAGCATTGTACACAGAAATATATAAAAGGTGCCTGAATCTTTTTACCTGTTTGTTCCAGGTAGCAGGATAATATGAAAGCATTTGGTCTAAACAATCAACACCTCCCATGGTGTTGTACTGTAACATCACAGCTGGTTTCTTCACAGTTCCTTGTCTCTACATCCTCCATTTCATTCTCACGGATGGTGCTGAGCATAGTGACATCTTTCTTGTCTTTCCAGTTCAAGGCAATGATCTTTCCACGCTGAAAGATACAAATTTCTCCTTTCTTCAACTTCAAAAATTTGAGCTCTTCAGGTATTTCTTTTCAGCTGATCTTAGCAGTCCCATAATCATCAGTTTTCTTAGTAACTAAGTGGTCTTAGTTACTAAGGACTGTTAAAATAATTATCTAAGGTAATGCAGTACCCTTTATTCAGCAGAGAAGATGCTAAAGTAACAACAATTCATGTACCAAAAGAAGCATTAGGCAGTAAACTGCATATCTGAGTGATTTTACCAGTAAAAATTATCAGTTCATAGACATAATTAGTAGATGATTCACAAAGTTCAAAACATTTCAAACCGAAATGAGAGCTTTTCAGCAGCATGTACTGTTTCCAACCAAGTCAGCCCTTGTATCAAATAAGGCTTTCAACCACACAAATATCTTGTTCTGGTGTATAAACTTCCTGGAACTTCTTTTTGAGAGAGTTCAAAAAAAGCCTTTTTTTTTTTTTTTAGTTTTGAATTAGGATAACCAGAATCCTTGTTGACAAAGTGTAAAAATTTCATTATCAAGAAATACCTAAATTTATCACTTGTGAAAAAAATGGTGTCTTGATCAACCTTTTTTTTAAACCGATACCATTTTATTTCTGATTTCTGAACTATGCCTTGAAACAGTAGTAACACTAAAAACACCTTCAGTTCACTTCTGTCTGTGTCTTTCCAACCAAAACGAGAAAAACTTTTGAGGGTTGTAGCAGCAATGAACTGCATAGCTTTCTTGTTTGTTTCCTCAACTAAAATGTTCATTATATCTTCATCAAAAATATAATTCAAATAGTTCCAATGAGCAATTACATAATGAGGATATCATGAGAAATACCAGGTGTTCCCATAAAAGAAAAGCAAGGATGACGTAAACATACCGAGCCAGCCAGAATGTTTACTATCTCCTAACTTGGGACAAACCACAGCTGTCTTCATTATTATCAGAATTTTCCAATGAGACATCAACATCACTGTCATCACTTATATCTAAAAAAAATTCTTCAACACATTCTTCATTTGATTCACTATCAGAATCTCTTGCAAATAAAGTGACAGATGTCTTGCACTTCTGCAAATTGGGTTTGCACTTCTGCAAACCCAATTTCAAAGCCATTTTTTACATCACATGCAATCTTCTTACTTTCATTTCTAGCAGAGTAAACAAATTTATCTTCTCACAGTTAACAGTTGCCCTCTATGTGTAAGCAAGAAAACTAAACCATAAATAAGTCTATTGCAGTTATAATGATTACAAAACAAAAATGTTTACGGGAAATGTGCTCAGAAAGTTAGTCATGCTGCCAACAAATTATGGAAATGCGCTAACTGCATTAGTAATGCTAAAAAAACGATACCAACGAACACAAACAGCACGTCAGTAACGGCCAAAGGATTAAGAGAAAGTCATGTTTTAGGAATTTGCTCATATTATATAATAATGTTACCACTGAGCTAGACAAGGGGAATGGATGCATCATGTTTTTTTAAGGGTGCTTAAGGGTCAAAGCTGTATAACTGAGAGGAGACCTCCACATAGCCTTTGAAGGAATGCAGAGGAATGTGACCAGGGCTTCTGACCTAATGTCCAATCCTCACCTTCTTGTGGTGCACCCTGTTAGGTATCTACCTGGATACTGAACGAACA
The DNA here is from genome assembly GCF_054136105.1 of Typopeltis vanoorti. Taxonomy (NCBI): domain Eukaryota; kingdom Metazoa; phylum Arthropoda; class Arachnida; order Uropygi; family Thelyphonidae; genus Typopeltis; species Typopeltis vanoorti. The sequence continues at coordinate 68,828,198 of NC_143557.1, read as the reverse complement.
AGGATGGGCTGGCAATTTTGGATTTCCTCCTCCTCCAATCCTCATCCGTTCTGGGATGAGGCAATGAGGGATTGCCTGCTTGTGGAATGAAAAACCCCAGATAAACTAGGGGGAAAAACCCTGCTGTCCACGCCCAAGACTGGCTAACCTAGCTATGGCTGAGGAAGATCCTTGAGCGCCTCACGTCTCCAACGGGAATCGAACCTAGGACACTCCTTCCCCAGGCATATGGTTGCAGAGCACATAGCCACTACGCTAACAGCGCAGACATTTGGGATTTAGCTGACCAAATTCTATTCTTATTGGCTTAAACCACAAAACACAATGATGGTACAACATGACAATTTCATGCTGTGTGGGGCATCGATCGGTTAAACAAGCCCCCCCCCCTCAGTTGTTTCGGCCAGGGAACCAGGACGAATAGCAAAAAGTCTGCTATTGGAACAAATCCTAAAACACACCCCCAACACAACATCAGAGTTCAAAATCGGTACTATCAACATAAAAAGCATCAATGGCAAAGAAATGCTGCTTGCCGAGGAACTGGATAAGTACCAGATCGACATAATAGCGGTGACTGAAACAAAAAAAAAAAAAGAGAAAAACTGGTGAGATCTTCCTGAGCAATAAATACAAAATGTTATATTCAGGCGATGACAATCAAGGAAAGGAAGGAGTAGCCATAATATTCAGCACTAAATACAAGGCTAATCTTCTTGAATGGCAGGCAATTTCAAGTAGAGTGATATAGGCAAATATCAGAAAGGAAAATGGACGGTTCTACTAAGATAGAAGTGGAGGAATTTTTTTGAAGCTTTAGAGAAAGCAACTGACACAGTGAAAAATTGGTTCTTGTTTCTAAATTGGAGAAAAGCTAATAATAATGACAAATACTGGTATTATTTCTGGGAAAATTCCCATGCTACTCCTCTTGAAACTATTACTTTTTTGGCTATTTTAGCCTGTTTTTGTTTAGGAGTGTCCCTTATTTTAAATACTACACTCATCCTGAAAAATGTTCGATGATGGTCAGACGACCAAAAGGGCTGCACCCCGTTAATGCTCTCCCCCGCTCCAGTTTTCCCATAAAACCCTTCCCCAAAGAAGAGCCCTTAAGTATAATAATATATATATATATATATATATATATATATATGTGTGTGTGTGTGTATATATATTATTTTAGAAAAAAACCCGGGTTTTCAAAATCATTCTTCCTGCCTTGCGGCAACCACTCCCCCAACATTTCACCCCCCTTTAACAGCCTACAGCAGAAATATAGAGAATGAAGTCATCCTAGCATCTAAACAAGTTATGTGCAAAATTTTCTTCCTCAATTATTCTGCTATATTTTCTTTTAAAATACACTTATAATGCCCTAAAAATTTTCTTAAGTAAAAATGCCAATGTATTTAAAATAAAGGATACTCCTAAACAAAAACAGCAATACAGGCTAAAATAGCCATAAAAGTAATGGCAAATATGTTGGATTTCTGCTCAGGACATGGACTGGTTATTACTAACATGTACACAAACTCACATGGAGAGAAGACACAAGGAATAAGAAAAGTTTCATTGACTGTGTTATTGTTGACAGTGATGTTTTCTCTCTGGTGCAGGACACTAGTTTACAGAGGATTTGAAATTGGAAGTGATCACCATTTAGTCTTGAGCAGGAAAATTGAATTTCACATTGAAAAGAAGAACATGTAAGAAAGTTTTAAAGCGAATAAAAGTTAAGTGGCTCTCAGATATGAATTGTAGACTAAAATATACAAACATTATTCAAGAAAAAATGAAAGAGTTTGAGAACAGGAATCAAACCTTGGAGATTCAGTGGCAAGCTCTGAAGAAATTATTATTATTTCGGGCGACTCCAGGAGTCCTTAGACTCGTCGAGGGAGGCCCTAAACATCATGTCCACACAACTATGCGATTACATTCTCACAGTATCTATCATACCTTGTCTTGAACTCGTTCACCGTCATAGCAACCACAACAGACTCTGGCAGCTTATTCCACTCATTTACCACTCTAAAAGTAAAGAACCCAGCTCTAACACCCCTGCTAACCACACTCTTGCCCAGCTTCCATAGGTGTCCCCTAGTTCTCCCACCACCAGTCCTGATCTCAAAAATATCCTCTGAATTAATCCTATAGAAACCCTTTAGCAATTTGAATGTCTCAATCATATCTCCCCTCCTCCGCCTATCAACTAGTTTCTGCAACCCACAAATCTTCAACCTGTTCTCTCATATGGTTCATTCCATAGACCTGTTATCATCTTAGTCACTCGCTTCTGGATCCTCTCCACCTCCTCCCCATCAAGAAGGAACCGAGGTGACCAAATCTGGGCACAGTAGTCGAGATGAGGCCTTATCAAGGCTCAGTACAGAGGTACAATAACTTGCTTGTCTCTGCTCGTCAAGGTATTTTTCAACAACCAAGTGAGTTGATGAGCTGATTTAGCTACTTTTGCAATGTGCCCCCTAAACTTCATCTCCCTATCCACCAACACTCCCAAGTCCCTGGCCTCATCAATCTCTTGGAGTACAGTTCCACCAATGTGGTATACTGCTGCTAATCTTTTCACCCCAAAATGCATAACCTTACATTTTGTCACATTAAATTGACATCCGTTCTCCTTAGCCCAGAACTCCAATCTATCTAAGTCATCCTGCAAGACTTTGACATCTTCTGCATTCACTATTGCCCTACCCAACTTTGCATCATCAGCGAACAAATGAATTGTTCCACTTAGATCCTTCCCTATATCGTTAATGAACAGATTAAACAGCAGTGGTCCAAGAACAGAACCCTACGGCACACCACTAGTCACAGGCCGTCTTTTGGACTCTACTCCTGAATAAACTACTCTTTGATATCTCTCCATCAACCAACCACCTATCCATCTCACCAATCCTATATCCATTCCCATATGTTGTAGTTTACGGATTAGTATTTAATGTGGTATCCTGTCAAACGCTGTAAACCCATTTCCCTTATCCAGTTCAGCCGTCACCTTGTTATAAAACTTGAGCAAGTTACTGAAGCATGATCTACCCTTCACAAAGCCATGCTGTCCCCTGTACAGTATCTCGTTTTCATCAATCCATTCCTGTATTTTTCCCTTGACTACTTTCTCTAAGACCTTGACAACAACTCCTGATATGCTGATCGGTCGGTAATTTGCAACCGTAGTCTTGGATCCTCCTTTATGCAGTGAAACTATTTTCCCCTCTTTCCACACCATCGGGACTAAACCAGACCTGATATTCAGATTAAACAACATGGTCAAGGGCACTGATAATTCCTTAGCCGCTTCACGCAAGACCTGTGCCGGTATACCATCCAATCCCACAGATGTGTTCACATTATGGTTCTGTAATAGACTAGTCACCTCCACTTTATTCATCACTATTCCTGTATAAACTAATGGTGCCTTCATTTTTTCAATGTCACCACCTGGATGATATGCTTTTGCAAAGTGCGTGCTCAGTAACTCCACTATATCGACTGATTCAGTGACCTCCTTACCATCGTCATTCTTTAAAGTCATTTTGCCGTGTACAGTTTTTTTCTTGCTTGCAGCATATTGAAAGAACTGTTTGGGATTCTCTTTTGCTTGCAAAGCTAGTTTCCTTTCATAATCCGCTTTTGCTTTTTTTACCACACTCGTTACCTTTCTGGCCTGCACTTTATACCGTTCGTGTGCCTGCAGGTCACCCCCTTTCTTTAAATTCCCTCCACAGTTGTTTCTTTTTTTGCAGCTCAAGCTTAATGATGTTATTCATCCATTTAACCCCTACTTGTTTTACTATTCGGACCCTAGGTATACAATCAGCCATTACCTCCTGTAAATGCTCCTTGACCACTTCCCATGCTCTATCGAAGTCCAGCCCTTGCAGTTGTACACGCCATGGCACTGATCCAAGCAATCTCCTAAGCTTGTCATACTCGCCAGCACGGTAATTCCACATATACCCTGTCTTAATAGAAAATTCCACACCTTTAGCCACTTCCCAGGTCAAGACCTTATGATCACTCTCACCAATAGGTGGCAACATGGTCATATTCATTACAGTCAAATTCTCAGATGCTATTACCAGGTCAAGCACTCTCACACCCCTAGTATTTTCAATTACATGCTGTCTCAGATAGTTATCCCTTAATAATTGAATAAAATCCTTTTCCTTCCTCACATGTGTCCTCTCCTCCTTCCAATCAATGCTACCATAGTTGAAATCCCCCATAATAATTACCCTCCTTCCACTCACTTCATCATTTCCCTATGCATACTATCTCCACCATCTATTCCATCACCTGGTCTATAGCGGCACCCAACTGTATATTTTATTCTGCCAGTCTCAATCTCACACCAAATAGCCTCAAATGAGCTCCTTTCACTATCCTGCGATACAACTTCAATTCTCCTTGGCTGCAGTTCATCAGCTATCATCAATAATACCCCTCCCCCCATTTTATTCTCTCTGTCCCTCCTAAACACACTATAACCTACACATTCTATCCCACTAACTATATCTTCTTCCGTCAGCCATGTTTCACTAATGACAATAACCTGTGGCCAGGAAGAGCCAATCAAGGCCAAAAATTCTTCCTTCTTGTTCCTAATACTCCTGGCATTAGTATACATGAAATGCAGTGATCCCTTAGTCCCATCCCTATATTGATGCGTTATTCTAAATGACCCATTCCCATTTTTTGTCCTTAGTGCTGGCTCGGGTACATTATATACATTCTTACACTCATCTGTCTCACTGATGTCTGCATATCCATTCCCCCCCCCCTCCTTGGTAGTTCTAGTTTCCCTGGTTTTGCACATCCATTTTCATTTCATTCAGCAACACTCTTTCCAGTCTCCGCACACCAAGTCCATTCAAATGCAGGCCATCCATCTTGTATAAGTCCTTTCGCCCTTCAAACTCATTCCACACCACACCGTCTGCATAACCTACGCATAATGTCATTTGCGATTATGGCCGCCCTCCTAAACTCCTCTCTGTCATACCGCAGCAACAGCCTAACCATTCTAACTCTGTCACTCTTTTCTTTCGCTACCTTTAACAATACTTTCAAGTCCTCTCTCATAAAAAATTTATCACCTTTCAATTCATTCGTACCCGCCACAATTATTAATTCTTCCACCCTCTGTTTTTGCACTCTAATACTCTCACTTACATTCTTAAATTTCGCACCCGGTAAGTACGATTTAGTTACACTGCCATCTATCACCCCTCTTAATAACGAGTCACCATACGACACTCTTTCCTTCATTTCAGAAACTCTCTCATTCTTGCACTGTTTTTTTACGTTAGCCAAATCACTCTGGAAAGTTTTGCAGGTGCTCTAATTGCCGCTGCGCATTTTGTATCACTGCGCGCAACCTAGCGATCTCACTTCCTACAAATAATTCCTCATTATTTTTATCATTTAAACCATTTTCTCTCTCAGTATGGTTGCTTTCACTCTTTCTTAGATCACCGCTCTCATTGCCATCTTGTACATCGCAATTCTCTATCAAGCCACTATTTTCACTCACATTCTGGCAATTCTGGCTTTCTTCAACCATAACTATCTCACTACCTGACATACTTCAACTCCTCACTTTGCTTACACTTTCTGCACATTCTCCCACCACTATCACTTTCAATCCAAATTCCAGGCTCATTCGGGAATGCATACATCCCACACACATCACATTGGACAAACTCTCTCACATTATAGTTTTTGAACAATGGTGTCGTATTTTTGGACGCCATTATCTTACATCGCATTGGCGCCATATTCAAATCTATGAAACGTAACATTATATACTAAATTAAATAACGTAATTCACACCAAAATCCCACAGACACAACAAGCTACCAAAATTAGGCAATATTACATTATGATTTTAACCTATATTCTAATTTTTACTCAAAATTGTATTTAGCTTTCGGGAGCTCTCTGAAAACACAACCATCTGTCTGGCCCTCTAGCGAGAAAAAAAAAAAAAAAAAAAAAAAAACATTGATTGATTCAGTCAGAGAGGGTGAGGGTCTGCAAGGATAGAAAAATCAGAACTCCTGGTGGACACAGGAAGTTAAAGAGGCAGTGAAGGAAAAGAAGAAAGCATGCCAAAAGTTCCTGTCAAATATGTCAGCTTGTGCTCTTAGAGAATATAGAGACAAATGCAAGAATGCTAAACACTGTGTAAAACTAGCTAAACAAAAGTCATGGGAGGACTTTGGCAAGAATATAGAAAATAAATATCAAGAAAGTGGCAAAATATTCTGGAGGTTGTTGAAGAAGCTTAAGAATGGAGGAAAGAGTGCTGTAAAAGGAATTAGAGATGATAAAGGTGACATGAAAGCGGGAGAAAAAGATATCCTTGAGGTATGGAGTAATTACTTTGAAAAACTGCTAAATGAAACAAGCAGTGATGACAGCACAGTGATAAAAAACACTGACCAGACATGCAATCAGGAATACATATCCAGACTTGAAGTAGAAAAAGCCATCAAAAGTCTGAAATGTGGAAAGGCAGCAGGAGTAGATGATATTCGACCAGAAATGCTCAAGTATAGAGGTATAAAAGTCTTACAGCAGCTGCACTGCAAAGTTCAGAGGGCCTGGACAGAGGGACAAATTCCAGATGATTGAAGTAAAGTTCTCAATAGTACTCATATACAAAAAGGGAAATAAAACTGAATGTGAGAATTACAGAGGTATTTCTCTAATGAGTGTTCCTGGTAAGATTTATGGCAATATACTTGAGAAATGGTTGAGAAGGATTGTGGAAGAGAAGCTTGGTGAAGAATAATCTGGATTCAGGCCAAATAGAGGCTGTCAAGACCAGATTTTCACTTTACAACAGACAGTTGAGAAATCATGGGAATACAACAAAGATCTGTACTTAAGTTTTGTAGATCTGGAAAAGGCATATGACAAGGTGCCAAGAGAGAACCTATTCAAAATGCTAGTTATATGATGTCAAGGGGGCATTATATCAAGCAATACTTAGTCTTTATTTGAGTTGTAAGTCAGCAGTTCGAATTTAAGGAAGTACATTATCCCCTCTGTTATTCATTATCTATATGGATCACATTATGAAGAAAAGTGGTATTAATCCTGATATCATAATTGGAAATGTTAATGTCAACTCTTTGTTTTATGCAGATGATGTTATACTTCTAAATAAATCTGTTACAAGTCTGCAAGATTCCCTGACTAAACTGTTGTAATAGATATGGTATGAAGGTCAGCAATAACAAGACAAAGACAATGAAATTAAGCAGACACATTGAAAATATCAACTGCATTGTAAATGGAGAACCTATAGAACAAGTAAAACATTTCAGCTACTTAGGCACAATTTTTAATGAAGATGGTAAATTAAATATGGAAATAGACAACAGAATCAACAAAGCTGATATGGTTGGAAGTCGACTGAATAAAGTTATATGGAATAAGAGAGAAATTAGTCAAAGCATTGAATTAGCTGTACCCAAGACAGTGTTCAAACCAATTTTAACTTATGGATCTGAGAGCTGGGTTAGAAGTAAAACACTTGATCAAAAACTAGAGACCATAGATATGAGAGTCCTGAGAAAGATTATAGGCATGAATAGATGGCATCAATGGCAATAACATATTAAAAATGAGGATATTAGGAAAGAACTTGACATTGTTAGCATCCAGGAATGTGTTAGCAGAGCTAATCTCAGGTGGTACTGTCACTTAAACAGAATGTGCGAGGAAAGATTAGCAAAGCAAGTGTTCTCTGCCAGGTTGGCAGCAAAACGACCCAGAGGAAGACCAAGATGTAGGTGGATTGATACAGTACAAAGTGCCTTAGACGATAGAAATATAAGATCTGATAATGTTGGAGTCTTGACAAGTAACATATTGATTTGGAAGAAAATTGTACGTAGGAAGTTAGTGATGTAAATTTTTCATGTAGTAGTCATATCCTGTACACCCCTTGAGGGTAAATGTCAGGAATCTGATGAAGATGATGATGACGACTTTTGGATTTTGCTAAGGCTTTTGACAGAATACAGCAGCATGGAAGACTGTTGCATAAATTGGAGAATATGGGTTTGGATTATAAAATATTAGCGTGGATAAGAGGATGGCTGAATGACAGATATCAGAAAATGGTATATGAGATGCGAGTTCAGCAAAATTTAAGGTAATTTAACCAGTGGTGTACCACAATGATCAGTCCTTGGTCCACTGTTATCCAATGTGTACATTAATGATATTGGAAAGCATTTGACAGTTGACATATAGCTATTTGCTGATGATGCAAAGATAGGTAGGGTAATCAGGAAGGCAGCTGATATGCAGTACTTGCAGAATGATTTGAATAGGTTGGAATTTGGGCATGGGAAATGGATGTCAGTCCTATGTCAGTAAATGTCAAGTCATCCACTTGTGCATAATTAGATATCCAATATCATATTATATTGGTGGGATTATGTTAGAAGAAACTGATCAGGCTAGGGATCTTGGAATGTTAATAGCAGCAAGTTGAAGTTCAGGGATCATGTAGCAAAGATTACAAATACAACTCAAAAGACGATTGCAATGCTGAAACTAACTTTAACATGTAAAGATAAGGATGTCGTATTACTTCTTTTCAAGTCCTTGATAAGATCTCATTTGGATTATTGTGCAAAGACCTGGTCTCCTGGTTTCCATTGTGATTCTGATACAGTCGAAAGAGTGCAAAGGAGAGTGTTAAAAATGTTATTAGGATTGTGGAATACTGATTATGAAGACAGACCAAGAATTTGTAAACCAGACACCAGCAAACAGGAGAAACAGGGGTGATATGATTGAGACTTACAAACTTCTGAAAGTGTCATACAGGATTTCAGTTGATGGAATTTTTATTTTATGGAGGGTGCTTAAGGGTCAAAGCTGTATAACTTAGAGGAGACCTCCACATAGCCTTTAAAGGAATGCGGAAAACCAACCAGGGCTTCTGACCTAATGTCCAATCCTCACCTTCTCGTGGTGCACCCTGTTGGGTATCTATTTGGATACTGAACGAACGAGGATGGACTGGCAATTTGGGATTTAGCCGACCAAATTGTATTCTTATTGGTTAAACCAAAATAAAAAATGATGATACAACATGACAAAATTTCATGCCGGCTGGGGCATCGCCTGGTTAAACAAGGCCCCTGTTGTTTTTGCCAGGGAGCCAGGGCGAACAGCGAAGCTACTGGAACAAATCTGAAAACAAACCCCAACTCAACATCACCAGAGTTAAAGCTCGGTACTATCAACGTAAGAAGCCTGAATGGCAAAGAAATGGAGCTAGCTGAGGAATTAGATAAGTACCAGATCAACATAATAGGGGTGACTGAAACAAAAAAGACCAAAACTGGTGAGATCTTTCTGAGCAATAAATACAATGAGACTTATTTGTGCCTATGGTCCCACAGAAGGTTCTACTAAGGTAGAAGTGGAAGAATTTTTTGAGGCTTTAGAAAAAGCAACTGACACAATGAAAAATGAAAAGTTGGTCCTTGTTGGAGATCTAAATAGCAGAGTAGGAAATGATTGTGAGACATAAAAATATTTTGGGAAAATGTGGAGAAAAGAGCAAAGCTAATAATAATGGCAAATATCTGTTGGATTTCTGCTCAGGACATGGACTGGTTATTACTAACACCTTGTTCCAACATAAAAATGTGCACAAATTCACATGGAGAGAAGAGGCTAGGAATAAGAAAAGTCTCATTGACTATGTTATTATTGATAGTGATGTTTTCTCCCTGGTGCAGGACACCAGAGTGTACAGAGGATTTGAAATTGGAAGTGATCACTATTTAGTCTTGAGCAAGATAAAATTGAATTTCATATTGAAAAGAATAACATGTAAGAAAGTTTTAAAGCGAATAAAAGTTGAGCAGCTCTCAGATGTGAACTGTAGACTAAAATACACAAACATCATTGAAGAAAAAATGAAAGAGTTTGAGAACAGGAATCAAACCTTGGAGATTCAGTGGCAAACTCTGAAGAAAACATTGATTGATTCTGCCAGAGAGGCATGTGGTGAGGTTGTCTGTAAGGTTAAAAAAATCAGAACTCCCTGGTGGACACAGGAAGTTAAAGAGGCAGTGAAGGGAAAGAAAAAAGCATATCAAAAGTGCCTGTCAAATAAGTCAGCTTGTGCTCTTAGAGAATATAGAGACAAATGCAAGAATGCTAAATACTATGTAAAACTAGCTAAACAAAAGTCATGGGAGGACTTTGACAAGAATATAGAAAATAAATATCAAGAAGGTGGCAAAATATTCTGGAGGTTGTTGAAGAAGCTTAGGAATGGAGGAAAGAGTGCTGTAAAAGGAGTTAGAGATGATAAAAGTGACATAAAAATGGGAGAAAAAGATATCCTTGAAGTATGGAGTAATTACTTTGAAAAATTGTTAAATGAAACAAGCAGTGATGACAGCACAGTGGTAAAAAACACTCAACAGGCATACAGTGAGGAATACATATCCATACTTGAAGTAGAAAAAGCCATCAAAGGCTTGAAATGTGGAAACACAGCAGGAGTAGATGATATTCGACCAGAAATGCTGAAGTATGGTGGTATAAGAGTCTTACAGTGGCTGCACTGCATAGTTCAGAAAGCCTGGACAGAGGGACGAATTCCCGATGATTGGAGTAGAGCTCTCATAGTACCCATATATAAAAAGGGAAATAAAACTACATGTGAGAATTACAGAGGTATTTCCCTACTGAGTGTTCCTAGCAAGATCTATGCAAGTATACTTGAGAAACGGTTGAGAAGAATTGTGGAAGCTTGGTGAAGAACAAGCTGGATTCAGCCCAAATAGAGGATGTCAGGATCAGATCTTCACTTTACAACAAATAGTCGAGAAATCATGGGAATATAACAAAGATCTGTATTTAAGGTTTTTCGATTTGGAAAAGGCATATGACAAGGTGCCAAGAGAGAAGCTATTCAATACGCTGCACTTATATGGTGTCAATGGGGCATTATATCAAGCAATACTTAGCCTTTGAGTTGTAAGTCAGCAGTTAGAATTGAAGTACAGGAAGATGGTTTAATGTTAAATCTGGTGTGAGAGAAGGATGAACATTATGCCCTCTGTTATTCATTATCTATGTGGATCACATTATGAAGGAAAGTGGTATTAAACATGATGTCAAAATTGGAGATGTTAATGTCAGCTCTTTGCTTTATGCAGATGATGTTATACTTCTAAATAAATCCGCTACTAGTCTGCAAGATTCTCTGACTAAATTGAATAGCTGTTGTAATAGATATGGTATGAAGGTCAGCAATAAAAAGACAAAGACAATGAAAATAGGCAGAATCATTAAAAATGTCAACTGTGTTGTGAATGGAGAACCTGTGGAACAAGTAAAACATTTCAGCTATTTAGGCATGATTTTTACTGAGGATGGTAAATTAAATATAGAAATAGACAACAGAATCAGCAAAGCTGGTATGGTGGGAAGTCAACTGAATAAAGTCATATGGTATAAGAGAGAAATTAGTCGGAACACTAAATTAGCTGTATACAAGACAGTGTTCAAACCAGTTTTAACTTATGGATCTGAGAGCTGGGTCAGAAGTAAAACACTTGACCAAAGACTAGAGACCACAGATATGAGAGTCCTGAGAAAGATTATAGGCGTGAACAGATGGCATTAATGGTAATATCATATTACCATTAATATGATATTACCATTATAGGAATATAAGATCTGACAATGTTGGAGCCTTGACAAGTAAAGACTGATTTGGAGGAAAATTGTAGATAGGAAATTAATAATGATGTAATTTTTTTCATGCAGTACTATCATATCCTGTACACCCCTTGAGGGTACATGGCAATAATTTGATGATGATGATGATGAGAAAAGACAATAGGGCATCCTTGGAAACTGAGAATGAATACTGCTAAGAAGGGGGTGAGATCTCGATTTTCTCTGATAGAGTGGTGCATGATTGGAATAGATTGCCACTGGATGTTATGTGTGCAAACAGTGTGAATGAATTCAGGAACAAGTACGATAGCTAGTGTGTGTGTGTGTAGTATGTGGCCTCTCTCTCAATGTGTTCTTAGCCTTAATAATTATTAAGGCTAAGATGCTGGATTACTATGGTTCTAATTATAATTTATAACGAACTCTTAGAACAAAAGGTTATGTGAGGTAGAATATGTGCCATCCATATTCTTAGGATTTTTAGATCATCCTTATTGTTAAGATAAGAATGGTTGATTAGAATTTCATAGGCCTCTTTAAATTTGCACTCACAGCACATTTTAGTATGATGTAAGGAAAAGGTGCCTTTTCAGTCAATTCTATGTAGTGTATTCAGAGCATGATTAGAAAGGCCAGATTTACCATTGTTATTAAATATTATGTGTCATTTATATTCCTTTTTTTTCAGATAGGAAACGTGCATGCAGTTGCATTTATATAATGCAAATTATAGGTGCATTGAATACAGTATACTCTAGGAAGGATATGGATCCTTGGAGAAGATGAATGAGTTTTTAATTTTGAAAGAGGTTTAAAGGTATCATTAAGGTTGTATTTCTGTAGTATTCTGTTTGTTTTATCTTTTAATGCATGGAATGGCTATAGTTATACTGAACTTTATTCAAAATTAAGTGGATATTGAATACCACCTTATTTCTTAGCCGAATAAGAAACTCAAAGATAGGAAATCTAATCTAAGAGTTTCATGGCGAATATAGAAAACTATATATAAAGATCGGCAAATCCAAGCATAAGCCAACACCTGGTAGCGCAATGCTAGGGTGACTTGTAGTAAAGGTGGAGTAAGCTCCGATCACTGTTCTTAGTATTTTCCCATAATGTAAAACACAGATCTTAGGAGATGTCTTAATGTTCTACATTATGAGAGAAGGTCACTACCCAGACCGGTTTCGACCTAGATGTAATACTAAGGTTTCAATGGTCAGAACTTATATCTTTACTGTACGAGTTGCCAAAAAAGGTGCACAAATACAATTACGAAAATAAAATCAACAGGCTTCACTTCAGCGAAGTAAAATTATTCAAAATTAAGTGGATATTGAATACCACATTATTTCTTAGACGAACAAGAAACTCAAAGATAGGAAATCTAATCTAATGCCGAATATAGAGAACTATATAAAGATCGGTGAGTCCAAGCGTAAGCCAACACCTGGTAGTGCAATGACCTTCTCTCATAATGTAGAACAGTAAGACATCTCCTAGGAGCTGTGTTTTACATTATGGGAAAATACTAAGAACAGTGATCGGAGCTTACTCCACCTTTACTATGAGTCGCCCTAACATTGCACTACCAGGTGTTGGCTTATGCTTGGACTCTCTGATCTTTATATAGTTTTCTATATTCGGCATGAAACTCTTAGATTAGATTTCTCTATCTTTGAGTTTCTTATTCGGCTAAGAAATAATGTGGTATTCAATATCCACTTAATTTTGAATAATTTTACTTTGCTGAAGTGAAGCCTGTTGGCTGTTATTTTCGTAATACTGAAGTTTATTTTTAGGTGCAGTCTTGGGAAGAATTTTGTCGATAGTATTTTTGCTGTAGCCATTTTTTAGAAGGTACTGCTGATAACATTTAATTCATGCTTAAGTGCTTGCTAATTGAAGCAAATCTTTACAGCTTTGTTTTTAGTGTGTTAATGGCACCTAGTTTTTGTGTATCTTTCCTGTGTTTTTGTGTTTCACAGTGTCTGTGTATCTTTCCTATCTGATAAAGCACCAGGCATAGATAATATTCAAAAAGAATTGCTGGAAAAAGGGGGAGAAGCATAATAAATTACCTAAGGAAACTGTTCAACAAAATACGAGAAGAAGGAAATTTACCAACAGAATGGATAATAGGTCAGATCATACCCATCCACAAAAAAAGGATATGTCAGATCTTGTACTAATAAACCTATTACCCTTCTAAGCCACTGCTATAAAACATTTATTAGGATTCTCCAAAACAGAGTAAAATATTCCTATGAAGAACAAATGGGAATTAGAAATAGGAGAAGCAAAATAGATGCAATTTTCACATTATATTGGCAGATCTTATGAGAGAGAGACAAAAATAAAATACTCTACTGCTGTTTTATTAACTTCAAACAAGCTTTTGACTCAATAAACAGAAGCAAACTCATTAAAATTCTAAAAAACAGAGGGTTCGACAAATACCTATTAAATTGTATCAAGAATTACTATTCAGAAACACAAACAGTAATGAAATACAAAAACATAGAAACAGAATCAAATAGCAATTAAAAAGGAGTTATAAAAAGCTGCCCATTGTCACTATATTTATTTAACCTGTACCTAAAAGAAGTAGTGGACAAAGGACTACAGATGTGTGAAGGCATAACTGTAAATGAAAGAAATATAACACATTTAAATTATGCTGACGACATAGTAATTACTACAGACAGCCAAGAAAAATTAGAAAATATCCTGCCAAGCTGGATCAAACAAGTAACAAATATAATGCCGGCCTGGTTGGCCAAGTGGTTAGTGTATCCGCTCTCCAGCCAAAAAGTTACGGGTTTGAATCCCGTCATGTGTGCATGGATGTTTGTGATTGTCTGTGAAAATACTAGTGGTGTTGATTGGAAGTAGATGGCACTGGTGTAGTTGTGGCTCATTGCAGTTGGACTGAGTGGTGTAGACACAGAGTTGTAGAGTAGGTGCTGTAAAGTTTATCTGATTTTTAATTTAACTTTTTATTAAATCTTTGTCAGCTGCTGCATTGTTACAATATGTGTTTATCTTATTTTCAATGTTTGTTATTACTAATTGCTTATCCTATCAAACTCAATACTATTCAATTCTTGTTAAGTCTACTATTAAATCTTGTCACTTGCTGCACCTTTGTAAGTCTATGTTATCTCATTTAAACTTATCTTCTTAACTTTGATTACTCTCTTATCTGTTTGCCCGCGAACATTGAAGCTCACGTGTGCAAAACTCACAGAACAAAGAAATCGCCTCAGGTTGGAGCCAACCTCTTTGTGTGATCTACCGGTGTTTATTCTAAACAGAATTTTGGAAATTTGTTTGATTTCTAGCTGTGTCATCAAAATACACAGATGGGAGGTGAATCTCCCTCCAAAGAAAAAAACACCCAGTAAAACACACGGAACCTTCCTCTTTTAATAAAATCAAATCTAGCAGCTTAACCCTTCTAATCTACGGTCGTGGCAATATCTACTTTAAGGCACACAGATTCGAGTTTAATGAGTAGTGCATTGGAAATATGAATCAGGCAAGTTATTTAAATAAGAAAACAATTTATTCATCACTAATGATATATACAAAAGGTCAATTATAAGTTCCAAGTAGATTTTACTTCTATGCTTCAATTAACAACTCAAAACAAAACCTTAATTAAACACTGTCACAATCTTTTTCTCAAGTTAAACAATGGAAAGATCTTACTTGAACATAAATCTGGACTTCTCTGAATGATCCTTGAAATCATCTCTTTCGGTTACTGTTTGTCTTTAGCACTGAACTCGGGTATCTTTTTTAGGGCTCGTGAGATCCCTCGTTATTATCAGCGAACATCAGGAACTCGGTGGCTTGGAAACTCAGCATCTAATTTCTTCTAAAACTGCTATTATTAGTCACGTTGCTCTCTTGGCATTTTCTGTCTGGAATGCAGGTCACCGAAGGCGATCACAAATCATCTCCCACAATGTTAGCAAAACTCTGCTGCCGTCGCGTACATCGTAACCTCCGGTCGGAACTCTACGTGACTCCGTAACTTCTTGCTGACCCAAGAACGGGACCAGCACCGCACAATCTCGAACTCCACGAACCACTTGCCTGACTAGCAAGATGAATAACCCAAAAAGGAAAGCCCTGACTTGCCACAGCAACCCTCTATTTATATGGCTCTGATGACCTTGGATTCAGTTACATTGTCATCCCCTGGGTATTTCGATGTTCTGCACCCGCCACCTTTTCCGTTGTTGCATTAAGGCAGGAAATCCTGTTCAATGTTGACCTTCATGATGTTAGTTGCCCCAGGTCATAACTTAATATGATAATCCGTCTGGAATTATCGCTGACTAGAGGATTCTTTTAGACACAAATTATTTTACACTTATTTTCCTTTGTTCTATAACAAAAACATTTGCAGGCTACAATATTCAGTTATTCACAATTCATTAAACATAAAAATTTTCACTATTAAATCACAAGTATTTTTATTGGAATCTTGTTCACCAGTAAAATCGGTATATAAGGCGTTTTGCATAAATTTCCTTGTGTTCACGATTTTACAGTGCCCTCCCTCCCTCCATGAGTCTTTGGACTCCCTGGAGGTGTCATATAATAATAATAATAATATGATATGAAAATCAATTTCATATTCTCTTTTTCTTCCTATTACCAGGCAGAAACCTTAAGAGAGCAAAATCTCTCGTTCAGTACTGAGGAAATCGAAATGTCAGTTTGATACCCACTCTGCCTATGTAATTTTACATCGCCAAAATGAAGTCTTCTGGCTCATTGTTTAGTAATTATTTTTATACACTGACCAAGAGTTCACTTACCAAAAACACAATTCTCTGACATTTCGATTTCCTTAGCACTGAATGAAAGTTTTTGCTCTCATAATAAGGTTTCTGCCTGGTCACTGAAGATAACCAACCAGTTCAAAACAGCTGTCGGGCCTGTGAAACCGTTATCAAATGAACTAATAAAAGGCAAATATATATATATGGATGCTTAGGCAACACCCATGTCTTTTAAGTAGTCCAAGCTAAAGCAACTCGGGGATGCTGAGGATTGTATTCTCATAAGCTCTCAGATCGACTTATGAAACTTTCATAGTTTCTACAAACATTCAGCTTTGAAATAATGTTAGGCCGACAAAAGATTGGAAATCTATAGCACATTTAGTATCATGGATATCATAGAGATTACATACACTACATCTTTTGACTGCATCAGAGAACAAGATTGTTCCCTGATGCAGTCTTATAAAAATGCAACATAATAAGCAAAGAAGTATCAACACTGAACAATAAAAATCATCTAGAGTCTAAAGGCTTTTACAAATATTCATACTACAAGCAAACCTATGACCTGCTGGTATGAGTGAGTGAGAGAGAGAGAGAGAGACTATCCACTCTTTCTGACAAGTAAATAGCATTCTATAATTCAGTAAAAACCAGGAAATATTTTGATGCATAATTCTCTGAATACCTATTTTCTTGTTCTACCAATTCCATTCTCTCAATCTTTCAAGGTATCAGACTAACTCATCAGATAATATGATGGGCTGATATCTTAAAAAAAGCAAACTTCTAACAGCTGGAAAACAATGAAAAAAAAAGTAGGCATAACTGATCTGAACTACTGATATTTGTAATAATTTTACCTGTGCATCTAAGAAAAGATGACAATATGCATCCTGACCATCTCTTCCTGCTCGTCCTATTTCTTGGATATAATTTTCAAAACTTTTTGGTAAATTGTAGTGTATAACTGCTCTTACATCAGCTTTGTCTAAACCCATTCCAAATGCCACTGTAGCTACAATTATTTTCAATTTACCTGTAAGAAATGTGTAAAAAAATTAAGCAAGAAATATAATAAATGGAAGGCTTTAGAAATTCAATTCAAACTATTCTACTCTTCAACTGGCAAATGTAGAGAAATGAATAGATTATTACTTACCAGACATAAAGTTTTTTTGAATTGTGCGTCTTCGTGTTGCACTCAGTCCAGCATGATAAGCTTCAGCATCCCAACCTAACCGCCTATTGCTTCGTACTATAAAACAATGGCATTTTAAGATCAATTATTTCAGTTAGTAATTTCTTAAAGCTCAAAAGAATACCTTAATATCTTGATGTTACATTCTCCAAGAGATAAAAAGCACTGCTTGGTTAACAAATTTACTGTTTCTTTTAGCATTAGTTGAACATTCACTTCTGAGTTAAGAGCTGTAAGAACAGTAAGATGGCATCTTACAACAGCAGTCCATTTTTTTTTATAAATATATACTGTATATATGCATTACTATCTTTTGATAAATAATTTTTTTTTTTTTAATTTTAAGCCTTATTTATAGTTCATTTCTCTAAATACAGTTAACCCTTACTGTAGCAAACCTGTAAGGATCAAATGAATAGTTTGCTATTTTTTAACATATATATATATATATTAAAAACCTCTGCATTATGCAAGTTATGTCTAGTTTGTTATAATGAGTGAGTTTGCTATAATGATGTTTCTCTGATAAGAGGTTGCTAATTTCTGCCATAATCTCCTGATAGTCATTGTCTATGGGGAAAAAGTTAACTAGTCGATGAAATGTGTTTAAGAAATAAATATGAGAAAAAAAGTTAACTAGTTGATGAAATGTGTTTAAGAAATAAATATGAGATGAAGTGAGGAACTTCATTAATGGGAATGACTTTTCCACAAGAGATGAAATTAACAAACCCTGTTAAAGTAAAATGTACCTTTATGATGTTCAAATACCAACTATTTAGTGAAATTTGACCACAAGTTCCAAAGAATTACTACTTAATTAGCAATTATTACTATTGATATTTTGTTATAAAAGTATCACTAGAATATATCTAAGAGAAAAAAAATGAGGACAATAAGACTACAATGATGATTACTAGCAACTGCTGCATTCAATCCATGTTACCTTATAAAAATAATATCAATATTGAAAGAAATGGAGGGGGGGGGGGGATACAAGACATGAAATAAATTTATGAAATGCAAGATAAAGAAACTTTATGGCTGACAAAATATACTACTATAATCATACACATGATACAGACATAAATCTTTTTATAAAAAAAAAAAATGAACAAATAGCAAACACTAGTTCAAAATAATATTATTATTACAGACTGGTATAATAAAGCTACTAATCCAGCATTCTGAAGGTGCAGTCTTTTTATTTTTATTTTTTTTTAATTATTATAGTTCATCATCATCATCATACGTATCAAGGATTTAGGCCTAGCATGGCCTGTTCTGGCCTTAGAAGTCATCGTTGAATCGTTTAAGAGGACGTCCTGGTTTTCTTTTTCCTAATGGCTTGTACTTTAAGGCTTGTTTTGGTAATCTTTCTGTTTTCATTCTTTGAACGTGTTCCATCCATTTATGTTTATATTTTTTAATTTTTTCTATTACTGGTTCTTGGTTTAATTCTTTCATAATATCTTCGTTTCTTTTGTGATCAAATAGGGTATACTTTGCAGTTTTTCTCATAAACTTCATTTCTGCTGTTGTTAATCTTTGTTTGTCTTTTTGTTTTATTGTCCAGATTTCGCTTCCATACATTAAGACCGGTAAGGCTAATGTATTGTATACTTTTAGCCTGGTTTGTTTTTGAACTAGGTTTGGTTATTATAGTTATGTTTTGTAAAACACACATTTTGTGCAGAATTTATGTTTCTTCAATTGATTCTTATGCTGTATACAGACCCAAAAAAGAAAAAAATTAAAGAATGGTTGTCAGTATAAAATAGAAGTCTCTAAGGTTCAGAACTGATGCTATGAGAATCAAGAAACAGTCACTAGATGAATTTTGTATCCTTTCCAATAGCACATCTGTGAGAAATTAAATTAGATGGTTGCTCCTGTTGTATTGTAAGCTAGAATACCTTCCTTCCAATTATACATTCATAAGAATTCATGTTAGGAGAGTGCTTGATCAGCATGTTTCAGAACTTACTGTTATGCTTTCTGAATCAGTTTTGAATTTATTTTCTTTTGTTTTTGTTAGTTCAATCAATCGCCTTCAATACTCTAATGAAAATGAAGATTTTGAGCTGGAAATTGAAGCTTTTATTAGAGAAAAAGAAAGTGATGAGGATGATACTCCTGAGCTTGAACAAGTGACTACCCAATAAGTTTGAAAATTTATAACTCAATCACAACTCTATTTCATGCAAGGCAACATTATATCTGCACTAAATACCTGCGCTGATTTTGTTTAGTTGCAGTCAATCAAAAAAAAAAAAAAATGTTGATCTGGCCCCATGATGAAGAAACATTACCTACTTTTTTATCTAACATAATCTATATCCATGAAATAATTTTACTATGGAAACAGAAAAAGACAAGAAATTATCCTTCTTCGATATGCTACTTCTCTGCTCATCATCAGGTGATCTAATTATTTCCATTTATTGAAAGCCTACTTTCACTGGACACTACATTCAACAGCAATCTGCTCACCATCTCTCAGAGAGGATTGGAATTATCAAAACTTTATTACAATGTGCTCACACTATATGTTCTATGTCATAACTAAAGCAAGAACTTTTAAACAGCAAACAATATATGAAACCCAATGGCTTCTCAGAGTGGAGCATGCAACATCTTTGATTCCTATAAATCCTAATTCCTATGTGTTATTTGCTGAAATAACAAGGAAACAATACATAGAGTCCTTATCCCATACATTTCTGGCATCTCAGAACTAATTTCTAGAATTCTTAAGAAATATGATCTAGTGGCTACATTTATTCCTGTCAATAAACTGTCATCATAGCTTTCATCGTCTAAAGATAAACGTTTCCCTCTTGCTCTACCTGGCATCTACTAAGTTCCTTGTGATTGTCACCTTTATTTAAGACCAAACGGATGTTCAGTGGAAAAGAGAATATAAGAACACTAGCCTTGCCATCATCATCGACAAGAAATCTAGACTTGCACAATATGGCATAGACATGGACCACAATATTCAATGATCTGAAACACGCTCACTCCATCTTTGTTGCTATAAATTTGAACACTTATTTAAAGAAAGCACTGTAGTCTTACTTCACTGTCTGAACTTGAGAAAAACTGCCTCTAGCTATCGCACATCATTAAAGGTTTTTTTTAAATTAATAATACAGTTAATTAATAGTTAATAATACAGTGTTTCCTCAGTTATACCTTTGCACTGTTTTATGTATAACATATGTGGCTCTCACTGCTTCAAATCAATTCACTGCTCATGTGTTCACATTCTACTTTGTAATTAACTAATATCACCACTGATGATGGCCTGTAATTTTCAGGCTGAAATATATGGCCTTTGAATAAATATTATCACTTCTGTGATGCATTATTATAGTTATGTTTTGTAAAACATACATTTTGTGCAGAATTTGTGTTTCTTCAATTGATTCTTTGCTGAATACAGACCAAAAAAGAAAAGAAAAAAAAAATTAAAGAATGCTTGTCAGTATTAGATAAAAGTCTTTAAGCTTCAGAACTGATGCTATGAGAATCAAGATTTCCCCTCAACTGAAATAAATGAGGAAGTGTTATAAAGAGGAATTATTTATTAATTAATATTTATCAATCCTCATTTGCTATGAGATTTTCTCTATAACGATTAATTCTATTTCCGAGTGTTTTTATATATGCACAAGGGTTCAATTCCTATCGGTGCAATGACTTTTAACTGTTTTTTTCAGAATCTGAAAAATCACTGACTCAAGACCAAATACAAAATATACACATTTAATAAAACAAAAATATATACACTTCAAATAAAATTACACAACTAATTAAAACGTTCGCTGCCACGATCCTCGGGCATAGTTTGTTCCCGCACACCAAGCGCTTTCGCATATTCAAGGTCACTACGAGTAATCTCGTAGCCAGCTTATCAGACAGAAGTTTGTTTTATACGCCAACCACGAGTAATCTTATATCACCTGCGTCTTCAAGGTCACTACAAGTAATCTCGTAGCTGGCTTATCAGACAGAATTTTGTTTCATACGCCAACCACAAGTAATCTCGTATCACCCCCACCTATATATTACATGCACTGACAACTGTGTTTATTGCGTCTAGTCTCTAAAAACCTTCAGTTTTGCCATGACTAGTAAAAGAAAACTTACTGATAAAGAATTAGAAGTTTACGCTAATATGAGCGTTGATGAATTTAATGAATTCATCATGTAGCACACATTATTCCTCCTGACTCTAAAGTATAGCTATTCTGAATTCATCGAAGTATAAGTACTTTTATCTCATGCAGTTCAATTTTGTTAATTTTTGTACCAGCAAAAAGGTTTCTTCTACTGCTTTATCTAAGTTGCTAAATTCTGTCTCCTTTTCTAGTAGAAATAACAGATAGATCCAGCGTTCTTAAAACAGATGAAATTTTCCAATCAGCATTTCCTCAAACATTCCTAGAGCGTCAATTGCAATATTTTCTTTTATTTACCAATACTTAATTACAGCCTTAATTCCTCCACTTTAAACGCTCACAGTTCTATGATTCCTTTTTTTGGAATCTTCTATTAATATTCCTCCCACTGTCACATACAACTAAATAAACTTCGTAAGAACAAAATTCCTCTGTCTGCATTCTAAAACTTCCATTAGCTCTCCCTTGTCTTTTCTCCGTTACTTTGATACCGAGCGCTCTCTTGTTGTTTCCGTTACCTCGATACTGAATGCTCTCTCTGTCAGCTGTCAATCACCCATCAAACTCCTTGGCGAACATGTGCACTCCATGAAAGTGGCAAGCAAGAAGTTAGGTATAATGGTTGACATGTCATCTCCGTTAGCGTTACGAGAATGTCTTTACAGAACACAGCAGTTAATAATTTTAAACCACAATAAAATTTCTGAAAGTAACACAACTATCCATATCCAGTAAGTTCATAATTTTTTTTAAAATGCTTCACATTTCATTTTGACAAAATAACATCAATAACGGGCACATCATAAGTGCCAACAATACGTATTATGAAACCAAAACTAATCATGTACTAATACAAACAATTTGTAAAAATATTCAGAATTTTAAATTATGATTATTTTTATAGAAGGACATAAAACTGATGACATGGAAGAACAGAACCCAGAAGTAAATAGGTAACTAAAATGGTGCTGCAAGGCTCTGTGCTTGGACCACTTGTTTTATTTGCACATACATAATATTTATAGATAACGAATAATTGAACTTTACAAACACGCACAAACACCATTACTTACACAAACTTAATACTGTATGTTACAGCATTTCCTTAATTTACAGCTATTTAGAGAACAATATCAATTTATTCCAGCTGCTATGAATGAGGCCACCAATTAGGAGGATGATTTCTGTACACCAGCTGTTCATCACTTTTTTCTCTTTCCTGCAAGACCGAGCCTATCAATTAGGAGGAGACATGCATGCTAGATGTATGATTTCCCAACAATTTCTCTGATTATTATCCTCAATGTGTACTTTTTTTTTCCAGTGAATTTTCTATTTTATGGTTACTGCTAATCAGTACTCACTGAAGTCTAAGATATCATACCATGGTGTCATGGACTATGCCCGCTTGGCTATAAAATATTGGGTATATTTAGTTCATTATGAAGGTTTCAGATAAAATATATTCTATTGTACATTTCAAAACTTAAACATTTCTTCTGGTATTCATGTTTATAATTTCATCCTTTTTTAGTTTTCATTCTGCTCTTTCCTCAGTTACTGTTATGTCCTTTGTAATTGCCCTTCATATTCAGTTCCTGGTCAATCTTTCGTACGTCTCTATTATGTATTTCACTACTTTTGTATTAATTCCTTTTACTTCTATTCTCAATATCCTGGTCTTATCCCAATTTTTTTCCTTTATATTTTCATTCCTTAACAGAAGATCATGATGTCTTGAACACTATCTGCTTGGCTGTAAGATATTGGACATTTATTAATCTTTTGTTGTAGTTTTTTTTTTTCCCCAAGCAAGCACTATAAAATTATAACAGTTAAAATTTAATTTGTTTATTGCATGCTAGTTTACCATGAATTATCCCCACCTCTTTGCAATTTTTTTTTTAAATTCTCTTTTTTTTTTTTTTTTTTCAAAATATTTCGATGCTTTCATCCATGTCTTCAAGATATTTTGCAATATGAATTAGGTTTATGATTCTGTCACTACAAAAGCAAAAAATTAAAATCATGAATGTCCTCAAATTAAAATCCAAAAATTTGTTGACATAAGAAAATATTACTATGAAATTATTAGGTAACAAAAAATGTAATTTAATCTTTAGCTATTCAAAGTTTAAAACATTTAATAATTTCCAGTTACCAATACTGGAAACTTTGGGTTCGCTATAGTGGATGACTATTGTAATGTGTACTGAAAGAAAATAGTAATCAATAATCTGCAATTATTATATGACATTAGGACTGTTGAACATAGCATTATTGTTCTTATTGCATATGCATAATAAAAAAGAAAGAGATGTTATGAACGAGGAAGTGCAAGACATCCTATTCAATGCTGAGAATTTAGGAAGATGATTTGTGTAATGATTCCCCTCCCCCCCTAAACACTTGCTTGAAACTAGCCTAAAATACTTTTTCTGAAGTAAGTGAGATTTATGGTGAGGTTTGATTGAAGTAGGACAGGATACATAAGCATATGGATAAACAAACAGAGAAGTTTATTTTCGAGGGCAGTAACTGACTTTTTTTTTGGTTTGTTAGAAAGTGTTAGTCTTTTTTTTTCTAAAAATGGCTATTTCTTCTGAATCCAGACAAAATATAAGAATATGGTAGAAACAGCCATTCTTTTTTTAGAAACATTCTTCTGAAAGAAACAATTATTATTATTATTTGACACCTCCAGGGAGTCCAAAGACTCATCGAGGGAGAGTGTGCCAACAGCATCGAACGATTGGTTCCCCTTCCAACTACTAACTGTGCTCAAACTTACTTAACTGAGCCATTAGTAGCAGAGGCTCTACCAATTGACCAAGCTTTGCCGGCATTGTTTTAAGTCCCTTGGATTGTGACCATTAAGAACTTGTTCATTGAACAATTAAGATTTCCTGTTGCAGAATGTTCAAGAGGAACAGATATTGTGAGCTTTTGTTAGTAAACTGATTATTTTATTTTTTAGAAATTTCCAAAGTTATACAAAATCTAACATATCGCTTATTTTATGGAAAATCTAATATTTATTCTAATAGGTTCTGCTACGTATCAGAAACACTATTTCAGTTATTGCTAATGTAAAATACAGCTAACTTGGTTGGCTTAGTTTCAGACTTTCGGCCCATCCTCATTTACTGAGTTAGTGGATAGTTAAGATAATAAGATAATGAAGATGTAAATGTCAAGATGTAGAACATTCTCTGATTTCCCATTGAGAATCAATTTAGTCTCTTCACAATTATCTGATTTAAGAACACTCAAAATTTTTATTTTCCCGTAAATTGCAAAAATAAAAACAGCTGCTATATAATTATTATTACAATATCGGGAACTATAATGCTACTTACCATTCTGTGATCTGTTATCAGCAGAATTATGAGTTTTACCAGAGAAAGCAATGGATGTGTCCTGAAATCTGATACGAATAAGTGATGCTATGCGCTCAGCTTCTTCTCGCCTTGTGCAATAGACAATAATGGAGTTGCAACTTTGAAATCGTTCTTCATTTAGTAGCTGTATTAGTGCCTATATTAAAGCAATGGATTTAGAATAGACAAAAGTACTTATTAATCCTAACAAGAATAAACAACTATGGAAATTATCAAAAAATAATATACAAATGTATTTCATGCTATATAAAAGTGACATTAAAGTGTCAATAAAGTGTTCATTAAATTAAAATTAGCATAGTCCCCTTGATTTTCAGGAGTAAACAAGGTTTCACACATTTACAGAAAAAAAAATTTAAATGTGAAGATACATGCACCATTCGCTTCACTTTTTAATGATCAACAAGATGACAATCAGTCTCTTAAGCACTTTTGAGTGAAGAAAGGTAATCATTCAATAGAATATCACTGTATGGATTTTTTTTATGATAAAACCATAAAATATTGCACATTTCTAGCACATTTAGTACTGTGGAGGGGAGGGGTGAAGATTAGATAAACCAGAAACCTTGCTCCTCTGGAGAATAAAAATGGTATTTTTCAAGCCACTTTACAGGCCTCCAAATAAGCAAGGTAAAAGTTTCACACCATGGGAATTAAAATCCATAGAAAGCAAAGATGCTATCCATCCAGCTAACTAGACTTAGTGAAAAAGGAATGCAATGTTATATCAGCTTAAGCAGGTGTTTTTTTTTTTTTTAACATTGAGGCTGTAGATAGGTGTTGTCATTAAGTAAATTAATACTGAACAAGAAATTATATTCTTGCTTTTATTGGTATTAACTACTCTTTATTAACTACTATGGCTAATAATGTAATACATCATTTTGCTACTTGCACATGGAAATATGACTTTTCATGACTGAATCTCACTATCTCATTGATTCAACTTCAAAAGGTCATATAGTGGCACCAGCTCTAAGAGTGGAGCTGGTTTCTTCTGGCTTGAACCCCATACATATCTGACATGATGGTAATGAAGACACTAATGTTTGGCACAGTGATGAATTTTTCTGCAGTGCTGGTACTCAAGTGCAGTGCTGTTTAGTGGAACCAACACACAGATCCAGGTTTAGAGTGATGACAGTGACATTTTTTACATCATGTATAGTTTGCTTACCATTTTTGAAGAACTGTTTTTTTTAGACCTTTTTGAACAATAACTCAAAAAGGATAAAACTGGCTTGCATAGTGACCCTTTCTGTAGTATGCAGCAATATATATATATATATATATATATATATATATATATATCCAAAAAGGAATTATGCTATACATTATAGGATATCAGAACATTCTGATATGAATTCAACTGCTTCTATGTACAAGTAGCCTAGTGAAGACAGTTCAAGTGCAAACTTTTGTTATTGTAACATGCTATTTACCACCATACCAAGTTTTCCTTATGTTCTAAGATTGCTCTCATGAATATCTGAAAAGTTTCAACATCAGTTTTTTTCCTGTGAAAGGGAGAAAACCATTTTAATGTCCAAGTTAAACATAATTTGTTTGTATCGTACATCCTCATGTGTATGCGAGTATGCACATATTACATATTTTGATTTCAGAAAAAAAAAAAATTTAGTGGAAACAGGGAAAAATGCATAATAAACTAGTTAAACTAAAAAATAAAAAATTAAATAAAAATAAAAGTACTAGACAGGCCAGAACTGAACTTTAGTCTTTGTAATCAAAATCAGAATCCTTAGTAGAAATGGCATTATCCCCAAAAAATAAACTAATACTATTTTGGCAGATGAAATAGCATAAACATTCATGCATGTGAAGAAAAAATGCAGTACAACTTGATTAAGGCAGTACACATACAAAAGACTGAATTATGCATAACATCTTGATGCAGGCTAAATGTGTCTAAAGCTGAACTTTATTCACTGTTATTTTATGGAAATCTACCAGCATTTTTATACTACATATTTTTTCAGATAAAAATAACATTACAGTATAAAATTCTGGTAGATTTTCATAAAATAACAGTAAATAAAGTTCAGCTTTAGACACATTTATTCTGGATGAAGGTGTTAATGTATAATGCAGCCTTTAATACAGAATAGGATATGAGAATGCATATGTGAGAATAGGCATATTTTCTTGGAGAATTATAGGGTCACTTATGGGTATAGGCATTTCTCAAACATCAAGGCACAACCCACCCAGAGAACATGTAAGCTAATATCATTATTATTAACAGAGACCTCCAGGGAGGCAATGGCTGATTAAATGAAGCCACAGCAGCTGCTATAACATCTTTTAAACTCCTTCATGCTAGAAATTAAAGATATACCAAGAAATTATATACTTGGTTTAATCCTTTATCCAAGTGTAAGCAAACAACGTTTGTGCCTGAAGTATTTTCAGGACTGGAGCAACTCGTATATAGAAGCTAACGACTTCACATCACTTCCCTTAGTATCCCATAATGCAAAGCACATATCCTTACAGACATGTATAGTGCTATGCATTATGGGAAGGGTCACTACCCAGACCAGTTTCAACCTTTATTGAGGTCTCATCAGTGGGAGCCAGACCCAGAGGTGACCCATCCTTCATGTTAAATGCACTCCCACCACTTCAAAAGGCAAACTATTCCACTCAGTGAGAGAAAAATTTAGCCCTCACCCCTTTCATAAATGCACTCAAACCCTAAACTTCCACAGATGTCCTCTCCCAACCTTTCATCAACCAGTTTTCCATTAATACTCTTTAGTTTACAGGTCTCCTCTCTATGATATTACCATCCTTCTCTTTCTGATCAGTATCTGCACAGTCGCAATCTCTGAACATATTCCAATATTATATTTGTAACTCTTCTTGCACCCTTTCTAGCTTCTTTATTCTCTCCCTTCCCCCTGAACTCAGGAGAACAAATCTGCACACAATGAATATTTCTACGTGTTTGGAGCAAAAGGGTTCAGTTTCAGGTGAAAAAAGAAGTATTATGTGCCAACAGGCACAACTAGTGCCTTATCTCAGCTAAGAAATAGTACTTTTGCATATCCATATTTTTGCTAATCTTGTATGAAAATACCAATTGATACTTATTACTTCTGTTTTAATAATTTTCATTGTCGAAGTTGAAACCTCTTGTACTCTTTTCTCATAAATTATAATTTACATAGTTAATTGGTATTTATAATTTCTGCCTGGTCTCTGATGAGCAAACAATTCCAAACAGTTTATTTATTATTATTAATTTTTATGAGATGCCCCCACACACACACAAAAGGTTTGTGTGAACCTATAGTATATTCATAATGTGGATAGACTAAGGGGTTTTTTTAGAATTAATTTTCATATATGTGTATGTGTGTTTACTTATTTATTTTTTTAGAAAGTCTGGAAATCCTGCTCCAGAGACCAAACATGGAACTCTTTTTCAAGCCAATTCAGATTTCCAACAAGAAGGATAGTGGTACTGCACTGGGCAGTGAAATTCATCTCCCACCTAAAAACAATCACAAACATCACAGCTCATGGTGGGATTAGAATCTGTTGGTTGGAAAGCAGATATGCTAACCACTCGGTCAAAAAAAATGACAGAATTTAGAATACTTCCCTCTTACACATTTCCTAAAGAATGAAATTTGCTGGCCTTCTAATCCAGCGTTAACAAGTTTCTTCTTCCCCTCAACTTTTTTGACCACCATGGTACTGATGTGCTATACATTAGACAACCACTCACATACAGGGTGTTCGGGATAAATTTGACAGTTTCGTAAGGAAAAAGAAAATCTTCTTTGTATCTATTAAATTTAATGAATTGACAAAAAAACATTACAGGCAGAGTTAATTACAATACTATCAACAAGATTTACTCAAAATAACCACCATTAGCATCGATCACAGCTTCAATTCTGCTTCGGAACCTCGAACAAGCTGATGCTACAGTCTCCCTGGGAAGGGCCGCAAAAACTGTTTTAATTTTATCCATTAACTGGGCTTTTGTATTACTGGAAGTGCGATTGGTGTCTTTTTCAACTGCGCCCCATACAAAATAATCCATGGGGTTAAGGTCTGGGGAGTTTGGAGGCCAAACATTTGGACTGGTGAAGTCGTAGAAATTTTCAGACAACCATTTTTGACTTTTCCCAGAGGTGTGGCAAGGGGCCGAATCCTGCTGCCATACATACGGCCTACCATTGGCTACCCTTGTTATCCAGGGCTTGACTACAGTTAGCAACTCCACGAACAAAGCCCGAATTCCAATGCCAGGGTTCTTCAACACCTGTTCCTGCAGATTTGCGAGGAATTCTGCTGTACGAACGCAATCAGATCGTCTGCTAGGGATCTTTCTTCTTGCTACATCCTCGTAGTCACCATTGCAAGTCTCTAGTTCATGCCTGATTGTTTTTACTGTATTCAGGGAGCATTGGGCAGCAGTCGTAATATCCTTATTTTGATGGCGGGCACGAATCATCATGATACAAGTTATTCTCTTCCATGATTCAGGTGGGTTCCAGCTATCCATCCTTTCTGACATCTTGTATATGAATGAAGAAGGGTCCAAACTTTTAAATGAAGAGAAGTGTGTGTTAATACATGTAACTTACGGAAAAATATAATTAATTATAAATATGTCAAATTTATCCCGAACACCCTGTATAGGATTAAAATTTTAGAAAATAAATAATAGAATTAAGTTTTATGTGAAGGCATTTTTAACATAGCAAATTTACTACCACGACCCACCAGTATCTATATAAATACAATAAGTTAACCACTGTATGAAATACAGAAATAAACAAACTGTATTGTGAAACTTTGTTATAAAACTGAAAAAATACATGGCCAGTGTCTTGAAATTACATGACAATGACGATGCTTTGAGTTGCACATAAGATTTTGAACTGTTACATCATTTTAACACAGAAAGAATTTCTTTATAGGTCTGTGTTCCGAGTTACTCTCATATTTGAAAAAACGATGTTTATGGTAAAGTTGTGCATTTTCATTCAAAACATTTATTGACTAACTGTATCATGATGCAGTAACTCTTCAGTCAAGTACTTTAGCAAATCAGTGATAACTTTTAATACAAAAATCATTAGCAGCAAGACTGATGTGTTGTGGCTACAGTTTTATGTTGAAGATTATCAGTTCAGCCTAACTTTTACTCAACAGGATTTACCAGGCTCCAAATTCAAAAAACCACAAAGACCTCTTCACCTTCATCTCCATAAAACTCGACCATCTATAATCCAGCTACCCAAACAGCAAAGTCATTGTCCTAAGTGACCAGAATGTCCACACCTCCAATTGGCTCCCCTTTTCCAATCAAGCCACACATGATTCGGAAGTTTTTGCTATAAGCAACGATTTAATGCAAATCATGCTGCTACCTACTTGAATTCCAGATAATCCCTTCTACTCTGTCAATACTCTTAATCTTTTTTTAACTAGTTCTCCTTCTAGACAACATACAACATCCCTCCTCTAATCACACTCAACCTCATGTCCTCTAACACTACAAAGCGAGATAATCTCCAGAAGTACTACTCTTCTTACCCATGGAATGACTGCTGCTTATGCTCTTCTGACCTAGACATCTGCTGAGAAAGTCACAGAAATCATCCTCAGTGGCATGAAGGCATTCAATCTAAAATTGCTATCCACTTTCCAAGATCTGGTTTAACAGAGATGTATGAAAGCAATCAAAGAAAAAAAATCAGTTTACCACAAGCAGCATGCATCAAGAACCCAAGCTTCATACTCAGCCTATGCAGAAGCATGCAATAAATGTAAATC
Source organism: Typopeltis vanoorti (assembly GCF_054136105.1). Classification (NCBI taxonomy): domain Eukaryota; kingdom Metazoa; phylum Arthropoda; class Arachnida; order Uropygi; family Thelyphonidae; genus Typopeltis; species Typopeltis vanoorti. The sequence continues at coordinate 68,797,021 of NC_143557.1, read as the reverse complement.
TCCACTACCAGCAAATCCAAATCCAATTTCATAGAAGTCACTAGCAGAAAACTTGTCTCTTGTCTTAAAAAAAGTAGATGTGCCTTCTGGTCCCTCACAAAAGTCATTGGATGCAACTTCTGCTCACCTGCACTCCCATTCAGGTAGCATCACTGTTACAGAACTCAGAGCAAAAGCTGACCTCCTAACATCACTATTTCCCTCTTATTCCTGCATAGATGACAAAGGTAAATGACCTCCTTCCATATCAGCAACTGAGTCCATATGTCTTCAGCAGTCTTTCGGCAGAAAGATATAAGAAGAATATTAAACAACTTGAATACTACAAAATAGTCTGGTATGGCATCTCTCCTATTGTACTCAAACATTGTGCTCTTTGGGGGGGGGGGGGATATGAGACAGCCTCCCCTCCCTGCACCACTGCCAGTAGTGTTATCCTGTGGTACACTGCTGGTGCTTCAGACAAAAGAACCCCACAGAGAGGAATCACAAGTAACATGAAGTTAATGTCTCAAACAAAGGCATCCAAAGGTACCAAGCTTCTTTGACCACTTATAGCATCATCATCATCCTCAAATTCTGACATTTACCCTGAAGGGATGTACAGGATATGATAGTACTACATGAAAAATTTACATTATTACTAACTTCCTATCTACAATTTTCCTCCAAATCAGTCTGTTACTTGTCAAGACTCCAACATTATCAGATCTTATATTTCTATCGTCTAAGGCACTTTGTACTGTATCAATCCACCTATATCTTGGTCTTCCTCTGGGTTGTTTTCCTGCCAACCTGGCAGGGAACACTTGTTTTGCTAATCTTTCCTTGCCCATTCTGTTTAAGTGACAGTACCACCTGAGATTAGCTCTGCTAATGCATTCCTGATGCTGACAATGTCAAGTTCTTCCCTAATATCCTCGTTTTTAATATGATATTGCTATTGATGCCATCTGTTCATGCTTCTAATCTTTCTCAGGACTCTCGTATCTGCGGTCTCTAGTCTTTGGCCAAGTGTTTTACTTCTGAGCCGGCTCTCAGATCCATAAGTTAAAACTGGTTTGAACACTGTCTTGTATACAGCTAATTTAGTGTTCTGACCAATTTCTCTCTTATTCCATATAAATTTATTCAATTGACTTCCTACCATACAGCATTCTTGATTCTGTTGTCTATTTCCATATTTAATTTAACATCTTCACTAAAAATCATGCCTAAGTAGCTGAAATGTTTTATTTGTTCCACAGGTTCTCTGTTCACAACACAGTTGACATTTTCAACAATTCTACCTATTTTCATTGTCTTTGTCGTTTTAAAGCTGACCTTCATACCATATCAATTACAACAGTTATTCAATTTAGGGAATCTTGCAAACTTGTAGCAGATTTATTTAAAAGTACAACATCGTCCAAATAAAGCAAAGAGCTGACATTAACATCTCCAATTCTGATATCATGTTTAATACCACTTTCCTTCATAATGTGATCCATATAGATAATGAATAACAGAGGGAATAACGTACATCCTTGTCTCACACCAGATTTAACATTAAACCATCTTCCTGTACTTCCTTCAATTCTAAATGCTGACTTACAACTCAAATAAAGACTAAGTATTGCTTGATATAATGCCCCATTGACACCATATAACTGTAGCGTATTGAATACCTTTTCTCTTGGCACCTTGTCATATGCCTTTTCCAGATCGACAAAACTTAAATACAGATCTTTGTTATATTCCCATGCTTTCTCAACTATTTGTCGTAAAGTGAAGATCTGATCCTAACAGCCTCAATTTGGTCTGAATCCAGCTTGTTCTTCACCAAGCTTTTCTTCCACAATTCTTCTCAACTGTTTCTCAAGCATACTTGATAGATCTTGCCAGGAACACTCAGTAAGGAAATACCTCTGTAATTCTCACATTCAGTTTTATTTCCCTTTTTATATATGGGTACTATTAGAGCTCTATTCCAATCATCAGGAATTCGTCCCTCTGTCCAGGCTTTCTGAACTATACAGTGCAGCCACTGTAAGACTTTTATACCACCATACTTCAGCATTTCTGGTCAAATATCATCTACTCCTGCTGCGTTTCCATATTTCAAGCCTTTGATGGCTTTTTCTACTTCAAGTATGGATATGTATTCCTGACTGTATGCCTGTTGAGTGTTTTTTACCACTGTGCCATCACTGCTTGTTTCATTTAGCAATTTTTCGTATGGAGTTTATTACTCCATACTTCAAGGATATCTTTTTCTCCCATTTTCATGTCACCTTCATCATCTCTAATTACTCCTTTTACAGCACTCTTTCCTCCATTTCTAAACTTCTTCAATAACCTCCAAAATATCTTACCACCTTCTTGATATTTATTTTCTATGTTCTTGCCAAAGTCATGACTTTTGTTTAGCTAGTTTTTTACACAGTGTTTTACTTTCTTACATTTGTTTCTGTATTCTCTAAGAGCAGAAGCTGACTTATTTGCCAGGAACTTTTGATATACTTTCTTCTTTTCCTTCACTGCCTCTTTAACTCCCTGTGTCCACCATGGAGTTCTGATTTTTCTATTCTTGCAGACAACCTCACCACATGCCTCTCTGGCTGAATCAATCAGGGTTTTCTTCGAAGCTTGCCAATGAATCTCCTAGGTTTGGTTCCTGTTCTCAAAGTCTTTCATTATTTCTTCAATAATCTTTGTGTATTTTAGTCTACAGTTCACATCTGAGAGCTGCTCAACTTTTATTCGCTTTGGAACTTTCTTACATGTTCTTCTTTTCAATATGAAATTCAATTTTATCCTGCTCAAGACCAAATAGTGATCACATCGAATTTCAAATCCTCTGTACACTCTGGTGTCCTGCGCCAGGGATATAACACAGTCATGAGACTTTTCTTATTCCTTGCCTCTTCCCTCCATGTGAATTTGTGCACATTTTTATTTTGAAATGTGCACAAATTTAAAATGTGCACATGTCCTGAGCAGAAATCCAACAGATATTTGCCATTATTATTAGCTTTGCTCTTTTCTCCAAATTTTCCCAAAATATTTTTGTACGTCTCACAATGATTTCCTGCTCTGCTATTCAGATCCCCAACAAGGACCAACTTTTTCTTTTTCATTGTGTCAGTTGCTTTCTCTAAAGCATCAAAAAATTCCTCCACTTCAACCTTAGTAGAACCTTCTGTGGGTCCATAGGAACAAATAAGTCTCATTGTCCAATTCCCCATTCTCATATTTGCCCACATCACTCTACTTGAGACTGCCTGCCATTCAAGAAGATTCGCCTCGTATTTTGTGTTGAATACTATGCTACTCCTTCTTTTCCTTGATTGTCATTGCCTGAATATAACATTTTGTATTTATTGCTCAGAAAGATCTCACCAGTTTTGGTCTTTTTTGTTTCAGTCACGCCTATTATGTCGATCTGGTACTTATCTAATTCCTCAGCTAGCTCAATTTCTTTGCCATTCAGGCTTCTTATGTTGATAGTACCAATCTTTAACTCTGGTAATGTTGAGTTGGGGTGTGTTTTAAGGTTTGTTCCAGTAGCTGACTTTTCACTGTTCACCCCTGGTTCCCTGGCGAAAACAACTTGGGCCTTGTTTAACCGGGCGTCACCCCAGCCGGCATGAAATTTTGTCATGTTGTACCATCATTTTGTATATTGGTTTAAGCCAATAAAAATACAATTTGGTCGGCTAAATCCTAAATTGCCAGTCCATCCTCATTCGTTCAGCATCCAGGTAGATACCCAACAGGGTGCACCACGAAAAGGTGAGGATTGGACATTAGGTCAGAAGCCCTGGTTGGTTTTCCGCATTCCTTTAAAGGCTATGTGGAGGTTTCCTCTCAGTTATACAGCTTTGAGCCTTAAGCACCCCAACCATTTATAGCAACTATGATAAATACAAAACTTAAAAAGCTCCATGCCGGCTCAATCGTTGCCCGGAATAACAAGGATCGCATTGCTTGTTTGGGTGGAGGGCAAGCTTCGAAAAATAAGTTACAGTCTCCTAAATAACACTCTCTCAAGATATGTTCCTTAAACATAGGACTATCTAAATCCAAAGCCGAAGTCATCAGAAAAATACCCAAAGACAAAGTAATTGACATCTTGGCTCTCCAGGAAACCCATGTGCCTGACACAGCCCTCAATAGACTAAAGATCCCAGGCCTAATTCTCGTGTCTTATAACTGCCATCCCAAGCATGGTCTGGCAACCTATCAAATCTGGCCTGGCCTCAAGGACATAACCCAATATGTACCTGATGCAGAATATTCCATAGGTATTAAATTTCAATACATCCCATGCTGGAGTAGAGAAACTGAGGAACTTTTAGCCAAATATGAAGAGACTGAAGACCCAATTTTTGCTAAGGGGCTCATAGCAATGCTGGATAAAAACATAAAGGAAAAATGGATCTCAACCATCCATGAACTCAATTTCACCACATCTAGCCGGAAAAGCTGGTTGCTTCTGAGAAAATTAGGTGGGGCAGAACCAGCAACACACAAAACACAGAGATAACTCCTGATCAAATGGTTAATCATTTATTGAAAACCTCCAAGATATGTCCCAGCTCTATCAGAAAAATTACTGTGCAATCTTCGATCAGACAAATCCTGACAGGCACCGAGCTTCCTGAACATGTACACCTAGTATCTCACGAAGAGGTACAGGCAGCCTTAAAACTCACCAAAAATGGCAAGGCTGAAGGAGTGGCTCACCCCAAGCAATAGCGTGACGTCAGTGCACGTGCGATAGCGGAGAAGGCTGGAAGCCGTGACGTAAGACCACGTGAGTGAGTTGGCTGGACATTGTGGAATGCGAGAAATGCCGAGAAAGAAAAGTGGAAATAAAAGGGGCATGCACCCCTCACAAGAGGCTTTTTGTTCCTGGGTCTCCTTGTTTGTTCATCTCGCGGTGCCGTGAAGGGTGGCAGTGCCTCCATTCCGAAGGATTTCGATAAAGGCAGCAGCGGAACTCGGCGGTCGTATCTCCGCGGAAGGAATAAGCCCAGCAGTCCATAGAAAGCCAGATTGGAGCATGTGGACATTTTGTGTTATGGAAAGGCAGATTCCGGTAGAACATTGACGCAATACAGAACAAAAGGGCAGATAAGTAGACTTTATTTTTATTTAGCTGATTGTGAATGAGAGATTTGTGCCACGTTGTAAAAAACAGAAGAAAGAACATTAATGATATTAATTAGGACTGTGTTGCTATGATATAGAGAGAGTGGGTTACCTTAAATCTTACTGTCTCCTATTGTGATAGAGTTACATAATATGTTAAAGGAGGTTATGAATATGTCTAGAGTGAGGAATTGCTATTTAATGAAGGGATTGTAAAAGATATAAATGCTATTTTGTGTGGTTTGATTGAACTACTGAAAATGAGTTATTGTGATAATCATGCATGATTAAGGTAAATATTTAAGAGTATAAATAAGAATCTTACTTTAGAGAATTACAGCATAATCAGTTTTAAGTATACTTATATTATTGTATTATTTTAGCTCTATCCTGACTGTCAGGAACTCCCTTAAGATGGGAATTAAGCTTATTGTATTGTATGTACATATTATTTATGATATCTAAGAAACCTTGCTTTTGTATCTAACTAAGACTATCTGTGAATTTTGGAATCCGATGCATATAAAGGTAATACGAACCTATGCGGGAGACTAGACAAAGGTAGAGATTGGCCACTTCTGCAAAGTTGCTAGGTATCACTTAAGTACTGTCTTGAGATCACCTCTTGATTGATAATATTGTTTAATCTAATAGCGCTAAATGGTGCAGTGAAATATAAATTTTATATTTATATTTTGCTGATCTACCGCTATTATATAAATAGCGGTAGATCTCAGACACTCTGATACTCTGGTGTTGCCTCGATCTCAAGGCAATTCCATTGTCCCCCAGAGGTACCACGTGATACCCGATTGAGAGTTTAACGGGGATTTGTCCCAAAGATAGAAGAATAGATATATGAGTAGAAAGTCGACACAACACTATTCACTCATGACTTTCTATAAAATAAACTTGCTATATAGTCCTGACCTATAATTGTATCTAAGTCCTTCACTAATAAAGGTTCACATATCATTACACATTCAGATTACATTCATATAAATAACAAACTTTACTTATTTCTACTCGATGGTACCTCCATATTTCTGCATCTGCTTCAGTCTATCTTCTGTTTCATTAGGACAATTCTTTGTTTCCTTCAATCTTCCCCGGGTCAGGACTTCATAGTAATTACCAGCTTAAATATCGGGCGCATGCTGCTGACTTTTTAACAGCATAGTCTGCCGTTACCTTCCGGGAATCTAGGACAGGGTTACCCGCGGTAACCCGATCCTAGTCTAGAGGTATCGTTCGGCCATCCCCGAACCAGCACCAGGCTAAACCTTCACTACTCCAGGAAATCCAGAACTCCACGCGACGAAAAAAAAACCAAGAGAGCCTCTCGGGGGGGGGGGGGGGGTTCCTAACCCTTTTATATGTTCACCCTATCGGTAAAAAACCAAAACTTCACTGTTCATCCAGTACCTCGATTTCTTGTCACATGACCTCATGACGTCCATTCTCTCCTGCTTGTTTACTCCTCATGCCAAGCAAGCGACCACCTGGGGCAACTGACTGCTCCCCCCCCGAACTTCGAGCTCATTTTTTATGTTTCTTTAACAAGTTATTCTTATATTGAATTTAGTATCAACACAAAAACCATAACTCTCTTAATTTACACTTTATCTCTGGCAACTTTGTTTTATACATATTTATCTAAATTCCCTTTATTTTTGAATTTTTTATAAATTCTCCTTGAGCTGATTAATTATCTCTTTCTTCTTAAATCAATGTATTCAATATTTTCTAAATTTCACAACAATACCTACTTAGAAACAAGCATGTTTACTTAATTATTTTCCAGGGTTTTTACTTCTTTGCTCGTTATACCATGATAAGTGAAAATTTAACATTCTTAACTTATCAAGGTATAACAGCATCAAGGCCTGCTTTGAAAACTGCCTTCCTTTGTCTACTTACCACCCGCTGTAACTGGATAGTCAGATTTCTCTCTGGTCATTCATTGTGTGTCAGTGGATTGCACCCTCTCTTCGAGCTTTGCCACCAATGCAGCAATGCCTCAGGACTCTCTTATCTTACCTACCTTCTTTCTCCTATACATAAATGACCTACTCTTGATCACTACAAATCCTATCCATACCTTTGCCCACAATAGCATTCTCCATTCATCCTACTCCTTTGATAAACAATGAGGTTACCAGACATCCCTTACAACAAGATCATCTGCAACCAGTGCCTTAAACACTGATCTCCATACCATTCTTCATTGGGAAAGGATAACCTAGTCACTTCAATGCCACCAAAAATGCAGTCCTGCCTTTTCTCTTGCAAGAGGAATCTCAGCTCATCTTCCCTCATACTCTGTCAGACAGGATGAACTCCCCGTCCTTGTTCTGACATTTACCTCTAACCTTTCTTGGCACAAAACACATCACATCAATAGCTTCCTCAACCGCTAAAAGACTAGGTATTCTTTTCCACTCAAGAAGCTCTTTTACATCCACATGGCTACTAACCCCTACACAAATTCCAAATCTATCCATCCTTAGAATACTGCACACACATTTGGGATGGTGCACCTAAAACTTCCTGATGCTGTCCAGAGGAAAAGAGCAATTCTGCACATAGATGACCCTTCCCTCACAGGCTCACTTCAACTTCTATCTCACAGATGCAGTACTTCAGCTCTGTCTTCCTTTTCTACAAATATTTCCATGGTCAGTGCTCCAGTGAATTGGCAAATATCATTCTTCCACTTGCTGTTGGGCCTGTTAGAACAAGAGCAGCTGCTGTCCAACATCCCTGTACAGTACAACTGCATACTCATTAAACTTGTTCTCCTCTTCCTTATTTATTCCATCTATCTCTGTCCTCTGGAACAGCCTTCCTCGTGATGTGTTTCCCAACAATTCCCACAGCTCTTTAAGAAGAGTGTCAATAGGTTTCTTCTTTCTCAACCCTCATCTGCACCTCACACACAGTACTGATGTGCTTTAGATTCTTGTACCTCTTGTGTGTGTGTGTGGGGGGGGGGAATTGTATGCACATGATTCATGTTATATTATGACTAGCGATAATGATGCATAGAATGTAGTATAATGCATGTGAAACTATAGAGATTAAAACTTAAATTGTTCAACAATCCCTGTGGCACATATACTGGACAAACTTTCGATATGTTTGCAATCCACAGAAGTTTCGAAAACAAGATAAAAAAAAAAGTAGTCTTCTCTTCTCTAGACACTTCTAATACATCTCAAGTCAAATTTTTCAACCAATTCTGACCAAGCAAAAACAGAGCTATTTCTTCATCAGACTAAAATGATGAAGGAAAGGATCCTTTTTTCCACTTCTACAGGTCACACGATTCTATTATTTTTAACTGAATCTGAAATATAGTTATCTCTTATGATATTTATGCACTCCCGAGAATTTCTGTCAGTCAAACAAGTGGGCTGCATCCTTCACAGACACATCTACAGGTCACTTCAGTCAGATGATTTTAACCAAATCTGGAATACTGCTGTCTCTGATGTTGCTTAAGGTCCTCTGAATTCAGCCCAATAAATTAAAAAAAAAAAAAAAAAAAAATTGGGGGGGGGGGGAGGAATAGTTTCCTCTGTAGACAACACTACGTTTTTTCATCATTCAAGTCATTTTGACCAAATCTGAAATATAAATTTTCACAGTTTTAATGATACCTGCAACTGAAAGGTGATTTAGTTTCTGGATGCTCACTTTCTTAGAATATGCCTGGACCATCCTCCTCCTCCTCCGTATATTAGGCATGGCCTATTACAGTTCAAAACTGTGACCGCCCCAAGGATAAGGTGGTTAGTCCTATGCTTTTCGGTGTGTCCTATGTCTGTAGATGTGTGTGTTCAGGGGGGACAAAAGACCCAAGTTTCCGGATGAAAAAAAAACTCCTACCTCCATATGAGACTGGCTAACTCACCTTCAGCCGAAAGAGACCAGATGAAGGTTCCTCACATCTTGGATGGGAATCGAACCCAGGTCTTTCCAACCAAAGGGATTAGTCTATACCGACTGAGCTACGGAGGCTCTATGCCTGGACAAATTACACATTATCATGATAACATGTAACTGGTCTAACATTTTTCGCTAAATATGTGCACCAGCTTCCACACTTATCAGGTTTTTGCTCTGCACAACTTTTTGTTCGCTAAGTCTCAAAAATCCTCAAAGAACTGAAATTCAAGATGTCAGGATTGTTAAAAGAAATGAACTGGAAACTTTTGGCCATTTACAGAAATGAGTCGGAAAATTGTTTAAAACAGTGGCAGAACTGACAAGCATAGTATGTTGACCTTACCCAGCACAACAGAAGATGCTTTCTTTGAAGGAGGCCACGCCTAAACCCCAGTAACTGCTATATTCTTTCTTAAATTATGTCAGTCCAGAAATTTCTGAACAGTCCCCTTATATAAAGTCTCATACAGTGAAAATCATAACTAAGTGAAATGTTCATTGACCAAGAAGCTACTTATGTCACTCTATATGAGAAGTGAGGATTAAATATTTTACAATGATGAAACCATTTGTTTTAATGTTTGTATAGATATTGCTGCAAAAATCACAGCAGATGATAATGACCAACTTTCTTTAAACTGTCTTTTACATCCAAGCATTTCAGTGATTCTTTTAATACTATTGCTTATTTATTTACTTATTTTTTTGTGATGCGCACACACACACACACACACACACACACACACACACACACACACACACACACACACACACACACACACACACACACACACACAGGATTGTTAAAAACAGTGGAGAACACACAGAGCTCTCCAATGCACTGCTGTTTAAGGTTATTTTTCTAATTTTGTGAATGCAATGTCTACACAACACATACTATATTAGATACGCACCTCCTCTCTATAAACATCCTGTGATACAGTAAGTAATAAATTAGATGGAATAGCAGTACTTCCAATTACTGACTCTTCTGAGCAGTTTAGGCCTAGACACCTTGCTATATTCTGAGCTGTATATCTGGTGGCAGTTGCAGTCAATCCTAATATACACTTAATGCCCATTTTTCTAGTAAGAATCTAAAATAAATACATAAATAAAATAAAAGCATAAGTTGTTAGTTGCATGACAAGTGTTTTGAAAACGATGACACTACTTTTCCAGATAATAAACAAAAATATGTTTAACAGAACATTATTTTTATCACCTAATTAATAATTTATCAGTCTTGCACATTTTTTTGTTATTTTTAATCTTTTAATAAAAAAAAATTAGCTGGCTTTGATAGAAGTACCTTGAATTGGAAAGTACTTTCAAACAGTATAAAAAAAAATCAATTTTGATGTTCAGGCTTATGCATTGATTATTATTTGTGATGTTGTTTAAGGATATTAAACAGAGCTAAATTGGCATCTACAGAGGAATAATACAAGAGTATCAATACATGCACACAGGCACAACTTCTGTATGTGAGAATGAACAGGAGAAATACAGAGAGACCTACAGTTCTAAATAATGTCACCTACTGGCTTTGATTGGATGTTCTTAGCCATTGGGCTAATTGTCTGCCGATGAACGTCTCTGAAATGAATGGCAGTTTAATGAAACCATACTTGTTGAGGTTATAATTAGCAAGAACAGCAGCAGATACAAAGAAAAATCTCTCAAATTTAAATTGGGTTCAAATGGAGTAAGGTGGCTTTCTTCTAACAGATTCTGTCATGGGTATCAAAAGCATAGTCTGTTAAACCTGAGCAGCCATAGGGGTGGAAATAGATATAGTCTCAGTGCTTTAATATCCTAATGTGGCCTGTCTGGACCCACATAAATCCAGAGAATGCAGCTGATCTTAAGGTAAGTGGGTAAAGAATGCTAATTTTCTGTGTTTTGTAGGTGGTTACCAGGTTGTATTTTTTAGGATCTTGGCCATATTTTCAGGTGCCATATTTCATATATTTGTGACACACCTCTGTAAAGGTGAATAAATATTGCATTTAATGTGACAACTTATTTTTAATATGAAACTTGATTACTTAATTAGCATCAAAATAACAAAAAGTATGCTTTTTTTAAGCCAAATACAACTATAGATGCTAAAATAATTTTTAAGTTATGCATGAGCTGATCACATCACAGGATATAAGCATATCTGAACAAACAGAAGGGCTCTGCGTGTTATCATGACAAGTAACTCCAACTAGGATAAATATTAATCCCAGTAATCACAACATATCACAATTGCTTGTCCACAGTCACAGGATATAAGCATAACTGAACAAACAAAAGTGCATCACTTTTGTTTGTTCAACAGGTAACTCCGACTAGGACAAACGCTAATCCCGGTTTCACCAGAAGTCAAGTTCTTAAGACTCATATTTGACAGCAAACTCAGTTTTCTCCTTCATATACATCAGTTACAAGAAAAGTGCTGTAAAAACAATGAACACTCTATCCACCCTATCTTCCATCTTCTGGGCTGCTAACAGATGTTCTTTGCTTCATGTGTACAGGGCACTGATAAGTTCAAAACTTGATTATGAGTCCCAAGTCTATTCTTCTTCCAGGGAGAGTACTTTGCGATGGCTAAACCCTTTTTGCCATCAGAATTGCAAATGGGACATTCCAAACATTACCTATTCCTAGTCTGTATGTCACAGCAAATGAACCATCTTTGTCACTTCAATATAAACATTTGTCTCTGTTATACATAACAAAAAGAAAATCCCTCCCGAACCACCCCATTTGTCCACTATTTTTCATCCACAGTGGGATAATCTTTACAACATTAGACAAGTTGCCAATAAATCTTTTAGTTTGCTAGTAAAAACTCTCCTACAAACTCTAGAGATTGCAGTAGGCAACATAGCCCTGACACTAGCAAATACACTTTCCCTGTGGCACTCATACATACCAAATGCATACTTTTTCTTTCAGCAGGCTACCAATATTCTTCACCTCTTCTGTTATCCACCAGCAGCTCTTCAAAGCTCACAGAACTGAATACTCTGATTTTGTGCCTGTTTACACAGATGGCTCAAAATCAGAGGACTCAGTGGAATCTTCTACCATCTTTCCAGACAGCATTATATCTGTACAAATCCCACTAGAGTGTATGAACTTTACAGTTGAGCTGTATGAGATAGAATTTGCACTAAAATACACCAGATTGCATTGCTCCCAAAGATGCATAATATGTTTGGACTCACAAAATTCTCTTTTGACAATAAAAAGTCTAGAGCTACAAAAACATCAGTGATCTCTTGAATCCAATACCTCTTTCAACTATGGAAACTACACTGAAATATCCACTCTCTGCCTGTACATGATTATTACAGGCAGATTATCAGGCACAAACAGCTATCCCATTGGTGGTCATTTTGGAATAGAGAGAGACTAATAATGAACTCCACCAAATTATGCCTGAAATTAAATGTCAGTCTAGTCTGTATAGCATTTGAACAGAGGAAGTTGTACTTCCATGGCTATGCATAGGTCATAGTTAGCTCACACGCTCCTTCCTGTTGAGGGGTGATAATGTGCCTGTGTGCGAGTTTTGTAATGCTGGTCTCATCATTCATTATTATTATTATTATTATTTGACACCTCCAGGGAGTCCAAGGACTCACTGAGGGAGGGCACCTGCTCTACAACTCCGTCTCTGCCATTCAATCACCAACTTACCGTAACTACACCAACGCCATCTACCGCCGACCACCACTAGTATTTCCACAAACAATCACAAACATCCAGGCCCTTAACGGGATTCGAACCCACAGCCTTTTGGCAGGAGAGTGGATAAGCTATCCACTTGGCCAACCAGGCCGGCATCATCATATTTTAATTGACTATACTCATTTCATAAATGAGCACAATCATTAATTTAATCAAATTCATAATCTGTTTGAGTACTATACACTTAAGTCGATTTTTTCACACTCAAGAGATATTTCATTTGTTTTTAAAATTTTTATGTACATTCAACATCTTTTACCATATATAGATCATTTATGATATTTTTATCTATAAAGTTGTTACTTGTATATATCACTTTTAATACCTGGTTGTTGTTTCTTATTCATGATCATGAACTTTTATTCACAAAAAGACAGAAAACAAAATGAACTACCATAATAACATATATCATCATCATCATCATCATCAAATTCCTGCCATGTACCCTCAAGGGGTGTACAGGATAACTACATGAAAAAAATTACATCATTATTAATTTCCTATCTACAATTTTCCTCCAAATCAGTCTGTTACTTGTCAAGACTCCAACATTATCAGATCTTATATTTCTATCGTCTAAAGCACTTTGAACCGTATCAATCCACCTACATCTTGGTCTTCCTCTGGGTCGCTTTGCTGCCAACCTGGCAGAGAACACTTGCTTTGCTAATCTTTCCTCGCCCATTCTGTTTAAGTGACAGTACCACCTGAGATTAGCTCTGCTAACGCATTCCTGGATGCTGACAATGTCAAGTTCTTTCCTAATATCCTCATTTTTAATATGATATTGCCATTGATGCCATCTGTTCACGCCTATAATCTTTCTCAGGACTCTCATATCTGTGGTCTCTAGTCTTTGGTCAAGTGTTTTACTTCTGACCTAGCTCTCAGATCCATAAGTTAAAACTAGTTTGAACACTGTCTTGTATACAGCTAATTTAGTGTTCCGACTAATTTCTCTCTTATTCCATATGAATTTATTCAATTGACTTCCCACCATACCAGCTTTGCTGATTCTGTTGTCTATTTCTATATTTAATTTACCATCTTCAGTAAAAATCGTGCCTAAATAGCTGAAATATTTTACTTGTTCCACAGGTTCTCCATTCACAACACAGTTGACATTTTCAATGCTTCTGCCTATTTTCATTGTCTTTGTCTTTTTATTGCTGACCTTCATACCATATCTATTACAACAGCTATTCAATTTAGTCAGAGAATCTTGCAGACTTGTAGCAGATTTATTTAGAAGTATAACATCATCTGCATAAAGCAAAGAGCTGACATTAACATCTCCAATTTTGATATCATGTTTAATACCACTTTCCTTCATAATGTGATCCATATAGATAATGAATAACAGAGGGGATAATGTACATCCTTGTCTCACACCAGATTTAACATTAAACCATCTTCCTGTACTTCCTTCAATTCTAACTGCTGACTTACAACTCAAATAAAGACTAAGTATTGCTTGATATAATGCCCTATTGACACCATATAAGTGCAGTGTATTGAATAGCTTCTCTCTTGGCACCTTGTCATATGCCTTTTCCAGATCGACAAAACTTAAATACAGATCTTTGTAATATTCCCATGCTTTCTTGACTATTTGTCGTAAAGTGAAGATCTGATCCTGACAGCCTCTATTTGGCCTGAATCCAGCTTGTTCTTCACCAAGCTTTTCTTCCACAATTCTTCTCAACCGTTTCTCAAGTATACTTGCATAGATCTTGTAGGAACACTCAGTAGGGAAATACCTCTGTAATTCTCACATGCAGTTTTATTTCCCTTTTTATATATGGGTACTATGAGAGCTCTACTCCAATCATCGGGAATTCGTCCCTCTGTCCAGGCTTTCTGAACTATGCAGTGCAGCCACTGTAAGACTCTTATACCACCATACTTCAGCATTTCTGGTCGAATATCATCTACTCCTGCTGCCTTTCCACATTTCAAGCCTTTGATGGCTTTTTCTACTTCTAGTATGGATATGTATTCATGACTGCATGCCTGGTCAGTGTTTTTTACCACTGTGCTGTCATCACTGCTTGTTTCATTTAGCAGTTTTTCAAAGTAATTACTCCATACCTCAAGGATATCTTTTTCTCCCGCTTCAATGTCACCTTTATCATCTCTAATTCCTTTTACAGCACTCTTTCCTCCATTCTTAAGCTTCTTCAACAACCTCCAGAATATTTTGCCACCTTCTTGATATTTATTTTCTATATTCTTGCCAAAGTCCTCCCATGACTTTTGTTTAGCTAGTTTTACACAGTGTTTAGCATTCTTGCATTTGTCTCTATATTCTCTAAGAGCACAAGCTGACTTATTTGACAGGAACTTTTGGTATGTTTTCTTCTTTTCCTTCACTGCCTCTTTAACTTCCTGTGTCCACCAGGGAGTTCTGATTTTTTTATCCTTACAGACAACCTCACCACATGCCTCTCTGGCAGAATCAATCAATGTTTTCGTCAGAGTTTGCCACTGAATCTCCAAGGTTTGATTCCTGTTCTCAAACTCTTTCATTTTTTCTTCAATAATCTTTGTGTATTTTAGCCTACAGTTCACATCTGAGAGCTGCTCAACTTTTATTCGCTTTAAAACTTTCTTACATGTTATTCTTTTCAATATGAAATTCAATTTTATCCTGCTCAAGACTAAATAGTGATCACTTCCAATTTCAAATCCTCTGTACACTCTGGTGTACAGAGGATCATACAGAGAAAACATCACTATCAACAATAACATAGTCAATGAGACTATTCTTATTCCTAGCCTCTTCTCTCCATGTGAATTTGTGCACATTTTTATGTTGGAACATGGTGTTAGTAATAACCAATCCATGTCCTGAGCAGAAATCCAACAGAATATTTGCCATTATTATTAGCTTTGCTCTTTTCTCCAAATTTTCCCAAAATATTTTTGGATGTCTCACAATCATTTCCTACGTTGCTATTTAGATCCCCAACAAGAACCAACTTTTCCTTCTTCATTGTGTCAGTTGCTTTTTCTAATGCCTCAAAAAATTCCTCCAGTTCTACCTTAGTAGAACCTTCTGTGGGACCATAGGCACAAATAAGTCTCATTGTCCAGTTCCCCATTCTCATTTTTGCCCACATTACTCTACTTGAGACTGCCTGCCATTCAAGAAGATTCGCCTCGTATTTTGTGTTGAATACTATGCTACTCCTTCTTTTCCTTGATTGTCATTGCCTGAATATAACATTTTGTATTTATTGCTCAGAAAGATCTCACCAGTTTTGGTCTTTTTTGTTTCAGTCACCCCTATTATGTCGATCTGGTACTTATCTAATTCCTCAGCTAGCTCCATTTCTTTGCCATTCAGGCTTCTTATGTTGATAGTACCGATCTTTAACTCTGGTGATGTTGAGTTGGGGTGTGTTTTAAGGTTTGTTCCAGTAGCTGACTTTTCGCTGTTCGCCCTGGTTCCCTGGCGAAAACAATGGGGGCCTTGTTTAACCGGGCGACGCCCCAGCCGGCATGAAATTTTGTCATGTTGTACCATCATTCTGTATTTTGGTTTAACCAATAAGAATACAATTTGGTTGGCTAAATCCCAAATTGCCTTTAGGCAATTTGGGATTAATAACATATATCATGTATGAATTCAAAATTTTAGTTTTATTTTATTTGTTGGATAAAAACTGATGCTATAAATTGTTTAGAAGATGTTATAGAAATATCGTCAGCAATGATTATCAATGTGAATTAAAATTTTCTTGTGCTTCAAAGCAATTTATTTAATGTTTGTTTCTAAAAAAAAATTGTATTAAATTGTAATTACTTACATTACATTAAATTGTAATGACTATTCAAAAAGTTATTACATCATATTTTTTTCCCCTTTTACATTATATGACTAATACTATGAAGATATGAAGTTTATGATTCATTGTGCTGCTCTTATCCACATGATCTTGTTTGCCATAACAGCTGTCACCAAGCTTCTGCATAAGAAAAATAACATAAACAACTTATAAATTACATCTTACAATTAGGAATACTTCTGCCTAATTCCTCACTGGAATTAAATTTAATTTCTGCTATGTTTATGAAGAAGAATGTGAAGTTGGTTGACTATTTTATGCATACACAATCATAAAATACTTAAATAACCATACGTGGTGTTTGTTGATGCTGAAGTCTGATTGGATCACTTTTCTATTTGATGTAGATTAATTAACTTCTAGATGCTCAGTAACCAGAACATGCTTGTAAAGAGGAATAATATTCATATTACTCATCTTTCTCTCTCTTATATAATATCAAACAGTGATTCAGATAAATAGCATACTGTTCCTCATGACAATGAATACAAAAATATTTTCTTTGTGATAAAGGAACCATACAGCAAGTTAAACGATTACTCTATTTGTGACAATTGCCTATTCTTAGTGGAGGTCATCAGTAGCTTACAAAGTACCATACATATTTGGTTTCTATAGCAGAATTTCATTATCTGATTCTTACTATTCTGATATTTATTTAATCTGAATGCTAAATGTAAATAAGCTTATGACTTCTCACAGGTGATATTCAATTGTAAATCTCATCTACATTTGAATTTCATTTGAGATGTATCTGCCAATAAAAACCACATCTATCACAGAAGATAGGTATTATTAAAACTCATATACATCAATCTCACTCTATTTTCTTCTGATATCCTTCTGTTGGAAGAACTAAATCAAATAAAAATCACCACGAGTATTCATGAATATAACCCAAGCTGACATCCAGAAAATATCTATAGATATCATCCCTCAAACAGACTGGTCTGATTTAAAAAGAGCTTCACACCCCCTGCTTTAAAGGAACATCAAAACAAATATGGGTTCTCTGCAGATATAATCTATGCACTACCTTTAAACCACTTTGGAAAATGTCTTCCTTTTACTATCCACCAAAGATATAAATTACCATTCT
Source organism: Typopeltis vanoorti (assembly GCF_054136105.1). NCBI lineage: Eukaryota > Metazoa > Arthropoda > Arachnida > Uropygi > Thelyphonidae > Typopeltis > Typopeltis vanoorti. Next base: position 68,779,234 of record NC_143557.1, on the reverse strand, counting down.
TCTTGCCTAGTGTCTATCAAGTATCCTGTTCATGATGACTTTGTTATTTCTGACAGGTGGGTCATTCTTCTGAGATTAGAATCCAGGAACATCTGGACTATGCCAGATTTCTGGAATTTGATAAGTCTGGGCTTCCAACAATAAATACATGCATGCTATTCACTTATGTTTCAAATGTTGTCAATCAGTCTTCTCTCCTTGATGATTCCTTGTAACAAGAAAGAAATCTACAAGAGTTAATAAATTATATTATTCTCTACACGTGGTACTTGTTATTTAACAGTATCTCTTGTCTGCATTGCATATTTTCTCTTTGAAACATTAACTAGCTGAATATCATGACCAGAAAACTTTTTGATATCTACATTATTTAAGTTTCTTCTGATTTCTTTCTGGTGAAAGACTACAGACCATGTGATCTACCCATGGCTGTTCATTGCAAAATATAGATTCTCTGTCGATCCATTTCTATATGCAAGTTCACACTAACTTTTCAAAAATCTTCACCACCATCACCACTACTCCATAGATACTGATAGATAAAGAACAAGACACATCAGTCTTTACACCACCCTTGTGCAAATGGGATTATCATACATTCCTTCCACTCCTGTAGAAAGAGTCAGTTTCTTTTTATACTCAGACTTTCTGTATGTAACTCTTCTGGCCTGTGCCTTATAATTTTTATAAGCAACATCATCCTTATGCATATGGCATAAGGATGATGTTTTTTCTTTTTGAAAAAGATATTCTTTTATCTTTTTCTTGAGAATCTCATGATTATGCACATCCATTTCACTTCTATCCTATTTACTCTTCACACTATGGTTAGAGCTGAAGAGGAGATCTCATTAGCATATCCAGAAGGAGAACTGATTACAAAAAGCATAAAGAGTTTATGCTTATCTGATAATCTAGTTGGTTGATGGATGATATGCATTAGATTATTATTTGAGAAAATACTTCATCACTTCATTCTTGACCAGTGAATTTGAAAAGGGAAGATGATTCACTGTTTTGTTAGTTGGACTGTGTAATATCAGTCTTCATGAATAACAAGTTGAAGAAGTCAAGAAACTTTTTTAGAATTTGAAGAATGGTAAAGAAAACAGATTGATGTTACTGAGTGGGGCAAGGAAAACTTAAGCCAGAGAAGTCGAAAATAGAGGAGTCTAGATGTGGCATTTTTTTTGCAAAAAAAATAAAAAAAAAAAAAAAATAAATAAGCTAACGCTTTTTTTGTACCCATATAGGGAGTAGGCGAGGCCGTTTAGCCCTATCTAACCTTTGGAGACTGAGTGGGCAGTTCAATCTCAACTGGCAGCCAATCAGAGATAGCTGGCCCAAGGCTATCACTAATTAAGTGGCACTCAGTGAAGAGAGACGGCTCAACAAGTGCTGCCATCTCGTGGTCCCTAACCCTAACACACTATATTTAATGTCTGAAATAATGTGGGTTCTACGGTCAATTTTCTTGAGTTTACGGGACGAAAAACCCGAGTTTCCGGGAGAAAAAACTCGCTTGTCCATGCCAGAGATTGACTAACTTGGAAACCGTTCAAAAAAAAGCTTAGAAAAATTTCCTCTAGTCGACGACTAGATTCGAACCAAAGTCTTCCTTTGTGTGGTCAAGCGCCGTGGTGTGCAAACGCCACATCCAACTGAACTACAGGCTTTGCAAGTAACATTAAATCTCACAATGGCATAAATGCCCTTCTTTATGATTTCTGGTAATATAAATCATACTGAATACAGTTTAGACAGTTATGACATATAATGGTTGCAATTGATAAGACGTTCATTCAAAAACTGAGGCCCACTGGTGATATGCATCATTTATGATTTGCATTTATGCTGTTGGTTTGGTGAAGCAGATGTGGAAATGTTTTTTTTTTTTTATTGTTGTTGAATTGTTTTGGTGTGTTTATGAGGGAGGTTTCTTTTAATCACACAGATTAAAAAGAGACTGACCCTTGGAGGCAAGCCCACTAGCTCAAATGATCATGACCAGGACATCAAGGACAGCCCATCTTGCTGAGACTAACAGGATCCTCTTCTTTCTGGATGTCCATGGGTCATACTGCACGACAAGACATAAGATCCCAGTGATGACGTTCTGGAAGACAAGATAGTAATAAAGACTCAGGAAAAGTAGAGCAAAGAATATGAGAAGAAAAGCATTACAAAAAAGAATAAGAACGAAACCTCCCAGCACCATCACTGGGAGGTTCTCTCCACCATGAACAGGTGCCTCGTGTGGAGAGGTTGAGAATCTCTGGATGTACAAGTATACTTACAACTTTTGACCATTCACATTCCAACCTATTTAACAGCTTTCATTTTGAGGTTTGGTGAAGGATTAGATACCACTGTTGGTATTTTTGGTGTTTATCAGAACTCTTGCACCCATGATTTATTTACTTGGATGAATCAGGGAATATGTGGCTGTTTGACACAAAAAGAAAAATAAATAAATACACCACGTATAATGAGCTTGAAGTTCTGGAATTGTAGAGCATGTTATCACTTTCTCTCTCTCTCACACACACACACACACAATATTCACTGTCAAAAGAATTGAGCTCTACATAAATGCAGGTTTCACATGGAAAGCTGTAAGTTGTGAAGCATTACTATGGACAATGCTTATTGCCATTGCAGGAAATAATAATTAATTATAATTAATGCCATTAAGTTGTGTGCATGCTTTTTTTTTTTTTTTACTTAAATTTACTAAGCAATTATATCATACTGCATATTTGATACATATGTAGAACTGTTGATACCATATTTGATTGTTACCCTGTCATTTTCACAATTAAGCTATCATTCCACCATTTAAATTATACTGAGCTGATCACAATATGTTGAGTGAAAATTTATATTTAGTCCTGATTTCTCTCTCCTGCCTTCTTTCATCAACAGTCACTTTGAAAATAATCTTACCTTATACAGCTGGAGATAAGATGGCCTGAAATTATGGGACCATTCAGACAAACAATGTGCTTCATCAATACATGCAAAAGCAATTGAGGGTAATTCTGCAGGAAGAAATCCTCCAACTACCGTTTCTGGAGAGACCAATAATACATGAGCATCCCCCTCAGTAACAGCCTCCAAAGAATGCTTTCTTTGCTCTGGTGTCATTCCACTATGAAAACAAACTGCTCGCAATAATGGTGGCAATCTAGCTACCTACAAATAAAATTTTAAAAAAATAAGTAATAATAATAACAAAGATGATTTTCTTTTAAGTGGCTTGAAGCACTATATTTGATCTCTAGAGGAGGAGGATTTATGCAATATTAACGCTTAACTCACCCACTATACTACAGATTTATGGAGCGAGATAAACAAAAATAAATGAATTAAGTAGTACACTTTTTTTAATCTAATTAAGAAGTATAAACACTATTTTAAATTAGTTTCAAGTTATAATTACAGTTGAACATACTTTCATCTATAGCATAGGTAGCCAACAGCAGGCCCATGGGCCACATGCGACCCGTAACATGATTTTGTGCGGCCTGCACAGGATAAAAACTATATTAAATTATATGTATTATCAATTTAGCTATTAGTTTTGACTGCAGATTTCCGATTGATATACTAGTTATATTCATTATTTCTGATGACGGAAACAATTCGTCAACAATCATCACAAAGAAGCAGACTGACCGAACCACCTTCAGGATTTGTTACGAATATCGTTGTCATCATTGAAAATCGACTTTGATGAACTTGTTGCCGCACATGAATGCCCACAGTGTTCTCATTAAGTTGTATTACATGTAAAAAAACCAGAAATATGTAATTAAATTTAATTTAACAACTTATATTTAAATCAATCAAGTATATTATATTGTTCTCCCAGTAGTAAAATGATTTAACAAATATAGTAATTCAATATATATAACTATTGCCTTGGCAGAGTTTATTTTTATTTAAGTTCTGTCTAAAAGTGTGCGGCCCATGGTGCTACCACTTATCATATATTGGCCCTCGTATAGAATGAAGTTGGCCACGCCTGATCTATAGAATAGATGGGATTGAGTTTGAGGTTGCAATCTGAGTGGTCAGTGTAAGTACTCATGTAAAATAGGTGATTTTTATCCATTTTATTGTGTTCTTTTCTTCAGAAAATTAATGTTTTAATAGCATGTTAGTGTAGATTTTTTGTGTTTTACAGTATTAAGTTTTTATAACATATCTTTACTGAGATATTGCAATATTAAATACAGCTGTAAAATGGAGCCAAAGATGCACACAAAAATGAAATGCTAAACAGTGGTGGCTCGTGGCTTCAAATTGTGTGGAGGTGCTGCAACTTTCGAAATATACATACACACTGTAACTACAGTGTATACGTGTTTGGATAAAATATCAAAATTATGGTTAAAAAAAAAATTAAACATGAAAAAATATTGTTTATTATCGATAAAATTATAGTTTGGTATAATTCAAAATTACTTAAAAATAAAATATATTCTTCTTGTTTTGTTTCATGAAAAAATATTGTTTATAATCGATAAAATTATACAGTTTAGTATAATTAAAAATTACTGAAAAATAAAATCCATTATCATAACCCCAATAATGTTCTAAAATAAAAACTATAACAAATGTTATGTCTTTAATTGCAATGTCCAAATATTTAAAGAGATGGAGTAAACACGATATGCACTACGAACACTCTACTACTGGCACAAACTGCATATAAACAGTGGAACTGCACGGACAGTGGCGCATTACGCTAATAGCTCGCATCTCACTATGACGTGCATATGCTTGCATGCATAGCAATGACACTGTGGTAAACAGTGCTACTAACGTCCTTCGCCCTCCTAATTGCTACAAGATGGATTTTTATTATTTTTTATACAAAATAAGAGAATTGTATAGGATTATTGATGATAAAATTAAATATTACAAGCAAATATAAATAAATTAATAAATATATTTATATATCAAGAAAAACTGGGGGTGCTGCAGTTCCTCAGTGCCTATGCACAAGCCGCCCCTGATGCTAACAAGAACAGCAAAGTTGAGAACAAGAAGTCTTGCCTCGCTAAAGAAGATACTGAAAATGATTTAACTTACAAAATCACCAAGTTAAAGCATATTATTAGACAGATGACACAGAAATTACAGAAAGTTGAGTGGTGTTTAAAGGAACATAGGGAGGATAAAAAAGTTAAGCAGAAAAATGAGAAACAACAAAGCACAGAATCAGGTAAGTTAGCACATAACTAAAATCAGACAGGTAATGCTGATTGTAAAAAGAAGGATATTATTTGGTACAGTGACTCTATCATAAAACATGTCATTGATGAGTGGATTATAACTTCAAGTTTTCCTGGAACAAAAATTAAACATATACCACATGCAACTGAAAAACAGAAAGAAAAAAAAAAGCAAAAGAGATCATAATTCTAGTAGATGCAAATGAATTAACTAGCAATAAGTTCAGTATAGGATATGAAAGCGCTGGTAGAAGAAGCAAGAGAAGAGTGAGAAGGTGCAAATCATAAGTATATTACCTAGATATGATAGAAATGAATTAAGAAGGGCTATGGCAAATGATTCAATGCATAGGCCATGTAGAGGAATGGATGCAAGTTTTTTGATGTGTGGAGTGAGTTTGAGGGAAGAAAGGATTTGTATAAGAGGGATGGCCTACACTTGAATACGTTTGGCAAGAGGAGTCTTGAAAAGCTATTAACTGGTACGAGACTTAACACAGAAAGTCAGGGAAACAAAATTATGATGGCAGAAATGGTGAGATGTAAGAGTGACAATGCTATGTAACTGTATTAATGATGGGAATGGACATCATCATGGAAATGGTTATGAGCAGAGAACAATTTTGGGTTCACCTGGTTTGAACTTATCAAACATGTACAAAGATGTCTGCATAAGTATGGCACTAGATAAGAACAGAGATCTGCAAACTATCCAACCATGTCATGCAGACTAGAGACATGAGCATACAAAAAAGCATGCAGGCAACTTATTATGTCTGTACGTGAATGCTAAGAGTATAAGAAATATAAGGATGGTGTTTGTTGCCTTGGTGAATATGTTGGGACTTCAGATTGTAAGTATTAGTGAAACTCTGGCTATCAGAGACAGGCATACAAACTGGAATCGAGTGTAGAGGGTACAGTATTTTTAGGAAGGATAGACAAGACAGGACAGGAGAAGAGGTGTGCTGCTAATAATACTGAATGACCTGAATTAGGTTAGAGTTGAAACCCACGACTGCAATACTGGTAACGGATTTTAGTGTGGCAGTGAGTTGGAGGCCATATGGTGTAAGGTGGGGTGTTGTTAGGTGGATTGGTTGCTGGTAATGAAGAAATGCATTACAAAATAAAGATGATGGGAGCAAATTAAGTAATCACAATGGAGACTTTAATGATCTGAACACTGACTAGGTAGCAGTAAAATCACATGAGAAGAATGAAACTGAATTTATTGAGCTGTTGCGAGACAACTTCCTCAAACAGCATGTGAAAGAAGGAACTCAAGGTCAAAGAGTGTTAGTTCTGATTATAGTGTAGAAAGAGGGGTTTCAGTTAAAGACGCAACTATTCTGCCTCCATAAATTAAAGATGCCAAGAAATTATATTCTTGGTTTAATCCTTTATCTAAGCAAATAAAAATTTGCACATGAAATAGCATCACGACTAGGCTACTTGTATATAGAGACTAATGACTTCATATCACTTGCCTTAGTATCCCATAATGCAAAGCACATATCATTACAGACATATAATGCTATGCATTATGGGAAGGGACACTATCCAGACTGGTTTTGACCTTTAGTGAGGTGAAAAAGTAAAGGGTTGCTCATCATAGGCCTAGAGTAGATAGTACAGGGGTACAAGAGAGCCTGATAGTAGTAAGAGAGAAAAAAAAAAAAAGACAGATAGCATCAGAGAGAGAGAGAGAGAGTTGAGAGAGAGAGAGAGAAAAGGCCTCAGCTCTTTTATATCATCATATAGCCAAAGGCTATCAGTTTTCCTTTTTCACCAATCTCATATAGATGAACAACCAAAAAACCAATTGAAACTAAAGCACAAAGATGACTGATACCCAGGTGGTTAACCCCAACTGGGTTAACCGCCTTGAGTTGGCCTTCTCTGCCTGGGATTGCTTTCCAGTCATCCTCAATTGACTATAAGACTACATTAAATTAAGAGGAGAAGTATTTAAAAAACCTCTCATAGCAAGAATAGACAGAATTTTATCTCCCCCTGGTGAATATTGCGTAATGTGGGTTGTCTACACCATCTAGTGATAAATCTGATATCTCCTAGAATGCTTCTTTCTAAATACAAAAAACATCTGACTGAACAATAAAATTTCCACAATACAATATTATAAAGCATTTGGATGTCATATTGCTGGTTTTCAAATCTATGTTTTTTTCTGACCTTCCATAAATGGTATTTTAATTCATTAATTATAAAAATCAAAATTCTCTTCCCATTGCTGACAGATGGTGTGTATTGTAAAAAAAATAACCTGTTCTGTTGTAAATAGTGGCATGCCCAACACATTACATAATCTGTTCCAAATACGCAGAGCAAGAAGGCAACTGTAGAATGCATGTTCTACTGTTCCCAATTGATAACAGATGTCACAGATTGGATCTCCGATGTTAAAGTACCTCCAATTGATGGCATTGACTGGAAGGAGACCATATGCAATTCTCCAAGCAAGATCCTTCCTGTTAGGGTACCCTTGGAACTTCATCAAGTTATGAAACAAAATATTGTTGTCAGTACCCAACTGTGGAACTTTGCAGTGAAAGAGATTAAAGATTTCTTTATGCCAAATTTTACCTTTTTTAATGGAAAGAATGTCAATTCCGGAGTGTTTTAGCAGCCTTAGAGTTAACCACAGAGTGTTGTAGTATTCAGGATCAATCTCAGCTTTTGGACCTTTATAATCATTAACTCCAAACAGAGGAAGATGAAAACCGAAGTAGTACTGGAGAAGGTCTGCACATGTGTAATTAGTTTGCAATATTTTATGGATTTTTGAGGCTGTAATGCTTAAATAACAGAATTTTAAGACTGGAAGTCCAAATCCTCCATGCTTCATTGATAGCTGAATCAATTCCTTTTTAACTTCTTGGTATCGGCTAGACCAAAAAAAATGCACAGGTTTACTATATAATTGCTTTTCTTCAGCTTCTGTAATATTTATTATGTAAAACTGAGCAGGAAAGAATATGGTTTTGAGTACTATGGCTTTAGAAGAAAAGGAAAACGGTCCTATTTTCCAGTCTTCTAACATTTCCAATTTCTTGTATATAAGTTCTTGGACTGGTAATATTGGGAAAGTGGAGAAGGGAATTCCAAGTATAATGAGGGGTTCTCTCGTATGGGTTATTCCAAAAGGAATGCCTCCAAGATCTCACTTTCCATAAATTTTTAATTTTGTCTTGTCTGCATTAATAATTAATCCGCTGCTTTTGCTGAATTTTTCCAAAATATCAAAATATATATATATATATGGAATCATTATCCTTCAAAGTTCCGACTACATCATCGGCATATGCTAATACCTTATTTTCCTTTTTAGTTGAAAGAACTGTTATTCCTCGCACAGCATGTGTATTGTTGACTTGTAGTAAGAAAGGTTCAAGAACCAATGCAAAGAGCAGTGGACTGAGAGGGCAACCTTGCTTGACTCCTTTTTGAATTTTTACTGGGTCTGACAGGAACCCATTAACTAGGAGGCAGGTGGTTGAATTGGCATAGGCTCCTTTGATAACAGATAGCAGTGTTTTACCTACATCAATTTGCTGGAGGATATGGAATAGAAAGGGATGCCGGACATTATCGAATGCCTGAGTAAGGTCTACTGATAGCACTACCATCAACTGCTTTTTCTTGTTAACTAAGCGGATTAGATCATGTAGCAGAAATAGATTAAATTCTACTGCTTGACCTGGTACTCCATACACCTGTCTGCTTTTAATTATATATTTCATTCCCACTTTGAGCCTGTTATTGATAATGTGGAAAAATATCTTGTAGTCAGCATTAGATAGAGAAATAGGTCTCCAGCTGCTGATTATGGTGTGATTTCTATTAGGTTTAGGAATGAGGATAGTATGGCTTGCTACAAATTCACTTGGCATGTGTCCTGAAGAGAAAGGAATTAAATAGTGTAACTAGAATGGGAAGAGTAAAATCCCAGGTCTGACGATAAAGTTCTATCCCTAGACCATCAAGCCCTGGGGATTTTCTTGTCTGGCATTCTTTATAGGCTGTGGTAACTTCAGATGTAATGGGGCTGTCAAGCTATCTTGGATATGAACAGGAAGGCCATTAAGGTTCCAAGAGTTATAATTTCGAACAGTACTATTGTCTTCAAACAGATTTTTGTAGTGTTTTTGAAAGGAGTCAAGGATGTCTTTAGTGGTGGACATGTTTTCTCCATCAACACAGATTTGAGGGATAGTCCTTTCTTTGCGAAATTTTGTAAATTGTCTATTGAAGAATATGCAGCTGAAGGGTTATCTGCTAATGCTGTTGTATTCTTATCTTAAAATTTCTTTCTTCTACTTGTTTCTGCCTTTCCAGTTCTATCTCTATGTTAATGTTTCTAATGTTGTTGCTACATTCTATTCCATTGCTTTGGTTTGTTGCAAACCAGCTTCTCTCTTTATACAGATCTTTCAACTTTTTCCTTTTGAGGAAAGCCTTAGTATCCCATAATGTAATGCACACATCCTGACAGACATATATAATGCAATGAGACCTCTTGAAACCAGTCTGGGTAGTGGCCCTTCCCATAATGCATACCATTATACATGTCCAAAAAGATATGTGCATTGTATTATGGGATATTAAGGCAATTAATGTGAAGTCATTAGCCTCTGTATGCAAGTAGCCCAGTCGTAAAGTTACTTCACGTATAAATATGTTTGCTTACACTTGGATAAAGAATTAAACCAAGAATATATTTTCTTGGCATCTTTAATTTTTAGTATAACCAAGTGAAAAAACTTTCAAATATTCTATCTCCAGCTGGTGATGGCGATTGTGCAATATTCACCTGGGATGTGGCTAGGTTCATGAATGGAACATTCATGAACCTAGCCACTACAAAGAAGGAAATTATGACCAACTGAGAAGTATGCTGGGTTCTGCTATATGGTATCAGATGTTGGATGGGAAGGATATTGACAGTGCATGAGAATCGTTTAAAAAATACTTAAATGGTGCAAAACTGGAATGTGTCCCTAGAGTTTGAAGAATACATATGTTAGGAGTGAAATGAATGTGTAATCTTATTAAGACTCATAAAAAAAAAGATGATGTAGTAGGAATACTGTGTGCATAAGAAGGATGATGTCAGTTATAAAAATTATAATTAGCAGGCCAGAAGAGTCACAACTGCTGTACAGAAAACTAAGTACGAGTATTATAAAAAAAAAAAAAAAAAAAAAAAAAAAAAAAAAAAACTGGCTCTGCAAACTAAAGAAAGAATGAATATGAAAGAATAACTCTACTGAATGCAGATGGTGTGCAGGTGACAGGCAGAAGAGACTGTTCAAACTAATGAGTGCCCATTTTGCTAAGAGCTATCAATTTAGTGTATGCAACATCACGCTTACTCCCACTTCTTTAATGGATGAATAAACTCAGGTATATGAGAAGGAGGTACTAGAGCTATTGCATAAATTGAATTAGAATTCGGCAATAGGGACTAATGAAATATCAACACAAATGCTAAAAGAGGGTTCGATTGAACTGGCTATTCTTTTCGCCAACCTCTATTGAATGATTGAATTGAATGGTTTATATAATTAATAGATTTTGAGGCTTAGAACAGAGAAAATTCCACAGGAATATAGTCTCTATTCTGAAGAGGGTGATTTTTTGGATATAGTAGGAATTGTAGCCACTGGCTAAGAAGGTTTTGTGAAAGTAGTCAAGTTCAACAGTGAGAGAGAGTCACTGTTATCTGAACTAATTAATTTTGCCCTATTATATAAAATTAAAATATTAAATATGACATATTAAAACCCCAAATCCACACACCATCTCCAGAACAGAAGCTATACCAAAGCTATCACTATTCCATATATTCGAGACATATCTGAAAAACTAACAAAAATGTTAAAAAAATACAGTCTTTCAACCAATTATAGACCATATAAAAAATTAGCATCCCTTATCCATTCTACCAAGCACAGTCCCTAGATCTGCCAGGTATTTATCAGGTCCCTTGCAATTGTGAACTCTCCTACAATGGCCAAATTGGCAGGACAGTCAACATCAGAATTGCTAAACATAAGGACTATATCTGTTTCCATCACTACAGCCACTCAGCATTTGTTAACCATGCTTTGGACACCACCACAGAATATGCTGGAAGAAAGCCACTTTACTCCATTGCAGCAAATATAAATACAGAAGACATTTCCTTGAATCTGCTTCTCCTTTAAGAAAAACTACCCTAACCTCAACAATTTGGTTGCATGAAACTGCCCCAAATTTGGGAAGCTCTCATCCCCCCATACTTTAGACCAACAACAAAGGACACCCCATTCAGTCCACCAGGGGACACTATTTAGGACTTCAGGCCTACTCTCAGTTGACATGCTTCATCATCATCATTATTTAGTGTAGTGCATGTATCTTATTATATTTTGTTTCTGATGATGGCAATTTAACTTTGCTGAAATAATGGAAATATTAATTAAATTTATTTTAGTCAATATTAGTCCATGTTGTAATTCCCTAAAATAATTTATCTATAGGTTGTTTCAAATTTGAACAATCAGTTAAAAAGAATTCCAAGGTCTTACTGCAAAGTCGCCAAGAATTCCAAGGTCACCCAGACCAAAATTGGTAAATTGGAACGATTGAACTTCTTTACCAAAGCACAAAGAGATTCTTATTTTCTTCTCAAAAACTGCTAACCAATGTTATATATATATCAGAGGCAAATATTCCAGGCATGCTAAGAGTGTGGTGCTCATCCACCACTGAAACAATATCACTGATATTGTTTCAGCAATATCAGTGATAATTCCGAAACAGCAATATCACTGATATTATATTTTTACATTTATTCCCATTAAAGTTTATGGGAAAAATTTATTCCCCTAAGTAAACACAATATATTAATGCTTCACTTTTCTATGCGTAAACATTGCATTGCATTCGTGTTAATAGCCTGGGTGTGCAATCAAAGTACATACACCTTTGAACCCTTTGAAAGATGTACTGATCGCACACCGGGTCAAATTCTTGGCGTTCTAGTAGTTTTAAACTGCTCAGAAGGTGAGGCAGGGTGAGCTCTGAGACAATAGCACCTAAAGGCTGTGATTGGTTATTGTGTCAACAATCCAATTGAACGTTGTCATTTGTCACGAGTTGCTGTTTTCGTTTTATGAGTTTCATCTGTTTTGCGTGTGTGAAGTGTGAACTGCCGTGCTAGGCAAGTTTTTATATATAATATAGACAAGTTTTTAATATATAATTTTCAATAAATTTGTAACTTTTTTGCCTATTTACAATGGAAATCGGTATTGTAGTCAAACGAGGTAAGCCCCATCCTTCTCTTCAAAATTTTATACCTTTGAGTAATTCAAATATACCAACCAAATTTATAACATTCTCCTTCATTATTGTTTTCTAATATACAGTATCTTAAAACAAACACATTGTCCCCTATTCTGCACAGATTTGGTTACAATTAATTGATAAATTGAAGTATTAAAAGTTATCCTACAATTAATTACATACATCGATAAAAATGCAATTATATGGTCAAACTGACATGAATTTTGTAGCGCAGATTGCATAAGCCATGACAGCACATCCAACCTAAATGGGCACGTGGGTTTGAACTGCGGGTTCCACTTATATGGTTTTTTTTTTTATATAAATGTACTGGAAATTTTTTAGAGATTTCGACAATTTAAAAAAACTCGCAGACAAATCGCATAGCTTAGAAATATCGAAAAAATTAAGAAAAAGTTAGGCAAGTCATGAATGCATAAAATATACATAGATACTAGTCTATTCTATCATTTACTTCCAATATTCACAAATATACACAAATCTATTATAAAAAAACTTAAAATTTATCAAAACTTATGCACATAAACATTTACAGCCATACATGGCCATTTGCAGCCAAGAAACAAAAGTAAAGATGCAGTATTACATCATAACCGCATAAAATTATTATTAATTATCATTTAATGATATCAATTAATATCACTGAAATTACTATTATTAATTACTTTAGTTAAATTAATCAGCAAGAAATAAAAATTTTATAATGATTCATCATCATCATACGTATCAAGGATTTAGTCCTAGCATGGCCTGTTCCGGCCTTAGAAGTCATCGTTGAATCGTTTAAGAGGATATCCTGGTTTTCTTTTTCCTAATGGCTTGTACTTTAAGGCTTGTTTTGGTAATCTTTCTGTTTTCATTCTTTGAAAGTGTTCCATCCATTTATGTTTATATTTTTTAATTTTTTCTATTACTGGTTCTTGGTTGAATTCTTTCATAATATCTTCGTTTCTTCTGTGATCAAATAGGGTATACTTTGCAGTTTTTCTCATAAACTTCATTTCTGCTGTTGTTAATCTTTGTTTGTCTTTTTGTTTTATTGTCCAGATTTCGCTTCCATACATTAAGACAGGTAAGGCTAATGTATTGTATACTTTCAGCCTGGTTTGTTTTTGAACTAGGTTTGGTTTAAATATAGAGTTAATTACACCTGTTATTTTTACGTTTATATCTTTTTCATTATCATATGTGATCGTACATCCTAGGTAGTTAAATGAATTCACCTGTTCTAAGATCTTGTTATCTATTACTATTTTAGTTCTTGCTGGATCTTGTCCTTTAAAGGCCATAGTTTTTGATTTTTCCGTTGATATCATCATACCATCTTTGGATATCTCATTTAGATTTAAAATAGCTTTCTGTAAGTTATCTTCAGAATTTGTAATTATTATTTGGTCGTCTGCAAAGAGGAGAGTGTTTAAGTTAACTGTAGGTGAAAGTTTAATTCCTTGATGTAAATATTTACTCTATTTTATTATTATTTCATTTAAGTGGATATTAAAAAGAGTTGCTGAGAGGGGACATCCCTGTCAGACCCCTTGGTTTATCTCTCTTGTATATGATAGCTCATGATTTAATCTTATTTGTATTTGATTATTTTCATATATACTTGTGATAGCTTTTAGGATATTATTTGGTATTTGTCTTTCTTTTAATATGTTAAATAATATGTTTCTTTTAACTTTGTCAAATGCTTTTTCAAAGTCAATAAATGCAATATGTGTTTCTAAATTATATTCTCTTCTTTTCTCTATTATTAATTTTAGGCAAAAGGCTGGGTCTATACATGATCGTCCTTTTCTAAATTCATTCTGTACCTCCAGAATAAAGTTTTCGGAATATTTCATTAGTTTGTTATTTAAGATTCTGCTATATATTTTGTAACAGGAATTTAGTATACTGATACCTCTATAGTTTTTAGGGTCATCTCTTTTACCTTTCTTAAAGATAGGAATCACAATTGCTTTTTTCCATTCTATTGGGGGGGGATACCAGATGAGTAAATTTTATTTAAAAATAATAAGTCTTTCTTTGAATCTTGTTCCTGCGTATTTATATAGTTCTGAACCTAGCTTATCTTCTCCAGGGGATTTTCCATTTCTTGTTTCTTTCAGGCTGATTTCTAATTCTTCTTCAGTTATTTCCTTTTCATTTTTGTTAATTGTTTGCCAGTTGTCTTTTTTAAAATATTTGTCTGTCCACAGTTCTGTGTAGTAATTTAGAAATTCTTCTAATTTCAATTCAGTGTTTAATTTTATGTTTTCTTTGGTATCTGCATTTAGGTGTTTCAAAATCTTATATACATTGGGTCTTGTTTTATATAAATCATGTTCTAAATTAGAAACAAATTTATTCCATGATTCTCTATGTCTTTTTCTGACTTCTCTTTTAGCTATGGCTCTTATTCTTTTATATTCTATTTCATCTTCTAATCTTTTACTGCTTAACCATTTGTGATAGGCTTCTTTATTCTTTTTGATTATTTCTTTGATTGTATTGTTATATTTTATATATATATATTTTATATTTCATATTCCCTCTTTTTTTTATATATATATTATATTAACTATTTTGTCTACCGGCTATGCCTTTGTTAATAATTATACTATATACTTATGAGGTGATTTATTATATAAAATTCTTTTACTAACAATTATTTTTATTTTGACTCTGAGTGTCCCTATATGTTATTGTATTGCACAAAAGTTCACTCCAATTGGTGCAATGACTTTAACTATCTCTTTCAGAATCCAACTAATCATTGACTCAATACCAAGTACAAAATAAACACATTTAATAAAACTAAAACAATATATATACACTTCTAGCAATAATACATAACTATAACTACAGATTATATGGATCCAAGGCCTTATTAAAAAATATAAACTTACTCTTAAGACTAAACACTTTTTCCTTCACAATCACAAAAAAAATGTTCATAGTCTTTTTCTCTTTCTGTTAAGGCTCATTTCCAGAAGTTATACAGCTCTGTACTTCACTTTCAGGATCCTTTTCATCAATCAATGTAACACACATAAAAGTCTTCTTGACTAAATCTTGTTTCCTTTTAGTAGCAATACTCATCAGATCAGGCATCCTTTATACCTAAAAATCTTCTTAATCAATATATTTTTTAAACATTCACTTTCAGGCATCCTTAATACTTATAGAACTTCCTTATCAATATTTTCTCTAAGAAAAACATTCACTTTAGAATACAAGCTACAAGTTCTCCTTTCATTCACAATATTAAATGACAGTCTTAACTTTTTCCACTTTAAAAACTTACAGTTTCAAGATTTCCTTTTATTCATTACTTATTCCTCCTTGAAACCTATTATTTCCACTATTCCTTTTTCGGAATACACTATAAAATTTCTTCCGACTGCCACACACAAAAAAATCAAGTTCCTTCCAACTTGAATATTTACCGGCCAGTGTTCTAAAAACTTCCGAACGCTCTCTTGTTTTTAACCGTTACTTGGATACGCAATGCTTTCCTTGTCAGCTGTCAATCACACATCAAATCCTCTCCGGGAGCATGCGCACTCCACAAAAGTCAGAAACTACGCACTGCAATAAAAATGGCTGACTCGCTGTATCCATCAGCGCTAAGATAAAGTCTTTCACAAAACACGAAATTCAACATTTTTAAACCACAACAAACTTTCTTATAACACAAATATTCAGTTTAGTAAGTATATCAATTTTTTTTTACTTCTTTACATGTTACTTCTAATATAACATTTTCATAACGAACACATCACAAGTGCAGACACTGCGTGTATGAAAACAAAACTAACAAGCATAATTAATACTTAAAAATATTCAGAATTTTTAATATGATTATTTTTACAGTATCATCCCAGATCTTCAGTTTTTTTCTTTTATTGAATTTTTTGGTCTTTCCTAAGCTTTCATTTGCTGCTGCATATAGTATCGCTTTTATATTAAGCCATTCTATTTCTATTTCTTCATTTTGTTTTATTTTATCTAGATATTGGTTAATTGTTTGTTCATATAGCCATTGTACATTTGTGTTATTCAATAGTCTAGTTTTATAAACAAATGTTTCAATTTTTCTTTCTGTTTTTGTTACTTGTAGCCATTTAGGTGGTAATCTTAATTTTATTTTAACAAGGAAGTGGTCACTGCTGTATACACTAATGAATGAATAATGATTCATTCATTAGTGTATACGCTAGGCTACTGTGAAGCAACTGTATCGATTGCACTAGGCTACCATAAAGCAATCATATTGCTGCTGCTTCGTTATCAATGCATGAATTGTTATAGCTGTAAATAAACATGAATTTCTTTTTCATATTATCTTTTCATTTTTGATGTCTAGTGTTAGTAATATGTATAACATGTACAGTGTTTTGTATCATATAAGACAATATTTATGTAGATACAGACAGAACAGATGATTCATTTTTGTAAATAAGATATGCTAACCACTCAGCCTGGCTGGCTGAGTGGTTAGCATATCCGCTCTCTAGCCAAAAGGCTGCGGGTTCAAATCCCACCGTGGGCATGGATGTTTATGATTGTCTTTGAAAATACTTGTGGTGGTGGTCGGCAGTAGATGCCGTTGGTGTAGTTGCGGTCAGTTGGTGGATTGAGTGGCGGAGACAGAGTTGTAGAGCAGGTGCCCTCCCTCGATGAGTCTTTGGACTCCCTGAAGTGTCTAATAATAATAATAATAAATACAGTACAGTACTGTATATATATTTTCACTTCCTTATGATTTTCTGTAATAAAATTTTCTTTTCTGTAGCTAACTTCATCGTAAAAATACAGTATATAATACATACATACCATACAAATTATGTATTAATTGACTGTTATGTTATCGGTAAGGCTTTTGGTCAACAGTAGGCTATTAGTACTTAAGTTTTATGGAAGTCAAAAGTTATATGTGGATTTTTGAACAACACAGGGGGATTGGCACCCCTAACCCCTGCGTTGTTCAAGGGTCAACTGTATATTCTATAACATTTTATTAGTAATGTTGTAATACCATTTCCAACTTGTAGTTCATATCACAAATAAAAATGGATTATCATTTCTATATCTGGAATTCATCATACTTCGCTGATGGTCTGTTATATTCAGATTAAAATATCTGATGTATTTAATATTTATTATCATTAAACCATTATGTTTGTGTGTATTTAAGTTATCAATCAGTGATAACTTAAATACACACAATGTTACACTAAAACATAATGTAATGTTTACGTTCACAGAACTGCAAAGTTTTTGTCATTTTGGTATTACAAAAAAAAAAGGAAATCTTTTCTTGAGGAAGCGACTGATATTAAAATTAAGAATGGTAGATTTTTTGTGTGAATAGAGACAAGATTAAAGTTTGGAGGAACTGAAGTCTATTAGGTTATCCTTCATTATCTTCTGCTGATTGAGAAATATAGTTTTGCATTATTTGTATGTTGCAAGAATGCAGCATTAATGAAAGAATGCTGAAATTCAGAATGCAGAGGATTGCTTGTTGATAAACTATGAATGAAATTTGAAGTCACAGAAAGTAGAAAAGAAGTGAATGAAAAGAACTTTGAAATACTTTACGTTGTAAAAAATTGTTGGAATAAGTGAGATATAGTTGGATGAAGATGACATCCTAACAGGAATAGAATGAAAGGGTACAATGCAGTGGCACACCCAGAGGGGGCCCCCCCTAAAGAAAAAGGAAAACAAAAACACTAGAAAATTTTCTAAAAATCTTTTTATAATTAAAATTAATTTTTTTTTATATTTATGTTGTGTCGTGTCTTCTATTATTTCTGTACTTTTTATGAAATAGCAATCATTGCAGATGCTCAGTCATAGGTCATATGCAATGCATAGTGTATATTCTGAAATCATCTACTCAACCCCCCCCCCCAGATTAAATCCTGAGTGCATTACTGGTACGATGTATTTCGTGAAGATAGAAAGTGTAATACAAGAACAAAGTGTAAGGGGCAAATAATGGTAATGATTTTCAGGCAGTATGATATGAGATAAAGGTGAACAGAATGAAATACTTTGTTGGATGTTGCTATAGACCTGGTAATGTGGAGGGTAATGACCAGGAAATGTATAAGCCAATTAGCCAAGCAAATAGGAAAAGGGTGATCATTATGGGCAAATTTAATCATGGTAATATAGATCAGAATGAAGAGATAGCAACTGGAAGTAAAGAAAATGAATTTCTCAAGTTTCTGAGGAACTATGTAAAAGATGGTATGCGAGGAGTGAGAGTCTTAGATTTGAACATCTTATCAGAGGATATCATTATAAATGAGGTGACAAATCTCCCTCCATTGGTAAGAGTAGCCATGAAGTGATTACCTGGGTGATTGCCAGTCATGTGAGGACTTCTGTGAGGAAAGGATATATGTGAAACTACAAAGATGATGATTATGAGAAGCTCAGGAGACAGCTTCCAGGCTGTAGCATGGAATGAGAAATTGGGTGGAAAGGAGATCAATGTTGTTTGGATGCTATTTAAGCACTATCTAGGTCTAAATGTATTCCAAGGGTCAGAAGGTTAAATAAAGCAGGTGTGAAATGGATGAATGAAAAGATTACACATGCATTGAGAGAAAAGGCATCATAAGATGAATTGTTATAATCAATTTCATGAAGAGTACAAAGAACAACATGGAGGACAACTCAGTTGGCAAGGATAACAAAAGTGTAGTATTAGCAGCATTTAGCTAATGAAGCCAAAAAACACACAAAATGTAGCCAGCAAAAAAAAAAGAAAATGGTATGATGACATCGATTGGAAAAAATGATGCAAGGATAACTGCTGCAGAACAGAAGATATAGCTGAGTTGTTTAATGAGCAGTTTATAAAGGTCTTTCATCCTTGTGAATGGGACACCATGGAGAGTTTGCTGGCAGTGGATGATGAGCAGGAAAGATTGACTGTGAGGGAGCAAGAAGTATATGGGGAATTGAGCAAACCTCATCTTAATAAGGCTGTAGGACTTGATATATCGCCCAGTATCTTGAAGGAGTGTGGCAAGGAGTTGACATCTGACTTGCGAAATTTGTCTGATATGAGTTTTACACAGGGTCAAGTTCTAAAGGAGTGGAGGAAAGGGAAAATTGTACTGCATAAGGGCAATGACAGAACTCAAGCATCAAATTATAGGCCAATCTGTGTGTGAGGTGGTGTTGTTAAAGTGTTGAAGAGGCTAACGACAATCAGGATCTAGAATTGGTTGTTGACAACAGTGGTATTATCTTTGATGGACAGCATGAATATACATCAAACAAAGTAGATGAGTTTGTTTATCACTGCTGGCCTGGCACAAGAAATTAAGGATCTTAAAACTAAAAATGCTGAACTAGTAAATGAAAATTTGGAGCTATGTAGGGAAGAAGTAAATACTTTCAAATACCTGGGATGTGATTTATCATTGAAGATGAAAAAGATATAGACATTAAAATATCAAGTTTTATTAAAGTAAACAGTATAAATAATATATTTAAGCCATCCCTGGTACACACCAGAATCAGACTATATAATGTCCTGTCTAAACAAATTTTATTATATGAAAGTGAAACATGGATTGTAAAAAAAGATTAAAACAGTAGAAATGAAATTTCTCAGTAAAACAGCTGGTCAAGTGGGATCATAAAACAAATGAGAAATTTTACAATTCCTGAACATAAACTCAATAAATGGTTAAAACATCTAAATCAAATGGACCAAAGCAGACTGCCAAAAATACTACATAGATATAAAAGAAATGGATATCAATGAGACAAAATATCTTAATGGAGAGTGAGTGCACTACCCTAGATATTTTGCTATGATGAAATTCATTATTTCCTATTTTAATACCCCAACATTTCACTCTATTAATACAAAAAATTAATAAAAAATATTAATAATTTTTTTTATTTTTTATTAATAAAAAATAAAAAAATTTTATTAATAAAAAAATGTGGGAGAAAAACACTGGTGTATTTCCCCCACATTTTTTTTTCTCCCATGAAAAAAATAAAATAGCCTCAAATGAATGTGATATAAGGTCCTTGGTAAATGTGGCGGTCGAGTTTAGCTAGTCTAGAAAACGTGTTTTTAAAGTTAAATATAGTGTGGCTTTTTGTCACAAATTGTGCTAAAATTGTGCAACGGTTAGAAACAAGTGTCCTTCAGTGGTATTATTGTTTAGAACTGTGTTGTATATATTGTGTTTTCACTGCCGTTTGTTTCACTATATCAACGTGTAAAGATGGCGTCCAACAAGAAACGAACGTCAGCGGCGCGCAGGACTTCTACTACTACACGAAAGGCTGGCTCAGCGTTAGATTTTTCGCAATGGATGCGTTGCGGAAACTGCTACATGTATGCACCGAAAAATGTGAAGGATCTGTGGTCGGTCTGGCAAAATGAAAAGAAAGAAAATGTCGACGTATGTGAGAAGTGTCGGGATAGGCTGGAGCGTTTAGGAATGGAAGCTGACATCGGGACCGTAGCGGAAGAACTTCGGCGGGAGTTTATGAAAATGAAAAATGACCTTCATCTTCTTCATGAGGAAGTGGAAGTGATCGGTAAGGAGATACTGGAAGTTAAAGCTGAGTTTAATGTGTTAAACAGAGAAATTAGGACTATAGAGATTACTTTAGCTGAAGTAACTAGAACAGGATTACATATGGGTGAGTCTTTGGTGAATGATTCAGTAATAAATAGTATGGGAATGATTGGGAGTCAACATAATAAAACCACAAGTGGCCAAGAAGAAATGAGATGTAGTGAGAGTGGGGGAGTAAGTAATAGAGAGTTGAGTAATGAAGCTGGGAGAGTCATGCTGAATAGTGTAGAGAATGAGTCCATGAGTGTGAACTTGAATGAAGTTAATAGTGGTAAAATATATGGTGATTCTATGATTAAGGGTATGGAGAGTGGTATGCATGAGGAGTGCTTGGCTGATGGTACAATAGAAAGAGTGGCTTTAGCAATAAAGAGAGGGCATGAAACAGACAAGATGATAGTTATGGTGGGTACGAATGACCTGAGAGGTAGTATAAATCGGGTAGGAAAAGATTTAAGAACATTATTAGATATTGTGAAGAGGAAAAGTGTCAATGGGAGAATAGTGTGTGTGCTGCCTCGTTTTGACAATTACGAGTTAAGTAGACGAGCAATGATAATGAATGATATGATTGTAAGAATGTGCAGAAAAAGAGGTCTGGAGTTTGTTGATGTTTGGAGTGTGTTTGAAGGAAAAAGGCAGTTGTATGCTAGAGATGGACTGCATCTTAACATGGAAGGACATAAGAGATTGAAGAAGTTATTGTTTTCTGAACAGGTTGAAGTTATTGGGCAGGGAAACTAATATTGAAAAGGTTGAGTGTAAGAGAGAGAAACTTTAGCACTGATTGTGTATTTATTGATCCTTATAGGCAGAATAAATTGCAGAAGAGAGGGGAAAAAAATCGGCATAGGACTACGGTAGTTAGTGACTTATATATCAGTTCTAAAGCCGGTACAAGATCTAGAGGGAATCTGCAATTTTTGTATACCAATGCTAGAAGCATTAGAAATAAGAGAGAAGAATTTTTGGCATTAGTCAGTGAAATCTCACCAAAAGTTGTAGGCATTAGTGAAACTTGGCTGTCAGCAGAAGATGTGGTCACTGGAATTGAATGTGATGGGTACAGTATTTTCAGGGAGGATAGAGAAGATAGAACAGGAGGAGGAGTACTGTTGATGATAGCTGATGTGTTGCAGCCAAAGAAAGTAGTATATCATGATGATAGACATGTGAATGAGAGTTCATTTGAGGCAGTCTGGTGCGAAATAGTGACCAACGCAACCAAATATACAGTTGGATGCTGCTATAGGCCAGGGAGTACAGGGGGAGATATTGAATTCATGCATCAGCAACTTAGTGCAATGAGTGAAGGCTTAGTGATTATTATGGGGGATTTTAATTATGGTGATATCAATTGGAAGGAGAATATCACGTAGCAAAAAGGAAATGGAGTTCATACATCTGCTACGAGATAATTACTTGAAACAGCACGTAACTGAAGGGACACGTGGTGTGAGAGTGTTGGACCTGGTTATTGGTTCAGAGGTTATATGCATAAGTAAGGTGACCTCGTTACCTCCAGTTGGTGAAAGCGATCATGTGGTATTGACTTGGGAGGTTGCAAAATCTGTGGATTTTTCTATTAAGAAGGGGTATGTACGAAACTACAGGTTAGGCAATTATAACAAGCTTCGGAGTGAGCTTGCAGCCATCCCATGGCAGAACATATTGCAAGGGAAAGATGTTAGCAGTGCTTGGGATAAAATCAGCGGGTATCTGAGGAAAGCAATATCAGATTGTGTCCCCATGGTCAGGAGGTCAAACAAGGCAGGCATTAGATGGATGAGCAGTAGTATCAAGCTTGAACTACAAAAAAAGAAAATGTTATGGAGAATTTACAAGGAGAAGGGCGATCAGGACACCCATGAGCAGTACAAGGCTCAAGCTAGGAAGGTTACCAGCATAGTAAGAAAAGCTAAATCAGATTATGAGAAGACCTTAGCCAAAGAGATCAAGGGTAATCCCAAAGAGTTCTTCCGCTATGTGGCAAGTAAGAGGAAGAATGACTTCGGAAGGATAACCTTAGTGGGTGCTGATGGTATTGAGGTGACAAAATCAGATGTAATAGTCGAGTTACTGAGTGATCACTTCTCAAAAGTCTATCACCCAAGTGAGGATATCTCTATACCTATAGCAATACCTAATGTGAGAATTGAAGCTAAAGAATCAGAGGTATTAAATATATTGCGAAACTTAAATGCAAACACGGCGGTAGGCTTAGATGGAATATCAGCTCGGGTGTTGCGTGAATGTGCAAATGAATTGTCAACCCCTCTTACCTGGATATTTAATTTAAGTTTGAACTCTGGTATGGTCCCTAGGGAGTGGAAGTTAGGCAAAGTGGTTCCTTTGCATAAGGGTGGCTCTAAAACTGCAGTATTGAATTACAGACCAATCACCATCTCAGGAGTAGTGGTAAAAGTATTGGAAAAGTTGGTTAAAGACAAAATTCAAGAATGGGTGGATCAGGATATGATACTCTATAGAGGCCAACATGGTTTTGTTAAAGGTAGATCCTGCCTTAGCAATCTATTAACTATCCATAATAGAATAACATCAGAGTTGGACAAAGGAACTGGCTACACAGTGGTACTTCTGGATTTTGCTAAGGCTTTTGACAGGATACCCCATAGAACACTGTTACGCAAATTGGAGCAGATGGGAATGGATATTAAATTGGTGATATGGATAGGAGAATGGCTCAGGGAGAGATACCATAAGGTGGTGTATGGAGGAGCCGAGTCCAGAATGAGGCAGGTGACCAGTGGTGTGCCTCAGGGCTCTGTGCTTGGGCCAATGTTGTTTAATTTGTATATAAATGATATAGGAAACGGCTTAAAGGGAGATATTCAGTTGTTTGCTGATGATGCAAAGTTGTGTAGTGCAATAAAAAATCAAGCTGATGTTGAAAGTTTGCAGGAGGATTTAAATAAGCTGGTAAAATGGGCAAAAGAAAATGGATGTCAGTTCAATGTGGAAAAGTGTAAAGTCTTGCATTTTGGGATTAAAAGATTACCAGCTGTGTACTACATAGATGGAAAGGTACTCCAAGAGATTGATGAGGCTAGGGACTTAGGGGTGTTGGTAGATAGGGAGATGAAGTTCAGAGGACACATTGCTAAGGTGTCCAAGATTGCACATAGGATTACTTGGTTGTTGAGGAACACACTGACATCCAGAGATAAAGAGGTTATTATTCCCCTTTATAAAGCATTGATACTTCTACATTTGGATTACTGTGCTCAGGTCTGGTCACCTGGATTCCTTGGAGATGAGGAGGCTGTGGAGAGGGTTCAGAGAAGAGTGACCAAGTTGGTGAGTGATATAAAAAATGCTCCCTACATTGATAGATTGAGAGCTTGTGGATTGCAGAGATTGGTTGATAGGCGAAGAAGAGGGGATATGATAGAAACATTCAAATTAGTAAAAGGTTTTTATAGGATTGATGCAGGGGAAATGTTTCAGCTGTGTGATAATGATGGAAGAACAAGAGGTCATCTCTGGAAATTAAAGAAGAGTGTGGTTAACAAAGGTGTCAGAACAAGGTTTTTTGCCTGGAGGGTGGTGAATGAGTGGAATTCATTGCCTGACTTTGTTGTGAGCTCTTCATCTGTAAATGAATTCAAGAAGAGATATGACAGATATTGTTTTGCTAGTTTGGGTCTCCCGCGATGAGTCTACTGACTCCATGGAGATACCCGTAATAATAATAATAATAATAATAATAATAATAATATTTTGCTATATCTCTGTCTGTATGTAAGTCAACACTCATTATAACAAATTATTAAAATCACATCTAAAGCTCACATAGCATCAATGATATTCTAAAGGAAATTCACTACAGAATAACTTTCTGCTATAATGAACTCTTCCTTTGGCCCATATGGGGATCAATAATTAAAGATTGTTTTAAAAAAATGTTATAATGTTACATATAAGATCAAAGCATAATAGTTGAAGACCAAAATTTAATCCATCATAAGTATAAAGAGTCACTTAATGAATCACATACATGATTTACAAAAGGCACCTGCTTAATTAAAATTAACCTAGAAGCATTATAAAATTAAAGGGACCTTATATCTGAACATTTAAATTAAAAAGATTTAATGTTTATTAAAAAGCAGTTCACATACCTGATCTTCCATAAGAGATATTAAAGGAGATAAAACAAGAGTAATGCACTTTGAGTACTGCGAGTATAAATAAGCTGGTAATTGATAACATAATGATTTTCCTGAGCCTGTTGGTAACACCACAAGGGTAGACAGACCTGATTAAGGCAAATAAAAACTTAATTTCTTCTTATGTATTTTATTACTATTCTACTAAATCAATACTACTACCAGTTGCATGCAATATTGATGGTGTAAAGATCACAACATGTTTTATAAACTTTATGATAACAGTTCATGCCAGAAACTTGCAGTTTCAGAATGCATGAACGATGTCCACCTATTTGGTATGATCAAAAAATTACCAAAAATTAATATATGACATCACAAACCTAATAACATGTGGGTCTCAGCAGTAAAGATATATATTTGCATTCCAAAATAAATGCAATGTGCACTTATTTCATTGAATATTGAATATGAACGTAATTTACCTTAGGAAAATATTCAAACTTGTGAATGATAGTAGTATGAGGCAGAAATGCAAGCATGCATCCAAAAATTGTGAAGAATTGTAATGAATTTGAAATGTTAAAATCAACATATGGAGATGACATTCTAAAGAAAAGATTTTTTAATGGTATTGTGAACCAGATAAACTGACTAAAATGACATTCATCTCAACCTGTCCTCTGAAGATTTCAATGAACAGCATCACTTTCTGATCAATAACTAATTCAAAGCTAGATCAATAACAAATTCAAAACTGTTGACGAAATGCACATTTTCTTTAGAATGTTAGTTCATTCTGACAGCTTTTGGAATCAGCTGGACAATCATGAAATTTGATCCTAAACTTCAGTTGACAGTTGACATGATCAACAGAAATTTAAAAATTTCTTCAGAGAATGAAAACAATTTACTAAGCCATGTCATAACAATGAAATAGATGGTAAGAGAGAGATCGTGCTAATAGTTAAGATCGATGATTAAGGCAGTGAGATTAGAGATGAGATAAAATGAACTTCAGTTCCTTTTAAAATCAGATTTATAACACGGGATGACCAGATTTTCAAAACAAAAAAAAGGGACATTTTGAATTTTTCAGCAATTAAAAAAAGGGACAAAAACAGGACACTTCTGGTATGCTCTACATAAAAATGGAATAACATATAATTATAATTATAGTACACAGGACTGAAGTGTGCATTATAATTATGGAGTATCAGCATTATCATTATTTTATTTATATGAAGACATTATTTCTTCCAAAAGTGTTGGTTCTTTCAAGATGCACTCGTAAGTCAATATCAAAATATCAAAAGACCGAAATGTCAAAGTGTGTTTTGATCACAATTATTGCTTTCACAGTCTTGACATTGAAGAGGTTCTTTTCATCAGACCACAAAGAACTCATGAGAGAAAAAATTCTCTCTACAGCTGCATTTGTTCCTAGGATTGATGCAATGCACATTTTCTTTAGAACGTTAGTTCATTCTGACAGCTTTTGGAATCTGCTGGACAACTACAAAATTTGATCCTAAACTTCAGTTGACATGATCAATAGAAATTGAAAAATTTCTTCAGAGAATGAAAATAATTTACTAAGCCATGTCATAACAATGAAATAATGCTAAGAGAGAACAAATGCAATATGTTTTTGTAGTGGATGTTTTTTTCTTGCTGCACCTTAAAACATCACACCACTTTTTGTCCACTTCTGTGTTTGTGTCCTTCCATTCGTCCATCTTGGAGTTCACAACATTATTTATATGGCTGACCATTATTTCATCTTCATCAACAAATATTGTTGATGAAGATGAAATAATTCATCTTCATCAACAATATTGAATATTTTACTCTCAATATCACTGATTGCTTTTAGGCTGCTTGCAACTTCAGCCCAAGTTAGTGGAGTTTGCAAACTTAATCCAGTGAAATGCTTTCAATGGCTGGAAATGATAAGTCCATTTGCTTAAATATTCAAGGAAAGTATCATAAAATAAATTCATAGTGTCTAACAATTCTTTTTCATCAAAGACGCCCTCATCTTTGAACTCTGAAATAATTGATGACATTTTAAATGTTTGAAAGTTCTCAGCTTTCCTATTTGTAATTTTCTGTCTGAGCAATTCCAATTCTTCTACCACTTGTTGCCAAAATATTGATTGTTGGTTACTGAAAAATGATTTCGACAATGTACGGCACTTATCTTGTGATAAAAAGAAAGATCTGAGTCCATCATACATGTCAATAATCCTATTCACAGCTGGTAGTAATGATAACCACCTTGTTTGTACACTACCTAGAACATGCTTGTATTCAATTTCTGTAAATGCACAGAAATTCTTCAATTCCTCTACTCTCATGGTGTAAATGTGGAAATACTGAAATATTTTATTTACAATTGTTTCGATATCAATAGGCAAAATATCAGCACCTGTTTGTACACCATTATGAACAATATGTGCAGCACAGCCAATAGCATGAATATTAATTTTTAGCTTTTCGTTCAGTCTTGAAAATACATTCATTTTAAAAATTTTTTATCGAATTTACAACCGTGTTAAAAAACTTTTTTATTATCCCAACGTTTCGATCTTCACATCAAGATCATCATCTGAAGCGTACATAAGTATATAGAACAAGCTGAGTTACATCATTAACTGTAAGCTAGAGAAACAATGATTTGATCACATGTTATTCTACTGCCATGACCTCTGGTGGAGAAAAAAAAATTAAAATAAAATACATAAAAAAATAAAAATAAAATAAAATAAAAATTTTTACATCAAGCTAAATTCTATTTTTACAATGACAGGAATAAACATTCTTTTAGATGGTTTTCTTTCAGAAACAATTGGTGTCCTATTTTTAGTATTACAATTCCTATTTTTGATTTACAATACTGGATTTTCTACAGTCCTGTTTATAGTTGTTCTTGGTGAGGAAGGTCGAATATATACCTTCCATATGTTTGGGATTTTTAAACCATCATTGTTGTTCAGATTGGGGTGGTTGCTGATAATCTCGCAGGCTTCCTTGAATTTCCGTTCATACCATGTTCTAGTGTGATGTAGACAGCTGGTGGTTTTCCAGTCAATTCTGTGTAAGGTATTCAGGGCATGATCAGAAAGGCCAGCTTCACCATAATTATTATATTCAATGTGTCGTTTATGTTCTTTTTGTCTAATAGGAATAGTGCATCCTGTTTCTCCTATATATGGTATGTGCAAGTACAATAAATCCGGTATACTCCAGGGTGAGCTAGTGGAGGGAGTGGGTCTTTGGATGAGTTGAGTAAGTTTTTTAATTTTGCAGGAGGTTTAAAGGTGGCTTTGAGGTTGTACTTTTGTAGTACTCTCTTTATTTTGTCTAATATTCCTTTAATGTAGGGAATGGTTATAGTTTTACTGTAGTCTGGTTTGTCTTTGTTTTTTGATACAATCAAAAACTGTTCTCTCATTACGCGCGCTCCCCTAGAATTTACGGGCTACCAAAAATTCATAAAGAAAACACCCCGCTAAGACCTATTGTTGAAGGAATTGATAGCCCGACGTATCACTTAGCCAAAAAATTAGTGGCAACACTCAAGGAGTTGGTAGGTCATTCCCCCTCATATATCAAAAACACACGACACTTCATAAACATCATCAAAGACATTACATTAGAAAAAGATGATTTATTAGTCAGTTTTGACGTCTCTGCCCTCTTTACGAATGTCCCAATCAATGACACAATCCTTCTCCTACAAAACAAATTCCCTCCGGATATCACGCCGCTTTTTGTGCATGTATTACGGTCGGGTTATTTTGTATGGCAAAACGCTCTACTTACAAAAAGAAGGAACAGCCATGGGCTCGCCATTATCCCCCCCCTATTGCTAACTTTTACATGGAACATTTTGAGCAACTTGCCCTAGATTCCTCCCCTCTAAAACCCAAAGTCTGGCTTAGATACGTTGACGATGTTTTCGCGATCTGGTCCCATGGCCGCCAGACATTAGACACATTCCTTAGCCACCTAAACAAACAACACAAATGCATACAGTTCACAATTGAAAAACACAACACACTTCCGTTTCTAGATACACTTGTCACACGTCTTCCCTCGGGCAATCTTTCCTTCACTGTTTACCGAAAACCGATACATACGGGACAATATATACAGAAACTCCTACCACCACCCAACACAAAAACTAGGTGTCATCAACACGCTAAAAAACAGAGCTCAGACAATTTGTTCCAGTGAACAGGCACTGAAAGACGAGTTTAAAATTATCAGTAATAGCCTACAAAAAAACGGATACAGCCAAAACACTATAAACAAAATTCTCTACAAAACCACAATAAAAAACAAAGACAAACCAGACTACAGTAAAACTATAACCATTCCCTACATTAAAGGAATATCAGACAAAATAAACAGAGTACTACAAAAGTACAACCTCAAAGCCACCTTTAAGCCTCCTGCAAAATTAAAAAACTTACTCAACTCATCCAAAGACCCACTCCCTCCACTAGCTCACCCTGGAATATATCGGATTTATTGTACTTGTACTTGCAACATACCATATATAGGAGAAACAGGACGCACTATTCCTATTAGACAAAAAGAACATAAATGACACATTAAATATAATAATTATGGTGAAGCTGGCCTTTCTGATCATGCCCTGAATACCTTACACAGAATTGACTGGAAAACCACCAGCTGTCTACATCACACTAGAACATGGTATGAACGGAAATTCAAGGAAGCCTGCGAGATTATCAGCAACCACCCCAATCTGAACAACAATGATGGTTTAAAAATCCCAAACATATGGAAGGTATATATTCGACCTTCCTCACCAAGAACAACTATAAACAGGACTGTAGAAAATCCAGTATTGTAAATCAAAAATGAGAATTATAATACTAAAAATAGGACACCAATTGTTTCTGAAAGAAAACCATCTAAAAGAATGTTTATTCCTGTCATTGTAAAAATAGAATTTAGCTTGATGTAAAAATTTTTATTTTATTTTATTTTTATTTTTTTATTTATGTATTTTATTTTAATTTTTTTTTTCTCCACCAGAGGTCACGCCAGTATAATAACATGTGATCAAATCATTGTTTCTCTAGCTTACAGTTAATGATGTAACTCAGCTTGTTCTATATACTAATGTACGCTCCAGATGATGATCTTGATGTGAAGATCGAAACGTCGGGATAATAAAAAAGTTTTTTAACACGGTTGTAAATTCCATAAAAAATTTTTAAAATGAATGCTGATCACCGTGTAACCTTAAAAGAAAGGATTCAAAATACATTATTGGAACCACCTCATTTGTATCCACTGAAGGTGTTGCAGTTATCTGCAGAAAATGCAATAATTTTCTCAGTCAGCTACTGTTTCTGTAAAATATCCAATATATGATTTGCAAGCAGTTCTGTTGTTTCTCCTGTCATGTTGTGAAAATCTATCACTTTAATCTGAATACCTTTATTTGGGATGAAGTACCTAACAAGGACAGGCACCAGCTTCAAATCTCCGTGGTTCGATGTGTCTACCATAACTGACACATATTTGGCTTGTTCACTTCAAATGATATTTCTCGCATTGCGTAAGGTGCCAGGACATTCACTAACTGATTGGCACTTTGTTATATTATAAATTAAAGATACCAAGAAATTATATACTTGGTTTAATCCATTATCCAAGTGTAAGCAAATAAAGTTTGCACCTGAAGCAAGTGATGAGAAGTTATACCACCTTTGCCACGAGTTGCCCCAGTCCTGAAAGATACTTCAGGTGCAAACTTTGTTTGCCTACACTTGGATTATGGATTAAACCAAGTATATAATTTTTTGGTATCTTTAATTTATAATATAACCAAGTGAAAAACTTTCAACAACTATTTATCTCTAATCCAGAGTATTTTTAATAATAAGGTGGGACACCTTTTGGCAACTAGTATATGGAAATATGACTTCTCCATTACTTTCACCTTAGTATCACCACCTCTGGGTCTGGCTCCCACTGATGAGATCTCAATAAAGGTCGAAACCAGTCTGGGTAGCGACCCTTCCCTTAATGCATAGCATTATACATGTCCACAGGCAGATGCGCTTTGCATTATGGGATACTGAGGCAAGTGATGAGAAGTTATACCACCTTTGCCATGAGTTGCCCCAGTCCTGAAAGATACTTCAGGCAGAAACTTTGTTTGCTTACACTTGGATAATGAATTAAACCAAGTATATATAATTTCTTGGTATCCTTAATTGATTGGCACTTTGTAAATTTGTTTTGAAATAAATTTCTCACTATTGCAGAGTGCAGTCCACTGACCTCAAAGAAAGGTTATGTTTTGCTGCATGAAATGCAAACAAACCTTCTTGAGCCACATGACATTTACCTTTGTCAGTTAATTTTCCTTTTGAATTTTTCGTGAAAAATGATGTAAGATCTTGACTTGAACTGCAAGCAGCGACTGCCAATTTATGTTTTTGCTTCGTCAACTACTATTTTATATCAGAACGGTCTCCATGTTCAATTAAAAAAAACCGAACTACACACAGTACGTCGCAACTTCGTCTTTCAAGAAGGGATATTCTTCTTTTAAATTCTGAGTGAAACTACACTTCCTTTTTTGGCATGATAAAATATGGATGAAATATGATCACTCACAATATATACTCGCTTTAACTTTCACAATTACTAACAGACCAGCAAAGAAGCACAAAACAATGGTATGGTAGACAAAGTAACTTTGTTACTGCCGGGATGCAGCAATGCTGCCACTGGTTGCAGCATTTTCATCCTATCGCAGAGAGAGAGAGTCCATTCCTAAGGGTTGATAATCATCATAGCATGCATGTTTTCAATCTCAAGCTATCACATCACCAGCAGAGATATTATCCTTTCCATATTTGAACATACAAGAATGGTCATGCCATGAATTCAAAAAAGACAAAACGGGACTAAAGTTAATAAAAACGGACAATTAGCGTTCCAGGTTAAGGTTTTGTCAGGACAACGAGACAATCCCGTTAAAAAAGGGACATCTGGTCACCGTAGTCTAACATATTATGTGACAAGTGCAATTGACTTGCTTGCTCTCTAAGAATGTTATGGATTGTGCTGCACATGTCTGATAATAGCCATAATATAATGGCTAAAGAAGAATGAGTTTTTAGAGACACTTGTGATGCAGCAAAAAGATCTCTGAATATGTACACACAAGAAGTTTATTAATAAATTATAAAATCAGATATTTCAGAAATTTACATATCTTCAGTGAACAAAAATTGCTTGATGGTGCAGTGCTTAATGTTCATGTGAAATAGTGTTCTATATTATACAATTTTCAAATAGTTAACTTCTTTAGAAAATATTTTATATTAATCCTAAAATGTGGGGTGTCTGTAAAGATGTGGAAAGTTTTTTACCTTGGGTTTATTATATGTTAAAGATATGAAGTCATTAGTCTCTACATACAGGGTGGCCATAAAATAACTTTCCCTCTTTGGAGGCATCTGTAGCTAAAACCAATAAAACAGAATGAGATCAAATTTTATATTGAGTCTTTAAGGCATGGGGATTTGATTTCCGCGAAAAAAAGATTTAGTACCAAAAGTTGCCGATGGAGGAAATTTTGGTGTTGGCGGAGCTGAAAGCAGTCAAATATTCGCAGTAAACGCAGGTAAAAAGGTGACGTTTGGCTGTGCGGGTATTTGACATCTGTTGTGTATGTTGGTGGCATTCCCAACTTGCATGTCTTGAAAAAGAACATAAAACGGGCTGTTATGAACATCCAATCTGACTCCTTACGCTCAGCTGTAGAGCATGTCACACACTGGATGCAATTTGTTGTACACAAGAAAGGTTAGCACATTGAAAATCGTATATCTGGTCCAGGAGACCCTGATTCTGATGAATAAAACATTATTTTCTGTGAGTTCAATCACTACATTAATTTCTGTGTCTCTCTCAAGTTGTTGTTTTAGTTTAATTATTATTATTATCATTGTAACGTGCCATATATCTAGCTGGAATGAGTGATGCGGCTGTCGCTTACATCGTCAAAATGTTATTATTCCATTATATCTGCCTTTAATAATTATCCGCTTGTTTTTGGCTCCATCAGCGACTTTTGGTACTAAATCTTTTTTTTGCGGAAATCATCTCTGCATGCCTTCAAAAGTCTCAATATAAAATTTGGTCTCATTTCGTTTATTGGTTTTAGCTACAGATGCCTCCAAAGAGGGAAAGTTATTTTATGGCCACCCTGTACAAGTAACTAAGACATGAATATATTTCACATGCAAAGCTTTGTTTTGCTTCCTTGGGAAAAGGATTAAAACTAAGTATAAAATTTCTTGGTATCTTTAATGTATAATAAACCCAAGGTAAAAAACTTTCTACATCATTCTCTCATGCAGAGATTTTTATTAACAAGGTCAAGCACCTTTTGTCTACTTGTATATGAGATATATATATGAATTCTGCATTACTTCAACCTTGGTATCTCTCCCATGTCTGGCTCCCATTGATGAGACCTCAATAAAGGTCAAAACTGTGTGTGAATATTTCACGAGCAAAACTTTGTTTTGCTTCCTTGGGAAAAGGATTAAAACCAAGTATAAAATTTCTTTGTATCTTTAACAATGTATATGTGTCCATTTCAAAGATGGAAAAATTTATCTAAATCAGAACCTGAACTTTAAATCTAAAGCATCTACTGTTTATTGCCAAGAAATATAAAGAAGAAAAACATTACAATTATCTCTTGGTCAAAGAGGGATAACTCTTCATAAGAAGAGATGATACTTTGGTCTACTTGTATATGAGATATATATATGATTTCTGCATTACTTCAACCTTGGTATCTCTCCCAGGTCTGGCTCCCATTGATGAGACCTCAATAAAGGTCAAAACTGGTCTGAGTAGTGACCCTTCCCATTATGCATTGCATTATACTTGTCCAAAAGGGTGTGTACTTTGCATTATGTGATACATGCTAAGACAAGTGATATGAAGTCACTTGCCTCTATATACAAGTAGCTCAGATGTGAACATTTCACGTGAAAAACTCTGTTTTGCTTCCTTGGGAAAAGGATTAAAACCAAGTATAAAATTTCTCAGTATCTTTAACAATGTGTATATATATATATATCCATTTCAAGATGGAAAAATATATCTAAATTAGAACATGAACTCTAAATCTAAAGCATCTACTGTTTATTGTCAAGAAATATAAGGAAGAAAAACATTACAAGTATCTCTTGGTCAAAGAGAGCTAACTCTTCATAAGAAGTGATGATACTCCAAAAATACGGTAGATCAGATGTGCAGATCTCTGTAAACTCCAAGTTATCATTATTCATAAGTTAGTTTTAATTGACACAAACAATAATGGCTGATGAGAATAACTGTGATAATAACAATTTTCATAAATGTACAGTATATATCAGGGGTGTTCAACACGTCTATTGCGGTCGAGGAGCGATTTTTGGTTGATGTCTTGTGTATTCTTCCTTACTTACAAATTTAATTAAAACTGAAAACATAATATTTTATTTATCATTATTTTGTATTATTTTTAATTCGCTTTAAGTGTATTGCTATTGTTTATTTATTTTTCATTAAAATTGTCAAATCAGTCATTTTCTTATAAGTCCAGGTAAATTAATTAATTTGGATCAGTGGAAGTCAAACAGCGTGCCGAGTGAATACGATTATAAGCAAAGTGTAAAAACTTGATTGTAGCTTAAATATTAAATATTCCAAAGCATATTACATCAATTTTTTACTTAGGTTAAGTCCCATGATAATATTGTAAAAAAATAAACTTTGTTTGTCTCGGTATAGTTTGTATTAGATGTTTTTGTAAATAACTCTTTTGAAGCTAACTGTAAATACTGCTTTCATAAGAATATGTTAGAGTGTTAAAAACAAAGGCAACGTTTTTGTCGTCGAAGCTGTACATGGCAGCATTAGAAAGATTGTTATTGAAACCTGTATGTATGAGAAAGGCTTGCAGGCTCTAAGTGTAAACATTTCTGAAGTCAGTCAAAAAGAGTTCAAACAACTTTCCGATGGCTGGCAACTTACAATCAAAAGAAAGTGGAGGAGAACAAAAGGCGTGCCAAACTTGAAACTTAAGATAAAAGACTCATACTGATTCTTGGGGTTTGCCAAACTTCATGCGAGGTCTCAGAGGAGGCCTAATAAAAAGGGACTTCAGCAAGCAGAAGGGGTCCCGTTTTCCAGAATTGCTGTCAGAGAGGAGGCCGCCTGGTCTAGAGTCACCGTCAGAGAGAGACTGCCTGGATCCACGTTGCTTGAGAGAGGAGTTTTCCGCTTCCAGAAAGGAGCTTCTAGGTTCGAGACGTTGCTAGAGAGAGACTACCTCTAGGCCGCAGACAAGGTTTCAAATTGCTGAAAGGAAGAGTTCCAATTGCTGGAGAAAAGTTTCCAGGCCAGGTTAATGTCAGACATTCACCAGTGTGTTGCATTTTCATTACAATTTGATGAATCAAACGACTTCACTGATATTGCTCAGTTAATGGTATTTATTCGCATGGTATTTCAAGATTATTCAAGTAAAGAAGAACTTTTGAAAATTATACCATTATTGGGAAGGACTAGGGAAGAAGACATTTTTTCGGCATTTGATGAATTTGTGAAAGAACACAAACTTCCACTTTTTAAACTTGTGTCTATTACTACTGATGGTGCTCCTGCAATAATAGGTAATAAATCAGGCTTCATTTCATTATGTAAAAACAATGACAAATATCCAGATTTTTTAACATACCACTGTATTATTCACCAACAAGTACTGTGTAGTAAAAGATTAAACACAAAAGATGTTTTGGATATTACATTTAGAATTGTAAATTCTGTTCGAGGAAAAGCCCAGCAATGGTGGTTATTTAAATTACAGACAGATGATGATAGGGAAATTCTGTTGTAATTGAAATTTAGAAAGATTTCTTTATTAATTAACGATATAAAATTTTTTCTTGATGAAAAAGGAGATATTTATCCACAATTGAGTATAAAAGATGGTTGTTACACTTATCATTTTTAGTAGATTTCTGTACGAAATTAAGCAATTTAAATTTAGAGTTACAAGGTAGAAATAAAAATTTAATTGACATGTTAAGTTCAATAAAAACATTCCAACAATATTTACTTTTATTAAAGAAAAATATAAATGACTACGAATTTAGACATCTCCCATATTTATTAAAATTTTTTGAACAAAATCAAGAAATGTTTCGCTATGATTTAAAAGAATTTATTCGTGAAATAGAATTAGTTGAGGAAGAAATAAATTCAAGATTTAAGGATTTTAATAAAACTGAAAGGATTGTATCTTTTATCAATAATCCATTTCAAGAAAACTTGAACATCACAGAAATTTCAAATAAAATTAGTGGGCTGTTTGATATAAACCAAGCTGAAGTAGAACTTGAGATAATAAACATTCAGAATAGTTTACATTTAAAATCAATAAACAATGAAGTCATTTGGAAGTATGCACATGAAAAATTCCCAATATTAACTGATATTGCACGAAAAATTCTGTTTTGTTTTGGATCGACATACTTGTCAGAATCCGCTTTTTCAAATATGACCGTCATAAAAAATCAATTAAGAAACTAAATTACAAATGATCATTTGGATGATTGTATGAAATTTACCACTTCTTCATATCAACTTGATTATGAAAATATTGAAAGGTTCAAACAATGTCAAATTTCACATTAACTTCTTTTTTTTTTTTCTTTTTTTTTAATCAACCAGCATTTCCTGTAACTTGTGAGTTTGTAATCAATCTGTTGTTTTTTCTAACTTTGGTTTTCAAAAATAGAGAAATAAATACTTTATTCCGATATATTTGTTTTTTTGTTGTATTAAAATAATTAAAAGTGATAAATAAATTTTTAAATACACAAATAAAGTTTTTAGTTGTGTATTTTTTTTAGTTGTTTATTTGTGCATAATCAGATATCAGGTTGGGGGAACGTGATCTATATAAGAGAGTAGATCGCCGAATAACTTTTTATAGAAAAGTAGCTCACGTAGTAAAAAAGGTTGAACACCACTGGCATATATGTTATGATTTAGTAAAGTTAAGAAGCTATTATTCTCAGACACAGTGAGTACTTTAAAAATATTGCCACATCCACTGTATGAATGTACTATAGGCTGAGAAAAACCTTTTGTGAATGGTAGCCACATTAAAAAGACAACTTGAAATATTGGCTAGATGTATCGATATCAACAGAAATATAGGGTAAAAATGAAGAAGTTCATTTTGTACCATTTAAGCAGATTTAAATATTAATAGTGTATAGATTATAACAAATCTGGAAGTGGAATCATCTTTATTCAAAATTCTATATCTTTAAAAATATCAGTAACATAAAAATGAAAACCACTTGAAAATGTCAACTTATATTTAGATTATTATAATATATATAATCTAGGTCATACTATTATACAGAGTCTAACTTGACAAGAATTACAAGGTACTCTGAATGAGATCAAAACTGATAAAGTTTTCTTTCATGATTGGGCATAGGAAAATAGATTTTTCTCGTGGAAAGGCTTAGACGTTAGTTATGCATTTTTTACTAAATAATTTAAGGAAATTATAACGTTCAACTAGGATATACATTAAAATAAATTTTAATATACTTCAATATTTCGGCAACGTCACTTTGCCATTTTCAAGAAACTTAAGAACAAGACACGTGCACGCAGGCACAACAAACAGTAAGTGAGGAAGAAGCAGGAAGTTATTTCTCCTAAAGTCCTGACCATCAGGACTTTTGGAGACATCAGGACTTTCTATTGCCTTTATAACTTTGCTGGCTGCACCCCTATGAGATATTTGACTATTGCCCTTTCTCCCATGTTATCCACTATCTATGTATCGTAATTCACTCTTTGATACAAAAATTATTCTACCTTCCATACTTCCTATCGTATGCCTAAGAGTACTGGAAATTTATTTGTTTAGACTGCGCCACCAGTATCCTTTTTTTCCCCTCGGCACATGAATTGGTAATACGGCCGGCAGTTCTCTTTCTAACTTAAATTCCTTCAAATCAATTAGCATATACAGTCGTGGTCCACATGCACATATTATCATCTCTATTACCCTGTTTGTTTCCCACTTACAGGCCAGAGTTTATTTTGAAACAGTGCATTGTAAATCAAAGATCAGGCGGTACTCTATTGACATGGAATAAACACATTTATATACACTGAGATAAATTACACCAATTATATGATAGGGAGATTACTCCTTTTACTTATCTGTTAAAGTTAAATGTTAAAACTTCCTTTGCAATTCTTAGCAATTATGCAACATAATAATCATACACTTTCCTGCTTACTGAATTAAAATCCTGGTCTATTCACTACAAATTAAATTGCTGCACCAGCTGTTACATATATGTACTCCAATTATTAACAACCAAAATAAATTCACTCATAGACTGCATATTCTTAGCACCTTATATTTATCAGTCTATAAATAGTTCTCCTATATTACACATAATATAAAACATATGAAAGGAACAATTCACATAAGCTCTGTCATCTTCGTTGCGCACTTATTCACGGTTCCGTTGTAGAGTCCTAAACTTTTCTTCCGTCTCAGGTTTTTGCAATCCTTCCTATAGGATCTTGTGTCACCGGCTTCTCATTAGGGATGTTGGCGGAGTCTGGAACGCAATTTTCCGGCACTCATGTGCTAGGGTGAGAGGATCCAATGTACGGAGTACTTGCAATCTCATCCAGGCGGTGACCTTCCGCTGCAACGTCATTAGATCTAGACATCTTCCGGTGGATCGGCGTCCTTCTCTTCTCTACCTCCTTCCGACCTTTGGTGTGACCCAGCCGAACAGTCATGTCCTCGATAGTCAACTGCCGATATTCTCCTCGACACCTTTTATCTCTCCTTCATCGGAACCTTGCATGAAGGGTTGAGATCCCCCCAATATTTCGGTGTGACTCCTTGATCTACCACTTAACGCCAACTTTTACTTTCTTCTCTTAAGTGCACTCCTAAATCCGTTTTGTCGGACAGCGAAACCTTGTCTGATCCACGCCAACCCTTTTAACACTGACCTTGAAGGTGGTCATATACAGAGCTCGTAAACAAAAGTTTCTTATACACTTAATCAGAACAATAACAAAGTTTCCGGTGGAAAAGCATTACCCTTGTTCTTACCAATTTTAGATATTCTTTGTTTACTCAGTTTGGGCAAGTTAATTCCCATCGGATTATTTACATAGGCTTTTAGCATTTTAGCTATGTGGCCAGTAGGAGGAGAAATGACTGTGGAAGAATGATATTGTGGGATAAAAATGGGGATAGAGTGACTGATGCAGAGGACATAGTGGAATTGTTCAATGAACACTTTATTGGAGTATTTCATCCTAGAGGAGTCAGTTTTAATGCTAGAGGGATAGGACTGGTACGAGGTCTGGAGGTACAGGAGGAGAGTGTGTTTCAGACTGAGTACTCTGGATGTCAGTAAAGCTGTGAGACTGGATGGTATTTCGCCACGAGTTTTGAGAGAATGTGCTAGGGAATTGACAGTACCTTTAACGTGGCTTTTCAATGAAAGTCTGGCTTTGGCAAAGGTGCCCAGGGAATGGAAGGAAGGTAAGATAGTGCCATTACATAAGGGTGGTAACAGACTGGAAGTGTCTAATTATAGGCCAGTCTGTGTGTCATCAGTAGTTGTTAAGATCTTGGAGAAAGTAGTGAGGGACCGTGTACAGCATTGGGCAGATGAGGGTAATGTTATCTGTGAGAATCAGCATGGATTTGTGAAAGGACGCTCTTGTTTTAGCAATATGCTAGCCTTTTATAATAAAGTTACAAGAACATTAGATGAGGGAAAGGCATATACTGCAATTTTCTTAGACTTGGCAAAGGCATTTGACAGGGTGCCACATGATAAGCTGATATTTAAGTTGCAGCACATGGGTCTGGATGTCAGATTGGTCAACTGGATTCAGGATTGGCTGTCTGATAGGTATCAGAGAGTTGTGTATGGTGGAGCAGTTTCCAGGAGGCAGAGGGTTACAAGTGGGGTCCCACAGGGCTCAGTACTAGGACCTATGTTGTTTAACCTTTATATCAATGACATAGCCAGTGGATTGCAGGGGGATATTCAGTTGTTTGGGGATGATGCGAAGCTGGGAAGGATTATTAGTAATAGTGCAGATGTGGTAGCCCTGCAAGAGGATTTAAATAAGCTAGATAGATGGGTAAATGAATGAGGGTGTCAGTTTAATGCAGCAAAATGTAAGGTCTTGAGGTTTGGGAAACATCGATGGGATGCTGCATACTCGATGGGAGGAGTTATACTGGAGGAAGTAGGGGAGACAAGAGATCTGGGGTTGATGATTGATAGAAACCTGAAGTTTAGGGGACATATTGCAAAGGTGGTGAAGGTAACACAGAGGATTGCTGCTATTATGAGAAGGACACTGACCTGCAGAGATAAGAGGGTTATCATTCCGTTGTATAAGTCTCTGATCAGACCACACTTGGACTATTGTTCTCAGATTTGAAGGGGATAAATTAACTGTGGAAAGGATACAAAGATGGATGACAAAGATGGTTTCAGGACTGTACAAGGATAGTTATGAGGATCGGCTGAGAGAATGTGGACTGCAGAGTTTAGTGGATAGAAGAAGGAGAGGTGATATGATTGAGACTTTTAAACTGTTGAGAGGTGGTTACAGGGTTGACATTGGGGAGTTCTTTCGCTTGGTTGATCAGCGGGAAGGAGTGATGACAAGAGGCCATCCCTGGAAGTTATGAAAGGAAATTGTGAGCAAGAGGGTAAGGAGTGGTTTCTTGGTGTGGGGGGTGGTTGAGCCGTGGAATGCATTGCCTGATTGAGTGGCGGGAGCGAGAACGATCAGTGAGTTTAAAGAGTGGTATGATAGACTTTGTGTTTCTCAGGGGGGGGACCTCCCCTCGATGAGTCTTGACAGACTTTATGTCTTAGGAAGGACCTCCTTCGAAGTCTTTTGACTCCTTGGAGGCCTGAATAATAATAATAATAATTATACAGTGACATACAAAGGTTACTTTTATTGTTACTTTTTACCAATCTCTTGAGACGTGACCTCTGTAAAATTTGATGTAAGGTGCTTTGAAAATTCTAAGCCGGATCGAATTTTACAAAGGCCTTCATAAAAAATTTTAAGCCATGAATGTGGATGTGGATGAAAATTTTTTTCTTTACACTGTTTCTCTGTCGTGTTTCACGCATTCTCTGTGTTGGACAATACTCCTGGTTGTTCTTTATTTTTGAGCTGGGAACACAGTCAGTCTGATCTGTGGGCTCTCTCTGGTGCGATGGATGTTGTGACTCATGATTGTCATCATTCTTTGTGCATTTAATCCCTTTCCGATACCTTGCTCTCCTTCTATTTCTCCCGTTGTTGCCTGGTGGTAACTTCCACTACCACCTCTTTCTATAATGTTCACTTCTATCATTCCCTTGACATTCTTTATCGTGGCCTCTATATCTTCCTTCTCATTTGCTGCCACCTTGACACTCAATATGTGTAAGGGTTCCCCCCCCCCTTACTTGTTGACTATTTCTAACAGTTGAGGGATGGAGTAAAGAATTTACCCTGTCTTCCTGATCTAAAATCTACTTTCCTCTGCTCCCTTCCTTTCTAACTGGAAATGGTCGTTCCCTGTGTTATTCTCATCAATATCTCCATCAGCGCGACGCCTTTGAATATCTCTCTTCCAAACAACCTGCTTAATCCCAATATTAGAAATTTCTTTTGTAGAAAAATGGCAGGAGAACGTACGTTTCTCTAAAAATTCGGTTCCAAGTACTATCTTTGCCTTAGTTATAGAGGTTTCTGGGAGAATTAATAACTCTGGTGAGACGGTCAACTCAAAACCAGGCAACCACATGTCTACTTTCAGTTTCTCCAAGGTGTAAATAGAGGGGTTCGTAATTCCATTCAACATGACAGGCTTTTACAGCACAGTGATATAGTTGGATACTCGGGATCTCAACTTCCTAAATAATGATCCTGTTATCACTGAAACATGGGAACCAGTGTCTAGGAAAACACTGCACTGTAGCCCTCTTATTTTTCCTTGTATTACCGTCATGGATTTTTCATATTGATTCCAAATGTTTCTTTGCATTTTCTTTACTCTCTGTGTGGGATGGTGGTGAGTTATTACCATATTAGATTCAAATAGCATATTTCTATCGGCGTTCCTTCTACTGTTAAAACAATATCTGGCAATTTGCCCAAATTTGTTGCATCTGTAGCACTGGGGTGCTTCTCTCCTGTTTTCTATTTTGTTGTATGTTTGTTCAGGGCCCAAATTTTCTATGGAGAGTTTTGCCTTGAGCTCCCCTAACTGGTTGAGAATAGAGTCAAGTTTTTCCACCAAGGGTTGTTGCAGTTTCTCTACCTCCTTTTTGATAATGGAGTGTAGTTCCTTTATGTCAATGGATTCAATGACAGTCAGTCTGTTGTGGTCTACGTTATTTATTTCTGTAACCTTACTATCTTCATCTCTTCCTCCCTTCTGTTGATCCCTAGTCTTTCTTTTAGGATTAACTGGATTTTTCTCTCTTTTTGTCTCACTCTTTGGATCTGACTCCTTTTTTATGGTATGAATCTGACTTGTGTTACATGCGGAATGCAAATCACCTAGCCTTTCTTCTTTTTCTTTTACTGCCAGGTAGCAT
Source organism: Typopeltis vanoorti (assembly GCF_054136105.1). NCBI lineage: Eukaryota > Metazoa > Arthropoda > Arachnida > Uropygi > Thelyphonidae > Typopeltis > Typopeltis vanoorti. The sequence goes on along the minus strand of NC_143557.1, from coordinate 68,736,110 downwards.
TCTTCCAAATTATTTATCTTCTTTTTGTACGTTGTTTCTCTGAATTTCTCTCTCACTCCTATCCTGAATTGGTTAGACTGCCCAATCAAGATGGCTCCTTTCATCACTCGAAACGCTGAAGCTATTTGCTAAAGTTAGCAACCTGTTATAGTATTCTGTGATGGATTCCTTTATCTCCTGTGTGCACTTTTGTAGCATCCAAAGGTTCGAACCTACACTTCTCACCTTGGAAAATTGGGATATCAGGGTATCCTTGAATTTATTGTATTTCAAAGTGTCTCTCAGTATAGGAGAGGAATACAAAAAAATTCTTGGCCCTGCCAATCAATTTATTCCGTAATGATTAGAAGTTGGAAGTCCGAAGAGTTGCCGACGTTCCTTAACTCCTCTACAAACTTGAATAAGGACAACAGATCATTGTGGTCCTCTCCAGAGAAATGCCGGATGATGAGATGAGGATTAACTGTTATGAAAAATTCTCTATCCCCCATCGTGTTGCTGCTGGTGGCTTCTGAATTAAAGCTGTTCACATTCATGATTTAAAACCTTTCTTACAATATATATATATATATATATATATATATATATATGCACTTTCTGATTGTACTTAGTTGTCTGATCTTTTTACAAAACTGCTTCAATCCAAATAACTTGCGATATATTTATTTTGGATTTATCCTGTCAACTGCGCCATTGTAATATTTATTGGTCTCTCTGTTATTCTCTTTTTGTCTTATTGTGCTGTTGTATTATCTTTCTATTGTCTTTATAACTCTGCCGGCTACACCCCTATGAGATATTTTACTATTGCCCTTTCTCCCATGTTATCCACTATCTATGTATTGTAATTCACTCTTTGATACAAAATTTATTCTACCTTCCATACTTCCATCGTATGCCTAAGAGTACTGGAAATTTATTTGTTTAGACTGCGCCACCAGTATCCTTTTTTTTCTCGGCACATGAATTGGTAATACGGCCGGCAGTTCTCTTTCTCTCTAACTTAAATTCCTTCCAATCAATTAGCATATATAGTCGTGGTCCACATGCACATATTATCATCTCTATTACCCTGTTTGTTTCCCACTTACAGGCCAGAGTTTATTTTGAAACAGTGCATTGTAAATCAAAGATCAGGCGGTACTCTATTGACATGGAATAAACACATTTATTTACACTGAGATAAATCACACCAATTATACGATAGGGAGATTACTCCTTTTACTTATCTGTTAAAGTTAAATGTTAAAACTTCCTTTGCAATTCTTAGCAATTATGCAACATAATAATCATACACTTTCCTGCTTACTGAATTAAAATCCTGGTCTATTCACTACAAATTAAATTGCTGCACCAGCTGTTACATATATGTACTCCAATTATTAACAACCAAAATAAATTCACTCATAGACTGCATATTCTTAGCACCTTATATTTATCAGTCTATAAATAGTTCTCCTATATTACACATAATATAAAACATATGAAAGGATCAACTCACATAAGCTCTGTCATCTTAGTTGCACACTTATGCATGGTTCCGTTGTAGAGTCCTACACTTTTCTTCTGTCTCAGGTTTTGGAATCCTTCCTACAGGATCTTGTATCACTGGTGTCTCATCAGGGATGTTGGCGAAGTCTGGAACGCAATTTTTCGGCACTTATGAGCTCGGGTGAGAGGATCCACTGTGCAGAGTACATGCAATCTAGTCCAGGCGGTGCCGCATGCTTCTCCGGTTCTGAGATTCGCTCCTCGGTCAATAGCTTCCGGCAACTTCTGCTGCAATGTCATTAAATCTAGACAGCTTCCGGTGGATTGGCATCCTTCTCTTCTCTACCTCCTTCCGACCTCTGGAGTGACCTAGCAGAACAGGCGTGTCCTCGATGGTCAACTGCCGATATTCTCCTCGACACCTTTTATCCCTCCTTCTTCAGGACCTTGTATAAAGGGTTGAGACCCCTGAATATTTTGGTGCAACTCCTTGATCTACCACTGATGCCGACTTTTTCTTTCTTCTCTTAAGTGCACTCCTAAATCCGTTTTGTCGGACAGCGGAATCTTTATTATTATTATTATGTGACACCTCCAGGGAGTCCAAAGACTCATCGAGGGAGCGTGTGCCAACAGCATTGAACGATTCATCCCCTTCCACCTACTAACCTTGTCTGATCCGTGCCTGCCCTTTTAAATTGACCTTGAAGGTGGTCATATGCAGAGCTCGTAAACAAGTTTCTTATATACTTAATCAGAGCAATAACATTAAGTTTCCGGTGGCAAAGCATTACCCTTGTTCTTACCAATTTTAGATATTCTTTGTTTACTCAGTTTGGGCAAGTTAATTCCCATCAGATTATTTACATAGGCTTTTAGCATTCTTTATACAGTGACATACAAAGGTTACTTTTTAACAATCTCTTGAAATGTGACCTCTGTAAAAGTCAATGTAAGGTGATTTGAAAATTCTAAGCTGCATTGAATTTTACATAAACTTTGCTTGATGAAGACAAGATTTATTGTCTTGTAAGATAAATGTCTTCCTTATAGCATCTGCATACAGACTAATGTAAAAATAAGATATTTTATATTTCTTTAATTAATATTTACTTCTTATCTGTTGAACTTTTCTTTTGATATCCTTCAATATTTTATTTTTATTCGTTTTTCTTATTATCAGTCATAACTCTGAGTTGTAATAGTTGCTTGAGCTAGTCTTATCACCTTTAATCCTTTAGTCTACATTTCATCCTCCCATCTCAAGGTCGTAACTATGCTACTTTCATGTGTGTGGAGTATAGATTCAGGAATTGTCTCTGGCTGGAACCAATTCCTTCGTCTATCTAACTGACTTTCTCTTACACTGATCTTTAAAAATTTATTTGTATAACGACTGCACTATTAAAGATTGCGCAAAGAAATTGTCTTTCCTATACATGTAAGAGAAATGCTCAGCAGAAACGGAATTATCACTAATATTCCATCCTAATTCAAGCAACGTCTGAAACTTACTATTAGTCAGTCGTGGTTAACTTTAAGGACACACACAAGTTCTATATTTTTATGAGAAGTGCATTGGTAGGTCAAAATCAGGTAAGTTATTAACAAACAAAACAATTTATTCATACTAAAACATGGTAATTACAACATAAAAGAAAAAAGATTTCACACATATCAAAATTTATCTGGTTCCTTTCAACTCAGCTAAGCAACAATGCAACGCACGTGTCTGGTTCTCAATTTAATTAAAACAGCTTTTCTAGCCTTCAGCTAAAAGACAAAGATAAATATATACAATCACACATACATCAGACATGTGGTTAGTTTCACATACACTTCAAAACAATTTAATTCAGATTAACAGAATTTTTGCTTAACTAGGCTTCACACTCAATCTCTCCGTCCAACATTAACTCTTAACATTAACAAATGTTCAGAACTCTTTAGATAACTATTTCATAACAATTTAGAAGTGTGGTTTTCCAACTTCATAACTTTACATTATGCTAGCAACTATATAATCAACAATCCCTGCTCTAAGGTTCACAATCTATAACAGTTCTACATTAATCTTACTTGAAACTTTTCTCAGACAGTTCAGCATTCTAGATCCTAGAGATCACAAACATAACCTTCTTCTTTCCCATTAGAACTGCAAACAGACACTACTCCATGGCAGTGAAGATAGAGCATTCTCGGAGATCGCTTAATGAACTTCGCTATGGGATTCTGGAACAGGCCGACACCACCGGTAAAAATCTCATATCATCGTTGAAATACTGCTAGCGGGATGTCCTTTCCCCCATCCTTGGAACGGCTAGACACAGGGACCTCTTCGAAGCGACACCGGAACAAGTCAGGAACAGAGAGCCAGGAGCAGAGCGCCTGTCTCCTTTTTATTCTACCTTCACGACCTTGGGACTTCTTCAGATCGAATTCCCCGGATGTTTTACCAGGGGTTCTTTCCCCTCTACAAAATCACTGAGTCGTGGCAGGAAAACCCTGTAACTCGCTGACCTTCGTGCCTGGCGATAGCCTCAGGTCTACATTTCTAATCCTGTCTGGGCTATCTCTTTGTTTGTACAATATTGGCAGTCAAACAATTTAGCAATTCATTCTAATATTTTACCAGATTACATAAAACACTAATGAAAAAATGTTCATTAAACTACAAGTATTTTGTATTGACTTTCTTTCTCAAGTAAAATCGGTATATAAGAATTTTGTACAAAATTCCTTCTATACAAGATTTTACACTAACATATGGGTCCAGGACCTCATTTCTATGAATTGCAGCATTCATATTCTGCTAGAAAGTACATATAGGTCACTTCATCCATCCAACAAGATGCTTCCCCAAACCATCACACTTTGCTTAATCATAAATATTCCTTTCACAGATATTAGAGGGATGATAACGTCCTCCCTGGTTCTCTCCGGATCAGGGCATACTTGATATTACTATGACAGCAAATCAGGATTTATCCATAAACAATACCAACAACTATTGGCCTTGGGTCCAGATGACATGGAGCATGCCACATTTCAAGCATTCTCTCCCGTGGCACAGGGATAGGGGTATGGAGACTATATGTAGGTTATCTAACATACATACCGTTGTGAAGCCTTCTGTGCACAGTGGAAGAAAGCAGATACAAGTGTACCTGTAGCTGATGTGAGGTTAGATCATAGGCTGCACTCCTGTTTTAGCAAGCAGATAATCAGATACATCAGTCACCCACTGCAGGCATAACCCATGGCCTTCCTTTACTGTATTTTTGGGATGCTGTTTGTGACTGTTGGAATTGGTTCTATAGCCTGTGAACCATGGAATAACTCACATGCAACCATCTGGCTACCTCTGCCTGACTTTGACCAGCCTCTAGTGTTATTACAATGACTCGCAAACATGAATTCATCAGTCAAATGATGTCTAGCAGCCATATATACAATAATTTTCCTATCACAAAATGCCTTATTCTCACTCCAGACACGAAATGGAAAACTACTCTAAAAATTCTCACTTTTTACATAATACACAAATAAGTGGTGTATTTATGATAAACACTCATTTGTATATGATAAACAGACTCAGCATCACTTTTTACATACTGTTACATGACTTTCATATGTTTTCTTCCCTTTTCTTTCCCGAATTGATCACAATTTTTCTCTTTGTTTCTTAATTTATGGAAATCAATGTATCATGAGGATGCACACACATAAACACGTGTGAATATAAAGATGATAATATATTACAAAGCTGTCCATAACTTTATGCATATTGTAACCTGGACGAGCTCTTGATCTTAGGTTATATATATGATTATCCATAAAGTGTGTGTTCTATAGCATGATTTTGAAGACGAAAAAAAAAATCTCAATTCAAAAAAGGCATAAATAGTAACAAAAGGTGTTGCTATGGTGTTTCCCTCCATTTTTAATGGAGTCAATATACTTTTTTTTTTTTATGTGGTTAACACCCAAGAAAGATTATTAGTAAATCTATAGAACATTTGTACTTTTTTTTTTCATTTTAATATGTGTATGTGTGTATATATATATATATATATATATATATGTTTAAAATTATTAACCAACTTAAACACCAAGAAAAAATACAAGAGATTTAATAAGGTTTTACTACTAGTTTCATCGGAAATACTGACTTCGTCAGGTGAATACAGTGCCATGGAGAAAACAACAACTTAAAAATATATTGTACTTTAGACAAAACAGACTTTAGAACAAGTTGTGTTTGAAATTGAGTTCGAGCATTAGTTCTGGTGTGAAGCACTGTGCGTGTGAATGATATCATGAGTTCACGCCAGAACTAACACTCGGACTCAATTTCAAACACAACCACTACTTGTTCTAAACTCTGTTTTGTCTAAAGTACAATATATTTCTAAGATGTTGTTTTCTCCATGGTACTGTATTCACCTGACGAAGTCGGCATTTCCGATGAAACAAGTAGTGAAACCTCATTAAATCTCTTGTATTTTTTCTCAGTGTTTAAGTCAGTTAATAATTTTAAACATGTCATTTAACCGAGTCAATTACTCTGTAAATAAATATATATATATATATATATATATATTAGTAATTTTTTTATTTATTTTTAGATAATCCAGAAATCCTGCTCTAGAGACCAAACACAGAACTTTTTCAAGTCACTTCAGGCCTCCATTAAGTAAACAATTATAAACATACATTTACTAAAATAAAGAGCCAAAAGGCTTCATTTTGGAGATGCAAAATTATATAAATCAAGTGGACATTAAATCCTACATTATTTCAAAGCTGAATACAGAAACTAATAAAAAGTTTCGTGCAAAATTTGACCAGAGAGCTTACGGGAATACACTCGCCGGACCTTATAGAAGAGATGATTGCTTTGTCCAAGCGTCCATATATTCGTCATCTACTGGTCCATTTTGATAAGGTTTCACTAACCTGACAGCTGTTTCAAACTGGTTGGTTTTCATCAGAGACCATGTAGAAACCTTAAGAAAGCAAAAACTGAATACTAAGGAACTCAAAGTGTCGGAGAGATGTATTTTTCATAAGCAAACACTCGGTCAGTGAGTAAAGTATTTACTAAAATAAAGAGTTAGAAGGCTTCATTTCGGCGATGCAAAATTATATAAATCAAGTGGATATTAAATCCAACATTATTTCAAAGCCGAATACAGAAATTATAAAAGTTTCATACAAAATTTTGACCAGACAGCTTACGGGAATATACTCGCTGGTATTTATGAAAAATAGACCTCTCCGACACTTCGAGTTTCTTAGTACTGAGAGTTTTTTCTCTCTTAAGGTTTCTGCCTGGTCTCTGACAAAAACCAACCAGTTTGAAACAGCTGTCAGGCCAGTGAGACCTTATCAAAATGGACCAACAGGAGGCGAATATATGGACACTTGGGCAAAGTGATCATCTCTTCTATAAGGTCTGGCTAGGGCAACTCGTAAGTACCAGTGAGCATATTCCCTTAAGCTCTCTGGTCAAATTTCGTAGGAAACTTTTATAGTTTCTGTATTCGGCTTTGAAATAATGTTGGATTTAATATCCTCTTGATTTATATAATAAACATACATGCTTACAGTGGGAGTCTAACTCATGACCTGTTGGTTGGTGAGCAGGTTTGCTAACCACCAGGCTAGCGCAACCCAAGCTAAAAAAAATGTTCAAGAATCCAATTTACTATGGAAAAGGAAACTAATAATAGTCTGGTCTTTCTAGATACCTTGGCCACCTGTCCACCTAATGGTAACCTGTCCTTTTCAGTTTACAGGAGACCCACTCACACAGGCAGATACATCCACAAACTTTCCCATTATCCCCCCCCCCCCCCCTCTCAACAATATGTTGTCATAAAAACACTAACCCATAGAGCTTGATGACCATTTTGTAAATATGTGAACAGGTAAAAAATGACATATTTCCTTTTAACATAGTCCTAACTTTACATCCTTATAACATCCCTTATTCAATGAAATTATGTAGAAAATAAAATGCACACATTAAAAGTGACTTTGCCACAAGAGTTAAAGGCAAATGCTGCAGCTACAGTTTTTCTGCTCATGACAGAAATATGTGACAAGAACTGAATTATAAACTCGAAGTTCCTGAGTGGATCAGTATGCCTGATACCCGACAAGATGTCTGAAGACGGCAAAGCGGCAGCATGTTTCCATTTGTTGAGCGGTGTGAATCGAAGAAAGTATAGCATGAGATGATGGCAGTGTTCGAGTTTTAGACCATCAGTGTGGATCTAACTGATGAGAAAGCAGCAAAGGATTCCTTTGAAAGTAAATCGTGTTAGAAGTGGCGACGCCAAAAGTTCGTAAGCCCAGAAGAAACAAGTGGCGAATTCGGGATGAGTACTTGACTCCATGGCAGCAATCCACCGTACAGAGAGACAATCTATAACAAAGAACAGACTGAAGGATTGAGAAAACATCTAACAAGGTGATAATGTACAAATCTTCCTTTTTTATGTGTTATCTATTGGTGACAAAGGTGTAAAATGGACAGAGTTTAGAAAAGAAGAAAGAGAGATTTTTGAGACAGTTTCGTGTTATGTTAGTCGAATTGGACTGGTAGTCTACGTTCATAAGTTGTCTAGATCAAGTTTAATGTGTATGGGTGGTTAGTAGTAGTAATCTAGTTTAATACCGACATCCATGTTTGTGATATAGATGAACATAAGATTCTCATAAATGTGTTTGAATAGCCTGTTTGTTTAATTATTATTACCCTGCTTTACTTGTATTTTAGTATTAACCTTGATTTGCTTGATTATATGTGTTATTTAAATTGTAATGTTCTTAGATAAATAATAAATATGTTTTCCCATGTATACCTGAGTTTGTCTGAGTAAGAGATTGAATTTTACCACTCACAAAAATATCGAACCTATGTTTTAGAGGAAAAAAGGGGAATTTAAGATTGTCAAGGCCATGACTGTATACTGAGAACTCAATCTACCTAACTATGTAATCTATATAAGGTATTACTTGAATTCTGGGAAAGTTTCTTCGGATAAGAATTTCTATCCTAGAGTTCTGACTGGCACAGCATTAACAAATAAATTTCGTCAGAGCTCGAAGAGAGAGAAACAGCCCTAGAAAGTCAATTTAGAAGCCAGATCTCAGTAGGCACAAGGAGAACAATAGAGATAAAATAAATGTATTTTTTATCACACAGTATTGATTTTCCTATGAATTATAATAGATTTTTTAAAAAGGTATTCTTGTCTCTCTCTCTCTCTCTTTCTGTCTCTCTACATAAAATTTGTTGGATCATGGTAAATGCAAGTCATTACTTCCACTGTGTTCAAATCCAAACTATTTCACAAATATGCTCTAATACATGCTTTTTTTTAAAAGGAATTTTGAGAGAGTTCAATGTCACCAATTGAAATGTCAGAACATTATTCAATAGTTGGAAAGAGCATTAGTTAATTAATGTTCAAAGGGAAAGCACTTCTAAGAACAATGCAGAAATAAAAAAACAAAAACAAATTTCTTGAAGGAATATTTAATGATGATTACTATTTTAAAATTCAGATATATTAAATATATATCTGAAATATATATACAGATATGTCTTAAAATAACAGACCATCCTGAGTGAAATAGTGCATATTCAAAAGATAGACAATAACACAATGGATTTTACCTTCACGGCACAGCCTACACACACTAGATATAGTATCTAACAAGTTAAGACATAACTAATGACGTAATGTTTTTTTTGTTGTTGTTGGTGGTGGTGGTGAACATTTTTTTAAGTCATTATTTACATCTGGTAAGGATATACAATAAATTCAATTAAGGTTAGGTTGATGCACTAGCACTGAGAAAAATACAGAATCGAGATGGATATAAGAAACTGCAAGCTTGGTTGGCTGAGCGGTTAGCGTATCTCTACAACCAACAGGCTGCAGGTTCGAATGCACTAGCACTAAGGCCTAAAAACAAAGAGTTTTGAATTTGTAATACACTTTAGATATTTCAGATGCATAAACAAAATCTATAAGTAGACAGAGGGCACAGACATGAAGAGTCCCCTCTTTTTATTTTGGAAAACTAATATTTAGAAGATGTAGAAAATTCGGTGTTCTTCTATTAACCTCATTTTTTTTTTATTTTGGATGCACTATGCTGACATTTTTGTTAACTGACTACATCCAGAAAATGCTCTAATATCCTTACAAGAACAAATCAATAAGCATCCCCCATATCAAGTTTACCACAGATAAAAATGTAAAATTCACTTTCCTAGATCCTGACCTCTCGTTCTCCCCCAGGCACTCTATCCATTTTAGTATATCACAAACATAATTTACTGGTAGATACACCTGGTATAATTCAGTACATTATCAACTACAAAACACAGGCAAAGATGAAAACCCTACCGAGAGGAGCTTACTTCATCTGTTTCTCCTCCATGTCATACATCAGGAACTGGATACCATTAAAACAACCACATGCAATTAAATGGATTTGATCTAAGGAGATCCAATGCATCATAGGATACCTACAATTCAATTTTCAATTTCATGTAATTCCTATGTTGATAGTAGAGTTCTCATCCTCCACATTTTTGGTATCTCTGAACGAACTGCAATAATCCTGAATAAGTATAACACAATTCTTATATTATTTCCATCAATGAACTATCTACATTCTTACTGTCCCCAAAGATAAAATTTTGCTGTTTTCTCTACCAGGTATTTACTAAAGACCTTATAATCAAGTTGCATTTCAGACAAAGTAGCTACTGAGAAGAGACTTCAAGAACATCAGTACTACTAAAAATCATTTTTGAAATTATGGATTCTACAACCCTGTTAGAATAACTCTTTTTATTATCCTGACGTTTCAATCTTCATATCAAGATCATCATCTGTAGCATACATAAATATACAAGACAAGCTGCATTACATTTAAAACCATAAGCTAGAGAAACAATGATTTGATCACATGCTACTCACTGGCATGACCTCTAGTGAAAAAAAAAAAAAAAATACATCAAGCTATTTCACATTAAGCTGAAATTAGCTTGATGTATTTTTATTTTATTTTATTTTTTTCCCCACTAGAGGTCATGCCAGTGAGTAGCATGTGATCAAATCATTATTTCTCTAGCTTACGGTTTGAAATGTAATGCAGCTAGTCTTGTATATTTATGTATGCTCCAGATGATGATCTTGATATGAAGGTCGAAACATCAGGATAATAAAAAGGAGTTATTTTAACACGGTTGTAGAAAATTTCAAAAATGAATGCTGATCACCGTGTAACAGTAAAAGAAAGTATTAAAAATCACATAAGTCTGGTCTTGCTCAACACAAAGTTTACACAGATCAGCTAATTCTTAGTCAACAAAGACATGTCTAATCCATAGAAATATGTTTTAAGATATAAACTTATTCAGGTTTTTAGTGCACTGACCTAACCATGATCAACACAAGCATATATCATTATCAAAAGTTTGGGAGATAATTATATCTTATCATATCAGATGGCACATTTAGCGTGCAGTCTTTACCCATAAAGGTAAAATCCATTACTGTATGTTTTATTTTTTAAATCTGCCTAATTTTACTGAGTGAAATTTTACTTTGCCTGTCTGTTATTTTCAGACTAAAATATCTGTATTTTAAGATAGTTATTATTAAATACGTTCTCTAGCTAATAATCATAATAGGTTTATGGTAAGAAATACTGGGGATAGAATCATTCCAAGAAAAATTCATCTTGTCCAGAGATTTGTTGTTAAAAATAAATGAGAGAGAGAGAGAGAGAGAGAAAAATCAGACAGCATTAACTTTTATAAGCAGTTAAGTTAATGACGCTGATGGGAGCTTACTTCATAGGATTATGTGTGACAAACTCAATCAAATGCCTTTGAAATCTCAACAGCAATTATTTTGGTTTCTCAAATCTTTACCACGGCATCAATCCAAAAATGGGTAACATAAGCAAGAAGATCCCTTGTTCACACTGACAATGACAGAATCTATACTGTGATCATTTATTAGTCAAGAAATTTCCTGATAGTACAGAAGTTAACTATTAATGATTTTCTCCATTACTGCAGAAAAAAATTGAAATAAGAGAAACTGAATGATCATTTGATGGTAAAGATTTGTTGCCCTTCTTAGGAAAGAGTTAAATATGGACTAGTTTCCAAGCTGTAAAAAAATGACAGTATAATAGCTGGAAAAGATTTTACTAATCTTTCTGGTGAAAAATCTGAGAAGATATTGAATGGTATAAGTTTGGAAAACTTGCAGACATTTGGTGAGCTCACTGATGTCAGGAATGGAGAAAACAAAAGAGGTGGAAGAAAATTTGGACAAAAGGTCCCTTGTCAAAACTATCGTGTCCGGACAGTTCATCGCGGGAAATTTAATCGTGGGGAAAATTAATATCATGAAAATTCATTGTGGATATATGCGAAATAATTTTTATTTTATTTTATTTTTAAATTTATATAAAGTTACTCATATTCATTCTTACTACAGGCTCTGCAAATATGAAAATTTTGGAAATAAAATTTCATTTTGACACATGCACCTATACATGTTTCGAATTATAAACTGTAGGGAAAGTTTTGAAGTATCGCTACTTCAAAATTGCAGCATAATATCAAAATTAGCAGAAAACATGTACATAACAGTTTACTTCATAATAGCAGTTCATTTCAATATGTAATGAACGATTACAGGAAACCAAGAAAGTTGAAGTGCAAAGAGCTACAGATTATGTTATAAATATTAGATATTATGTGATATGATTCAAGATCTATGTATGATTATCTATAAGGTAATATCGTAAAAGAGCAAACCTTCAGGCAATCTGTGAACTGATTTTCTAACTAAGATTATGAATAAAAAATAAAGAAAACAATTTGTAATAGATGGAGGCTGTATTTATTTTAAGATTTGGATTTTCGTGAATTTATAAAATAATTATCTTGAATCACGTTCTGGGAGAATAAAATGTATTTGCGATTAAGATAATTAGGGAAAAAAAAAAAAAGATAGTGGCATTGTTCTCCAGAGTGATATAATCTTAAGTGAAGAAATATGAAAGGATCTCTTATTTGCACTGGCATTAAAAACTATAATTATACGATAAAACAAGTAGTAAAAATAAATGTAACTTGTAGGTAATATAATTTAGATTCCAGTTACTGAGCAAACAGCAAGCAACTGCGTTTCTGGCAATAGGTAACTGAATGTAGCTACGTATGCGAGTAATCTAGTTAAATGTAATCTGTTATAAGTGTTCTCGTAAGCGTGGATTATATATCGCACCTTCTAATGGATACGACAGTCAAATGCACTTTTTTTTTTCAACAGGTGGGCTGACTCGTATCCAGGATTTGCTGGACATATATACGTCCTGGTAGGTTGGGAGGTTAACCCTGCGGAGGTCGCATGTATCCAAGAGATACATTCATTACTAGTATGTGCTGAAATGCGATAAAACTTTAAAAAAAAAAAAAACTACAAATATAATACATGATGATTTATTTATTTTCAGTTACAATCTAGAAATTATTGAAAAAAGAAACAAATAAAAAAAAAACTAAACGAATACTATACTGACATTGGAGTTCATAGTATCTCTCAGATACAATTTGCTATCAAATTTTTTTTTACAACGAAACCTGTGGTGTCGTTGTAAAAAAAACACATGTCATCACTAAAAAACACATGTACTAATCACAGTGATAAGTTTTAATACATAAATATTTCATTCCAAGTATCTTGGGACATCCTCAGTACAGTAATTCAAACAACTAGGAATAACATACAGTAAGGACGCATGATTACAATGGAATCTCAATATGCATGCAGTAACGTGTTATGTATGGGAAATTGTCATACAAAATTGTGTAAAATAATCTCTTTATATATGTTATTTTACTTTAATTTACTTCTATAACACATTACTGCACGCATATTGAGATTCCATTGTAATCATGTGCCCTAACTGTATGTCATTCCTAGTATTGTTTGAATTACTGTACTGAGGATGTCCCAAGATAATTGGGATGAAATATTTACATATTAAAACTTATCACTGTGGTTAGTGCATGTTTTTTTTTACTATCAAATATCACTTTCGCATTCGACTCTATCATTCTCATCATTGGACTCGAGTAACATTCGCTGAATCTCTTCAGCATCTGATGGATTATCCTGTCGATGTATTTTTCCAGCCATTTTCAACGGTAAATAATAAAAAAAAAACTAAACCAATACTATACTGACATCGGAGTTTGCGGTATTTCTCAGATACAATTTACTATCAAATATCACACACCTCTACATAACACGTGTTAAACCAAACTGATTTCAATTTTCTAGCAAATAACGCTTTCAGTGAATTTTTTCTTATAGATGTATAAACATTTATTTTTCGGTCCACTTTAAATTCTTGTCCCATATCTAAACCTTGGAGAACATGACTTAATGAAAAATCTTTGTCTTCCTTTTCTGCCTGCTGAAGCTCAATAATAATTGTAGGCAAAATATCACCACATCTGAAATTTATTTTGAAAGAGGACAAAAAGCAATGATTTTTCCTGCAATGAATTTTCCCTGAGATAAATTTTCCTCATAATCAATTTTCCAGCAGCGAATTGTTGGCGATGAATTGTCCATGAGCAATAGCTCTGGCATGGAACTAATGCTTGCCATTTGGACATGATGCAAGTTACCTGCTTTTTGTCCTCTTTCAAAATAAATTTCAGATGTGGTGATATTTTGCTTACAGTTATTATTGAGCTTCAGCAGGCAGAAAAGGAAGACAAAGATTTCTCATTAAGTCATGTTCTCCAAGGGACAAGAATTTAATGTGGACCGGAAAATAAATGTTTATACATCTATAAGAAATGTTTCATTGATATGTTCAGTGTAACTATAAGGATCAGAAAATTTAAAACAATCTACCAAAGGGAATAAACACACACACATAAAAACACTTGCCAATCATATAATGCCAAACACATGGATGAAAATATATATGAGTACTGTTCCCTTGGAGAAGAAATTAATATTAGACAATTAATATCACTAGGGTGTTATCTGAATTGCTCAGAGGGCAAACATTTTTTTTTTGTGAATCCCAAAAACAAAAGATTGTTAACCTATAGTGCATTAATATTAGTACTGTGGGTATACTAAGGTTTAGATAATCCACTGACCTAGAAAGCAAATGTGAAACTTTTTTCGAATCACACGTCTCCAATAAGCAATGAAAATAATCTGTCACCTAAGTATACTCAGAACAGTACACTTGGATTACTGATAAGAAAAAGATGAAGAATGTTTAGAGAGTGATTAGTATTATCTAGTGTCCTGGCAGGCATGTTTTTTTCGAAATTGAAAGTGAGTTAACTGATCCTTTCAGGAGGTAAAAGAGTATTTCTCCTGGAAACTCAAGTTTTTCATCCTGCATACAAGCAAATCAGCCATGAGAACACATGCAGCTTACAGACAAAAAATACTGTTTTGTTGGCAATGGACAGTAGATGTTGATGGTGGTAGTGTCATTGTGTGTAGGTGAAGAATTAAGTAATAAGGAAAATAGAAAAATGTATGTAGCAGAGTAGAGTGTCCTCCCATGATGAGTCCTTGGAGGTATCGCATAATGATAATGATAATAATATAAACAATTTAAGCGAAATTTTGGGTGATATAAATGCCTCATTATCTCTGGATAACGGAGCATTTATATTCATATTTCAAAGATGACAATGCTATTAAGAAAGATAGATTGGAGAAAAATGAACATAAAGAAATAAAGAAAGAAAATCAAAGCGTTTCCAGAATGGTTGGTTATTATAAAAGCATTATAGACAAAAAAAAAAAATGACAATAAAAATATCCTTGCTAGAATGTCACAAGAAAATCGTGCAATTTGGCAGAACAATGAACATAACTGAGGTAGAAATCAAGACTACAAATATTTGTCCACCCCCATCTTTTTTTGCATGCAATCTATTTCTCTTCTGTTGACTTTCAGTCATATACATAGAGAATTTCCCTTCCAGTTAACTCCTGTACAGATATGGCACAGTATCCACTACATACCATCACTCCAATTCCCTCCACACACACACACACACACACACACACACACACACACACATACAGAACACTGAAGCATGATTACTTACTAGCCTGCCTGGAAGCCCAAAACAATACCATTAGGTTTGGTGCACGATATTGTTCAGCAACTAGTTTGCAAAATCCCCATATTTTAAAAACTGGAACCTTTGTTCTATATAATCCAACACGGATTCTGGCCACTTCAAGACTCCCATAAGCAAAGAAGTGGTATAATGCCTGATAATGAAATTCATCTCTCACCTAGTAATGCCTAATACTACAAAGACTTTGCCTTTCCTCTGAGCAGTCTGGAGCACACCTGAATCACCATCTCCATCCTACATAGTTTCTCTAGTCCAATAGTGTAATGCCTGTTGGCAGTGGAATATATTTAGGGCTGCTAAACAGGCCCACTACAATATGAAAGCACAGGTGGAGGATCTGGCTGCTGCAGGATGATTATATGTCACTCAAGTTCAGCAAACACCTACAATGTGGTGCCTAACATAAGTTCCACAGGCATTTCAACCCAAGATTTTGCCTAGTTAAGTATAAATCATGCATTCTATACCCTAAGAAAAATATAGCCTCTTTAGGTCATATTAGAAAACAGAATACGTAAGTTGTAGAAAGTTTCTAGAAAAACAAGTAAAAAGAATACGTAAAGATGGCGTGATGGGTGGTGAACTGGATAAATTTATATGGAATGAGAGAAATCAGCCAAAAAAGACAAAGCTAGTAGTATAAGATAGTGTTCATACCAGTTTAAACATATGAATCAGAGATTTGATTTATAAATATTTAGTCAGAGACCACACTTAATTAATGGAGTTCTTTGGAAAATTAGAGATGGTGAATGGCATCAATGGCAGAACTACATTAAAAAAGAAAATCATATCAGAATATCGAATTAGACCTTATTAGAAAATAACCTAACATTATTAATATTCTAGAATATATAAGCAATTGATATAGGAAACACATGACCACAGTGAGAACTGAAATTAATAACTAAATTACAACGAATATTTTAGTACATTTTGTTTAACACCATCAGCCTAAAAGAACAAGAAGTAGACATTCAAAAAATTACATATAATTTTTTTTTTTATTTATGTATCAGTCCACACAGACTCACGAAAGGTCCCAAGACCTGACCTGACATGACAGTGCCATGTATGGGCAGCACTTAATCTATATATAAATTCATTAAAATCACATATTGCAATTTCAGTTCTATACATTTCCTAAGAGTGTGTACTATTACTACCATACACATATGCAGCTACTTTTAAATATATATACTTTCTTTTCCTTTTATGCCAGTGATGTATAAATCTTTCTTCATATGTAGATGTATAAAGAAAAATTTGTACTTTTAACATAATTTAGTCACTAAACAAATTTCCATTCTGTTTACTTGATCACTTGCTTACTATAATAAATTTAGTTTAATCCTTTATCCCAGTGCAAGCAAACAAAGTTTGCGCCTGAAAATATCTTCAGGACTAAGGTAAGGTGGTGCAACACCAGGCAACTCCGAGCAAAGGTAGACCAAGCTCTCACCATTCCTTGTCTCAGTATTTCCCATAATGCAAAGCACATCTCCTTGTGGAGATGTATACTACTATGCATTAAGGGAAGGGCCACTACCCAGATTGGTAGTGGGAGACAGACCCAAACGTGGAGATACTAAGGCAGAAGCAATAGGAGAGGTCATATTTACCTATACGAGTTGCAAACAGGTGTACCACCTTATTATTGAATTACTCTGGATTTAGAGAAAGATGTTGGAAGTTTATTTTGCACTTGGTTAGAATATAATAAATTTAGTTTAATCCTTTATCCAAGTGTAAGCAAACAAAGTTTGTGCCTGAAAATATCTTCAGGACTGAGGTAAGGTGGTGCAACACCATGAAACTCCGAGCAAAGATGGACCAAGCTCTCATCACTCCTTGTCTCGGTATCTCCCATAATGCAAAGCACATCTCCTTGCGGACATGTATACTACTTGCTTACTACTTACTTGATTAATAGTTACATAAGAATTCCAGTGCTTCAAATATATAATCACTTGAAAGATTAGATAGGTATTTGTGGGGAAAATTGCAGGAAAAAGAGCTAGAGCACCAAATAATATTGATGGAAGAAACTGATGTTAGGAAACCTAGACATTAAATATTTAGTTGAAATGTTATAATATTTGATACATCCTTTGAGAATACATTAGAAAACAATGATGTAAAATGAAATTCTACAACAAGTATCTATAAAATACATACCACAAAGGACTCTCATAATGGCTTTTTCTTGTCCTGGTCTGAAAGCTGAGTATCCCATCTTGTTTATTGCTTCGTATATCAGATGCACAGATGTGGCTAGATTTTTTTTTGTTTGTTTGTTTATTTAAAAAAAAAAAAAAAAAGGGAAATTATAGCCAGTTACAAATTAGTACCCAATTTTAAAAAACTAGGAGAAAAAATCTAATTTTTATTAATCTACTGCTTAACCTAAAATCTAACATTCGTATCCAATTCTTTGACTGACTCCATTGGATGATAGAACTTCCAGATCACTCACTTCCAGATCACTCATCACTGCTTTCACCAGTCTAGCTTTCTAGTGATGAAATAATTTTTTCTTCTACTTCCTTTTCCTCAGTGTCCATCAAAACACCACTTAATTATGAGATTTGAAGTAGCTTGAATTCAGGAATCTTGTTCTAGGGAGCAAGATTCTCGAATTGCCTGAAATTTAGCAATCCTGATAACATTTATGCCAACAGATAGTAATGGGACTTAGCTGACTAACTTGTAATCTATATTTGCTTAAACAAGAAACAAAGATAATCATACAACACGGTAAAAGTTTACTCTGGTTAGGGTATCACTTGGTGCAACAAATTCTCCCGCTGGTCAGGTAATGAAAGTGAATGGTGAAAAGTCAGCTACTGGAATAACAAAAAAAAATTGAAGATAGGCACCATAAACACATGAAATATCAACAGAAAAAAAGTTAAACCGGCAGAAGAAATAGAAAAGTGCCAAGTATATATAAATTAGTATTACCACCAAGAAGAGGAAAACAGGTGAGATCCTAGTAAATAATAAATTTAGCATGTTATATTCAGGCATTAGCAATCGAGGAAGAAGTAGCAATGACATTCAATACGTTAAACACAAAGATAAGCTTCTTGATTATCAGGAAATTTCAAAATGGAGAAATGGACAATGAAACATTTTGTGCCTATGGTCCCACAGACGGTTCTACTAAAGAAGAAGCAAAGGAATTTTTTTTTTCCATTTATTAGAGAAGGCAGCTGACGTTAACAGAAAACCTGATCTTTACTGGAAATCTAAACACATACAGTGGAAATGAAACACAGGCATATAGATATTTTTTGGAAAAATTTGGAGAAAAGGGCAGAGCTAATAATAATCGTAAGTCCCTGCTGGATTTCATTATAGGACACATTAGACATCACGGCACAAATTTACATTATCACTGATAGTGATACTCATTCAAGATATAAGAGTATACATCATATAGTTCAAGATTCATGTAATCCTGCACGGCCCACGCTCACCTTTCTACAGTGGCATTAAGGCATCGAGTGAGGCTAGGTGGTGCTAAGAATCTCGTAGATGAAAACAGGCCTCCTCTTAAATCTATGAAAATAGCAATCGGTATCCTCAATACTCGAACTTTGGCAAGAGACTACAGAATAGATTTATTAATCAAAGAACTAACCAATATCAACTTGGATATCCTGCTGGTGAACGAAACAAAAAGATTGAAAGAACTGACAGCAAGATGGTACAATGGCAAACAAAGTGGGGTGGGCTTCGTTGTTAAATCTAAGCTCACCAAGTCGATCCTTTCTTGTAACATCATAGCTGAAAGAACAGGTGTACTCGTAATTGGAATAGAGAACAATATAACAATAAAATTAATATCCTGCTATGCTCCAACATTTGTAGTAGATAATCAAGAAGTAGAAAAATTTTACATGAATCTTGAACAGGCACATTAAATTACAAGTTAACATACACATTCGTTGGTGGTGACTTTATTGACAAAATAGGATGTGGAAAAGTTCATAGGACCACATGGCCTGGGAGAAAGAAATAGAACAGGAGAGAGAGATTAGCTGAATTTGCTGCAGCTAAACAACTCTTTATCATGAACACTTTTTTCAACAAATGCCCAGGAAGAAGATGGACTTGGCAATCACCAAATGACGACACAAAAAATGAAATTGACTACATTTTAACAGACTGTAAAAGACTGGTACAAAATGTTGGTACAATAAGCAAAACATAATTCAACATAGATTATGACCACAGACTCCTCAGAGCCATTATAAGAATAGACCACAAAAAAGAACAACATATCAGAGCAACATCAAACTACAAAAGACAACCCAAACAAATAGGCTACCACAAGTTTAGGAAGTACATAGAAGAGACTGAATGGACTATTAAGAACTGTTACATAAATGATGACTACATTGACTTTATTAATAAATTTAATGAGTGCAAGAAAAAATCAGATATTCCTGTGAAACAAAAGAAAAGAGAACGACTTTCACCTCAAACTATAGAACTACTGAAAAAGAGAAAAGAACTGAAGAAAATTTTCTAGAATACAAAATTATTTGTAAGTTACTAAGGAAAAGAATTCCAGAAGACTGCAAAGTTTTCAGGATACAAAAACTAAAAGCAGTGTGGGCAAAAACCAGCCGGAAAAAAAATAGAGAAAGACTTAAATTTTAAACAGTCAATTCCCTCTGCTTTACAGGATCAAAATGGAGAAAAACATACTAATAGAAAAAGGATAGAAGAAATTGTGCAGAATTTTTATAATGATCTCTATGCAACTAAGTGCCAAGTTTCAGAACTTATCATTCCAAAACCAAGCAATATACCAGATGTACTTCCAGAAGAAATAGAACATGCCCTTAAGAAAATGAGTCAAGGTAAAAGCTTCAGGACTTGATCATGTTAAGGCTGAAGAAATCCAACAAGGTGGATCAATTATTTTGAAAGCATTGGCTGCCAGATTCACGTGGTACTTCAAAGAAAGAAAGTTTTCCAGAGGAATGGAAGACCTCAAAAACCATACTTCTATTCAAAAAAGGGAACAAGGAAGACAAAAAACTATCGTTCAATCCGTCTACTCTCTCTCTCTCTCACATATATAAAATCATGAACAGAGTAATACTGAACAGAATCCAAAACACTCTCGAAGACAACTCCAGTAGAGAGCAGGCAGGATTCAGAAGAGGCTTCTCCACAATAGATCATATCCAGGTCATTTCACAACTAACAGAAAAATGCAGAGAATACCAAATCCCTCTATGTTTCCTCTTTATTGATTTAAAAAAGCATTTGATGCCATAGAACACAATGCAGTCATCAGTGCCTTACTGGAAATAAATGTGGACCCTACTTACATCCACATGATAAAAGAAATTAACGAAAATCAGACCACACAAATAACCCTATTCGATCAACCTATAAATATATATATAAAGAGAGGGGTCCGTGAAGGCGATGTAATCTCCCCAAATCTATTTACCAGCACTTTAGAATACATTCTGAAAAAAATAGACCTAAATGGAGGAATAAGCATAGATGGTGAAAAACTACAAATCCTTATGTTTGCCGATGATCTAGTACTGATATCCCACAACCCAAAAGACCTAGAAGAAATGGGTGAAAAAATATACACAAATAGCAGTAAAATAGGCTTAGAAATGAATCTAGAAAAAACAAAATGGATCAAAAGCATCTACAAGTGACAGTCACCTATGTATTGATAACATCCCTATAGAACAAGTTGACTCCTACAATTACCTAGGACAAACAATAAAAATGAATAATGATTTATCTGAAGAACTAGCAAAAAGAAAGAAAGCTGCACTGCATGGCTATCATTCAACAGACTAAAAGAAACATTACTGATCCAAATCTTGACATCTCTGCAAAGGCAAATCTATTCTTCCATCACTCACATGGATCAGAAACATGGAACACGACAAGAAAAGAAGAAGAAACTCAGAATAACTCAGCGTGCAATAGAATGCAGGACTTGTAACATCAGCAAAATGGAACATGTTAGAAACATGGAACTAAGAAAGAGATCAGGCATAAAAGATGTAACTGTAGTATATGAAAGCAAGATGAGATGGGCAGGTCACATAACCAGACTCAGGGATAACAGATGGAATACTCAACTTGCAACCAAGAATAAAGAGAAAAGCAGGAAGACCACCTACAAGATGGGAAGATCCACTAGTGAAATTTATGGGTATAACACGAAAGAGAGAGGCTCAAGATCGAGATCGTTGGAGGCATCTTTGTGACCTGCACTCATGGAGAAATCCTGAGTGAAACACAGGTCCATCAAAGTAATCATATAGTTTTAAGTGATGAACACTTAAAAATTAATATCATTTTTAAGTGTAGAGTCAACTATATAAAAATATTATTCAAGAAAAAATAAGTTTGAATACAAGAACCAAACCCTGCAGTCTCAGTGACAAACTCTGAGGAAAACAGCATTTTAGCTAGGGAGGCATGTAGTGAAGTTGTATTCAAGGAAAGAAATATCAGGGGGAAGGACAAGATGCCTTATTTGTGTCTAATTTATTCAAGATTCTTCTGATTTTGGTGGAAAACTATTATGGGTGATGTCATGAGTGGTTCTTGATAAAATGGGAGGAATTTTGTTTTGATCATCAATGTAGGAATTAGAAGAGAAGCGTGATGCAAGTAGGTCAGCCTTTGTTTTTGAACAATGTTACTATAGTGCCAACTGGATGAGAGCAAAAGGCTTGATTCTCACTTGGATAGTAGAGTTTGCAGTTTGTAGCATTTGACTTTTGAATTTGAATAATGATTTATTTGAAGAACTAGAAAAAAGAAAGAAAGCTGCACTGCATGGCTATCATTCAACAGACTAAAAGAAACACTTACTGATCCAAATCTTGACATCTCTGCAAAGGCAAAACTATTTAATAGTGACATTCTTCCATCACTCACATATGGATCAGAAACATGGAACACGACAAGAAAAGAAGAAGAAACTCTCAGAATAACTCTCATGAAGGACGAGACTCACAGTCTCGTCCTTCGGCATTATAAAGGTGTGCCATGGGATAACTTCTCTGACTTGTACTCTCCTTGCCATGGCCTTCCAGTGAGGATTATTTCTATTATCCAGTCTAAGCAAGTGTTAAGATCAAGAGAACAGAAGCAGCAGTCAGACTATGGCAAGGAGAGTACAAGTCAGAGAAGTTATCCCATCTGGCACACCTTTATAATGCCGAAGGATGAGACTGTTAGTTACTGGGTGAAAGTCATTCCGTGGTAAAGAACTACATTGGCACACTTATCAAAGAATCAAGTCTTGGAGAATGGTTGAAATTTTGGGTGGAACAAGTGATTAAAGAGAAAATAGGAATATGAGTCATGGAGATCATCCTATTTGGCACCTTTGTAATGCCCAAGGACAAAAAAGACTGCAAGTTATTGGGTGAAGATTATTCAATCATGAAGAAAACTTGGACAAGTTTATGATCTCAGTCAACAAGAACAGAAATGACATCCATGGTGTATTTGGAAAGAGAGAATGTGAAAAAGAAGTCAACAATGTAGGTAGGATGATGAGGGCTGTGTGATATGTCAGTGAGAGTAGATGGGATCTCTGCATTAGGTTACTGCTGATAACAAATACCTCAGCATTCCTGGCCTGCTTGATCAGAGGAACTGGATAAGGGAAGCCAGTATGAGTTGCAAACATTAAAGTCTCCAAGAAAGATGTCCTCACTTCTTGAATATTCCAACTGCAGAAAACTGAGCTTTAGAGATATAGTCACAAAATGGTTATCAAAATTTGGAGAGCAACAGAAACAGCAAATGAATGCAACATGGTTTGGTAAGGAAATTTTGAACCAAAATAGAGAAGATAAGGAGAAATTCAAGGATTTGCATTCTGTGACATGGGATGTCAGTTCTAATGAATACATATGTTATTTATGTTATTTTTGTGGTGGAATTAACTGTGTAAAGCATAATTTAGACAGTTGAGATGAACAGTGGTTGAGGTTCTGTTAAAAATAAAGTATGGCCTGGATGACTGTAGGTATCATTTAGATTGCTATTACAGATGAGAATGTTGGTAAAGTGAATACGAAAAAAAAAAAATTTTTTTTTTAATTATTAACATTTGTTTTGTCCTTTCATTTATTATTTGACTCCCATTATGAAAGGCTGTAAACCTATAGCGCATTAGTAAGGTTT
Organism: Typopeltis vanoorti; assembly: GCF_054136105.1. Taxonomy (NCBI): domain Eukaryota; kingdom Metazoa; phylum Arthropoda; class Arachnida; order Uropygi; family Thelyphonidae; genus Typopeltis; species Typopeltis vanoorti. The sequence goes on along the minus strand of NC_143557.1, from coordinate 68,712,169 downwards.
CCAGAAGAGCTAAGGATTACTAATTTTATATATACATATATATATATTTTTTTCATGCTTTATTTTTTTACATAATATGGAAACTACTTTAGATACCAAGCATCGAACTTTTTAAGCCACTTTAGGCCTCCAATAAATGGAGGTAGTGGTCTCACCTTGAGCAACAAAATTCATCTCCCACCATCCAATGATATTTGGAATCTACAGCCTGTTGTTTGGAGACCAAATACACTAATCACTCTTGCCAACAAGGTCAACAATGATTTTTGGGTTGGATTTTTTTTTATTGTAATTGCTTTTGTGATCTGCAGTAAAACAACATGTCAATAAGTTGTCCTTCATTATATGTAGGGAGGAAGAGAAACAATAGGGACATGCAATGAAAAGTGAATGATTCAAACACATTGCTTACACAGAAGGATCCCAGTCTTCTGTGCACTGGCCTTGATAGCCCCTCCCCACTCATACCACCATACTTGGACTGCCTACTGGCAGAACTGGCCGAGCAAGTGACAGTAGGATTTATCACTAGCTGATGAGAAAATCTCTGGATTCATTACTATAAGGTTCATTCCCATGTGTTATCAGGCAGTCTGCCTGCAGAACTATGTTATTGATACCTTCAAACTGGTGGGGGGGTCTGGGTCCCTCGTGTGATTGACAAGTCGTTGAAGAGTATTACCTGCATTCCATATGAGAAAAGAGGCCATTATGCTGAGATTAGAATTCAGGAAATCAAAAGTACTAATCTGATAAATCTGACCTCACTTCCCATACTACTGACACCAGCCACAGAGTTCACTGCAAACAAATTCAATTACTCCACCCCAGAGCCGGTGCGAGAGTATCTGACGCTCCTAGGCAAAGAAAATTTAGGTGCCCCTATACAATGTCTCTATGCAGTAATTAGTGCATCGTTTTTTTTTCGATACACAAATTCAATTAGTGTGCCTGTATACATCTTAAAAATAAATGTTATATACATATAAATACATATACATTTTAAAAATAAATGTTACAGGTTTTAAAAATTTTCTGTCTATACATTTTTATGCCTATTTTAAAAAATCACTCACCAGAATGAAATAAGTTAGTTACCGATTTAAAACATTTTAGGAAGTTATTTTTAATGGCATACTACACTACTTCCATGTATACTATGTATACTAGGATTTCCCAAACTGTGTTCCACGAGAGGTTCCTGGAATTTGTCATTTTAGTTTTCTAAGCATTTTTTATTAATAAATATTTTATAGTGGAAATATTCTGAGGAGAATAATATTCAATAATATGTCGAAAATCTCTGACCCAGAATGCCTAATAACATTTGCGTATCGTTAATTTTCACACATCGAAACCTTTCAACATTTGGGAAAGAGAATACCGCTGTTTATGATCGGTCATAAAAATTGCCTGCAAGCAGATTATAACAATTGGCGGCGTATAATCTTTTTCGTACAAGCGAAGTTCTTAAGAAGCAATGCAGAGGCTGACCCTGATGAATATGGGAGTAAAATTTGCAGAAGAGTAGAAGAGGAATAGGGCCATACCGCCGGTTGTATGAAAAAAAGAAACAAATGCCTGCCAAAGTACGTTGGTACAATTCTTTGTTAAGAAGTAGAATAATAAAATTTATATTCTGAATATGTTTCATAGTCTTTCAGCTTCATGATTTTACTTTAACTAGGCCCTGAGACATACCTTAATTCTTTTATAAAAAAAATTAAGGTTCAAAAAAGAAATTTGAGGAATGAATTATACTTTTCCCATAGGTTATTATATTCGATTAGTGCGTTTTCAATTAATGCGCCTGTTTTAAAGAACGCATTAGGCGCTCTAATCGAGGGATTGCTGTATATATATTTTGTCATACTCACACAAGCACACTCACACCTACACGTGGATATTTATAAAAATAATATCATTATGAACATTTATATATAAAATTTATTAATCAAAACCAATACATTTGTATACATATATGATTACTCCTAATATCTTTATAGCAAGAAAATTATTACATCTTAAATACAAAATTATGAAAAATTAATCTTTCAGGCTTTTGCTTTGGCAAAATTTTGAATTAATTCATTTAAATTGATTGTAGATGCAATTTCATGCTCTATAGATATTATTGCTAGACCAGTGAGTCGTTCCTGAGCCATCGTAGAGAGAGTGTAAGTTTTTGTAAGTTTTAATTTCGAGAAACTCCTTTTTGAACTTGCTTCTGACACTGTCAATGTCGAAAAAATTCTCAGAGCAATAAACACATTTGGAACACTATTTTCTAAATTATTTTTGCATATGTATGACAGGACATCTAATGAGGAAGTATTTTCTGGAATTCGCCTTGCTATTATTTGTAATTCACTACATATATCTGTTCCATCAATATCTCTAGAATTATCATGTGTTAAATAATTTTACAATATCAAACATTTTTTAAGCAGTTCTGCTGAAGTAATTTTTTGGAATTCATATATATTTAAAAGAAAACCAAACTTTTCGTTAATTGTAGGCATGTGCTTGAATTTTTCATCAACAGATGCAATTGCAGTATCAATAATTGAAAAATAAAAATCTACCTTAAATTTTTGTTTAAAATCTGTTATGAATTCATCCTCTGCTTCATACACAAATTGTTTCTTTTTTTTTTTTCTAAGTCTAACTGCTTCTTGTTCAAAATTAGGCGTTAAACCTAAGACCTCAGCTATTTTTTTCCACATCTGTTAACATCTTTTCAAATTCATCCTCATTTCGGATTTTCATTAAGAAATTCTTTGTATCATTAATACAATTTATAGCACCATTTATATCAAGTCTTGTATTCTGAAGTTGTTTGCTTGTAAAGTTTATTTCAGAAAGTATATTATACCACATTACTAAGAATGCGATAAATTTGAATTTCCTTAAAGTTTTAAAAAGACTACTTGCGTCTAATTTCATGGTATTTCCACTTAATCCACATAAACTGTCATCTTGAGATATTTCTTGCAGTGCTTCGCAAATATCAGACAAATTACATCTTAGGGGGTTTAATGAGTCAATTCGACTCTCCCATTGTGTATCACAGACTGGTTTGAGTGTAAAATAACTTATGTGTCTTTTGAGGTATTCCCAACGATGAATAGAACCGGAAAAAAATACATATAGACGATGTACCATGTGAAAAAATGTTGTGGCATCTAAAGTATTAGCAGTGCAATTCAATACTAAATTTAATGAATGTGAACTACAGGGTACATACATTGCTCTCGGGTTAATTTTGAAATTCATTGCTACACATCTTTTACATCACCTTTCATATTACTGGCATTATCATATCCTTGACCTCGTAAATCTTGTATTGGTAATGAAAATTTGTCTCGAGTTCCTAGTATTTCATTTGATAAAAATTCTCCAGCGGTATTTTTTATTTCTATAAATCCCAAAAAGTGTTCTTTTATAGAAACCATGCTATTACTAGTGTCTACGAATTGAAGTACTATACTCATTTGTTCCGTATGACCAATGTCGGACGTACAGTCAATAATTATGGAAAAATATTTGGCGGCAACAGATTCAAAAATTTTCTTTATTATCGCATTGGCAAAGATGTTTATTATTTCATTTTGAATATCTTTTCCAAGATAATGCACATATGTATCTTTATCTTTTATTCTTCGAACATGTTCATTCATTATTCGATCAAACTTGGCTAGAAATTCGACAAATTTCAAAAAATTCCTGTTTCCATGCGAAAACAATGTCTCATTTGTTCCTTGAAATGATAAATGTTGAATAGCTAACGTCTAAACTAAAGCAAAGAGTTGTTCTAATACTTGCACACAATGTTTCTCCTCTTTTCTAATAACTAGCAAGTTCTCTTCATCAATGGTTTTCTTTTCTTTTATTCGAATTTCTAATTCTTTCCATTTATGGTAATTTTCAACGTGTCTTTGACTTCTTTTCATGCACAACTAAAATAGAAACATTTTTCCAGTCCCTCAATACAGAATCAGCAAGGTTAATCCGCCACTGATCAAATAATAAACAGCAGAAGCAAAATGCAGAATCCATGGATTTTGAATACAATAACCACAAACGCTGCATTGTCTTGCCGTTAAATAGTCTTCGAGTATAATGAGTAATTGAAAATCTTCTATTATTGTTAACTTTTGGAAAATCAAAATTATGAATCTGTTCAGGTCCATGTTCAACTAATAGTTGATGTAATTGATTGTTATTGGAAAATTTTACAGGACACCAAGTTGCTGGATCATAATTTAAATTTGTAAAATCAAATCGTTTTATAATTGGATCTGTAGAACAACAAACTTCAGAATCAACAATACTCATATGATCTGTGGATTTATCCTTCGATGTTTTAATCCAATTTCTGGTATCTGTAGAATTCTCCCCCAATTCATTAATCGAAAGTACAGACGAATTATCCAACGAATAATCTTGAAGATTTTCTTCATGTATGCGATTACGATCTTCTCGGCAAAGATATTTTAAAAATGCACCCTCTTGTTTTTTCAACCTTTCTTCCTTTTCTGCTTTACGTTTGTGATATTGAAAACCCGATTTCATTTTATCCATTTTCAAAATCCAGTAACTGAAATATTTATAAATAAAAATAAACTTAATTATAAAAAATATGGACTTTTAAACTATTCAGTAATTCACAAATAAATTTTTATACATTTACTTAATGAAGTATTTATCAATTACATATATACCTTATAAGTTATAACTATATAACTTATCTATCATACATTTATAATCTAATAATTCAACAATATCATTTTCTATAACATAATTGACAAATTTCTCAAATGCATCTGACGTAATGAATTGTGTAAATATTTTTAACGCATTTAAGTACAGAAAATGAGCGTTCACCGCTAGCATTACAAACAGGCAGTGTCCAGAACCGCATTTATACTTTTGGAGACCTGAGGAGCAACAACATTATGAGGCCTCAAAAATAAGCACTTTTTTTAGTTTATTGAAAATTAAAATCAACATTTCCATGATAACTAATTTTAATAACACAATACAACATTGGTATACATATATTTGCAATTTAAAAAAGAATAAAAATAAATCAGTTCAATTTTAAATTAAAAAAATCAATAAGTTTTTTTTTTTTTTTTTCAGTCTTTGGTTTCAGCAAATATATCTATAATGTCATAATTAATAAAGTCCATTATATCTGATTCAATGCATAATAATGACAGGTCACTTGTTTTATTTTTGTGCAAGTTGCTTCTTATATAATTGCATAAGGATAAATTTGTTTTTTTTTTTTAAAGAAAAGAAAAGAATTTAAATGCAATCAAATTAAGCTTGCTAATCAAGGTAAAAATAGGAACTTCATGAACTGTAAAGTTCAGATATTCTCACTAAAAATAAAAATTTTGAATTTACAGTAATAAAAATTGTAGCAAAAATCATTATATTTATGGAATCACAACATGGATCTAAATATAACTATAAAATGTTTCAGTTTGCAGTAACATGCACAGCATGCCTCGTTGGTTGACAGAATGGTTAAAGTATCTGCTTTCCAACCACCCAACTTTAGGTAAAAGGTAAAATTTGTCGCCTAGTGCGAGTCCACTTTACTTACTGGAGACCTGGGATTCACATAAAAAAGCATATAATATATATAAATATATAGGATTAATTCAGTTCCAACTTTATCGCACAATTATTAAGATTTATTCAACTCCAGATTTGATTTTTTTTAAGTTGCAGTAATAAGCATAATAATTCCAGCTTTAGTTAAAACATAGAAGTAATCAATAGTAACGATAATTGCTATGCTCACTAACATCCACTTTTTTACTCAACATTTTACCCTAAAATAACTAGAATCTTGATGCACAAAAAATGAACTGAAAAATCAATTTAATTTATAAATAATAATAAACTTGAAAATCAAATGCTCTGTTTATGTGATACAGAAACTGCTCTTACCTACTAATTATTACAAATAGCAGCAGCACACAAAAAAAAACCTCTGTTGTCTCAGAAACGTGTTTCAAAATTATTGCAAGTTCAATACTCAGCGATCTGTTCTTTTGTAACAGGATTCTGGGAAATCACAGGGTGAAATATTCTTAAGAACGTTATGGATTAAACTAACTAACCATATATTTAATCTCTGGATTAAACTGCTAAGTCAGTGATTGATCAAAACAATTCAAGCATTTAGTAAGAGAATATTTCCAGAGAAGGAGATTGGAATTTAGTAATATTGATAAGAACAATAGCCCAGGTAGTTCAGAAGGGAAAACCATCTTTGACAAAATGAAACTAGTTTATTTAATTAAAAACACAAAAATACAACCAATTTATTAAATATATCTTTCTAGAGTTCATAATTAAAAGGACTCTAATAATAATAATAGATTTCTACAGATGTGTCTCATCTTGTTTTGGTATTATCAAAATTATCAAGTTATTCTGAAGCATTATGAATTTTGCTATTTAATTATTATGCCAATAATATTTCTTCAAATGCGGCACTTTTTACAACAAAACTGGCTAAGTTATGTTGAATATATCTGTTTGCAAATATACTCAAAATCCCTTTGACCTAATAAAAATGTATCTGTTAAAATGCAATTATCCCCCCCCCCCGCCGTTAACAGATTATTGTCTTTATGTGCACTGTATTACTTGGAATTTCTTTACTGTCCTACGATATTTGACCCTTTTTTTGCTGCACAATTTATTTATTGTATCTCTTCCCAAATAAAAACAAATTTCACATGTGCGAAAATAAATAATTAAAACTTTTTTTTTTTTTATCTAATGAACAACAAATGATGCTAAACTGCATCACTCGGAGTTTCCAATTGTGAGTCTTTTTAATATCAAAAATGTATATCCAATTTTATCAGAGATTCTTCGCCTTTCTTTTGCTTAAAACTGCAACAGTACAATTATTTTGGAAAAATAACGAATTCAAACAAAAAGAAAGTGCACATATGTTATCTAGCAGTATTTTCTGTGTGTGTGTGTGTGTGTGTGTGTGTGTGTGTGTGTGTGTGTGTGTGTGTGTGTGTGTGTGGTGTTAATTTTGGAAGGGGGGTAGTTAGCCATTAAAGGTGAATTAATTCTGTTATGAAAATTTTGGAAATAAAATTTCATTTTGATGCATGAACCTACACATGTTTCGAAAGATAAAGTGTAGGGAAAATATCACTCAATTTATCTAAAAATAAATTGAGGTTGTTGACACCATCTTTCTCAACGATTTTGAAGAAAAAGCTATTAACTCCTTCCACCTTAATCCAAAATTCTGGTATCACTATATTGATGATATTTTCCTCATCTGGGAAGATGGTGTCAACAACCTCAATTTATTTTTAGACCACCTAAACAAGTGTCATGAAAATATCTCTTTTACCTTCGAACTAGAATCCGATGACTGCCTCCCCTTTCCAGACCTGAAACTTACCAGATGTGCTGAGAGTATTAAAATCTCAATTTTTAGAAAGCTTACTCATACGGATAGATACCTTTCATGCTTCATCCCATCACTATCCCCCACAAAAAAATTTGGTATTATTTCCACCTTAGCTCACCGAGCCAAATCTTTACTTACAGAAGAAACAGAAATTGAAAATGAACTCCTTTTTCTTAAAAAAACTTTTATTAATAATGGTTTCTCTCCTAAGAAAATTGACAAATTTCTTTCCCCCAGCCACTCAACTACTTCTGAAGATCCCTCTGCCCCCAGAGCCTTCATCGCTTTGCCTTACATCAGCTCTCTTTCACCAAAATGGGCAAAAATTCTCAAGAAGTTTAACTTCTAAACTTGCTTCACTATGCTCCCAAAACTTTGTTCAATACTTAGTAAACCTAAAGAGAAACATCTTCCTACTCAGTTTCCTGAAGTGTACAAGATTTTATGTAAAGATTATATATAGAAAGATTGTCAAATCTAGAGAAATTTCTCTAGATTCTTCTCATATCAACAACAGCCTAAGTTTCAATATCTCTGATGCACACGCTGCCTCTGTTCAGTATTGGAGCACTTGCGACAGCGCACAGTATTTGTTTGTTTGGAACACAAGCTCACATTTTGTTTTCAAACATGCTACTGTCTTTTTGTACTTATTCTGTTATTACAATTTTAAGTCTCTGTAATTCTTTATATATTTCTTTGATTGTGATACCTGAAGATGTTGATCTATTCAACGAAACTTGTTAACTAGTAGTATCTTTTTAAATATACCATGTCATCTTTTTATCTCTCGGTAACAGTCATTACAGCTTTTTGAATAATATTCCAACCGAATAAAAACGAATTCTGAAATTAAAAAAAAAAAAAAAAAAAATATATATATATATATATATTAAATGTTTTGATGATTATTTACTTAATGAGAATTGTTATATATAGATGTACACGAAATTCATTGCCAGGATATCAAGCACATGTCATGGAAACAGATCTGGATCTGAGTTTGGTGCAATCCCTTTGCTAACAGGGAACTGGTGTCAAAGCAAGTCAATTACAAACCATAATTTATCATGCTGTCTGAAGGTGGCATCATCCTGCATGATAATGCAGTGCTACACTGTGCCAATTGTACACAGGCAATTACATGGCTACAATCTAGAGGTTCTGGACCACCCAGGTCCTGATATTATATCCAGTGATTTCATGATTTCCATTTCTTGGACCACTGGAGTGCTTGACTGGCAAACAATTTGCAGCCAACAGTGATGTGCAACATGCTTTTATTTTGTGGTAAAAACTTTTGACAGATCTGCTGGGTTTTCTTCTAAAGTTGCCTTAGTATAATGTTGGCAAAATGCATAAACATCTTCAGCAATTATGTAGAAAAGGGATGTAGACTAAAGTCAACTTGTGTCACACATACATTATGTCAAAATAAAGTCCTTCGCATAAAAATGCTTATTACCATTAAACTTCCTTATAGTTTGTCATGTCAGCCTGTGATGCAGTATTTAAATACCAATCCAATGACATAAAAGGAAAAAGTGTATCAAGAAACTACCCTCCATCCCATTACACCTAATATGATGTGATCTCACTTCATGATGATGCTGCTGCCATCTCGTCAGTTTTTTTTTAGCATTAGTTTTTTTTTTCAGCCTAGATTCATTTTTTATGCCAAGGTGGCACTTAGTAGCACCACCATTGAGAAAAGAATTTGTTATTATTAATATTATGGGCTACTCTATAGAGTGCTTAGACTCATCGAGGGAGGCTATGCCAAGCATTATTGTGGATGCAGTATCTATCATACTGCACCCACAACAGACTTTTTTTATTAACTCTCACCAATGATGCTACCTGGTGTATATGAAGTACCATGTTTGTGTAACTTGTCTTACTATGGACAAATGGGAAGATCTATAAATAAAGGAATATCTGAACATCAAGACCACATCCATCTTATCAAACCTCACAAATCCTGGCCTTGCACAACATGGAATTGAAAATGCAAACCACTCTCCAAGCAAAAACACCTAATTCTAACAAAAAAACTACAAACTACACTCTTGCTCAGTTTTAATTTTTTTTAAATGAAATAAAATAACTACACCAAAGCTATATTCTATTTAAGACAACGTCAGAGAAACATTCTTTCATATAGATAGTTTCATTACAGTAAAAATGATGTCCTAATTTAACATGATAATTGTTATATTAGATTTAAGATCCTGGATTATCTATGGTCCTATTTATAATTAACTCTTAGAGAGAAAGGTTAAGTGGGTAGAATATGTGCCTTCTATATTCTTGGGATTTTTAGACCCTCATTATCATTAAGAGTAGGGTGGTTGGTAAGAATCTCGCAGGCTTCCTTAAATTTACCATGTTTTGGTGTAATGTAAACAACAGGTGTTTACATAACAACAGGTGCTTTTCCAGTCAATTCTATGTAACATGTTGAGGGCATGATCAGAAAGGCCAGCTTATATATTTAATGTATCGTTTATGTTCCTTTTTTCTGATGGGAATTGTGCATCCTGTTTCCCATATAAGAGAGAATGTTTCTCCAATGTTGTCTTAAATAGAATATAGCTTTGATGTAGTTATTTTATTTCAATTTATTTTCACTAGAGGTGGTCAGGCCAGTAGAATAACTGTTGATCAAATCATTGTCTCTTTAGCATAATGCGTGAAATGTAATCTAGCTTATCTCTGTATATATACAGGGTGTTCGGGATAAATTTGACATATTTATAATTAATTATATTTTTCCGTAAGTTACATGTATTAACACACACTTCTCTTCATTTAAAAGTTTGGACCCTTCTTCATTCATATACAAGATGTCAGAAAGGATGGATAGCTGGAACCCACCTGAATCATGGAAGAGAATAACTTGTATCATGATGATTCGTGCCCGCCATCAAAATAAGGATATTACGACTGCTGCCCAATGCTCCCTGAATACAGTAAAAACAATCAGGCATGAACTAGAGACTTGCAATGGTAACTACGAGGATGTAGCAAGAAGAAAGATCCCTAGCAGACGATCTGATTGCGTTCGTACAGCAGAATTCCTCGCAAATCTGCAGGAACAGGTGTTGAAGAACCCTGGCATTGGAATTCGGGCTTTGTTCGTGGAGTTGCTAACTGTAGTCAAGCCCTGGATAACAAGGGTAGCCAATGGTAGGCCGTATGTATGGCAGCAGGATTCGGCCCCTTGCCACACCTCTGGGAAAAGTCAAAAATGGTTGTCTGAAAATTTCTACGACTTCACCAGTCCAAATGTTTGGCCTCCAAACTCCCCAGACCTTAACCCCATGGATTATTTTGTATGGGGCGCAGTTGAAAAAGACACCAATCGCACTTCCAGTAATACAAAAGCCCAGTTAATGGATAAAATTAAAACAGTTTTTGCGGCCCTTCCCAGGGAGACTGTAGCATCAGCTTGTTCGAGGTTCCGAAGCAGAATTGAAGCTGTGATCGATGCTAATGGTGGTTATTTTGAGTAAATCTTGTTGATAGTATTGTAATTAACTCTGCCTGTAATGTTTTTTTGTCAATTCATTAAATTTAATAATACAAAGAAGATTTTCTTTTTCCTTACGAAACTGTCAAATTTATCCCGAACACCCTGTATATATATATACCCCAGTCAATGACCTTACACGAAGGTCGAAACATCAGGAGATTAAAAATTATTTACAACAGTTCTAGAGTCCATAATTTGTCATGAATGAATGAATGCTGACCACTGTGTAACACTAAAGGAAAAGCAAAGGCCAAGAAACTCAGGTAACCAGATCACTGCAGCTCCCACTTCGTCCTGTGAATCACTCAATGTAACCAAAGCTATCTCCCTCATTACAACCAACTCTTCATTCGTTACATCCATCATATTACCATTCTTTCAACTGACACTTTTGCTCTCTCTCACTCAATTGTGTGACTTAACCCCTGTTTCAATCTTATCTGCCATTACATAGACATTTTATGTGCATCTCTGTTCCATCCGCCGCTTCAATCTTGCAATCTGACTTTCACTTTTTACCCTTGCTTTCATAGCATTTTTGGCACACTTTCCCACCACTATCATTTTCAAACCAAATTCCATTTGCCTTTGGTAATGTGTACATCTTGCAGACATTGCAATATACGAAGTCCCTTTGGTTGAATTCTTTAGATAATGATGCCTTGGACACTGCGTTCTGCTTTGCATCGCATCAGATACATCAATGACATGAGGACTATTTCTCTGAAACAAACAGCTTTTCTAAATGATGAGTAGTTATCTTCAAAATCACTATCTTTATTTTTCTCATTCCATAAGCAGGTGACCTAGCTTAAAAGCACACAGCGAAATTTAGCCCAGAACATCAAAGCATAGAATATTAATACAATAAAGAAATAGTGTGTGTGTTGTAATGAAAAATTTGCTTTTCTGAATTTCCTTTAGTACAGTACTGATGGTCTGGTACTTTGACTAGTACTTTTTAGGAGTCTGTCAGAATGAGTGAGTGATTTCTCTATAATGATCTTTGCTATAGTGTGAGCTGATCATACCATACTGTCCTCAGTCACTTATGTCGTAAATGCTGTATATGGCTGCTGGCATATTAATGAATGAATTTTATCTCCTCAGTATCTACTTACTTGCTTTATATAGCTTGGAATGACAATAACACCATCTCTGATGAAGCGGTAAATTCCACAGATGATATGGGCATGTTATCTAGTAAACTGGTAACAGTGTATAATTTCTAGTATTTCATGAACTCTTTCATAACAATATTTTGAGTTTTTGTTGTAATCTATTTGCTTAAGATAAGCAATAGATTACAACAACCAATTGTGCACAAAAATCTTTATTTCCTTTTTTTTTTTCTTTGTTATTTATTGTGACAAAGTGAAGTGCTATTATATATGAATAAATTAGAGATAATAACACTTCACAGTATAAACAACAGTGCAGAAAAAAATAAAATTAATTTATTTGAACTGAAATTTAATATAAAATTATTGAACTTAATATTTTGCTAGTTTTCTACCCAGCATCTCCTTCTTAGGTGACATCTTCATATAGAAGGTTCACAATTATGGATCTATACATAATACAACAATTGGGACCCCAAAAACCAAGTGCAGAGGAAAAGTTCCCTATATATTTTTGACTATAGATCTGTGTGTGTTCACTGGGCCAGTTTACCTGTTCTGAGACCAGATAAAGGTTCCTCACATCATGGACAGGAATCGAACCCAGGTCTTTCCAACCAAAATGCTTCGTCTATACTGACTGAGCTACGAAGGCTCTCCAGCATCTTCAACAGCACATAATTACAAATGTCACAACAACACAGCATCATTGCATTAACGTTTTAAACCATAACTGAAAATAAACTAATGTCCTAATATGCCACCCTCTATGAACCAGATAACCATAAAGTTAATTTGTAGAAGTCATACTATCTGGTCTCAGAATGACTGTTTCCCACGACTATGGCATATTAATGCAGCCATAATTTTTGAAGTTGGATAAAATTACATCTATATAGCATCAATACAGATGATGCTATACAGGTGTAACTTTTAGTGTTTTTAAAGGCAGATGTTTACTGATCTACCAGTCTGTTCAAGGTAAGCTAAACTGCAGATAGGAGGAATTTTATACATCCCAAGATGTAAAAAATGAAAGTTGATTTTTAGGAGAACAGATGAAGGTAGCTAGCTGAATGAGTACTTGGAAAGTGGCAGGGAGATCATATCTGCAGAGAATTTTAGCTAGCTTTTCTAATGTATCCTGAACATAAGGGACAGGAATGGTTTTGTTGTGATCTTTTGTGTTGGTCGCAGGAGGGATGGGATGGTGAAATGTAGTATTTTATCTACTTTATATGGGCTGTAGCAATTAGCTAAAAAAGTGTTGTGAAGGTTCCCAAGCTCAGTTTTGAGTCCTAACATCGTGACAAGCTGTTAAAACATTAGTTTGTTTTCAGTTACAATTTGAAATGTTTCTGCAATGATTTAAGATGAGTGCCGTGTGCCTCACAGTTGTAATTTTGTACTCTGAATATGTTAAGTATAAAATCAGTGAAATATTAGTAAGTTCGATAAATAAATTTTATTGAACTGGTGGTTGTTATAATATCATAGGAGATATCAAAAGGTGAAAAAAAAAGTTCATGAACTGTAATTTATACTGAACAGTAACCATTTCTTTGTTCTGCTGTTTGGCTACAATTAATTTACAAACCTAAATTATTAAGTAATTATACCTGAAACTTAATTATGATTAAGCTTAATTATTAATTAAAATTGAAAATCTCTTAAAATTTCATACATACTTGGATGTGAAATTTTAAATTAAAAAGTAGAGTATAAACAATTTTTAAGATAAAACATACCAGGAGGCTGACCATTTAAACATACATCGAGTAAAGGAGGAACTGGTTCTGGAATAACTTCTGGTTCTGTTAAGCCAGTAATGTGGTGCATTTCTGTATTTTCAGAATCATGCAAAGTTTCATTCTTTGGTGATATGTTGATATCTTTGTCAGAATTTTCTGTAAAGAATATTTAACAGAAAGAATAAGATAACATTTTTGAATTTCTTTAATTCAAGTAGTAATAGAAGTGAAATTACTGTTTGATAAATGTTAACTACAAAATATGAAAGAAACAAGCACCTTCAAAGAACAGCAGAAGTGAGGGATATAAACATGTCATGACAGGAGTGATAATGGATCCTGATAAAGTGTGAGCTGATTGGATAAATTAGGATATTTGGTTGGCCAAAGTCACTTACCTTGGTTATTAATTTTATTAGGGATCCAAATGGAAAACTGGGAGAAAACCTCATACAGCCTTTTAATGAATGTGGAGTGTCGATAGAGGCTTCCAACCTAAAGTCCAATTCACAAATCGCCAGCCTAGCTTTGTATTTAGGTAGATACACAAAGCTGGGCTGGCAATTTGTGAATTGTCTGACCAAAGGGTATTCTTATTGGCTTAAGCCAAAATAAAATGATGGGACAAATGACGGAATTTCATGCTGGCTGGAGCATCAGCCAAATAAACAAGCCACACTGTTTTCATCAGAGAATCAGGATAAACAGCAAAAATAGTCAGCTACACTTGAAAATACTCCAACTGAATCATCAGAGATCAAGAGTGGTACCATCAACATAAAAAAAAAAAAAAAATGGAACTAGCAGAAAAATTGGATCAGTGTCAGTTTCTTATCTTTGATAAGAAAATTATTGATGGAGAGCTGGTAATAATGAAATCTTAATCATGTATTACTGTCACAGTATTCTGTACACCCCCATGAGGATACATATCAGAATTTGATCATTTTTTTCTTCATTCTGGTGTTTAGGCTTATACGTTGATTCTCATGCATCATGTTGTTTCAGAAAATTGACAAGGTAGAGTAGATAACTAAATAAGGTCCATTTTAAGCCTAGTATACAAGACCTCATGCCCATCAACACTGACCTAATGGTTTGACATCTCCTCCTTATTCACAAAAATTTCACTTAAGGATGTCTTATCTCTTATCCCAGCAGAATTTCCTCCTGATATTTCACCATGTTTCAGTTCACCATGAATTCAGGCTATTTTGTTTGACAAGGAAAAATTCTACAAACAAACAGAGAGAACAGTCATAGGCTCCCCTCTTCCTCCCCACAACCCCCACCTGGATTTCATGGAGATATTTGAAAAGAATGAATTCTTCCCCCTTTAAATCCACTATTTGGATATGCTATGTAGACAATGTTTTTGCAATTTGGCCATATGGGCTGGACCTTACACACTTTTCTATTTCGTTTGAACATCCAACATCAAAGGATCCAATTCACAACAGAAACAGAAAGTAACAACAGTTTGCCCTTCATATAAACAACGGTTACAAGACAACCAAATAGATCTGTGACCTTTCACATCTACAGAACCCCCCCCCCACACACACACAGGTAAATACATCCATCAACAGTTGCATCACACCTCCCGACTCCCAACAATACGGGAACTATAAACACCTTATTCCACAGGGCAAAATTAATTTGCTTTGATAACAATGCACCCGCTACAGAACTCACCAATATAAAAAAAAAAAAAACTTTTCTGGCCAACAGCTACACCTCCCATCAGATAAAAAGAATTCTTTCACCATATACCATACTTCTCCAAATATAGATTACAGCAAATTCATCACCATCCCTTATATTCATGGTGTCTCAGAAAAGGTGGCCAAGATCTTTAAAAAAGTACAATCTGGTGACAACTTATAAACCACACAGAAAGCTAGCAATCCTTATTCGCTCTCCCAAAGCCCAGCTATGGATTTACCTGGAGTGTACCAGGTACTCCTGCAGTTGCAACCATTCATACTTTGGCCAAACAGGCAGGACAGCCAACATCTGTATATCAGAACACAAGAACTACATCCATTTCCACCACTATGGCTACTCCGGATTAGCAGATCATGCCCTGGATTCTCAGCACAGGAGCTGTTGAAAAAAAAAAAAGCCACTTTACTCCATGAAGCAAATTTAATTTTCAGAGGCTTTTCCTTGAATCTACTGCAGCTCTTACCAACTACCCAACCTAAACAAATATGGCTGTATCAAATGGGCTTTCATATGGGAAATCCTCATCAGCAGACATTCAGTCCAATGGCCAAGAACACCTAGCCAAAGCCAATAGGTGGTGTGATTATAGGAATTAAGGTCATCTTGTATTAAGGTCATCTCGGCTTAACAATGAAAAAACGAATGTATAATTTTAAAATTCTTTTTATTTTTCAACATAATCTCCCTTAAGACTAATAAATTTATTCCAGCAATGCTCCAGTGCCATTATCCCATCTATAGCTGCAATCACCTCTTGATTCGAAGAAAAACGCTGACTAGTGAGGAAGAGTTTTAGTTTCGGGAAGAGATAGACGTCAGAGGGAGCTAAATCTGGGGAATAGGGTGGATGTTCCAACAATTCATAGTGCAGATCCCTTAATTTTCCCATTGCCAAAACACCTTTGTGGGCAGGTGCATTGTCCTGATGAAAGATGAGTTTTTTCTTCTGCAAATCGGGTCTTTTCTCACAAATTTTTTCGTCTACTCTGGTTAAAAGATTGGAATAATATTCCCCAGTTATTGTTTTACCCTTTACAAGATAATTAATAAACAAAATGCCTTTAGCATCCCAAAACATTGATGCCATGACCTTTCCTGCTGATGGAACCGACTTTGTCTTCTTTGGCAAACAACCTGTAAAATCTGTTGTAAGAAAAATTAATAATTTGCTATGTTTAATTTGCGCAACTGATTTTCCACAATGTTATTTTTCTCAGTATTTCCTAATATTTAAAATGTACTGAGAAAATATTATGTGCTGAATATAATGTTATAAGAATTGCTGTAAAAGTGTATATAGGTTGACTTATAATAAAATTAGTTTAATCCTTTATCCAAGTGTGAGCAAACAAAGTTTGCGCCTGAAGTATCTTCAGGACTAGGGTAAAGTGATACAACACCAGGGCAACTCGTTGCAAAGGTGGAGAAAGCTACCAACACTCCTAACTCAGTATCTCCTATAATGCAAAACACATCTCCTTGCGGATATGTCTAATGTTATGCATTAAAGGAAGGGCCACTACCCAGACTAGTTTCGACCTTTATTGAGGTCTCTTCAGTGGGAGCCAGGCCCTAGTGGAAATACCAAGCAGAAGCATTAGCAGGTCATCTCTACCTATAGGAGTTGCCAAATGGTGTGCCACCCTTTTTTAATAAATTACTCTGGATTTAGAGAAAGATGTTGAAAGTTTATTTTTTCACTTGGTTAGAGTATAATAAAATTAGTTTAATCCTTTATCCAAGTGTGAGCAAACAAAGTTTGCGCCTGAAGTATCTTCAGGACTAGGGTAAAGTGATACAACACCAGGGCAACTCTTTGCAAAGGTGGAGAAAGCTACCAACACTCCCAACACTCCTAAGGATTAAACTAATTTTATTATACTCTAACCAAGTGAAAAAATAAACTTTCAACATCTTTCTCTAAATCCAGAGTAATTTATTAAAAAAGGGTGGCACACCATTTGGCAACTCCTATAGGTAGAGATGACCTGCTAATGCTTCTGCTTGGTATTTCCACTAGGGCCTGGCTCCCACTGAAGAGACCTCAATAAAGGTCGAAACTAGTCTGGGTAGTGGCCCTTCCTTTAATGTAACATTAGACATATCCGCAAGGAGATGTGTTTTGCATTATAGGAGATACTGAGTTAGGAGTGTTGGTAGCTTTCTCCACCTTTGCAACGAGTTGCCCTGGTGTTGTATCACTTTACCCTAGTCCTGAAGATACTTCAGGCGCAAACTTTGTTTGCTCACACTTGGATAAAGGATTAAACTAATTTTATTATACTCTAACCAAGTGAAAAAATAAACTTTCAACATCTTTCTCTAAATCCAGAGTAATTTATTAAAAAAGGGTGGCACACCATTTGGCAACTCCTATAGGTAGAGATGACCTGCTAATGCTTCTGCTTGGTATTTCCACTAGGGCCTGGCTCCCACTGAAGAGACCTCAATAAAGGTCGAAACTAGTCTGGGTAGTGGCCCTTCCTTTAATGCATAACATTAGACATATCCGCAAGGAGATGTGTTTTGCATTATAGGAGATACTGAGTTAGGAGTGTTGGTAGCTTTCTCCACCTTTGCAACGAGTTGCCCTGGTGTTGTATCACTTTACCCTAGTCCTGAAGATACTTCAGGCGCAAACTTTGTTTGCTCACACTTGGATAAAGGATTAAACTAATTTTATTATACTCTAACCAAGTGAAAAAATAAACTTTCATAGGTTGACTTAATTGTAAAACTTGGTAGGGATTAGCAAGATTAGCAATGAGAAATATCTGCCAAAGGTCGTGAGGCTAAAATGTTGTTAATGAAACGGGCAGCATTGACGTCATAATGCTATAGGCTCATCCCGGAAAAGCAGACCAAGAGAACGAATAAGTATGATATATAAGGAGCTTGTAGCTCTTAGTGAGCTCCTTTTTTGGCTTGCTTTTCTCCTATCGTCGTCAAGGCCTTTTCCTGTGGTCGTCGGCAAGTCTCCCACAGTTGCAGGCTGTGTTCCCGATGTCAGCCGTATTCCTGTAACCGGCCGTTCCCCAGGCTAGAGAGTCGAAAGTGTCCCATCTGAGAACTTCCGATCTCGGCAGTATCTTGATGAGGCAGATTCTATAAAACTACTGCCAGCATAAGTCCTAGCAGCAAGAAGAAATTTTCCAGGAAAAGAATGGTCAAATCCTGAGGTGGTTTTGGGACAGTTCATGCTTGGTTATGTGAGTAAGCAACAGCTTTTATATTTTTGTTAAAGTGTGTATCGGAATTGATTGTGTTGCTTTAGTGTTTGTAAACGGGCGGTTTCTAAATAAAAAGTGTTGTGGGAAAATATCATGTTTATTTATGCGTTTGGATATTGAATGTGTATTTAATTGTAAGATAGGAAATAGTGCTAATAAGGAGTGTATGTAGCTAGACAAGATATAAATTGCTACTTTTAAAAGCTGAGTTTATATTACTTGTGATCACAGTGCACAAATTTTGTATAGAAATGTCACAGGAAACTTCCTTATAAAGTAACTTAGTGCTAAATACACTGTGAGCTTTATTGTATGAATTTTACATTCTAATGTGTGTTTAATGGTTGTGTGGTTTAATTTCTCAGTAATTTATGTCCTTTGTAATTATTGTCTTAGCAAATAAAATAAATGTTGTGTTTTTGTAATTACCTGGTCTGTTTTCCTTAGGCAATGCACTATCTCTAAAAATAAAAATTGCAAACGTGCGGGCATAACAAAGTCACGACCTGCATTTTAGAGAATCAGTATATATGTTTTGCGAATATTTTCTGTTTTTCCAACCGCCATCTTTCTAACAATATCCAATCAAATTAGGTGGCGCAGTTGAAAATAAAAAATAAATTTCCTAATTTGACTTTGTGCGTGAGTGGGAGACTGCATACATTAAACTAACTAATATCAATAAGTTTGTCTAATAGCAGGGGGAGGGACAGAAATAGGTCACAAAAGGATTAACTTGGAGAGGCTTATGTTTAAAGTAGAGATAGCCTAAACATAGTGAGTTTGAATTGAATGAATAAAGTAAAGTAAGGTCAAGTTAAGATAAAAATAAATGAATATAAGTAAACTAAAAATAAAATAAGTAAATAAATAAAGAATAACAATTTTACAAACTGGCTTCTGTCCACTGATTTGACTGCTGTTTGGATTGTGGTGTGTAATAGTGAATCCAAGTCTCATCTATAGTAATAAATCGATGCACAAAATCAGTTTTATTCTTGTTAAAACGCTTCAAGCACTTTGACTCGTTGGTCATCCAATACCATATCGTGCACTTGATCAATGATTTCTGGTGTTGTTACACTTTATGGACATCCTTCACGTGGATCATCTTCAAGGCTGGTACGGCCATGTTTAAACTCGGCAGCCCACCTCTTAATTGTCGAAAACGAAGGAGAAGAGCGCCCATAAACGTTTATGAACTTCGAATCAATTTCTTTTGCTATTAAACCTTCATTTACAAAGAATTTTATAACCACACAATACTCAATTTTATCCATTTCAAGAAATACAGACAACATTTTTGCTTCAGACAGCTGTATAAAACAAACTACTTGATAGAATGACTTGCAATTTCACAGGGATGCTTATAACAGATTACCAACTTAGAAAAAAAAAATCTTGCAGATAGTGTTGCCATCTATGGTCAAGGCAGAGAACTTTTCAGACCACCCTCGTATCTCTCCTGTTCCATTTTTGTTACTGAAGTGTGCCTACATACAAGTGTTTGATACTAGTATATTAATCCATGAAGATGCCAATTTAACATTGATGAAAAAGAAGTAATAATTCAAATAATTTAGTTATCTACTCTATGTTGTCAATTTCCAGAAACAAAACAATGCATCTTCTTCTTCAGTTAACAAAAAAAGACAAACTATTGTTTTGTACAGGAATTTCAGCAAATTGTAGAGATATTTAAATATCTTTACATAATTTTGTTTATAAAAGTTGTTTATTGTTAGTTTAGTTAATTAAAATTGGAATAAAAGATGTGTAAAAATATTGTTATGTTGACCAGATTTTGTTTGTCAAAACAATATTCTGCTGTAAGAAGAATGTAACAGTGCTTGTAGTTTTGCTATTGATGGATGAATAGCAAGACCATCAAGCCTAACCATGCCTCATTTAAGTTACCAATAGAAACAGTCCTTCGTTTAGCAGCAATTAGGACTGGCAACATGTACATGCCTTTCTACATTGTTGGAATTAAAATACCAGTAGATGTTATTTATGCTGGCTATATAAAATAGGCATCAAATAGAAAAGATGCATCATCTTGGGTGTACTGATGATATCCTATCTGTCATTACTGAATTACTGTGATACCTGGCCATTGTGATGTCATTCATGCAGTTGCAAATCAGAGAGAATATAAAGCATGCCATACTGTGATATGAAGTGAACAGCTTATGGGCAGGAGAAGGAGAATGGCTGGAAAGATAGAGAGAAGAAAGGAGTGTTGTAATGATTCCCTTTAAGAAATAAAGAAAATAAATGAATGAATGGCAATTTTTTTCAGATTCTTATTATTTAAACTCCAGTTGAGAAGTTAATGTATCTACGCTGTTGTGAATTTTGTTTGTGACTGAAGATTAGAAATGAAGCCATTCTCTGTGTTTATTGAACTGACAGCTGTCACGTAAAAACACAGGAACATTCCAAAATAGTTGTATTCTATTCCATTGCTGGATAGCTGAAGATTATGAAATGAATGCTCTTGAAAGCCTGCTTTAAACAAAAGCTGAATATGCCTAGAGTAAAGCATAGTTGAAAGTATAACTTATAACTTGTAAATTTCTGTGTAACTGAATGCAAGGAGATTTTTGTTGTTGCTGTTTCCTTTAGAGAACTTCCGTTATTTCAAAATACTTAAGGATTGATGAGAAAGATGAGTTTTGGGTTTCAAGAGCAAAATGAGCAAGTGTTTTTTTTAACCTACAGCACATCAGTGCCCATGTACGAGGTGCAGATAAGAGTCGAGAAAGAAGAAACCTATTGATATTCTTCTTAAAGAGCTGTAGGTTGAAATTGTTGGAAAACATATCATGGGAAAGGCTGTTCCTGAGGACAGAGGTAGATGGAATAAATGAGGAAGAGGAAAAGCAGGTTTTTTTTTTTTTTTTTTACAGGTATAATGAGTTTGCAGTTGTACTGTACAGGGATGCCGGACAGCAGCTGCTCGTTTTAACAGGCCTAACAGCGAGTGAAGGAATGAGGTTTGCCAATTCATTGGAACAGTGACCATGGAAGTACCTTAGAAGTGACAGAGCCGAAACAATGCACCATTGAGGGAGGGGTCATTTATGGCCCCCGAATTGCTGAACTGCTCTGGACAGCATCAAGAATCTTTAAGGTTTTAGATGTGTCACAACAAATGTGTGAACAGTATTCTACGGGTGGGCATATTTAGGCTTTACATACACTGCTTGAAAATAAGTTAACGGACACCCATGAGCAAAATGCAGTATAAATTGAAGAAATATGACGCTCCCAACTCAGTCAACTTTACAGGTGAAATAGCTGCAGGAAGGGAATTGATGGAGTTTGAAAGAGGCATTGTGATAGGATGCAATGTTGCAGTCCTAGCTGTTTGACAAATTGGGTCATCTCAGGTCAACAATCAGTGATACCATACTGACCGAACATCAAAATTAAGGATTTTCATTTTGTACAATAGGTGTAACACCTCATACAACACTGGATGTAGATTATATATAGGAGAAGAGATAGCCTGTAAAGGGCTCAATGAATCCGTATAAATTACACATTTTTGGTAGCAGTTTTCTTTTATATGCACAAGTGCAAGCTGAATGGGCATGCAACTCTGCTGTAACTGCTGCAATCAAGTGAGATCTGGTTGGAGATAATAATGTCAGGCAGCATAGCTAACAGCAGTATCAGTTCTTAAACCATCAGTATAGATAGGAAAGAAATCAGAGTGGGCTGCTCTGTGTGCATTAAACAATTGCAGGTAGACAGATGATGGATTATGAGACTTCTGCAGCTAACAAAGTGAGAGGTTGCAGGATGGAGTGCAAATCTACCATGGAGGAATGCAGTTATGTTTAGTGTAGGCAATGTTGTCAACATTCATATCAACAGCTTGCACAGTCTCTTTAACAAACATACCAAAAGGATGTATGGCAGTCTGAAATGTGTGATATTGAGCTTCCCAATGCAGAAAAAAGAGACTAGTCCATGTAGGATGATCTGGGAGAGACTTTATCTTTAGGACATAATTAAGAGACAACTGTTTCCTTCTAAGTGATAGAGCCAGTTCATTTACTTTAATTTATTTTAATATAACGACTTTGAGTGGGTGATGTGTGAAAGGCACAAGTAGCTATCCATATACCCTGATGATGGATGGGATCCAACCATTGCAGGTTACTCTGTCTTGCAGAATGAGAGGCTTGTGACCCATAATCCAGTTTTGAACATATAAATGCAAGATAAAGATGGAGCAATGAATATTGATCAGCACTCCATTCAGTAGAAGATAGAGCGTGAAGGAGGTCCAACGCTCTCTTGCACTTTTCTTTTATTTGATGAATGTGTGCAAGGAATGTAAGTTTTCTGTCAAAGATGAGGTCCCAAGAACTTGGCTTCTGTAGCTACTGGAATAACAATTCATCCCATTCTTAATTCAGGTTATGGATAAAGAGTGAGTTTTCAAAGTGTACACAGACACTCTTTTTCTGTTGAAAACTTGAACCCACAGAGAAACATGATCAATTGCTTGCTGAAGTTGTCTTTCAATTACCCTCAATTACTGTTATGAGAGTGACAGTAAATTGTGAAGTCAACATATAGAGTATTGTCTACAGTGAGAGGAAGCTGTTCAGTGAAGTTAACTTTAATAGCAAAAAGTGTCGCACTTAAGACAGAGCCTTGGGGAACACCCTGTTCTTGATGATATGGTCAAGATAGCGTACTTCCCACTCTGACTTGGAACGTTCACCTGGACAGAATGTTTTTAATAAATACAGGAATGTGTCTTTTGAGACCCAGGTTATAGAAGTCTTTTAATATGCCATATCTCCATGCTGTGTCATAAGCTTTTTTCATCTCAAAGAAAAATGAAACAATATGTTCTTGCGTCAGAAATGCATCTCTTATAAAAGTTTCTAAATGAACCAAATGGTTCTAAAGTTGAACAATGTGTACAGAACCCACATTGTGTATTAGAGAGAAAATCGTTGCTTTCTAAATACCAGAGAAGTCTGGCATTAACCATTTTCTCTAGTACCTTACAAAGACAGCTAGTCAGAGCAATAGGTGGATAATTATTTGCTTGTGTTGGATCCTTTCCTGGTTTTGGGATTCTTGACATAATTGGAAACTCTTCCTCTGCAAGTATTCTGTTCTATATTAAGAGAAAGACATCCACAGAAGATGATGGTAGATGTTTTATCATTTCGTAATGAATGTCATCAGGCATACTGCACTAGACAGTAGGTGAGACAGTAAAAGAGCTCTTTTTAGTTCCTCGTTAACAATGGCCTGATTGTAGGACTCAAACCCATTCGTAGAAAAATTTAGCCTTTGTTTCTCTTGCTGTTCTTTCAGTATTAAAAATTCAGGAGGATGTGAAGCTGTTGCTGAGATTCTGGAAAAATTTTCCCCCAAAGTGTCTGCAATAGCTTTGGGATTTGCAATAACACTTCAATTACGGTCTAAGGTAGACAAACAGTGTGTTCTATATCTACCTTTCATTTTCTGGATTTTATCCATACAATTTTTGGACTGATCATTTGATTAATTGATGTGGTAAATTGGATCCATGATTGTTTTTGACTCTGACATTTCACATAATGCATTGGCCTGAGCACATTTAAAAGCTATTAAGTTTGATGTGGTATCTATGAAATATATCCCATGATCTTTTTTGGCTATCTGACATTCTGGGGGTCCACCACTCGATTTCCACTCTGTCCACTGCTTTGGATAGAGTGGAAATCGAGATGATTTTTTGGGATGGAGGCTGTTGCTGCCTGGACAATGCACTCTGTTTTATATACTTTACTGCTTCATTGATAGGTGTTTGACTGATGATATCAGCATTAAATTTTGCAAGATGAGAAAAAGTGTTCCAGTCAGCCTGGTCCATTTTCCATATAGGCTTTTCTGTTTGGGTGAACATGGTTCCTATGAAGACATTGTGCAAGGAATAGGAAAGTGATTGCTTCCATATATGTTATCTTCGACATCCCACGTGAGCAGCGAAACAATGGAAGGGAAGCAGATTGTATGATCAATTGCAGAATATGAGCAGGTAGGTATATGGAAGAAAGTATTGAGTCTATTATTCAAGAGCAAGAGGTCATTATTATCAAGGATTCTTTCAACGATTCAACCTCGCCTATTTGTGTTAGTGCTACCCCACAGAGTATTGTGACCAGTGATCATTAAAGTCACCCATCAAATGTATGGGTTCAGGCAGTTGCAAGATAAGGTTATCAAGATCAATTTCATTTAACTCAGCACTCGGTGGTAAATAAATTGAACATACTATAATAAGAAATCCCACAGAGAGGCAAACTACTACTGCTTCCAGAGCAGTATTAAGTTGGACATGATGGAAAGGAATATGACTGCCCACTAGGATAGCTACTCTTCCATGAGCAGGACCACTTCCGGTTCTGTCTTTATGTACAACAGTGAAATTCGTAAAGGTAGGGTCCTCATCAGGTCTTACATACATTTCCTGTAGACAGGAACAGAAAAGTCTGTGTTTCTGCAACAAAATCTTGATATCATCAATATTCTGGCAAAATCCATGACAGTGCCATTGTAAAAATTTTCCTATTGTTTTGGCTTGATAGACTTGTCTGGTTTTTGGGAGGTTTACCTTTATCAGATTTATATTTATCAACTGTTTCTGTGAAGTATGGCAGCCAGTGGCCATTTCTTCCTCTGGTAAAATATTCAATACGTCCAATGTGTTAGGGTCAGTTGGCAAATTTAATTTACTTTCAGTGGTTACTGAGGTATCCATTTTTTTCTGTGGGGATGCCTGGTGATTCTTTAAGTGATATCTTTGCCATTATTTTTTTGACAAGTGGGTTCTCATCGAATGGGATCATTTTTGGAGTTGTCTCTGGAGTAAGGCCATAGGTCATGTGATTGATGCACTCAACAGAGAAGCACTTGCAATCATAAAGTTCAGGTATGGTGAAATTATCAGATGACAAAAAAGACATGTTTTCAGTTGCTGTTGGCATTTTCTTAATTGTTACCTTCTCTGCATACGAGGATCTCAGAGTCAGAGTAGGTGTGGTGGTGGCTACCTTTCTTTTTGAAGCCTGATATGTTTTGTGCTGTTTTCATTTTTTGTATTTCTTTTTCATCTTTCCACTTCTGACATGCATGAGAGTAAGCTGGATGATCTCAGTGACAGTTGACACATTTAGCTTTTTTTTTTGCATAGCAAGATTTGTTATCATGCTCTTTACTACCACATCAGGAACAGGTAGTAGAACCATGACAGGCAGTTTGGGCATGTCCATATCTCTGACATTTAAAGCATCTTAGTGGGTTAGGGATGTACATTCTAACAGGACAGCTCAGATACCCTGCTTTTACAACATTTGTAAAAGCAGGGTATCACACCTGTCACTTCCTGATCTTTAAGCTCTGAACATATCTCCTCATCAGGAACATCAAGGAGATCCCATTCTAATATCACTCCTCTACAGGAATTGAGTGTTCTGTAAGTATTGTTATTGGTATTCACCCCATTGATGTTGCTCCCAGTAGTTTCTTGGAATGTTACTGCCACAATGTTTCTACAAGAATATCACCAGAAAGTGTCCACGCAGTTAGCCTAGTGGCTATGCGCTTCGCAACCATATGCCTGGGGAAGGAGTGTCCTAGGTTCGATTCCCGTCAATGATGTGAGGAGCTTAAGAATCTTCCTCGGCCATAGCCAAGTTAGTCGGTCTTGGACGTGGACTGCAGGCCCGCCCCCCCAGTTTATCTGGGGTTTTTCCTCCCGCAAGCAGGCAAACCGGCCCCATGAACACACATGGATACAGTCAGGAATACTTAAGACAATCCCTCCAGCCATAGGTCTGAATTGTCAGCTATGCCAGTCCGAAGCCCAGATAAAAATAGGGAGGGGGTTGAGGTGGTGGTGTACCTTCCCATAAAAGGGGTTTACGGCCATTGAATCACCATACGAAATGAAATGAAAACCAGAAGGTAATTTCTTAACAGTTTTGGGAGGTCCTGCTAGTCCTTCTAAACCCTTTCAAATAAAGAATGGTGATATTTTCCCCATTGGCTTTTCACCTTGCATGAATGATTACTGGTATATTTATACTAGTATCATATATAATTTGTTTCTTACTTCTGTTACCAAATGCTGTATCTACGGTATCAGTACTTGTTTGGGAATAAGAATTCATGTTCAAGGAGTTTTTGGTTCAGCACCAGAGCTACCCACCAACCACAGAGCCACACACACACACAGACGCCCACTGACCAGCAAGCAATGACTGCACTCAGGAGTTGAATGCCAAGGCTACCCCGGAAGCTATGTCAGCACTACAGCAAGCTTAGGATCATGACCCTGGATCATGGGGTGAGAGACTTACTGCAACACCATTACCTTTGAAGGCAATGGTGTTGCAGAACTGCATGTCTTTCTGAAGCAGAGGTCAAAGTAGTGCAAGACTACCAAGATCCCCCCCCCACACACACACACCCTTTCTGGATGTTCACAGGTCACACCACATGGTAAACACGATGACAGGGCATTGGATCCCAGTGATGGAGTTGGAGTTCTGGAAAAAAGGATAGTAAAAAAGACTCGAGAGAAGTAGAACAAAGAATAAGGGAAGAAAAGTAAAGAAAAAGAGGAAGAATGAAAAGGACGTGCCACTACTGGGAGGTACCCTCCCCCATGAATGGGTGCCCCACATGGAGAGGGATGAAACTGAATATCATTAAGAATTACAAAGGTGAAATTGAATATTTTTAAGAATTACAAAGGTGATCAACACACTGCAAGGCTATTACATGATTTTAAGCTGGCTATGAATATAATTGTTAATGATGAGTTTGCACTAAAGAACATTTTAAATGATCTGAATAATTAAAATTCACTATTATAACTGTTTTAAAATTATGTTTAAAATTTATGATTCTCTTAATTTCTCATTTGCATGAATATTTTATTTTAAATATGCTTTTTTTTTAGCACTTAACATTACATTATATTCTAGCTAATATGGGACATTGGCTTTGGAGCCCAATCTGACTTATGCAAGTTTCAACTTGTGGAGAGCCCTCAGAAATGCAATCCACCCCATATAGAAGGAATCAAATGTTTAGTAGCTGTAGTTTTTACCATTCAGAACATTGCTTGACATAATTTACTGAGGAATATCTAAGATTTATTATTATATGTGACTTTTTTCAAATAATTTACATATTAAATGAATCATATAATCAATACATACCTATTAAAGTGTGATTTGAAGATGATAATTTCACTCCACCAGCTGACATTGCTGCCTCCTCAAGTGTTGGCAGTGGCAAATCACTATTTTCATCTTCGAGTGGTAGAAGCCCATTTACTGTTTAAAAGTAATTTAAGTTATATTCACGGTTTATTCCCAAATAATTAATTATACTTAAAAACTACTATGTGAATAACAAAAGAGAGGAAATAAAGTGAGATTGTGCTATAATAGATGACGGCTGGTGGATTATATATGTTTAAATTGTATATACCAATTGTAAGAGTGATAATACAATTTGACATTTTATAACCTGAATGCTGCAATTTCTAGAGGATTCAGTTATCATGGCTAACCTTAAATTAATATAACAGAGGTTAAAAGACTTACTTTTTATCCCACAAATGCAGCATAACTAATTTTAAAGGACTGTAAATGCATTTTCACATTCAAATTCTTTGAATATGTTTCATGCTTTCTAGTTGTAATTTTGATCAATCGCTTTACACTGGATGCTAACACAGTTACCAAAAAAAGCCAATCCCCTCAATTCTAACTTTTCCTTTAATTCTTTTGAGAATTTCGGTAAACATATGCCTCTTACTATTCCAAACCAACATAATTCAATGCTTCCTTGGATTTTTTTTTTTTTTTTTTTTTTTTTTGCTAGAAAGGTCAAAAGAATCTTGACTTTCATTTTCAGAAACTTCAAACTTAGCCTCAAATCATTCATAAATGGGATGCTGATAACTTCAATAGTAAGAAAACTCACTCCTATCTTATTTTTCATTTATATATGCGTATGGCTACATGAAAACAGGTAAGTGAAAAGTACAATCACAATTTCCAGAAAACAAATGATGAAAATCTTAACATATAAAAGTTCATTACATAAAAGGCACAACCTGTTTTCTCAGTCTTTCCTTTTTTTTTTTAAATTATAAAGCAAAAGTAACTTGTCATAATTAAGCCAGGGACATTATTGTTCTGCTGCACCAAGTATGACAAGGCTGCATGTTCTCACAACACTTCACAACATAAAAGTAGCTGTATCCGAGGTTTAAGTAGAGAGCAGTTGTGTCTTGTGTGAGAAAACTTGATCCGTTAGAGGAGGCCCATTTCACACTGTATCATCATCTTCTAACATGAGGAGGAGTTCTGCTGATAGTATGACGAGGACTATGAGAGTAACTACGAGAATAACGTCTTTGTGGTGAGACAGGACCATGATCTTCTGTTTCCTCCATAACCACCGCCACACCAACTACAGGTCAAGGTCCAGGCTGGAAAGGCAATTCAAGGCTTCATCCGTCACCTTGTGGATGTCCTGTAGGCCACCACCGTGAAATTGGCACCTTGAACAGTCGTACACAATTTATTTTTACTTTTATTTTTCATAAAAAGTATTGAATAAAAAATAATCTTTTTCTTCAAGTCTCATCCAGATGATACCCAGAGCTCTAAACAAAATAAGATTTCTTTTCTTGAGATAACTCTCCTTGACTCACTTTCTTTCACGCAAGCATTCAGTATCTATTTTCCATGGTTGCTGTTCATCAGAATTGGTGCCAATAACTTCCACAGTTCCTTTTAACTTTATTTAGGAACATGCAGTGGCTAATCACCACTCTTCATAGTCCCACTCCAGGCTAGAAGAACAAATTTTTCTGTTTTTCTTCCTCTTAGTTCATTCCCTCAACTAAGGAAAAGCCACCTTTCTCATGTATTTACTAAACAACATGATCTGCAAATCTTCAAATTCAATGTTAACAATTTTCTTCTTCAACTTAACACCCATCCACAGTACTAATATAGTAGCGCCTCTGTAGCTCAGTCGGTAAAGACAAAGCCCTCTGGTCGGAAAAACCTGGGTTCGATTCCTGTCCATGACGTGAGGAACTTTTATCTGGTCTCTTCTGACTAAAAGTGAGTTAGCCAGTCTCATACAGAGAGAGAGAAGGATTTTTCACCCAGAAACTCAGGTTTTTTGTCCCCCAGAATAGGCAAACCAGCCCCATGAACATACATGGATCTACAACCATCAATACTTACCCCCCCCCCAACGAGGGGGCTCAACTCATCCTAAAGGGATGGGGGAAAACTCCGTACAAATAAATAAAAATAAATGTATAAAGAACTAGTAAACTACAGATTGAACAGCCTCGCATGAATGAAAGAGATTACCATAAAACAAATTCAAAGGTATATATATATATAGTTCATCTGAGCAGGCATTTTTAATTCTACCACTCTATCCTGGTGAAGATTGCTATTTGTTTAAACACAAATAGCAATTTTCGCCATGGTACTATATAATTTGAAGGACTGCTCATTGATTGCAATACTATTCAACAAGAAATTTTAAACAGATTGGTGAATGAAAATTAATGCTGAACAAAACAGTTGTTTTAGGGAAAAACAGTTCCATGCTGAAAAAAAAAATAAAATAAATAAAATATTGATAAAAATCATAGACTTTTATATCTCAAATGTATGATATCAAAATTTTTAGTTTAAATACTATTATTATTATTATGGCTATCTCCATGGAGTCAGACTCATCGCAGTAGACCCAAACTATCAAAATAATATCTATCATATCTCTTCTTGAATTCATTTACAGACGAGGAACTCACAACTGAGTCAGGCAATGCATTCCACTTATTCACCACCCTCCAGGCAAAAAACCTCATTCTCACACCCTTGTTAACCACACCTTTCCTTAATTTCCAGGGATGACCTCTTGTTTCTTTCATCACTATCACACAGCTGAAATATTTTCCCTTGTATCAATCTTATAAAAACCATTTAGTAATTTAAATGTTTCTATCATATCCCCTCTTCTCCACCTATCAACCAACCTCTGCAATCCACAAGCTCCCACTCTATCAATGTAGGGAGCATTTTTTACATCACTCACCAACTTGGTCACTTTTCTCTGAACCCTCTCCACAACCTCCTCATCTTCAAGGAATTCAGATGACTAAACTTGAGCACAATAATCCAAATTTGAAAGTATCAAAGCCTTAGAAAGGGGAATAATAGCCTCTTTATCTCTGGATGTGAGTGTGTTCTTCAATCACCAAGTAATCCTGTGTGCAATCTTAGACACCTTAGCAATGTGCCCTCTGAACTTTATCTCCCTATCCACCAACACCCCCAAGTCCCTAGCCTCATCAATCTCTTGGAGTACCATTCCATCAATGTAGTACCCAGCTGGTAATCTTTTAATCCCAAAA
This sequence comes from Typopeltis vanoorti, assembly GCF_054136105.1. Lineage (NCBI taxonomy): Eukaryota > Metazoa > Arthropoda > Arachnida > Uropygi > Thelyphonidae > Typopeltis > Typopeltis vanoorti. The sequence continues at coordinate 68,680,852 of NC_143557.1, read as the reverse complement.
TGCATAACTTTACACTTTTCCACACTAAACTGACATCCATTAACTTTTGCCAATTTTGCCAGCTTATTTAATTGTCATGCAAACTCTCAACATTAGCTTGATTTTTTATTGCGCTACCCAACTTTGCATCATCAGCAAACAACTGCATATCTCCCTTCAAGCTATTTCCTATATATTTATGTACAAATTAAACAATAATGGCCCCCAAGCACAGAGCCCTGAGGCACACCACTGGTTACCTGCCTCATCCTGGACTCTGCGCCTCCATAATACACACACACTTTTTGGTACCATTCTCTTATCCATATCATCAGTTTAGTATTCATCCTCATCTGCTCCAATTTGTACAACAGTATTCCATGGGGTATCATGTCAAAAGCCTTAGCAAAATCCGGAGGTACCACTCTGTAGCCATTTCCTTTGTCCAACTCAGATGTTATTCTATTATAAAAAGTTAATAAATTGCTAAGGCAGGATCAACCTTTAATAAAACCATGTTAGCCCCTTATAGAGTTTCATATTCTGATCTACCCATTCTTGAATTTTGTCTTTAACCAACTTTTCCAATACTTTTACCACCACACCCGAGATGGTGATTGGTCTGTAATTAACTACCGCAGTCTTAAAGCCACCTTCATGCAAAGGAACTACTTTGCCTTCCTTCCACTCACTAGGGACCATACCAGAGTTCAAACTTAAGTTAAATAACCATGTAAGAGGCGATGACAATTTCTTTGCACATTCACGCAACACCATGAGTTGATATTCCATCAAAACTTATAGCAGTGTTTGCATTTCAATTCTGCAATATACTAAGTACCTCTGATTTCTTAACTTCAATTCTCACATTAGTTATTGCTACAGGTACAGAGATATCCTCACTTGGGTGATAGACTTTTGAAAAGCGATCACTCAGTAACTCTACTTTTACATCTGAATTGGTCACCGCAATACCATCAGCACCCACTACAGTTATCCTTCCAAAGTCATTCTTCCTTTTACTTGCCACGTAGCAGAATTCTTTGGGATTACCCTTGATCTCCTTGGCTAAGGTCTTCTCATAATCTGATTTAGCTTTTCTTACTATGTGTAACTTCCTAGCTTGAGCCTTGTACTGTTCATGGGTGTGCTGATCGCCTTTCTCCTTGTAAATTCTCTATAAGATTTTCTTTTTTTGCAGATAAAGCCTGATACTACTCATCCATTTAACACCTACCTTGTTTGTCTTCCTGACCATGAGAATACATTCTGATATTGCCTTCCTCAGCTACCCACTGATTTTATCCCATGCACTGCTAACATCTTTCCCCTGCAATATGTTCTGCAATAGGACGGCTGTAAGCTCACTCCGAATCATTACTTAACCTGTAGTTCCACATATACCCCCTTCTTAAGAGAGAAATCCACAAATTTTGCAACCTCCCAAGTCAATACCACATGATCACTCTCACCAATTGGAGGCAACGAGGACACCTTACTTATGCATATGTCCTCTGAATCAATGACCAACACTCTCACACCATAAGTCCCTTCAATTATGTGCTGTTTCAAGTAATTATCAATTAGAAGGTGTATGAATTCCATTTCCTTTTTGCCACGTGATATTTCCTCCTAATTGATATCACCATAATTAAAATCCCCTATAATAATCACTAACCCTGCACTCATTTGCTGATGCATGAATTCAATATCAGCCCCTGTACCCCCTGGCCTATAGCAGCAACCAACTGTATAGGTACAAATATAATGGTAGCTTCATATCCTAGTAGTCAATCACTTATGAGCTTTGTCAAACATACCTTGGTATCATATTATTTAAAAGACATCAGATTAAAAAGCCCATATATTTCCTTAATTATTATTATTTTTTTTTTGTTTTTTTGGTACCAACATCAGACAGCACTATTTCTAATAGGAATATTTTTCATTCTGTCACTGATATCCTTTCCTTACTATGACCATTACCATTGGAGCATCCAAAAAGCTGCACTAATATTACCTCAGGTAGGACTAAAAATGCAGTAATATAAGGCAAATATACAGGCTTGTTGAAGCATATCCTTTAAGATTCTTAAACTAGGTATGCTGAAGGACATAAGCAATTAACACTAAGTCACAGAGCTACCTTGATAATTTTACTTTACACTTTGCATTTAAAATAAAAATGCTAGATATATTCAGAGATCTCTTTAATATATGTATAATGTATTGCATATATAACATTATCCAATGCTGTATTATATTCGTGGGATTATGCTAAAGAAACTGATCAGGCTAGGGATCTTGGGGTGTAGTAGATAGCAAGTTGAAGTTCAGGAGTCATGTAACAAAGATTGTAAATACAACTCAAAAGATAATTGCAATGCTGAAATGAACTTTAACACGTAAAGATAAAGCTGTCATTTTGCCTCTTCACAAAGCCTTGTTAAGACCTCATTGTGCACAGGTCTGGTCTCCTGGTTTCTGTTGTAATTCTGATACACTGGAGAGAGAGAGAGAGAGAGAGAGTGCAAATAAGAGTGTTAAATATGATATCAGGATTGTGGAATACTGATTATGAAGACAGACTGAGAATTTGTTGACTGCAGGGTTGATATGATTGAGATGTACAAACTTCTGAAAGGGCCATACACAATTTCGGTTGATGGAATTTTTCATTTTATGGAGGGATGGGTAAAGGACAAGAGGGCATCCTTGGAAGCTGAGAATGAATGCTGCTAAGAATGAGATGAGGGCTAGATTTTTCTCTCATAGGGTAGTGCATGAATGGAATGGATTACCATTGCATGTTGTGTGTGCAAGCAGAGTGAATGAATTTGAGAATAAGCATGATAGCTGGTGTGTATAGTATGTGGTCTCCCTCAATGAGCCCCTCACTCCCCGGAGGGCTCTCGTCTCTCTTAATAAAAATAGTAATAATAATAATAGCTTCATGTAATGTAATATGATATATTACATTACACGAAGTTATCACATTACATGAATGTGTATAAGAAGGGTGTGAGCAAAGGAGAGAAGCAGGCTTTTTGCATGGAGAGTTGTGAATGATTGGAATGCATTGACTGAGAGTGTGGTGTCTGCAAAGAATTTGAATGTATTGAATATGACAAAGGACACCCAAAGATGAGGCTTTGACTCTGTGGGGGTCTTGAGATAATAATAATAATATCATATTAAATAAATGGATGAAGCAGAGCTGACAGAAGGCTCATTTATTTCTTGCAAATTATACAGCATCATCATCATCAAATTCCTGATATATACTACCCTCAGGGGGTGTGTACAGGATATGATTGTACAACATGAAAAATTTACATCATTGCTAACTTCCTTTCTACAATTTTCCTCCAAACCAGTCTGTTAAATATCAAGACTCCAGTATTATCAGGTCTCATATATCTGTCTTCTAAGGCACCTTTTACTGTATCAATCCACCTATATCTTGGTCTTCCTCTGGATCTTTTTCTTGCTAACCTGGCAGAGAACACTTGTTTTGCTAATCTTTCCTCTCCATTCTGTTTAAGTGACCATACCACCTGAGATTAGCTCTGCTAATGCATTCCTGGATGCTGACAATATCAAGTTCTTTCCTAATATCCTCGTTTTTAATATGATATTGCCATTGATGCCATCTGTTCATGCCCCTAATCTTTCCCAGGACTCATATCTGCAGCCTCTAGTCTTTGGTTAAGTGTTTTACTTCTAACCCAGCTCTCAGATCCATAAGTTAAAATTGGTTTAAACACCGTCATGTATACAGCTAATTTAGTGTTTTGGCTAATTTCTCTCTTATTTCATATAAATTTATTCAATTGATTTCCCACATACCAACTCTGTTGATACTGTTGTCTACTTCATTTATTTAACTTACCATCTTCACTAAAAATCACGGCAAAGTAGATGAAATGTTTTACTTGTTCTATAAGTTCTCCATTCATAATGCAATTGATATTTTCAATGTTTCTGCCTATTTTCATTGTCTTTGTCTTTTTAATGCTGACCCTTATGCCAAATACAGCAATTTTCAATTTAGTCAGAGAATCTTGCAGACTTGTAGCAGATTTATTTCGAAGTATAACATCATCTGATATCAGGTTTAATACCCCCCTTTCCTTCATAATGTGATCCATATAAATAATGAAAAAGAGAGGGAATAATGTACATTCCTGTCTGACACCAGAGTTAACATTAAACCATCTTCCTGTACTTCATTTCTAACTGCTGACTTACAACTCACACAGAGACTAAGTATTGCTTGATATAATGCCCCATTAACACCATATAACTGTAGGGTTTGGAATAGCTTCTCTCTTGGCAACTTGTCATATACCTTTTCCAGATCTACAAAACTTAAATACAGATCTTTGTTATATTCCCATGATTTCTCAACTATCTGTCGTAAAGTGAAAGTCTGATCCTAACAGCCTCTATTTGGCCTGAATCCAGCTTGTTCTTCACCAAGCATCTCTTCCACAATCCTTCTAAACCATTTCTCAAGTATACTTGCATATATCTTACCAGGAACACTCAGTAATGAAATGCCTCTGTAATTCTCACATTAAGTTTTATTTTCCTTTTTATATATGGGTACTATGAGAGCTCTACTCCAATCATCTGGAATTCGTCCCTCTGTCCAGGCCTTCTGACCTATGCAGTGAAGCCACTATACAACTTTTATACCTCCATACTTGAGCATTTCTGATCGAATATCATCTACTTCTGCTGCCTTTCCACATTTCAGGCTTTTGATGGCTTTTTCTACTCAAGTATGGATATGTATTCATGACTGCATGCCTGGTCAGTGTTTTTTTATCACTGTGTTGTTACTGCTTGTTTCATTAAGCAGTTTTTCAAAGTAATTACTCCATACTTCAAGGATATCTTTTTCTACTATTTTCATGTCACCTTTATCATCTCTAATTCCTTTTACAGCACTCTTTCCTCCATTTCTGAGCTTCTTCAACAACCTCCAGAATATCTTGACACCTTCTTGATATTTATTTTCTATGTTCTTGCCAAAGTCCTCCCATTACTTCTGTTTAGCCAGTTTGTTTTACACAGTGTTTAGCTTTCTTACATTTGTCTCTGTATTCTCTAAGAGCACAAGCTGACTTATTTGTCAGGAACTTTTGATATGCTTTCTTCTTTTCCTTCACTGCCTTTTTAACTTCCTGTGTCCATCATGGAGTTCTGATTTTTCTATCCTTGCACACAACTTCACCACATGCCTTTCTGGCTGAATCAGTCAGTGTTTTCTTCAGTGCTTGCCACTGAATCTCGAAAGTTTGGTTCCTGCTCTCAAACTCTTTCCTTTTTCATGAATAATATTTGTGCATTTTAGTCTACAGTGCACATCTCAGAGCTACTCAACTTTTATTCTCTTTAAAACTTTCTTACACGTTCTTCTTTTCAATATGCAATTCAATTTTATCCTGTTCAAGAATAAACGGTGATCACTTCCAATTTCAAATCCTCTGTACACTCTGGTATTCTGCACCAGTAGGAAAACATCACTATCAACAATAGCACAGTCAATGAGACTTTACTTATTCCTTGCCTCTTCTCTCCATGTGAATTTGTGCACATTTTTATGTTGGAACATTGTGTTAGTAATAACCAGTCCATGTCCTGAGCAGAAATCCAACAGGTATTTGCCATTATTATTAGCTTTGCTCTTTTCTCCAAATTTTCCCAAAATATGCTAACCACTCGGCCAGCCAGGCTGGCCGAGTGGTTAGCGTACCTGCTCTCCAGCCAAAAGGCTGGGGGTTCAAATCCCGCCACGGGCATGGATGTTTGTGTTGTCTGTGGAAACACTAGTGGTAGTGGTTGGCAGTAGATGGCGTTGGTGTAGTTGCAGTCATTTGTACTCTGCTATTTAGATCCCCAACAAGGACCAACTTTTCCTTTTTCACTGTGTCAGTTGCTTTCTCTAACGCCTCAAAAAATTCCTCCGCTTCTACCTTAGTAGAACCTTCTGTGGGACCATAGGCACAAATAAGTCTCATTATCCAGTTACCCATTCTCATATTTGCCCACATCACTCTACTTGAGATTTCTTGCCATTCAAGAAGATTAGCTTCGTATTTAGTGTTGAATACTATGGCTACTCCTTCTTTTCCTTGATTGTCATTGCCTGAATATAACATTTTGTATTTATTGCTCAGAAAGATCTCACCAGTTTTTGTCTTTTTTGTTTCAGTCACCCCTATTATGCCGATCTGGTACTTATTCAATTCCTCAGCTATTTCCATTTCTTTGCCATTCAGGCTTCTTATGTTGATAGTACCGATCTTGAACTCTGGTGATGTTGAGTTCGGGTAAGTTTTAGGATTTGTTCCAGTATCTAACTTTTTGCTGTTTGCCCTGGAAAAAACAATGGGAGCCTTGTTTAACCAGGCGATTCCCCAGCCGGCATGAAATTTTGTCATGTTGTACCATCATTTGAAATTTTGGTTTAAGCCAATAAGAATACAATTTGGTCGGCTATATCCAAATTAATACAGAAGAGATAAAAAAAAACATTTAAAAGGAAATTTATTCCTTCTGGAAAGTGTCTGTCTTGAGGTAGAAAATACAGCTAATAGAGGTGATACTAAAACATTATATGTTACAAGAACAATGACAGGCAAGAAAAGAAGAAGAGATATTATTAAAGACATACAAGGAAATAAAATAAACAATAAAAAAAAACGAAAATAGAAAGATGGGTAGAATACTTCAGAGAGATAATGAATAGAAAAAACCCTGAAAGCTGGCATACCAAATGAACTATTAAAAGCAAATATAGATTTCACAGTGAATATATTCTACCCATCTCTTAACCAAATATGGATGCAGGAAGAAGAGCCAGACGAATTGAATACCAAAAAAAAGGAGATTTAACTGATTGCAATACTTGGAGAGGAATATCATTGTTAAATACAACAAGTAAAATACTAACAATAATAATATTAGAAAAAATAAAAAAAAGAAAATAGACCAAAAGCTAAGAGAAACACAATCAGGATTTAGAACCAACAGGTCATGTACAGATCAAATGGCAACACCAAGAATAATAACAGAACAGTCAATAGAGTGGCAGTCAAATCTTTATATCAACTTTGTTGATTTTGAAAAAGCTTTTGACAGTATTGACAGAGAAGCAATATGGAAACTAATGTCATATTATAGTATACCATGTACAATTATCAACATACTTAAAAAAAAATTATAAAAAATATAAAAATAGAAATCATACACAGTGGAAAACTTTCAGAAATGAATGTTTTCCACTAATATTCATTAGTGGAAAACATTCATTTTACGGCGATTAATGAATATTTACTAATATTCATTAATCGCCAAAATATGCAAGCAGCAAAATTTGTGAACCAACACCAATGTGTGATTTTTTCCATTAAAATATAAAAAAGAACAAAAAAAGAAATAAATAATGAAAATTAAATACGTTTCTTTTAAGATTAAAAAAATCTACTTAGTCTTAAAAGATTTTAAATTTGTTTTCACTATTTCACGGCCCTCCCTCCCAACAAAATTTATGGCCCCCAAGGGGGCTGTAGCCCACAGTTTGGGAAGAGCTGATCTACATGACCTAGATTTTGTAGATGATACATGTTTACTGGCACATACACAACGATATATGAGACAAAAAATAAAATAAAACTCGATGAAGCTTTAGGTTAAGAATAAAATGGAAACAAAAATAATGAAAATAAATAATAAACAAAAAGAAGACATAGAACTGGATGGTTAAATTTTAGAAAAAGTAGGGAACTTTAATTACCTAAGATCAATAACAAAAAAACATGAAGGAGCAGAGGAAATTTTAAAATGTTAGGGAAAATATGGAGATCAAAATAAATAGGCTTAATAAACAAAATCAGGTTATTTAATCCAAATATCAAATCAATAAAGAGCCAAGAGGCTATTTTTTTCGGCGACGTAAATTAAGGTAAGGGGATAATAAATCCCTCAATATTTCAAGGCCGAAGAACTTCTGGCGAGTCCAAGCGTAAGTCAACACCTGGTAGTACAACACTAGGGCAACTCAGAGCACCTTTGCTCCGAGTTTTTCTTCGGCATGAAACTCTTAGATTTCAATCTTCGAGTTTTGTATTTGGCTTTGAAATAATGAGAGATTTATTATCCCCTTAACTTAATTTATGTTGCAGAAAAAAAAAAAATAGCCTCTTGGCTCTTTATTGTAGTAATAATATATGGGTACATCTTTCTGGCAATTCATATAGTAAAGTATGTAAGCTCGGTTCATTTAAACCTTGGTATTATCCAGGTCTACCTACTCACTGATGAGACCTCAGTAAAGGTCGAAACCGGTCTGGGTAGTGACCTCCCTTCATAATGTAAAACAGTAATACATCTCCTAGGAGCTGCGTTTTACATTATGAGAAAATATTAAGGACAGTGATTGAAACTTTCTCCACCTTTGCTCCGAGTTGCCCTAGTGTTGTACTACCAGGTGTTGAATTACGTTTGGACTCGCCGGAAGTTCTTCGGCATGAAACTCTTAGATTTCAATTTTCGTATTCAGCTTTGAAATAATGAGGGATTTATTATCCCCTTAACTTAAATATCAAATCAGTTATACTCTATGCATAAGAAACATGGACAATAACAAAAGCAATTAGAAAAGCTTTGTAAATATATGTTTAAGAAGAAGTATACAAATAAAATGGCCTGAAAAAATATCCAATAAAGAGTTATGGCAAAAAAATAAACAAAAACAAATAATTGGAGAAAATGAAAACAGATAGGGCATGTACTAAGAAAACCTGAAAAGGACAAAGTCAAACAAGCATTAGAATGGAATCTACAAGGAAAGAGGATGAGAGGTAGACCAAAGATGAGCTGGTGGAGAGGAGTAGAAGACGACCCCCAGAAAGATTGTAAAGATCTGGACGCAGATGAAACGAGAAGCACAAAACAGAGTCAGATGGAGATCTGTGGTTGAGGCCCTATGCTCCCAATGGAGTGAAGAGGAATAAGTATATAAAAAAAAATGGCAAGAATGGAAAAATAAATGAAAAATTAAATAATAAAAGACAATAACTCAAATTATGAATATAAAAAGATAATGACAGAAAAATTTTAAAACTTGTAAGAATGAATGACTGGCCATCAGTATGATAGTATGCTGGCCATTTCATAGAATCATCAGATAGTAGAGAATGTGAAAACTTGAGAGCTTGTCATGTGGTTAACAAGAAAAACTTAAGTAGGTGTTAGTGAATAAGAGGGAATAATTTATTTTATTTAATTGGCATGGTGAGATTGTGTAACAGAGTGAGATTACATAGGATCTTTTTGTGCAAATACAAACAGGTCAGTTCTTATAGGAATACATTCAGAGCAACCTAATTTGCTTTTGTTATCTTGAAAAATCAAATGGTAATCTTCTCAATTTGAAAGATGCATTTTGATCATATAACATTTTTTTTTTAATCACATGGTATTATTACACCAGATCATAGAGGTCAAATTCATGTATTTTATACAGCACCTTTTCTGGGCTGTTATGAAGTTCACATTTAGAAATATTCATACAAGTTACTAAATGTAGTGGTGATGTGATGCTTCCTTGATGTTATAGATTTTGCAGATGGGGAAGACTTTTTGGCCATTGCTAAACTTGATTAGTCTTGTGTGACTGGTCTTAAGACAAGAAATAGTGGCACAGCGATTAAACTTGGAGTTGATGGTAGCTCCTGGTTTTTCTGCCGAATAGCAGTGGTGAGTCATGTCATGGAGAATCATTCTTTTCATGTTTTCTTTTTGAGTAGTTTTAAAATGATCAAAATCAAAGTCTGAGCTGAGACACTTGATGTTGCAGCCATTTTTGCTACTTCATCTGCAGTTTCATTTCCCTTTAATCCCACCTGGAATGGAATCCATTGGAAAATTATTTCGGAATCCTTATGCAGTTTATTTTTTTTGGCTATGTCTCTAAGTGTTTCTTCATGGCTAGTGTAGCAGTAATATAACGTGTAGCTAGTATGCAAATGTGATAAAGCTATGTCTTCGAACATGGTTATGTATGTGGCAAAGGGGTGGCAAAATATGCTTTGGGTTCAGATCTTTTAAGAATGTCTGGGGAGGGGGAAAAAAATCTAGAACAAGACCAAATAGATTACATATCTAATTATAAGAATAGGATAGGTGGTCATTTATTGTCTATGCACAAATGCCAGGGGCATCAGAAACAAAGGAGCTGAGTTCATTGCTTTATTGAATACGATGTGGCCTAAGATTGTTGCCATTAGTGAAACCTGGCTATCAGAATCAGATATGGTAAGTGGGATCGAGTGTAATAGGTACACTATTTTTAGGAATGACAGAAGAGATAGGAGAGGAGTAGTAGTATTAATGATATCAGATTTCTGCTCTAACTGGACTTAAGTCCAGTTAAAGCAGAAACACAAGAAAACAATGATGGTAACAATGTCTAATGCAGTAATGAGTTTGAGTCTATCTGGTGTGAAGTGGAGGTTAACAGAATGAAATATATGGTGCAATGTTGCTACAGACCTGGTGGCTAGTTGCAGGGGATGAAGAAATGCATCACCAATTTAGCCTCATGGGTACCAAACAAGTGATCATTATGAGTGACTTTAATTTTCCAAACATTGATTGGGTAGAAGAGAAATTTCACAGTAAGAAAGAAGAGGAATTTTATTGAATTGTTGCAAGACAACTTTCTCAAGTAGCATGTGAAAGAAGGATCTCTGTTAAGAATATGGCTATTTTAACATGGAATATCAGCCAGTGATCATGCTGTGCTTTCCTGGGAAGTATCTAATTGTATTGATGCTCTGATTAAACAGGTTACATGCTGAACTACAAAGCTGGAAATTATGATCAACTTAGGAGAATACTATCTTGGTCCCATGGTATCAGTTACTGAATGGGAAAATGTCAGCAATGCATGGGAATCTTTGAAAAAGCCTGAAATGAGGCTGTATCTGAATGTATCCATGTTCAAAGAATAAATAGGCTGAGAGTGAAATGGATGTGCAACCTTATTAAGCAAGAGATTCACAAGAAGAAGAAGATGATGTGGAAAGAATATCATGAGAATAAAAGTGAAAGGAGTTATGAAATATATGAAGCTCAGGTCAGAAAAGTAACAGGTATTGTGCAGAAAGCTAATCAGAGTATGAAAAGAAACTGGCCATGCAAGCTAAAGGAAATCAAAAAAATGTTATCATTATGCAACAAGCAAAAGAAAGAATGAATGTGAAAGAATAACTATATTGAATATAGATGGTACTCAAGTGTCGAAAGCTAATGAGATTGTTCAGTTAATGAGTGCTTACTTTGCTAAGATATATCAATCAGGTATATGTAACATGGTGCACAATGCTACTGCTATGTTGGATGAAGAGTTAAAAGTTCATGAAAATGAGGGTGAAGCTGAATTGGCTAGGCCTTTCACATGTTTATGTAACTTGAATCTCAGCTCACAAATGGAAAGAACGTATGATAGTTCCATTGTACAAGGGTGATGAAAAACTGAGCTGAGACTCAAGTTATCGGTACTGACCTATCAGTAACAAGGTAGTGAAGATTTAAGAGAAGTTGGTAAGAACTCACAAACTCAAATAGGTAGACAAACATGCTATGATCTGCAAGGAGCAGCATGGGTTTACTAAAGAAAGGCCATATTTTAGCAATTTGCTCATATTTGATAACGTTACAGCCGAGTTGGATAAAGGGAATGAATCCACTATGATAACTGATATTTATGCTTTATACTAATGTCAAGAGTATCCGGAATAAAGGAGAGAAATTGGTGGTGCTGATAGCATCAGCCTGGCCAAAGATTATTGGGATCACTGAGACGTGGTTGACAGAAGAGGATATAATAACAGGAATAGAAGTAGCAGGGGTACAGCATTTTTCGCCAGGATAGAAAGGGAAAGCGTGGTGGTGGAGTACTGCTTACGATAAGTGACGACTTATGTCCTCTAAGAGTGGAGGCTTTGGAAGGCAGTGACACTAATGATTTTGAAAGCATATGGTGTGAGGTAGATAGGCAAAACGGGATATTTAGTGGGGGTGTTGCTACAAACCAAGGAGCCCAGAGGGTGGGGACCAGGAGATGTTTAGACAGTTGAGCTTGGCAAGTGCAAGAAGAGATTGTTATGGGAGATTTTAACTACAGCAGTATAAATTGGGGAGAGGAAGATGCATGTAGCAATAAGGGAATGGAATTTCTAGAATTCTTGAGGGACAAATATCTTAGGCAACATGTAATAGAGGGAACAAGAGGTTCAAGAGTTTTGGATTTGGTCATAGCATCAGAAGAGATGATAATAACTGAGATGACATCTCTCCCATCAGTTGGAGAGAGTGACCATGTGGTTTTGACTTGGAAGATGAATAGACATGCAGGAGTATCAAAGAGATGGGAACATATGTGGAATTATAAGGCAGGTGATTATAATAGTCTTAGACATCAACTTGAGAAATTTCATGAAGGGAAGAATTGGAAGGCCAGGATATCATTATGCTTGGGAAATTGTGAAGGAATATTTGTTAGCAGCAATAGTAAGCTGTATTCCACAAGTGAAGACGACACAATTTGGGGTAAAGTGAATGACAAACAATATTAAACAGGAACTGCATGTGAAAAAGAGGCTATGGAAGAGATATAAGGAGACAGGTGAAGAGCAGATGCATGAAGAATATAAGACACAGGCCAGGAGAGTGACTAGTATGGTAAGGAAGGTGAAACTGGAATATGAGAAGAGATTGGCCCTAAGATCCAAAGAAAATCCTAAGGAATTTTTTAGCTGTGTGGCTAATAGGAGGAGAAATGATTGTGGAAGAATGACATTGTGGGATAAAAATGGAAATAGAGTGACTGATACAGAGGACATAGTGAAATTGTTCAATGAACACTTTATTGGTGTATTTCATCCTGGAGGAGTAAATTTTAATACTAGAGGGATAGGGCAGGTTCGAGGTTTAGAGGTGCAGGAGGAGAACGTGTTCCAAATACTGAGTACTCTGGATGTCAGTAAAGCTGTGGGACTGGATGGTATTTCACCACGAGTTTTGAGAGAATGTGCTAAGGAACTGACACTGAAGGTAAGATAGTGTCATTGCATAAGGGCAGTAGCAGACTGGAAGTGTCTAATTATAGACCAGTTTGTGTGTCATCATTGTTAAGATCTTGGAGAAATTAGTTAGGGACCATATACAACATTGGGTAGATGAGGGTAATGTTATCTGTGAGAGTCAACATGGATTTGTGAGGGAGCGCTCTTGTTTTAGTAATATGCTAGCCTTTTATAATAAAGTTACAAGAGCAGTAGATGAGGGAAAGGCATATACTGCCATTTTCTTGGATTTAGCGAAAGCATTTGACAGGGTGCCACATCATAAGCTAATATTTAAGTTACAGCACATGGGTTTGGATGTCAGGTTGGTCAACTAGATTCAGGATTGGCTGTCTGATAGGTATCAGAGAGTTGTGTATGGTGGGGCATAGGGTTACAAGTGGGGTCTCACAGAGCTCAATACTGGGACCTATATTGTTTAACCTTTATATCAATGACATTGTCAGTGGATTGCAGGGGATATTCAGTTGTTTGCGGATGATGTGAAGCTGGGAAAGTTTATTAGTAATAGTGCAGATGTGGTAGTCATGCAAGAGGATTTAAATAAGCTAGACAGACAGGCAAATGAATGGGCGTATAGGTTTAATGCAGCAAAATGTAAGGTCTTGAGGTTTGGGACACATTGATGGGACGCTGCATCCTCTATTGGGGGAGATATACTGGAGGAAGTAGGGGAGACAAGAGATCTGGGGTTGATGATTGATAGAAACCTGAAATTCAAGGGACACATTGCAAAGGTGGTGAAGGTAACACAGAGGAGTGCTGCAATAATGAGAAGGATGCTGACCTGCAGAGATAAAAGAGTTATCATTCCGTTGTATAAGACCACACTTTGACTATTGCTCTCAGATTTGGTCCCCAGGATTTGAAGGGGATAAATTAACTGTGGAAATGGTACAGAGGCGGATAACAAAGACAGTTTCAGAATTGTGCAATGTTAGTTATGAGGATCGGCTGAGAGAATGTGGACTGCAGAGTTTGGTGGATAGAAGAAGGAGAGGTGATATGATTGAGACTTTTAAACTGTTGAGAGGTGGTTACAGGGTTGACACTGGGGAGTTCTTTCACTTGGTTGAACAGCGGGAAGGAGTGATGACAAGGGGCCATCCTTGGAAGTTATGAAAGGAAACTGTGAGCAAGAGGGTGGGGAGTGGTTGAACTGTGGAATGCATTGCCTGATAGAGTGGTGAGAGCGAGAACGGTCAATGAGTTTAAGGAGTGGTAAGATAGACTGTGTTTCCTAGGAGGGACCTCCCACAATGAGTCTTGATGGACTTGTGTTTTCTAGGAAGGACCTCCCGCGATGAGTCTTTTGACTCCTTGGAGGCCTAAAAAATAATAATAATAATGTTGGATTTTTCTAAGGCATTTGATAGGATACCACAAGAAAGGCTGTTGCATAAACTGGAGAATATGGGATTGGAATATAAACTCTTGACTGGAATCGGGGGGGGGGGGGGGGGGGATGATTGACAAACAGATATCAAAAAGTGGTATACAGAGGGTGTGAATCTCCCAGATTTAAGGTGACTAGTAGTATACCTCAGGGTTCAGTCCTTGGGTGCCATTATTGTTCAATCTACATTAATGACATCAGCCAAGGTCTAACATCAGATGTGCAATTGTTTGCTGATGATGTGAAGATAGGCAGGGACAATCAGGAATACTATTTGATATTCAGCACTTACAAAATGATTTAAACAGGTTGGAAATTTGGCAAAATGAAAATGGCTATCAGTTTAATGTTAGTAAGTGTAACGTTATTAACTTTGGGTTGATTAGAGTTTCAGTGGCATATTATATTAGCGGGGTTATGCTACAAGAAATTGAGGAGACAAGGGATTTTGGCATATTGGTGGATAGAAAATTGAAGTTCAAAGGTCACATAGCAAAAGTTGCAAATACAACTCAGACAATAATTGTAATGCGGAAGTGAACCTTGACATGTAAGGATAAGAAAGTCATTTTGCCTCTTTATAAGGCTTTCATAAGACCACACCTGGATTATTGTGTGCAGGTTTGGTCTCCCAGGGTTCCAAGGAGATAAAGAAGAGTTACAAAGACTATATCCAGATTATGGGATTTAGATTATGAGGACAAATTGCAAGTATGTGGAGGATTGCAGACTCTGGTTAACAGAGAAAGAGGGGGTGATATGAGAAAGTTCTATAAACTTTTGAATGGGTGTTATACAATATCATCTGATGAAATTTTTTGTTATATGGAAAGTGGGGAGAGAATATGGAATCATCCATGGAAGTTAAGTTTGTTCGCAGTCAAGAAAGAGGTAACAGCTATGTTTTTCTCTCAGAGAGCAGTGAGTGAGTGGAATAGTTTGCCTTTAGGGGTAGTGAGTGCATCTAGTGTGAATGAATTTAAGTGAAGGCATGACAGCTGGTTTGGGTGATTTACAGCCTCCCTCGATGAGTCCTTGACTCCCTGGAGGTCTCGGATAATAATAATAATAATAAAAAATAATAATTTTATCTTAGCTGTAGGTTGTAAATAGTCAGGTACAGGAATATTACAAACACAGTAATTCAATTATCATGATTTTAAAGAATGGATGGTGAACCCAGCGTAAGATATGCTGCAGCCAGATTGATAGCTGAATTCATATGCAACATTATGCCATGATAATGTTGTTCTGGTTTTATGCTTTAATAAATTTTTTAGTTTATTACTAGTGGTGAAGGAAATTTTGTATTCTGAATATTTAAAAATGTGACTGATAACTTTGTAGATATTTTGAAAAAAAAAAAAAAAAAAAAACTGCTAACACCTTCGATTCTCTTATAGTGAGTAGGTGAGGACGTTTTAGCCTTATCTAACGATGGGGGGGGGGGGGGGGCAATATCTCCACCATAGGCCAATTAGAGATAGCTGACCCAAGATTATCACTACAATATCCAGCATCCTGTGAAGAGAGGTGGTTGACAAGTGCCACCATCTTGTGATCCCTAATCCTAACAGTATATATTTATTATCTGTGGAAGAGTGGATTCTATGGTCAATTTTCTTGAGTTTACGGGATGCAAAACCTGAGTTTCTGTGAGAAAAAACCTGCTTGCCAATGCCAGAGATTATCTAACTTGGGATTTACAGCCTCCCTCGATGATACAGATAACTGACCTATCTGTATCATATATATAGGGCTTAGAAAATGTTTGGTGCTAGTCTGTGATGACCAGATTTGAACTTAGGTTTTCCTTCAGGCAGTCAAGCACTATGGAATACAAACATCACTTCCACTGAGCTATACAGGCTCATAGATATGTTGGATATTGTAAATTTTTTGGTATTTTCTTTTGGGAGGAGGGAGACATGATTTTGAGCAGACTGGATAACATAATTTATTAGTTGTAGAGAATATTGTAAAGATGGTGAATATAATCGAAGAGTGTATTTTCTTGGTTTAAAGCAGTAATATAATATGAGTATTTGTATGCACTATAAAACTGCATTAATATGGCAATTTTTTTTATATGGTAAGGGTAATAAGAAAAAAAGTGCACGTTTTTTTTTTATTATTATTTTTTTTTTTGTGTAGCTCCGACTCGCAAAATTTTTTTCGTAAACCTATAGTACATTTGTACTGTGGCAGGGCTAAGGATTTTTGTTTCTATTTTTATTGATTTTATTTTTATTTATTTATTTTGTATTTTTACTTATTTTTTACATAGTCCAGAAATCCTGCTCTGGAGACCAAACATGGAACTGTTTCAAGTTCCTTTCAGGCATCCAATAAGCAGGGTGGCAGTCTCACAAGGGACAATGAAATTCATCTCCCACCTAAGAACAATCACAAACATCCATTCCCATAGTGGGATTCAAACCCACAACTTGTTGATAGGAGAGCAGATGCATTAAATACTTGGCCAACCAGGCTAGCAATATTTGCATGTTTGTGGTATACTTCAGTGTTAACATGACAAGCACATTCATTTTTTGATTATCTGCTAGTCATGTTAATTGTTATTGATTTTCTCTCTCTTATTTAATAGAGAACTATGATCTCTGGTTAAAGGTTTAGAGAATGCATTAGTTTTTAAATGGCATATTCACTGCCAAATGCATAGGACAACGTCCTAATGAGAAGAGAGGGAAAACAGATAATGTGATTCATGTGGGCAAGATAAAATATATCGATGTTAATTTTCTTAATAAAATATAACTTTCAGCTCTGAATTTTATTTTTTTTTTTAAAAACTATCACAGATCTTGTTTCAAAAAAGGGTTCACCACAGTTGATAAGCCATGAAAAGTATGTCTGCTAAATAATGAGGTGGGTTTTTTTAATGAGCATAATGTAAAAAAAAAAAATTGGTAAAAGTAGTACAGAAGCCCCCCCCCATATCTGCGGTACTTATCCGCAGTACGAAAAAAGCGCACGAAACGGTCAAATGCCACAGGCTGGTTGAAACATGCATAAGCGCAGATTGAAAACTTGTTGAAACACGCTTGTCTTGCTAGGCGCGTGGACTTAAATGTGCGTGTTTATTCATGTTTAGTTTTACTCGAATTGTCGAAGAAAGCAGGTTCATCTGTCATTGCAATTAAAAACTGCATTTAAATTCAAGCAAATAAATTGTGAAAAATTTAAAAATGGCTTCAAAACCAAAGTGAAGCCGTGAAGTGCTCAGTATTAGTGAAAAATCAAAGATTATCAATATGATTGAAGTAGAAAAAAAGTCAATTGCAACTGTTGCCAAGATCTATAATAAAACGAATCTTCGATACATAAAGTGTTGAAGAACAAAGAAAAAATTCGTGTCAATCTTTCCATTGTGCCCAAATCTGCAAAAGTTACAGGTACAGTGGGTGATAAGCCATTACTCAAGGTAGAGAAAGCTTTGAATATGTGGGTGGAAGACATGACAAGAAAAAGGATTCCTATTGACGGTAACATGTTACAACAAAAAGCATTGATCCTATATGAAGACATGCGACCATAAGATGAAACAGAAGAGGAAGAAAAGTCATTTACAGCAAGCAAGGGCTGGTTACATAGATTCAAAACTAGGTTTAATCTATTTAAAAAACATAAAAATTACGGGAGAATCTGCATTGGCTGATGAGAAAGCTGCTACATTGTTCCCAGCAGAATTTAGAAAAATTATTGCAGAGAAAGGTTATCATCCTAAGCAAGTTTTTAATTGTGATAAAACCAGCCTTCTTTGGAAGAAAATACCCCAGTGGATCTACATCCATGAAATCATGAAGCAAGCACCAGGCTTTAAAGTATTTAAGGACAGACTGATGCTGGTACATTGTGACGCTGTACTTTGCAATGCAGCTGGTCATATAATTAAACATGGCCTTGTTTACTGAGCACAGAATCCACGTGCCCTTAAAAACAAAAACAAAAGTCATCTGCCTGTTTTTTGACAATCAAATCCGAAAGCGTGAGTCATGGCTGTGTTATTTACGGAATGGTTCCATCGATGTTTTATTCCAGAGGTGAAAAAATACTTCAAGAGGGAAAGATTACCATTTAAAATTTTATTGATAATAGGCAACGCTCCAGGGCACCTTGAGTCACTAGTCACTGAAGATGAAAATGTTCAAGTGGTTTTCTTCCCACCTAATACGACCTCATTGCTTCAGCCACTCGATCAAGGTGTCATTAGATGCTTCAAAGCCTCATATGCTCGACAGGTTTTCGATATGATTCATACAATGGTTGAGGAATTTGCTGATGTTGGAGTTATGGAATGCTGGAAATCATTCACAATTGTATTCATCAAGGAAGCAATGGACGAATTGAAACCAGAAACGGTAACGGCGTGATGTAAGAATTTGTGGAGTGATGCCATTCATAATTCCCAAGACACCCCTGATATTAACTCACAGATAACAGCGATAATTAACACAGCACGGAAAATAGGTAGAGAGGGATTTCGCAGAAGAAGAAGAATTGAATGATTGAATGAACGAGGAGTTGAAAGATCTTGCCAAATCTTCTACAGAAGAAGATGACAATGAGGAGGAAAGTGAACAAGAACCACCAGCATGGAGACTTCAAAAATTTGCCACAATATTTTGAACTCAAACATTAAAGGAACAGATAACGGATTATGATTCAATGATG
Organism: Typopeltis vanoorti; assembly: GCF_054136105.1. Taxonomy (NCBI): domain Eukaryota; kingdom Metazoa; phylum Arthropoda; class Arachnida; order Uropygi; family Thelyphonidae; genus Typopeltis; species Typopeltis vanoorti. The sequence continues at coordinate 68,661,619 of NC_143557.1, read as the reverse complement.
GAGCACAGCATAAAAATTACTTGCACAATAACAGAAGCTTTGGAACCTTTGCAGAACCTGTTTACTGAATTGAAGAGACAAAAACGGCAGCTTCCAATAACAATGTTTTTTAAAAAAAAGTCGACAAAGCTTCTACTATTGATGATCCTCAGCCGTCCACATCATTTGCTCAGTAGGCAAGCAAGCAAGCAGCCAACTGCCAAAGATTCGGAAGATGAATAAATATGTAGCAGGAACACAACGAAGTGTTCTGATCTCAGTTGGTTCTTCCTAATAAGAATAAAAATGTTAAGATTTTATTAACAACTGCATTTTCATATTAGCATATTTTCTCATTTCGTTTTACATAATCATTATGTGGGTTAAATTTTATTTGTCTAAAGACGAAGGTTTATTGAATGAGACAATTTTTTTGGTTTGTCACTTCACTCATACTACTCAGGGGTACTTTCTACTGCATTTGGGCACACATTCCATTGCTCCTCGTAGATTCTAAACACGTAAAAATTGTTTCCTGATAATTTTAAATAAATATGTAATATTATTATCGAGGAGCAATGGAATGTGAGGTCAAATGCGGTAGATAGCATCCCTGGATAGTACGGGTGAAGTGGTAGTCTAGAAATTACCTCATTTAATAAAAAATAACACTTTTTATTATTATTTATTTAGCCATACAATTTAGTGTATACATTATATATTAACTGCATAACATATTCACTAAAGAACCCTACAATCCTAGCGCATGAGAGTAAGTCAATTTACTAATAATTTCCTGCTTCAATTTTGCTGTATATGTGCAAAAATCTGGGTCTCACTAGTGGTTCGCTACTATCCGCAGTTTCAGGTACCTGCAGAAGAATATGGAACCAAGCCCAGCGGATACGGGGGGGGGCTACTGTATATAATTTTATCCAATAGTGTGCTCTTTGCAGTAAGTATATCTGCAATGTAATAACTTCATTATTTCTTAAGTAGACATTGAGTAAGATAGTGTTAGTGCCTCATATCAAAAATTCAAAAATGGAATAATGAGAACAACTAAGGCCATACCATTTAAGAAAGAACTGTAGCTGATGATGAATTATGGTGCTTCCAATATGACCCAGAAACAAAATAGCAATGCATGGAATGACAATTGCCAACATTTGCAAGACAGCAGAAGGTTCAACTACAGAATGCTGACTGTTTTCTTTGATATACATGGAACTGTTCATAAGGAATTTGTTCCAGAGGACCGAGTAGTTAACAGTCGGTAGTATCTCAGTATGATGCAACGTCTGAATCAACGCATGGGATGAGTGAGAGGGGAGCAGTATACCAAACAAGCAGCTGGCTGTTGCTGTATGACAATATGCCTGCATGTTGTGCATTAAATGTGAAATAGTTTCTTGCTTCCAAATCCACTTGCCTACTTATTTGCTGAATACATAGGCGAGTGGACAATCCATCAGTCTTGACATTGATGGATTTTTTTTTTTTTAATTGAAAATAAAATTCAAAGTATGCCAATCTGACTAAATGGAGGTCATCCAGAAGAGTCAGAAGGGTGTGACTACCAAGTTGAATTTAAGGGAAGGTATGACAGTTGGTTTGGGTGATTTATAGCCTCCCTCGATGAGTCCTTGACTCCCTCCCAGTATAATTTATTAAAACTATTTCTCCCTAATGGTTCATCAGTATTAGGGGAAATATCAGCTTTAACACAATTAATATCATCTTCACAGCAAAACAATAACTTGAAGTTGTAACAGAACCATCAAATCAAGTATATAATTGTGTTGGAAAGATGAAGTGACCTCACAAAAATTTTATATCTCATCTTCTCTGGAATGTTAGGTTCTATGGCAAGTCATCACAGCCAAAGCAACTTGGCTTCTTGGTAACCTAATTAATGCTTCAATGGGTGGCTAAATCCTATCTGCAAGCATATAGTGACTGTCAATCCATATGTTATTCTGGCCAGTTTGCAAGATGAAAAACACAAATTTCCAAAAGGGGGGTGGGGGGAGAATTCTACCTCCTCCGTATGAGACTGGCTAACTGAGCTTCAGCTGAAAAGCTCCGATAAGGTTCTATGCATCCTAGTGGGGATTCAAATCCAGGTCTCTCCAACCAAAGAGCATCATAAAAATTGAATGAGCTACAGAGGCTCCTGAAAAAAATTATAAATATATATAAAATTAATTTAACCCAATTAAATGTTTTTTTTTTTTTAAATAACTATTCTGTTCAGGTGAAGCTGTCCCACAAAATTCTCTGAATAATCTTGCAAATTTAAAGGAATTAAATTGTGAAGTGTCATTTCAAGTCATTCAAGGTGGTCAGTAGTTAGGTCATGATAAGTTAATCATGGCACTCTATGTTCTTGAAAATGGTTATAATTCATGTGTTCTTCAAATCTCATTTCAGCAATCTGATACCAGTTTATCTGTAGTAATTTCCAGAGACATGAACAAGAATTTCTATGAATATTAGGCAGCAACTGCATTGTATTTTGTCTTTGGTGAAAGCAAAGAAGAAAGGAAGGAGAATAATTGAATTTTTAGGATATGAGCAATTTTTTCAGAGATACTTTTTACATATGTGATTGCTATTTGATTTCTTTTTATACATTTCTTCATTTTATATACATGCATGCATATTTTTTTTTTAAACTGTTCTTTTGAGATATCTAGAATGATTATTTTCCTGACCTCCATAGAGTCACAAGACTAATCATGGAAGGTTAATGCTAGCCACTACAAAGACTATGATAGCACTCCTTAAACTCATCCACAGTCTGCACATTCACCATCCTCTCAAGAAATGCATTCCAAGCAAAAAAATTTATTTCTTATCTTTTTACTCACCACCTTCTTTTGCAACTTTGATCATTTCCCCCCTTTGCTTTCTATCACCAAACTCTTCATTCCACATCACCCTGTCAAAACGTGGCACTATCAAATGCCTTGGAAAAATTTAAAAAAAAAAAAAAAAAAATGACAGTGTATGCCTTACTCTCATCCACTGCTCTTGTTACTCTATTGTAAAATTTTATTAAAACAAAAGCATCCTTTAACAAATCCTTGCAGGCCAGCAAAAATAATTTTATCCTTACCTGCCCAATTCTATATGAGTTCTTACCAATTTCTGCAAAATCTGAACAACTACAGAGGAAATACAAATAGGCCTATAGTTTGATACTCCATTCTACCATCACCCTTATGCAATGGTACTATCTTAACCTCCTTCCACTCTCCAGGAACCTATTAACATTTAATTCTATTAATTCTAGTCCCCTGCCATATTAACATTTAGCATACTCAGAATACCTCCTCTTCATTCACTTCTAACATTTCACCAATCATTATCCTTTTAAGAATACAGCCTACAGTACCAAGATGGAACCCTCTAATCAAGTGATCATTAAATATCTCAACTATGTCATCGACTCTGGTCACTTGATTCCTATCTCCACCAGCAAGGTAATCCATCCACTATCATTTTTCCTTCTACTTGCCACATAGCAAAAAAAAAAAAAACCTTATGATTTTCCTTGGATTGCAGTGCCAGTCTCGTCTCATATTCTAATTTTTCTCTCCTTACAATACTAGTCACTTTCCTTGCTTGAGCCTTATATTCCTCATGCAACTGTTCTCCAACTCTCACCTTTATACGCCTTCAATAATCTCTTTTTCTTCTGCAATTCCCTATTTATTCCTTTTGTCATCTATTTGACTCTGAATTGCTTCATCTTCTTCACTCGAGGTATACAATATGTCAGTGCTGTCAACAATTTTTTCTTAATATCTCCTATGCACTAATGACTCCTTCTTCCTTTTAATTCTTTCATCCATTGTACTATTGCAAGCTGGTTTCGAAGTCTATGATAGTCGCCTTCCTTATAATTCCACATAAATTCTTTCTGTTTTGATACCTCCTCTAGATGCTTATTCATCCTGAAGTCAGGACCACATGATAACTCTCACCAGTGGAGGACAAGGTTATCTCAGTCACAATCAGATCCTCTGATGCTATGACCAAATCCAAAACTCCTGATCATTGTGTTCCCTCCACCACATGCTGGCTAAGACAGCTGTCCCTCAAGAAATCCAAAAATTCAGTTCCCTTATTACTGCATGCTGTCTTCTCTGTCCAGTTTATATTGCTATAGTTGAAATTCCCCCATAATGATCATTTGCTTTGCAATTGCCAAACTAATTTGCCTAAACATTTTCTGCTCATCATCATCAATCTATATTCTCTGGTCCATAGCAAAACATTCCACTAAATATTTTTTATAAACATTTAGTTCACACCATATACTCTCAAAGACATTGGTGTTATTTCCACTGAGATTCTCCACCCTGAGAGTGCACAATCCATTTCTTATCACGAGTAAGACCTCCAACACCATGTTTACTTCCCTATCCTGCCAAAATATGCTATACCCTTCGATTTCTATCCCTGTTAGAACATCCTCCTCAGTTAACCGAGTTTCACTAATACCAAAAACCTTTGGAGAGACTGAGTCAATCAATGTCCTAAACTCATTCCCTTTATTCCTAATGCTCCTAGAACTTGTATACAGAAAAACCAGCCAGTATTCTTACAGCATCATTACTTCCCTTATACTCCACCTAGTTCTGTAATATAGTGTACCCTCCATTTCTAAATTTATATATCCTGCAACATTCCACCTGTGCAATTCTATTTTCCCTGACCTGACACGCTCACTTTCCTAGAAAATAACAGTCTCTCCAAATGCCCGGGCCCTTCTGCATTCAAATGTAATTTGAAGAGAGCTGTATGCATCCATCTCTTGCATACAGTTCTCTTCAAAGTATCCTCAAATGTACTCTGTGCATCCACATATTCCAGACCTCTTTTCCTGTACATTCTCACTACATCTCATTTGTCATCACTCCTCCTCCTTCACTCCACATTATCATACTCACTATCTTTCCTAGGACACATTTCTGCTGCATTAGCTCTAACATTAACCTCAAATCTCACACTACACGATTCATGCTACTTCTCACATTATTCATCCCTACTATTACTACCATCTCCTCTACACTTTCACCCCTACTATTACTACCATCTCCTCTACACTTTCACCCCTCTTCAATGCCGTTGCCACACTCTCTATTGTTCCACCAGGCAAGCACTCTACTCTGCATGCCTTGAATCACTGAGTCTCCATACATGATAGTCCGAACAGATTCATTCATCCTTCTTTCACTGGCATCACTGACTCTCACAGCTTCCAATCTTTCTCTCGTTTCTCTCCCTCCTCCCTCTCATCTCTTGCTTCCACACACACACTCAGTTTTCTGCAATTTCCCCTCTCTCCCTCTCTGATGCTGTTCTCTTATACCTATTCTCATGACACATGTAATTTGATTGTTCCTTACTGACTGCTTTAGTCATTGTTTCAGCTCTGAAGATGCTACACCAGGGAAATATTAGCTAAAGCTAATATAATGAAAGCTAAAACTAATAAAATATAACTTAGCTAAAATTAAGTTATATTTTACTGAATCATATTTTAAATTTATCATGATATAGCATTTTATGTTAAGGAACTTTGGGCAGGAATTTTCAGGATTTGTTATAGCAAGTGATTTCAATATAGTAGTGTTTGATATAATAAGAGATACCTGAGTGTATATGTACATATTTATAAAAATAACAAATAATGAGTTTTAATATATTTCTCAAATTACTTACCTTTATTATCTGGACAGTATAGTGCCCAATGGCCCATTTTTCCACAGTTAAAACAACATGATTCATTTTTTGTTCTCTTCTGAATCCACTGCCTCCTTTTCTTGTATTTTACAGAAATCTGTTTTGCATAACCCCTTGAATATCTCCTCTTTTTGAGATTGATTTTAACAAAATTATCATTTAATGATTGCAAAGCTATTTTTCTGAAAGATAATTTTTATGATTTCAGCTGAAATATCAGGAACATAAGAAACATTAAACTTACACTAGAAATGTGAAACTTTATAATTCACACACCAATAATTAGATACTTCGTCTTCATAAAAAAATAAATTTACATATCTCGAGCCAAGCTAATATTACGAAATATGGTAGAAATACTCAATTTATGACACCCCCCCCAAATTTTACAACTGGTATAAACTCTATTATGACTGTACGAAATGCCAGGAGCAAGGTGATCGGGATTTGGTAACCAACTCTATCATGGTTGGTTACCAAATGACTGAGACCTTAGTGTAAAACCTAGAATGAATGGTTTATAATAACAATTAATGGTTGTTGTTTATATTTTTTTATCCAATAACTACATTTTTATGTCAAAAAATATTTTTTGCAGAGAAAGGGGGAGATGCTGAGTCATTGTGCACACATCACCCTGGTCCCTGAGCCAATTTCCATATGAAAACTGGCAAGTGACCAAAGTGAACACCACTTATATAAGTCTAGGTTATGACCCCACTAATTCTCAGAGGAAAACATTAAAAAGGCTGCTCAAAAATATCATCTCTTGCCCCTCCCCACCCACCAAATTAATTTTAAATCAAACCTTTTAGCTTTCCCCCTGATATGCAGTTTACCTAAAATTCATAAACCCAATAACCCCCCCTGCATCCTATAGAATGAACTCCCTGCCCCTTTTTAAACTAACCAATAGTTAGCTATCTCTTTTTCCTCTCTTGCTGGCCATACTTCATCTTTATATTAAATATTCTACCCACTTCAAATCTATAATCCAAAATTTAGTTTTAAGTAAGAATAATGTTAATTTTGACATAACTTCTTTGTTCACCAATACCCCCCCCCTCTGTCGGACGCCTTAACTTTACTTTTAAAAAAAATGTCCCCCACCCTGCATTACGGATCTCACCGATTCTGTCCATACCCAGGGCCTGCCTTCTCTATAAAGGGGCCCGGGTGCAAGAAACCTTTTGGGGCCCTAAAATATTTTTCAAAGGTAAAAATTAAAGGATTCGAAATAAACGTATTGTAAAACCTCTTACCTGCAAACGACTTTGGCACAATAAAACAAAAAAAACACATTCAAAATATAACAGGTTAACATAATGTTTACTGAACACAAAACGAAAGTATTAAATAATTAACATAAATAAATATTTGACACAAACAAAAGTAACCTGGCTCACCAACTAGCACACAAAAACTATTTACAATTAATTATTGTTTAAAGTAATAAAAAAAATAAATAGGCTTACTATTTAGGGGCCTAGTTTTACTAACATGTATATTGCTTATTATGTATTTATTTAAATAAGCAATTTTTTTTTTGCTATGTCAATCATTTCCGAAAAATTACAAATTTTTGGTAATTTCCTTTTCGATGCTTAATATAGCAAGTGCATTTAAGCGTTCTTCGCACATACTTGACCGAAGATAATTCTTTATCAATTTTAATTTGCTAAAAGAACGCGCTGCACTTGCTATAGTAACTGGTAACATAAAGAAATTTTCAATACAGTTAGTACATTTGGAAATAGTTCATTATAAATATTATATAATATATATTGCAATATGTCTTGCATTGTTTACATATTTTTGGTCCAAGATCAATTCTCTTAACAAATCAATTTCCTGGATTAAGTCTTCATTTACATCTTTACTATAATATTTTACAAAATCCCTTCAGCAGTTTTCTAGTTCATTTTTTTCTAATGTTTTTATATCAGTGATTAATTTAAAATAAGAAATAACATTGGGTATATTTTTAAATCAATCATCTATTTGTACAATAACAGTATCAATCACACGTTGAAAAAGTGAATTCCTCTATCGGGTTTAGTAAAACTTCATCTTCTGCTAGTTTAGAAAATAATCTTTTTCTTTTTCGAATTCTTTTTTCAGGGAAGTCTTTCAAGCATTGTCCAAAAATGTGTTAAATTTAGATCTTAATTTTGGATTTTATTTTTAATTTTATTCACTAAATTAAAAGCAGAGTCAAGAACAGTTGTTTTTGCTTGAAATAGTTTGTTGATGCAATTAATTTTTGACAATATTGTAAACCACACCGATAAGTTTAAAATAAATGGCATTTCTTGTAATGAATCTAGTAGACTTTTAGCTTCGGATACTGCTGTGTTATTGTTAATTGCACCAATAAATTCTTATAAGGCATTATAAGTTTGTTCAAACTGTGTATACACTGCTTTGACTTATTTTGGCTTCCCATCGAGTATCACATAATGGTTTAAGCGTAATATTTAAATGCTTTTGTATAATTTCCCGCCTTTCTGTAGATGCAGAAAATACACAGCATAAACGGTGCAATATTCCGAAAATTTTTTTACAATATATACTACTGGAAGCAGCATCACAAATTATCAAATTAAAAGAATGTGATAAGCAAGGTACATAAATTGCATGAGGGTTTAAACTAATTATTCTAGATTGTACGCCTTTATATGTTCCCTTTATATTGCTACCGTTGTCGTATGCTTGCCCTCTACAATTCATAATATCTAAATCAAGCTCGCCTATTCTTTTTAAAAGCGAATTTGTTAGTCCTTCACCAGTCACATCAGTTACTTCAATAGATCCTATAAATGACTCATTTATAATTAATTTTTTGTCTGCAAAATTTACATATCTAATAATTATTGAAGTTTGTTCCTTGTGAGAAATATCTGGAGTATAATCCATTGGGATACTGTAATATATGGATGCTTTTATATTGTCTTTAATTTTATTAAGGACTTCATTACCTAATGCAGCAATAATTTCCTCTTAAAATCTATGCGCCTAATGATGCACAATTCGTTTTTTCTATTTTTAATTCTGTTTACATAATCCATTAGCACAGGATCATATTTACTTAATAATTCTATTAAACTTAAAAAATTTCCATTATTCGGTGTTCCTATTGTTTCATGGGATCCTCGAAATGACAGACTATTACTTGCTAAAAATAGAATTACATCTACAATTCTTTGAAATAGTAATTTTAGACGTTCTGTTTCTTTATTTATATTAATTTGATTTGTTCTGTCAACAGTTGAACATACATTAAGCCTTTTTAGTAATTCTTGCCAAGCAATAAAAGAATTAAAGTGACCAACAGAAAGCTCATGATCTTGAATTACAGATGACAGTTTTCTCCATTTATTAAAACCATATATAAATCGTGTTGATTGATCTTTTCCTCTTCTTTTGGAAAATAATACACAACAAAAGCAAAATACTGAGTCTTGAGCAAACTAACCAGCTGTGAAGCTAAGTTTCACCATTTGGCATTTTTTTTAAATAGTATGATGTAGAAAATGATCTACCTTCAACATTCTTAATGAATGTGTCTTGATGATGTTGTTTAGGTCCGGTTTTAACACAAAATAATCTAAATTTATCAGTTATAATATTTGGCCACACACCTCGATCATTTATATTCACTTGATCACCATCGTTATTATTGTTTTCTTCATTATTTGCTGTATCCAAAACGTTTGTATAATCAGATGTGTCTTTTTCGACGAATCCCACAGTTTCTACATTTTCGTTGAAAAGTTGTGTAGCTTGTTTGGAGTTTTTTTCTTCAGTTGAAGTTTGAATCGCAACTGCTAAAGTCGTAGCAATATCGTCATCACATTTATTTTGTAGCCATGAAAACAAGTCTACGTGTGACTTTTTGAGATTTTGCTTTTCTTCTTTTTTCTTTTCTGCTGATTTCCTTTTTTTGACATCCAGAGGGATACTTTCTTGGCATGGACATTATGGGTTAGGTTTTGCCTGTCGAATAAGTAAATAATATTAAATATTTTTATCCCATGAGTTAACAAAAAGTTAAATATGTACATACTTTTTACAATATTACAAAATTTTAGAAACACTCAAGGAATGTGTTTATTTTTTTTGTTTGTTTACTTCAGTACATCAGTTTCACCCTTATCTATCACTATTAACTAAGTTGAAATTAATGTAGTTGAGATCTAATCACGTGCAGACAACACTTCATAATTCTGAATATTGATACTACATTTCACATAGCTTTAAAAATAACTTACCGTATTTACAGGAATATAACTGGTCCTCACATATAACTCACACCCCTGATTTTACTTTGCAAAAAAAAGAAATTGAAAAGTTTCGCGTAACCTGGCACAGAAAAAAAAAAGTTGAATCACATTCACCTCATGGCAATGATGACTCGCTTCCCATGGCAAACCACGCGCTTTCCATACTAGCCAATACGTCTGCAGATGCCAGTAAAAGCAGGTCGTTTTATTGTATCACTGAATAAGGTACAAACATTTGCAGTCTGTGTAATATATTTCTCAACAAATAGTGCAATTAGAGACAGCTGGGATAAAGGCACTAACTAATGAATCGCATGTCCCTTCCCCCCCCAAAACTATGCTATTTAGCCACAAGCAAAACCATATGCTGCACTGGCAAACACTAAAAACTAGATGTGTGGGATTCTGTCCCTCCAGCTCAAATGCAGAGCAACAATAAAAATCAACAGAAAGTGTTAAAATTCGTAAACGTGTTAAAGCTAGGAAATATATAGTGAATATTGTTATGGCACTTTCAGATATTGAATTTGGTTGAAGAGAATTAGCATTTCAATTCAAAAATTGTCTGCTGACTTTTATCTTTGACTCGCACGATCTTTTGTTAATACCGCACCAATCATATATGCACATATCTTTACTGGTCTAGTACCATAGCTGTCTGTTCATTAGTCATTCGTGAAGGATTGTTCATTAAGTATCTCAAGTCTTATAAATTACTGCTAATTTTTGCTTGAAATAATGGGAAAGCAGATGGTGCTATTTGGGTAGGATGCACACAAGGAAACTGCTCTCTAGGCAGGAAATAGCAATTGCAACATATGCGGGGATTTTACGAAAAAAACTGAAAACTTTAGTTTCCGAAAATCAATGTAAAGGAAATTTGCTTTTATATCTAATAAGTTAAACATATTAATTGACAATAAATACTTCCAATCCATATTTTAATGACTTACGATTTAATAAAATCCAAATACACTTTAGAAAAGGGATATGTTCTTTATGAAACATGAAAAGATATATCAGATGATGGTAAAGGAGTCACGCCATGTCTGGATGCCTAACGAATAATGACAACTGAACTGGACAAAACCTGTACATCAGTATATCGCGGAGATATATTGATGGTTTAGAAATAGGATGTTTGTTTCTAATTTTCTTATTACTTATTATTATGAAACAGTTGGTAGAGTTTAATTAATTATTGCATTTTTATTTGGTATAGCTGTACTTAATAAAATTGTATTATATTAAGTTAAAATATGTGTCAGCGAAGATGTTTGAAATGTATTTTTTTATTTAATTATTTTTTAAGATGAGCCCTGGGTTGCGTACCGGAAAAAAAAAAAAAGTCATTGGCATGCCACATTTGGCAGGCATGTTAAGGGTTGTCCACCCCTGCTCTAGACTAACCATATATAAAGAATATAATAAATATTTTTTCAACGGTAACGAGCCAAATGATATAAATGTGTAACAGATTAGAAAAAAACTAATGATGAATCAGGCATTTTAGGGTAAAAATGAAATCGTGTTTGTTAATTTTTATATACTGCATAAACGCATCAAAAGGGTTAAGCAAAAAAACCCTAATATAATAGAGAAACACAGAGATATTATTATTACCGGGGGGCCCTAAAATCCTGTCGATGAAATCTCTTTAGTTAAAAGCAAAATTAGAAGAAAAAAAAAATGTTTCTGCAAATGTGTACTGACTGTGCCCACTCGATCGTGGGGCCCAGGTGCATTGCACCCCCCAGATGGCCAGCCCTGTCCATACCAGTAACTTCACTTAGAAAGACACCATAAATAGAGGGTAGAGCCATGGGGTCTTTCCTCACTGTTTCCTAATTGGAGCATTTCAAAAAATACTCTTGGCACTGCTGTTCTCAAACTTTCTCAGTGGACTAAAATACACTGTTTTAATTCTGTATCCAAATATCAGCAAATAAAGTTTCTTCGTGACTGGTCTACTTGTATACAGAGGCTGTTAACTTCAAATCAATTATCTCAGTATTCTGCAATGCAAAAAAAAGTCCACTTCTTTTTGGACAAGTATATTGCTGTGTGGGAAGGATCATTACCCAGTCCAGTTTCTATCTTTATTGAGATCTCATCAGTTAGAGCTAGACCCAGGAAGCTACTGATGTTAACTAATGCAGATGTTATATATTTTCTATACACAAGTAGTATATGGAACTACTTGTATGTGGAAAATGGAAAGGTCCATGTTACTGAAACTTGTCATATTATGAAGAACACAAGAAATATATCTACTGCTACAACTATAGTCAGTCAAGTCTATCTGTAATTGCTTTCGACCAATTGATTCATTTGCATGAATCAATTGGGAAAATATGGGGAGGTGGCATCTTATAGCAGTTCAGTGTTTAGAGAGTTCCAAAAGCTAAGTTATTTTAGAAAAAACTAGCGATATTAGCTAGAATATAACTGGGTTATATTGTGGTGTTAATCAGACTTAAGTTGATTTTTTTAAATTTAAATATAAGTTATTTGTACAGCAAGTTAAATAGCAGAGCACATGGCACCAATGCAAAGCACCATTGTTCAAAGAATTCAACTGGAGGAGCTTCATTCTATGTAATGTCTGCAAAGAAATGTACTCGTTACCAAAGATGAAAGGACTTTGGTTTAAAAACGAAAGGGGTGGAAGAGTATGCAGAAAACAGCAAGAAAGTGAGTATCAAGTTGAGAGATTGAAGTTGTCTATCCTATCCCCTTCCCTCAGCCATATGGCTGGTGGGAGCAGGGCTGGCCATCTCAGGGGTGCGGTGGGTGCAATGCACCCGGGCCCCACGATCGAGTGGGCACAGTCAGTACACATTTGCGGAAATGTATTATATTTCGAATGTGTTTTTTTGGTTTTCCTGTGCCAAAATCATTTGCATATAAGATGTTTTACAATATGTTTATTTCGAATCCTTTAATTTTTATCTCTGAAAAATATTTTAGGGCCCCAAAAGGTTTCTTGCACTCGGGTCCCTTTATAGAGAAGGCTGGCCCCGGGTGGGAGTAGCTATATGTTACCATACGAGGGAGATGATTATGAGCAAGATGGTTTCCCATTGCCTTCCTTGCCATAGTATATTTTATGACTGTAGCCATGTGTGTTCATGAGACCAGTTTGCCTGTTTTGAGGGATGAAAAACCCAGGTAGAAAAAAAAACACTCCACCTCTGTATGACCGGTTAACTCATCTTTAATCAAAAGAGACCAGATAAAGTTCCTCATGTCACTGATGGGAATCAAACCCAGGTCTTTTCAACCAAAGGGCTTTGTCTATACTGACTGAAATATGGAGGTTCCATTGAAATTGTAGATGAAGTAAAACAATGCCATCCAAAGCAGCACCGCTGTTCAAAGAATTCAACCCAGAGGGACCTCCTCCTTCAGTGCAATGTCTCTGAAATGTACTTGTTCCTGAAAGCGAATGGACATGAGTTCGAAAACAAGGGTGTGTGCTGAAAACGTTACAAAAGCAAGTGTCAGAAGTGTAAGTCAGGTTCATTAGTCTCTATTGAGAGACTAATGTCTAGATGTAACAGTCTATACTTCAATCTACACTACACTCGCACACATTTCATAAGCATGAAATGTGTGGGACTGTTTGTGGTGGAAGATAGGATTAAGAGAGAGAGAGAGAGAGAAAGAAAGAGTAAAAGTAGCACGATTGAGAGAGAGAGAGAGAGAAAGAGTAAAAGTAGCATGTTTGAGAGAGAGAGAGAATAAAAGTGACATGATAGAGCGAGAGAGAAAGAGTTAAAAAGAATAGTAGTATGACAGCTATGAAGATTGAAGAGTTGGCTGTAATGAGGGAGATAGCACAATTACATGGAGTAAAGTGACATGATTGAGAGAGAGAGAGAGTGTGTGTGAAAGTGATAATAAAAAGAGCAGTAGTATTACAGATATGAAGATTGAAGAGTTGGCTGAAATGAGGGAGAATGAAATAGCACAATGTAGAGTGTTACACAAGATGAAGTGTGAGCTAGAGCGAGTGCAGAAACATCTGGCAAGTTCACTAAGAGACAAGGAAATTAAAAACAGAGTCTTGTATGACGATTCTATTATAAGCAGTGCACTTGATGAGCAAGCGACAAAATCATGTAAGGATAGCAGTGGGTCTCCTGAACCATTTTTGATCTGTTTTGTGTGTGTGAAATGTGAACTGATGTGTTTAGGCCACTGATATAGATAAGTTTTTAATATATAATTTTCTATCAATAATTTATAACTTTTTTGCCCAAATGGAGAAACAGTGTTGACGATCTACTGAAGTCCCATTTTCTGCCAGAGCTTCTGTGGACTATGTGATTGCAGTCAAAGGAGGCAAGCCTCATCTTCCTCCTCCTCTTCCAAATTTACTATTATATTTACACCTTTGAGTAATTCAGATATAGCATTGTCCTTCATCATCATTTTCTATTATATTTTAAAACAAACACACTGTTCCTCACTCTATGCAGATTTGGTTACAATTAATTAATAAATTAAAGTATTCAAAGTTATCCTATAATTAATTGCACTGGACCAATTAAGGTGAGAGCTGATGCACTCTTAAAATTTTCATATATTGATAAAAATGCAACCATACGGTCAAATTGATATGAATTTTGTTGAGCAGGTTGCATAAGCAACATGACAGCACACCCAGCCAAGATGGACAAGCGACACCACTGATATACTTGGTACTAAGATAGAAGGAAGTTGACCTTTAAAGAGAGTGGATAAGGGCAACTAGCTACATATGGAGCTTTTCAGCCATAAAGAGATTACATTTCCTTATGGTTCTGGCCATCTTTTCTGAAGTACCTTAGATATAGTAAATAGTAATGACATTAATATAATCTACATGTTGAAAGGGATATGAGGTGCAGGGAGAAAAATAATCTGTCAATTTTATTGGTATTGTGTCCACTGGATAAGAAGGTCATGAATAATCCATTAAACCAATGTTTAATTCTTTCTCTGTGCTGCTTTCACTCCATTAAACCTCAGCAGTAACTTCAACAACCAGCACTTAAGCCTAAATACACAATTGTGGGGTTATGTATTTTGAACTGAGGATGTTGTTAGGTACAACATTTTATTAATACATGTAACAATAATTCATTTGTTACAATTGTCAATCTAGGAAGTGATGGTAGATAAATGTTTGGGGGTCACAATGCCAATATCTTTATTTGTGATTTCTAATATTTCACACTTTACAGGCAATATGCATTTTATTCCTTACCACCTTTCATGGTAAGAAATAAGATGTTCGATCAATTTGAGGCAACAGTTAAATATAATGGCCTGCAAATATACTAATGTTAATAAGCAGGAAATAAAATTTTTTGTCTCTCTTAAATGCTTAACTATAATAGTAACATCAATAATCCAATAAAACACGATATATAAAACAAAGAAAAGTTCAAATTCTTACCTTTCAATGTGACCTAATTTTGAATTTCTGGTAAAGGATGCCCTCTGCAAAAATTCATTCTGAAGGACAGCATTCATTTCATCTTGTTTAGATTCACTATTCACTAGATCTCTCTTACATGAAGCTCTAATAGCTGGTCTTTTTGGTTTTACTTTCTGGGCAAGTTCTTCCATGTTAGTAATGACTGCTTTCTGTTGTTTACTTTGACTTGAATTTTCTGAGTTTGCAGTAACTGTCCTCCTTTTCTTCTTCTTTCTTTGACTTGAAGAGCAGTCCACAGTTTGTGTGGCGCTCTCATCAGAAGCATTAAATTCTTTACCATTTATCCTGTTTTCTATATCATTAATATATTTTGGGCTCTTTTCTAAATGAAAAATTTCATCTCCAATTACTTTAACTATGGTGCTATCTACTGTTTTAACTTCTTTCTCTGTCCTATCTATTAATTTGCTGTTTTCTTCAGAAATGTTCATTACATTTAAATCATCCCTTTGCAATACAGCAGCATTATATTTAAAAGGAATATGGTCTTCTTTATTAAACTCTATGGATGCAACAAGAGAATTTCCTTCTTGTATTGACTGTCCTATACAACCTGAATCAGTAAAAATTTCATTTTCTTCAGAAATAGCATTAAAACTGCTGGTATTTATCAAGTCATTTGAGAAAGGAAATTTTCTATTGGCAGGTAAAACTTCCATCTCAGGTTCACATCTTTTTAGCCATGTCAGATCAACTTTGTGCTTTTGATGTAGTAATTTTTCACGTTTCTGCTTTAAGTAAAGTGGAGAAAGAAAATTTGCTAAACGAGGAGTTCTCGCATTATTTTGATTTACAGTTACAACATGAGATGAATATTTTGACTGGTTCATATCTAGTTCTCTAACCGATGGACCTTTTTCAGAGAATTCTGTATGAATATTGGGATTTACTGTATTTTGTAAACCTACATCTGGTTGACTATTTTCCGACAATTCATTCTCAACTTTGCCAATGACATCTTTCCTAAAGGAATGTTCTCTGCTTTGTATACTCATAACTGGAGAAATAAAAGACGGACTATTTATTGACAATTTATTCTCAACTTTGCCAATGACATCTCTCTTCAGAAAATGTTCTCTATTTTGTGTACTTATATCTGGAGAAATATAAGACTTCATAGCCCTTTTCTTAAATGATTGCTGGAAAAAAAAAGTCTATAAATTCAACATGAAAAAAAAAGACAGTGATTTAATTATCGAGCTCAAAATTTCAAATGCATAATAAGCATTTATTCAAATTAAGTGGATATTGAATCCAACATTATTTCTTAGCCGAATAGCTGAATAAATTTACTTTGCCGAAGTGAAGCCTCAGCATAATAAACATCTGTTCACATGGTGTGTGAACAGTGAAAAGTTAGCTATTGAAATAAACACAAGGTAAGAAATGAAGACAGGCATCATCAATAAGGAATATCAATGGAAAGCAAGAACCAGAACTAGAGAAGTATCATATTATTATGGTACTTCTCTAGTTCTGGTTCTAGAACCTCATTATTCAACTGACAACATATTTATCATATAGAATCTTAAAATCCTTAACACTCCTTGCATTAACAATTCTCCATGTAAAAATTCTACTCCTCACATTCCTCTTCACACTTTTACATAACTTCAAAGACCTCTGGTTCTTCCCTTCTCACCTTCTACTCTTTTTATAATCCCCTGTGGATTAATTTGATAAAATTCTCTCACTAACTTAAATATCTCTATCATATCACCACTCTTCCTCCTATCCACCAAACTCTGCAATCCACATTTCTTCAACCTCTCTCCATAGCCAGCTTTCCAAACTCCTGATATTGTCTTAGTCACTCGTCTCTGGACCCTCTCCAATGTCTCCACATTACAGTGAAAACCAGGTCACCAGATCGAACACAATAGTCCAAGTGTAGTCTGACCAGTGCCTTATACAGTGGCACAACCACTTCCTTATCCTTGCATGTTAGAGTACTTCTTATCATAGCAGCACTAGCAATATGCCCTCTAAATTTCAGTTTACTATCAACCATCACTCCCAAATTTCTAATATCATCCACTTCCTACAGTATGGCATATGGACATAACTGATGTTACTGGAACAAATAAGACTAAAACAGTTTAATACAACAGTTAAAACTGTTATAATAAATATAGGGAGTTATATCCAGACAATAGTAATCAAGGAAAAGAAGTATTGATAAATCAAAACCAAATTTATTGATTGGTACACAATCTCCAGCAGTTATACAGGAAATTTTCAAAATGAGGAATGGGACAATGAAACTAGTTTGTGCCTATGATAATATACAAGGTTCTCCTAAGGAAGAAGTAGAAAATTTTTCAAATCATCAGACAAGGTTGCCAACATACAGAAACCCGAAATGCTGTTCCTGGTTGGGGATTAAAATCGCAAGGTAGGAAATGACTAAAATCTCAAGCATACAAAAATGTTTTGGGAATATATGGAGAAAAGAGCAAAGGTAATAATAATGGTCTTAAATATCTGCTGGATTTGTTAAGGACATGGGCTAGGCATCACTAATATCATGTTTCAACATAAAGATGTGCACAAATTTACATGGAGAAAAGATACAAGAAAAAAGAGGAGTCATGTTGATTATACACCGTCTGTCCAAAAAGAAACCGAACTTTAGAAAATAAATTCAAATCATTTATTTCAATCAATATACTCTCCCTCAGCATCGATACAGCATTTGGCATGGTCAATTAAATCGTTAAATGAGTTTTATATATCAGTTTTTGGGATACTGTTGAGGGTCGTGGTTACTACCACTTGAACGTTTGCAATGGTGTCGTATCGCTTTCCTTTCATCGGCAAGTGAAGTCGGGGGAAGAAAAAGAAGTCACAAGGTGCTAAATCAGGTGAATATGGCAAGCGATCCAATACACAAACTTGGTTTTTGCTCAAAAACTATCTCACAATGTTCAAACAATGAGACGATTCATTATCGTGCAAAAGTGACCAGCTGCCTGCATCATGATATTCATGGCGTACATGACGAATTCTCGCTATCAATTGCTTCAAAACTTCGAGATAAAACTCACCATTGGTCGTTTGGCCAGGCGGAATGAATTCTTTCTGGATAATGCCCTTGAAATCAGCATTGTCTTTACTTTTGACTTCTCCAAGCGACTTTTTTTTGGATGCCCCTCTTCTGGTGGTCTCCACTCAGCACTCTGGTGCTTTGTTTCGGGCTCATATTCAAAACACCACGTTTTGTCACCAGTAGCAATCGTTTCAAGGAAGTTTGAGTCCTTATGAGAGGTTTTAATGAGGTCCTTTTAGTGTTCAATTCGATAAATTTTTTGGTTGTCGGTAGACTTGTGGGGAACAAATTGCGAATTCAATTCACGAAAGCCCAAAACTCTTGGTCAAAATGTTGTGCACAGGCTTTTTCTTCTCTTATTGATGTGGTTCATTAGTGATCACTCTTCATGAACTACATTTAGAACTTCATTACTTTTTCTTTCTGTCCAACTAATTTTCATCATCTTTCTCCAGCACCAAAGTTAAAATGCCTCCAACTTTTTGATGTCTAGTTTTGTTAGAATCATGGAAGAGAATAACTTGTATCATGATGATTCGTGCCCGCCATCAAAATAAGGATATTACGACTGCTGCCCAATGCTCCCTGAATACAGTAAAAACAATCAGGCATGAACTAGAGACTTGCAATGGTGACTACGAGGATGTAGCAAGAAGAAAGATCCCTAGCAGACGATATGCTCCATATGTATATTTTCACTAGCCTTTTTTTGAGCTGGGTGCTAAGTCCTTTACTGATAATGTTTCTTCTGTTATAGAATGCCTTTTTGGCCAAGATTATTCATGCTTTAATATCTGATTGGTTTCTTCCATCTTCTGTGATAAGATATTTAAAAGAGGATACCTATTGTATTAGATCATTATTTATTTCCAGGTTTATTTTCATTGGATTTGCTTTACTTGTAATTAATAGTTTTGTTTTCTTATCATTAATTTTTAGGCTGTACTGTTTGAAAATTTCTTCCATCTTTGTCAGGGTGGATTTCACTTTGTCTTCGTTATCAGCTATAACTGCTATATCATCTGCAAACCATAACCAGTTAATATCAATTCCATTTAATCCTAATTCCTGTTTGGCCTTGTAAGGCCTATTAGTTCTTTCAATTTATTTATTGCATCTTCAATGTAGAGATTAAACAGTATCGATGAAAGAGAGCAATGCTATCTTATACCTCAAATCGTAATAGGCCATGCCTAATATGAACGTAACAGGCTGCTAGGCCTAATATACGTATAATGAGGAGGAGATGTTAGTATATCAGATGCCTCTTATTTTGGAATGAGATCCCCTTTTTTTCCAGCCATCAACTTTATTAACCTTTCCTTTCACATTCTGTTTAATATGACCATAGTTTAGCTATGCTCACGTATTAAAAAATAGTGATATTGATTTCCTTTCTAATATCTTCATTTTTTAATTCTCCATTGATGTATCTGTTTGCTCCCCTAATTTTCTCAAAAATCTTACATAGTAGTCCAACCCAACTTTCATGTATGTAAGTTAAAACTGAATTGAACACTGTCTTGTACACTACTCCTATTTTGGAGTAGTGTACAAGACAGTGTAATAATTTCTTTCTTTTTCCATATAAAATTTATTCAGCTGTTCTCTTACCAGTTTTGCTTATTCTATTAGCTATGTCTATGTTTAAATTGTAATCTGTACATTAAAAAGTGTACCTAAATTATTCTCCACTGAGAATAATGTTGATGTTTTCATGTATCTCCATGGAGTCAGAAGACTCATTAAGGGAGACCCACACTAACCATTATTCACACACACATTACTTAATCATACCTCTCCTCCAACTAATTAACTGTCGGGGAACTCACAACTAATTCTGACAATCCATTGCACTCATTTGCCACTCACCAAGCAAAAAATCTAGTTTGCATACCCTTACTAACCACACTTTTACACAACTTAATAAAGAAATTTCTTTCTTTTTTTTTTTTTATAAGATATAAAATTCCTTTAGCAACTTATAAGTTTCAATCATATCTCCTCTCCTCCACCTGTCAACTAAACTCTATAACTCACACATCATCAACCTGTCCTAATAGGGAGAATTCTACAGACCCATCACTTGTCTCTGAATCCTATCCACCACCCGACTGATCCCCAAGAAACCCAGGTGATAAAATCTGTGCACAGTAGTAAGATGTGGTCAAATCATAGTCTTAAAAAGAGAGATAATAACTTCCCTATCTTCACTTGTTAGTGTGTTTTTCCAAGTAATCCTCTGAATTATTTTACTGATGTTAGCAATATGCCCTCTGAACTTCGGCTTTCTCTCTCTACCATTACCCCAAAGTCCCTGGCATCATCAATCTCATAATCCAGTACCATCAATGTGATACACAGTATTTAACCCTTTTCAACCCAAAATTCATAATTTTACATTTTGCAGCATTAAATTGACAACCATTATCCTTTGCCTTGCATGTTATCTACATCACCTTTATCAACTATTGCCCTCCACAGATTTGCATCATCAGTTAACAGCTGAATATCTCCCCTCCTTAAATCATCTTCTTATAGCATTAATATACAAATTAAATAGTTTGTCATCCTCCTTCCCCCCCAATCCATGCAATCAGCCTCATATCCATTGCCATTTTTTTCAACTTTGTAATAGTTTTCCATGCAGTATTCTGTCAAATGCCTCTGAAATCCATTGAAGAGTATCTGCAGTGGATTGCGTCGAGCAATGAGTGGATATTTCTATCCACTCATTGCTAGATGTTACCCATAACCAACTGTTCCAATACTTTGGTCACCACTCCTGAGATATTAATTGGTCTCTAATTTGCTACTTCCCGTATATCAACATAACCTGTATTTATGTTGATACTTTTGCTTCCATCACCTTTCTACCAAAAGCACTGATTAAAGTGAATTCTGAGAACAAAAAAACTCTTCTGGATTTGCTTTGGCTTGCTTAGCTTTTCTTCATAATCTGATTTGGCCTTTCTTACCATACTAGTCACCCTTCTTGCTTATACATTGTATTTCTCATGAGCCGGCTGATCACTTTTCTATATTCCCTCTACAATGTTTTCTTTTTTTGCAGCTCTTGCTTTATATCTCTACTCATTCACTTAACTCCCACTTAGTTTATCCTCCTGACCATGGGTATATAGTCTGATAATGCTTATCTCAAATTATCTTAGACACCACTTCCCATACACTACTGACATTCTTTCCTTGCAGCTTTTCAAGCCATGGCACTGCTCCAACTCTAAGTCTCTCATAATTACCAGCTTTACAGTTCAACATAAACCCCTTTTTGACAGAAAATTCCACATGTTTAGCAATCTTCGAGAACAAGACTGCATGGACTCGCCCCAATTGTAGGTAGAGAGTGTTGACAATGGTTATGGATACATCTTCTGATGCTATAACCAGATCAAGCACTCTCAAACCCTTAGTCCTTTCCATGATATGCTGTTTCAGGTAATTAACCCTTGCAACTATATAAATTTCACTTCCATCTTGCCATGCTCTCTTTCCTCCCTGCACTCAATGTCCCCATAGTTGAAGTACCACATAATAACTGATCAACCTATACTCAATGTTATAATCTGCCGATGCATGGCATTCACATCTTCCTGTGCACCCCTATAGTCTATAGCAGCAACCACTAATATATTTTGTCCTATTGGCCTCTATCTTGCAATAAATAGCCTCAAATGAACTATTTCCCCCAGATCTAAAATCCTCCTTAACTTCTGTTTCTTGTTAGTTGAAATTCTTCATCTATCATCTGCAATACCCCCCACCTCCTGTCCTATTTCTTCTAGCCTCTCTGAAAATATAATACCCTTTACATTCCATCCCTGTAACTATATCATTTTCTGTCAACCAGGTCTCACTGATGCATATAATTTTTGGTCAAATCGAGCTGATTAATGCTAAACACTCTTCCTTATTTCTGATACTTCTGGCATTTGTGTACATGAATTTCAACCCCCCCCCCCGGCTCACAGTCTACTGTTGCTTAATGTCATCATGACCCATTCAGATTCAAAACCCAGTAAATTGTGCAATAAATAAGAATTTTGATATTCAGCAATGTACTTAAGAAGTTACCTGTTCAGCTGGCACATAATACAACTGCCACCTACTGATAGACTGTGAGTGAAGGGAAGCTATGCAATGTCATGTGTGTGTGTGTGTGTGTGTGTGTGTGTGTGTGTGTGTGTGCAAATAAATGCAGTGTCACTGCAGTTGAAATGAAACTCAAACTTACAAAAAAAAAAAAAATAAATAAAGGTCTTCCATATCAACTCACCAACATTTGAGACATAAACACCAACTACAGACATCAAATCTTATCTCTGTTTATGAATGAACCCCAAATTACTGCTGCAAGTTAAAATGGATCATAGTCCATCTTAACTGTCCAAAGTATACTCTTATGATTGCTTGTAACACAAGAGTAATTGTCTACATGCTTTGTGTGGTCTGATATTCCTTACCAATAATTATATTATTTCATTCATTTGCAGTCTCTACCATGTCTCTAATTTTGAAAATCATTGACCTCTTTAAATTATTATTCTTGACTTTGATTTGCAGCAATTCAACTACCCTACTTAGTGAAATCATCTTCCTTGGTGACCTCAATATCCACAAGTTGAACAGACCCCCTTTTCCAATTCCAGTGATCAAGCTGGAAGAGAGGCTGAAGTATTTGCTGTAATTATAGCAAACTATTCATCTACCAATCAGAATACCCAATCCTTTCCACTCAACCTGCACTCTAGATCTTTTTTTAACTAGTCCTTCCAGGTGCATTATCAAGGTGATCTCTCCTCTTAGTAATTCAGATCATAATTCATCATGCACATTTCATCTCTAGTGGAACATCCTCCCCTCAGCCACACACACATAGTGGGAAGATCTCCAAGACTTTTTTACTCCTGAAAACAGAAACTGTTTCCACATACACACAATATGGAAGCATGCCTAATCAAGAAGGACATCGACAGCTTTAAAACCTGAAGAACTGTCAACTAATTATTGACCACCAATATGGATTTCTGCCAGTCAAGATCCCCCCCCCCACACACACACACAGCAGATTGCTTTAGTTACAACAATCATGTCTGGATACATGCCAAGGAAGAGTTTGGAGCAATCTGTACTGTTACACTTGACATTTCAAAACATATGATAGGGTCTGACATTGAGGGCTTCTCAGCAAATTGCCATCTCATAGCTTGCCTTTTCTCCTTAGTAAGTGGATTGCCAATTTTCTCTCAGCTTGCTATCTGAATGGTAGATGGTGCACTCTCTTTGGATTTTCCTGTAAATGTAGGTATTCCTCAGGGCCCTGTTATTTCACCCATTCTCTTCCACATACCCATAATGATCTTTGCTCATTGACTTCAAAATCTATCAATAGTTTGGCTGATAAGAACCATCTCCATTCCTCCTATTCATACAATAACTCTTGCAGTGCTCAAAGATCTTCAAGATCTTTTATAATGATGCCCCAAATTCTGATCTCCATAACATCCTTTGATATGGTGATAAAACCTAGTCACCTTCACTATTTCCAAAACATTGAAATACTTGCAAAAAAGGAACTTTGTTATTTTCCATTTCACTTACAGCATTCAGCTCAACAGTTAAGAGTAATTCTCTATTATTGAATAGACTTATCCTTGCCTCTTTCCTGGCATCCTTGGTTACCCAAAAACTTGTCATCTTTTTCTGTTCAAGACATTATTTTTCATTTGTCCAGCTTCTAACTCTGTACAAATCACAAATCTTCCCAATCTTGGAATAATGCTCCCATATTTGAGTGGTGCACCAAAAAACCTCTTGGAAAATTCTTGAAGCTGTCCAGAAGAAGAGAATCAATCTCTCACAGACTCTCTCTCTCTAGCCACTATCTCACAAACAGCATTATGCCTTTTTCTACAATTATTTCCATGGGCAATGTTCAGCAGAAACGGCATCCATCATTCCTCCAATTCTACTAAACCAACAATCATACAAGCAACAACAACTTTCTAACATCCATTTACAGATGAATTGACAACCCACCAAGCTGTTACTCCTATTCATCTTTCATTCCATTGCCTTTCCCAAAGAGACCACAACATCCAAATTCTTCAGATTACTTGAAGGTAGCGCCTCCGTAGCGCAATTGGAAGAACGACGGTACATTGCGCCCTTCGATTGGAATAGGCCAAGTTCGATTCTCGTCGCGACGGGAGGAATCTTTATCTGGTCGATTTCAATCGATGGTGAGTTAGCCGATCTCATACGGAGGTAGCAGGGTTTTTTCTCCCGGAAACTCGGGTTTTTCATCCCGCATACATACAAATCGGCCCTTCAGAACACACGCAATTTACAGACAAAAATTACTAGTTGTGGTGGTGTTGGAGGTGGGCGGTAGATGGCGTTGATTCGTAGTAGAGGTAAGGTGTAGAGAGAGTTGAAGATGTCCTCCCGCGATGAGTCTTCGGACTCCTTGGAGGTATCAGGAATAATAATAATAATAATAGTACACATCAGGAATTTGACTACGACCCACACAACAATCATTTGCATTGGTTTTGCAACCTCTCATGTGTGGAGGTCATATATATATATATATATATATATATATACAAAATCTCAGAAAACACAACATTACACAGATGTGTAATTTAGACAGAAAACTGGATGCATTTATTATGTTACATATACAGCAACAGGTTAACTGTTAGGGAGGACATCATCCTTCCTACAATCATGTCATCCAAGAGCTTTCAAAAGAAATATTGAAATTTAACTGAAACAAGCTTAAATACTAGTTGTCAGCCTGTAGAATCCCACTGCTGGGCAAAAGCCTCCCCCCATGTTATTCCATTTGGCTCTATTTTGGACTGTTCTCGACCAGGTGTTGGTCCTGCTGTTTGAATAAGTTCATCTCTCCATCTGGTCATCTGTCTACCTCTACTTCTCTTTCCCTCTCTAGGTATCCAAGTAAGTGGAGAGTTTCATCTCGTTTTTTCCATCAAGTGTCCTGCCCATTTCCATTTCAGGGATTTTGCCGTTCTTATGATGTCAGTGACTTTTGTTTTCTGTCTTATTTCTAGGGCTTCTATTTTTTCTATCCTTCTGATGTTTAACATACTTCTTTCCATTTCTCTTTGGCATGTTCTTAGCTTGGTCGCTTGTTTAGTTATTAGTGACCATGTTTGTGATCCATAGGTTAGAAAGATAGTATGATCATATTATGAACTTTGCATTTTAGGCTGATTGTAGGTCTCTCTTCATCCACTCTTTTAAACTCTAATAGCTCCTCCAAAACATTGGTTAGTCATTAGTTTAGATTTGCTGTAGTTTAAGCTTAATCCATATGCTTTACTTTTATTACTTAGATCACTTAGATCATTAGTTCCAATTCTGAGCTGTTTTCAGAAAAGAGTGCTATATCATTGGCAAATCTAAGATTGCTTAAATTTTTGCCTAAGATGTTTAAACCATAATTATCCCAGTTCAGTTCTCTAAATAACATTTCCAACAATGAAGTGAACAGCATGGGTGCTATCGGATCTCCCTGTTTAACTCCTCTTCCTAGGTTGAAAGATGATCCTGTTGTCTCAAGTTTGATTTCTGCTGTGCTACTATTATAAATATTTTTTAATATTCTGATATATTTATTTTCTATGCCTTGATTTTGGAGTTCCAGGAACAGCAGCTTGTGTTCTATCGAGCTGAATGTTTCTGGAAGTCTATGGATGCTATGCATAGAAGCTTATTATATTCTATATTCAATTATATTCAATAGTCAAAAAACTTTTTCAAAATTCTGGTTATTCATATGGTTGGTTCTGATCTAGTTGGATTGTAATTCTATTTTGGATAATCCTAATAAGTATTTTATAATTATGTCAGATGAGATTTATGGATTGCTTATATTTGATCTATCACCCTTCTTATGAAGTAGTATTATTTCTGAGTTTAACCACTGCCTTGGTACTGTTTCTTTATGTACGATGCTATTGCAGTTTGAGAAGTTCTGGTAATAGTTCCACGAGTCCTATTTTGAAGAATTCTGCTGGAATTTGATCACCGCTGTGTGCTTTGCCATTTTTCATTTGTTTGACTGCCTGTTTTATTTCTTCTTCAGTAATTTCCAATAGGATCATCACACATTCCATTTGTTTGGTTGTCTGTTAGACTATTTGCTTGATTACTTGAATATAGTTCTTGGTAGATTTTGTTGCTATTTTAAGAATTTCTGATCTGTATGACCAAATTCATTTACTAAGGAAGGGATCCAGGATTTGCCCTTTTTTGCTATTTTTAAAGATGTAACTTGTTCTAGGATTTGTTTGATTTTCTTTATGTTGAAATTCCATAAATCCTTTCTAATTTCTCTTTTGACTAATTTGTTTAGTTCAACAAAGTCTATTTTCTTTTTGTATTGATTGGAACCTTTTTTCTTTAGTAGTTCTCTTTGTTTTATTAAGTTTTTGGTATTGTCAGTTATTTATGACTCTTTATTTCTCTTGTTGCTACTTAGTGGTTGGTATGCTTGCCTCATTACGTCCTCTATATTATCACAAAGCTCTTGAGTATTATTTAACCTGGTTAATTTTTGAGTTGTTAATATTTGCCTTAAGTTGTCTCTATATTTCTTCTGGTTTCTTTGTAGATCTTGAATGCCTAGTTGTCTGTTTCTGAACCAGTTATTCTTGTTTTTGGTTTTTTAGAACCAGAAGGTTCATCTTATTAATTTATGATCTGAATTAAAGCTGAAATTGTTAAGAACTTCAAAGTTATATAGATGAAGTGAATCTTTTAATAACATATAGTCTATTTCATTTCTTTTTTTTTCGTCCTGTGAAATTCATGTCCTCCTCCTTTTTTCTCTTTTCCTAAAGAAGGAATTTCCAAATTTCAGCTGGTGATTAAAGGCGAATTATAAGAGTCGCCTTCCTCTTTCATTCCTTTTCTGACTGCCATGGTTTCCAAGAACTAAATCTTCTGCCTTTTGTTACTTAGTGCCTACCTGCATTAAAGTCTCCCATTATGATGACCTGGGGTTGTGGGAGTATTATTGATAGTACAAATTCATCATAGACCTCCTCTATTTTTTTCCTGATCATAGCTTGTGGTGGGAGCATAAACCAGTATTATTATTAGTGATTTGATTTTTCCTACTTCTAACTTTAAGGAGACAATTCTGCTTGTATAACTTTTAAATTTTGCAATATGTTTTTCCATTTGCTCTTAATTAACAAACTGACTCCATTAAGTCCATTTTCACCTTCATTATGGTAAAATAGAAGGCCAGAGTCTCTTTCGATAATTTTTTCAGTGTCACGTTTCACCTCTGAAAGTCCAATGATGTCCCAGTTGATTTTTTCCAGGGCTTCTTCAAGTTCTAGTTCTACTAATCTATCCTCTGATTGTAATGTACAGACATTCAAATGAGGCGATTTTTATCGTATACATTTTAGTGGTAGATTTACTTATAGTTTTTGTAGAAGTTTTCGTGATAGTTTTCCCAGTTCTTTTATCAGAGGCAAACCTCTCCTCAGGGTTTGAGTTTGCATTTTCATTCATCTGGGATTAGTGAGAATTGGGTGGCTTGGGAGACACATTTTATACCTTTCTGCCAGGTTTGAAAGTGGCCACTCCTCTGAGTGTAGATGACATTTTTAGCCACTCCACTGGAGAACAAATGCTAAAGAAGATTCATCTGTAACCCACCAGGTTACACCATCTTTACTGCATAAGGTGAAATGAAATAGAAAAGATTCACCCCTAGCCCTTGAGTACTCTAATAGCATGGAGGGAAAAGGCAAAAGAAAAAAAAAAAAGAAAGAAAAAGTGGAGGGACCAGTCTACAGATAATATAGAAGATATACTAATAATACAGAAGATGTATATTACATGAAGTAAGGCATGGTATAGCATCAGGTACCTCAATTTGCCATGCCTGTACTCACTAGAGTGAGCCCTTGAGAATACCAGTACAAGTAATAAAATAACTTACCTGATTATGAAGTAACATAGCACCACATCTCAATTTCTCACTGAAGTGTTCTAAAGTACTAGAGTTATACATTGCTGAAACTCTATTATCATGTTCTAGTTCTTTAGATTTATTTAATGCAGGACTCCAAGTATCATCTATGCCCTAATAATGAAAAAAAAAAAAAAAATTACAAATGATTTAAATGCTATTATTGTTATGCCAAAATTCTGTTAAGAAAATATGCCACATATCTCAGCAATATATAAATACACTATCATAATAACTCAGTATTTATGAGAGAGAGAACAGGATGCATTTTGATTTGTGTCTCTGAGATGCTTGACTGCCATATGTCACTTGAATGGAAAAGGATCTCAGTTTAAATATGATGTGAATGTGTTAGCCATAAGGTGAAATGGATCGTCGTAGTATGAATAGCAAGGTTTTTTTTTCCCTCAAATAACTCAAGGTTTCTCCTCCAATATATATATTAAAAAAAAACAGCCCATCTTGTAAATTCACCTTTAAGAGACATCACATTGTGGATGACCTATCATCTGTAATTTTACAATTTAATTTACAGCACTAAAAGAACAAAATCCCAGATTTTTGGTAAAGACCATATTGAGGTCAGAGAATGTTTCACAGTCACTTCTGATTCAAAAAGCTCTCCAACTTGCAACAACTTCTGTAGTACTTTGGTTTTCTTCCATCTAATCCTATGTGAAGAGGTTTAAAGAAGGGTTTGCCAGACCTGACTTCCCAAAAAGTTATTGGCGAATGTATTTCTTATTTTCTATAATATGGATGCCGACAATATATCATCTTGTCTGCACATACTAAGCCAGTTTAAGAAGTGCATGAAGTACAGGGTATATTTCATATACTCCCAGATGTGATAAAAGATGAAATTTGTCTTAGGTGAATGAATGAGGGCTGCTAGTTTGTTACATGATTTGAATGGGATTGGAAATTATATTCTCAGTGTGACAAGATTAATCTTTATATGGATTTTTTTTTCCACATGTAACTCAGTCAATCCCACATGGAGGTAGCAGTGCTTATTCTTCAAAAAAACATGGCTTTTCATCCCATATCCATTCAACCTGGCTATAGAATACACAAAATTTACAGACAAAAATATACTATAAATGGTTCCACTGCATATACATTATCATCATCAAATTCCTGACATGTACCCTCAAGGGGTGTGCAGGATATAATAGTACCACAGGAAAAATTTACATAATTACTAACTTCATATCTACAATTTTCCTCCAAATCAGTCTATTACTTGTCAAGACTTCAATATTATCATTATCAGATCTTATATTTCTATCGTCTAAGGCACATTGTATTGTATCAATCCACCTATATCTTGGTCTTCCTCTGGGTCGTTTTCCTGCCAACCTGGCAGAGAACACTTGTTTTGCTAATCTTTCCTCTCCCATTCTGTTTAAGTGACCATACCACCTGACATTAGCTCTGCTAACGCATTCCTGGATGCTGACAATGTCAAGTTCTTTCCTAATATCCTCGTTTTTAATATGATATTGCCATTGATGCCATCTGTTCACACCTCTAATCTTTCTCAGGACTCTCATATCTGCATTCTCTAGTCTTTGGTCAAGAGTTTTACTTCTGACCCAGCTCTCAGATCCATAAGTTAAAACTGGTTAGAACACTGTCTTGTATACAGCTAATTTAGTGCTCCGACTAATTTCTCTCTTATTCCATATGAATTTATTCAATTGACTTCCATACCAGCTTTGTTGATTCTGCTGTCTATTTCAATATTTAATTTACCATCTTCACTAAAAATCATGCCTAAGTAACTGAAATGTTTTACTTGTTCCACAGGTTCCCCGTTCACAACACAGTTCACATTTTCAACAATTCTACCTATTTTCACTGTCTTTGTCTTTTTAATGCTGACCTTCATACCATACCATATCTATTACAACAGTTATTCAAGTTAGTCAGGTAATCTTGCAAACTTGTAGCAGATTTATTCAGAAGTATAACATTGTCCGCATAAAGCAAAGAGCTGACATTAACATCTCCAATTCTGATATCATGTTTAATACCACTTTCCTTCATAATGTGATCCATATAGATAAAGAATAACAGAGGGGATAATGTACATCCTTGTCTCACACCAGATTTAACATTAAACCATCTCCCTGTACTTCATTCAATTCTAAGTGCTGACTTACAACTCAAATACAGACTAAGTATTGCTTGATATAAAGGCCCATTGACACCACATAACTGTAGCGTATTGAATAGCTTCTCTCTTGGAACCTTGTCATATGCTTTTTCCAGGAATCGACAAAACTTAAAAACATATCTTAGTTATATTCCGATGCTTTCTCGACTATTTGTCGTAAAGTGAAGATCTGATCCTGACAGCCTCTATTTGGCCTGAATCCAGCTTGTTCTTCACCAAGCTTTTCTTCCACAATTCTTCTCAACCGTTTCTCAAGTATACTTGCATAGATCTTGCCAGGAACACTCAGTAGGGAAATACCTCTGTAATTCTCACATTCAGTTTTATTTCCTTTTTTATATATGGGAACTATTACAGCTCTACTCCAATCATCGGGAATTCGTCCCTCTGTCCAGGCTTTCTCAACTATGCAGTACAGCCACTGTAACACTTTTATACCACCATACTTCACCATTTCTGGTCGAATATCATCTATTCCTGCTGCCTTTCCACATTTCAAGCCTTTGATAGCTTTTTCTACTTCAAGTATGGATATGTATTCCTGACTGTATGCCTGTAGAGTGTTTTTTTACCACTGTGCTATCACTGCTTGTTTTATTTAGCAATTTTTCAAAGTAATTACTCCATACTTCAAGGATATCTTTTTCTCCCATTTTCTTGTCACCTTTATCATCTCTAACTCCTTTTACAGCACTCTTTCCTCCATTTCTGAGTATCTTCAACAACCTCCAGAATATCTTACCACCTCCTTGATATTTATTTTCTATTCTATGTTCTTGCCAAAGTCCTCCGATGACTTTTGTTTAGCTAGTTTTTTTACACAGTGTTTTACTTTCTTACATTTGTCTCTGTATTCTCTAAGGGCACAAACTGACTTATTTGCCAGGAACTTTTGATATGCTTTCTTCTTTTACAGCATTCTGGAGGTTGTTGAAGATACTCAGAAATGGAGTATCTCCATACTTCATTTGTCTCTGTATTCTCTAAGGGCACAAACTGACTTATTTGCCAGGAACTTTTGATATGCTTTCTTCTTTTCCTTCACTGCGTCTTTAACTTCCTGTGTCCAACCATGGAGTCCTGATTTTTCTATCCTTGCAGACAACCTCACCACATGCCTCTCTGGCTGAATCAATCAGGGTTTTCTTCAAGGCTTGCCACTGAATCTCAAAGGTTTGGTTCCTGTTCTCAAAGTCTTTCATTTTTCCTTCAATAATCTTTGTATATGATATTCTACAGTTCACATCTGAGAGCTGCTCAACGTTTATTCGCTTTAAAACTTTCTTACATGTTATTCTTTTCAATATGAAATTCAATTTTATCCTGCTCAAGAATAAATAGTGATCGCTTCCAATTTCAAATCCTCTGTACACTCTGGTGTCCTGCACCAGGGAGAAAACATCAATATCAACAATAACATAGTCAATGAGACTTTTCTTATAACTTGCCTCTTCTCTCCATGTGAATTTGTGCACATTTTTATGTTGGAACATGGTGTTAGTAATAACCAGTCCATGTCTAAGCAGAAATCCAACAGGTATTTGCCATTATTATTAGCTTTGCTCTTTTCTCCAAATTTTCCCAAAATATTTTTGTATGTCTGACAATCATTTCCTATTCTGCTATTCAGCTCCCCAACAAGGACCAACTTTTCCTCTTTCATTTTGACAGCTGCTTTTCTAAAGCATCAAAAAATTCCTCCACTTCTACCTTAGTAGAACCTTCTGTGGCACCATAGGCACAAATACGTCTCATTGTCCAGTTCCCCATTCTCATATTTGCCCACATCACTCTACTTGAGACTGCCTGCCATTCAAGAAGATGAGCCTCATATTTCGTGTTGAATACTATGGCTACTCCTTTTCCTTGATTGTCATTGCCTGAATATAACATTTTGTATTTATTGCTCAGAAAGATCTCACCAGTTTTTGTCTTTTTTGTTTCAGTCACCCCTATTATGTTGATCTGGTACTTATCTAATTCCTCAGCTAGCTCCATTTCTTTGCCATTCAGGCTTCTTACGTTGATAGTAATGATCTTTAACTCTGGTGATGTTGAGTTGGGGTGTGTTTTCAGATTTGTTCGTAGCTGACTTTTTTCTGTTAACCCTGGTTCCCTGGCGAAAAAACAACAGGGGCCTTTTTAACCGGACGATGCCCCAGCCAGCATGAAATTTTGTCATGTTTACCATCATTTTTTATTTTGGCCTTAACCAATAAGAATACAATTTGGTCGGCTAAATCCCAAATTGCCAGCCCATCCTCATTCGTTCAGTATCTAGGTAGATACTCAACAGGGTGCACCATGAGAAGGTGAGGATTGGACATTAGGTCAGAAGCCCTGGTTGGTTCTCTGCATTACTTTAAAGGCTATGTGGAGGTCTCCTCTCAGTTATACAGCTTTGACCCTTAAGCACCCCAGCTTTGACCCATAGTGAAAATCATGGGGTGTTCTTCTCATGAAGAGCCCTCCGATACCTTTGAGGTATCACATAATATCATTTATAAAGTACTAACTTTGGCAATCTTTTCAGATGTCTGGTTTTGCTGTTCTGAGCAGGTGGGGGGGGGGAGGATTATTTAGTATTTTATCGATTTTTAGAAGTTTATAGCCATTGGCTAAAATCTGTGTGTCAAAGGTAGCTAAATTTCTGTAATAATATTATTATTACAGATAAATTACAGATGAACAACTGCCAACAATTAAGCTTATTTACACATGAAGGAGATGATTCTTGCGTGATTGATCCTGTTTTTGGCTTCAGCACATCTTAATAAAAAGGAAACTTAGGCATGGGCAGTAAATACACAAATGACAGAAAACACAGATGTCTTTTTACCTACTATTCATAGAACCTATTTACAACCTGCTATGATTATTATGAATAGATTAATCTAGTCAATAGTCATCACTGAGTAGCTGTGCAACTTTCCCTAATGATGCCATTTTCATTACTGCAAATTAATATGGTATATGTCTATTTTTATGATGTAACTGGTTCCTGAAAGATGTCATTAAGTGAACCATTGAAAAACAAACCTAACTACTCATGAACACAGTGTCACAAATTGGAGTCATTCCTGGAAATACAGTTTGAGCTGTGTGATATAATATATATTATAATATGAATTTTTGTTTATTCTTTAAGATGGTGCTTATCATAGAATGAGGCAAATGAAACTTGAAGGAAAGTTTGATCACTTTTGCTACACTTTCATGGAGGCTTAAAATTTCATGATTCTCATCTACTGTTATTGCTTTCCACTTCTTAAAGGATTTTCTATTCTCAAATTCACTTTTCCTCTTTCAAGACATTTCAGAGGGCACATGTAATTATGGTAGTAAAGAATATGTAAAGTAAAGAAAATGAATTTCTCAAGTTTCTGAGGGACTGCTACCTTAGGCTGTACATAACAGAGGACAAGCGAGGACCAAGGATCTTGGATTGACCATCTCATCAGAGGATGTCATTAAAAATGAGGAATCAAGTCTCTCTCTCTCTTTCTGGTTGGTAAAAGTGACAATGCAGTGATTATCTGGATAGTTGCCAACTAAATGAGGACTTCTGTAAGGAAAGGATATATGTGGAAAACTACAGAGTGGTGATTATGAAAGCTTAGGAGACAGTTTAAAGATAGCAAGAAATCATGAGCTAAGCAGGAAGGAGATGAATGCTGCTTAGATGCTATTCAGGAGATATCTGGTAGAAACAATCTTCTTCTTCTTCTGTATCTTGTCGCACTTAAGTAGGGTCACTGTTTGTAGTGCGTCTCCTCCACAACCTCCTGTCTTGGAGGTTGTGGAGGAGACCTCCACAGGTTGAGGAGGAGGTTGAGGATGAAGAACCTCCAAGTTCTTCATCCTCAAGTCCTTCTCCACCATCTCCCTCCATCTCTTCTTGGGTCGCCCGCACCTCCCCCCCCCTGCACATCTATCTGCATGACCTTTCTTCCCACATACTTGTCCTCCCTCCTCATCACATGACCAAACCATCTCAACTTTGCCTCCTGTATCTCCTTACATAGTCATTTCTCAGACAATCCTTTCTGGTCACACTGAGCATCCATCTAAGCATTCTCATCTCCGTTACCTCCATCCTGCTGATGTTATTTTTCCTCAGGGCCACAGTTTCCATAGTATACGTCATAGCTGGTCTCACTACTGTCCTGTAGATTTTGCCTTTTAGATTGATCGGCACCCTCTTATCACATAGCACTCCAGCCATCTCTCTCTCTCCAGTTCCTCCATCCTGCATCCCACTTCCTTCTCAGCCTCACCATCCTCTTTCACTGTTGAACCGAAGTATCTAAAGTCACTGACCTTCCTGATGACATTTCCTTCCAGCTCCAGATCTGTCTCCTGGCTGCCATCCACTTTGCAACACATATACTCTGTCTTACTTCTGCACCATCTCATACCTCTCTCTCCTCCAGTACTTTCCTCCAATTTCCAGTTTAGCTGCCACTTCTTCTCTTGATTCTGCACAGAGCATGATGTCATTTGCATACAACATAGTCCAAGGCATGTCTTCTCTCACCTCCTCTGTCATCACAATATTAAACAGGAACAGACTTAATGCTGACCCTTGATGCAAGCTAACTGTCAATGGAAAACTTTCTGTCTCTCACAGGCAGATCTGAACTCTTGCCTTCACATTTCAGTACCAGCCTGACATATTTCTCCAGTACCTTTTTCTCCCTCAGACACCTCCAGATGTCTTGCCTTAGCACTCTATCATATGCTTTCTCCAGATCAATAAATACCAGATGTAGCTCCCGTTGCTTCTCTCAAAACTTTTCCATCATCTGCCGTAACCCAAAGATAGCATCTGTCATCGATCGACCAGGCACAAAGCCAAATTGCTCCTTTGCAATCTCTGCCTCCTTCCTCCGTCTTCCATCGAGAACCCTTTCTAGGATTTTCATTGTGTGGGACATCAACTTTATTCCTCTGTATTCTTACACTCTTGTGCATCCCCTTTACTCTTGTAGATGGGGACAAGAGTAGTTTCCCTCCATTCCTCGGGTATATTTTCCTGTTGACAAACTTTTATTAACAGGTCCCACAGCAGGTCAATTCCCTCTTCCCCCAGTGCCTTTCATGCCTCCACTGGGATTCTGTCAGGGCCCACCGATTTTCCATTCTTCATCCTCTTTATGGCCTCCTTCACTTCCACTCTACTAATGTTCTGCACCATCCCCTCATAAGGCATCTTCTCTGTGAGCACTTGCATTTTCTTCATTCAAAAGCCCTTCAAAGTATATTCTCCATTTGTTTCTTATATCCACATCCCTTCTTAATACCCTTCCTCCAGAGTCTTTGATCTGCCTCACATGTACGATGTCCTTTGATGCCTTATTTCTACATTTTGCCAATCGATAAATCTTTCTCTGACTTTCCTTTGTTTCTAATTGATCATAAAGGTCTTGATGCGCCATGGCCTTCGCCCGTGCAACAACTCTCTTGGCTTCTTGCTTTTTCTCTCCGTACTCCTCTGTTCTCTTCCACTCTTGACTCATCCCACTTCTGCTTTGCCTTCCTCTTAGCCATCACTGCTTCTTGTACATTATTATTCCACCACAAACCCTTCTTCTGCTCTCTAATCTTACTGGATGTTTCACCAAGCACCTCAATTGCACAGCTTAGAATTGCTTTTGAATTATGTCTCCGCCAATCTTGTACACTTTCTAGTACATCCGAAATCCTTTCTAACACCTTTTCCCTAAAATGGTTCCTCACACTCTCTTCTTTTAAGCGAAACCACTTAATTGTCTTCCTCCCATGGCTTCCAAGGGTTCTTATCTTCGACCTTATTTTAAAGTCTGTGCACAGTAGCCGGTATTGCTGTGCCACTTAATCTGTTGGGATTACCTTGCAATTTGTTACTGCTTCAAGATGTTTTCTTCTAGTCAAAATGTAGTCAATCTGTGAACTGTTATTGCCACTTCTAAATGTTATAAAATGCTCTTCCCTCTTATAGAAAAAGGAGTTCACAATTGCCAGATCAAACGCTGCTACGAAGTCCAAAATCTTCTCTCCTTCCTGGTTCATCATTCCCACTCCATGGCCACCATGCACCCTTTCACAGTTCCCTATTCTGTCTCCCTATGTGTCCGTTCAAGTCTCCTCCGACAATCACCATCTCATTTTGTTCCAGTTCCCTCATTTCTTCATCTAGCATGTTCCAGAATTCATCTTTCTCTTCTGCAACTTGTTGGGCATATACACATAAGACGACCAGTTGCTCTTCTCCAAAACCCAGTTTCATTCACATGATCCTGTCGTTCCTCTACCCACTTCCAGTAGTTCGCCCTTCATTCTGTCACACACCACAATTCCAACACCATTTCTTCCCTCTTCATTCGCTCCAGAGTAGAACATTTTATACTAGATGAATAGGATTTATACCAGATTTATACCAGCAGATGAATGCTGCTTAGAAGCTATTTGAAAGATATCTGGTAGACACAATGTCTAAATGTATTCCATGGGTCAAAAGATTAAATAAAGTAGGTGTGAAATGAATTAATGAATGAAAGAATTAAGCATTTAGTGTGGAGAAGAAAGCATTTTGGACACAGTCTAAGATGAGAGGTAATAATCAGTTCAATGAAGAGTACAAAAAATAGGCAAGGAGGGTGATGCAGTATGAGCAGCAGATAGCCAATGATGCAAAAAAAAAAAAAGCAGAAGTAAGAATGGTAGTGGTGGTGGAAACAGTAAAAAGATAACCACTGTGATGGATATAATTGAGATATTAAATAAGCAATTCATAAAATTATTTCTTTCTTGCAACACCATACATAGGTTGAGTGCAGTGGAAAGAGAGGAGGAGGAGAGACTGCAAGTGAGCAGGAGGTATGTGGGAATTGAGTAAACTAGATGTTAATAAGATTGTGGGGCTTGTTGATATGTCACCACGTGTTTTGAGAAAATATGCCAAGGAGTTGAAGTTGACATCTGTCTTGGCATACTTGTTTAATATGAGTCTTATTCTGCTTCATAAGGGAGGTCATGAGACTCAAGTTCAAATTATAGGCCAATCCGTGTGTCAGGGTGCTGCGAAAAGGTTAGTGAGGACTAAATTGGATAGACAATAGTGGTATTCTCTTTAATGAACACATGGATCTGCTAAGAAAGTTCATGATTTAGTAATCTTGTTACTTAGATTATACTTAGATTTTGCAAATGCTTTTGATAGATTGCCACACAATACTTTAATAGCTAAAGTGGAACACATGGTGGATAATATATTAGTGTGTTACATTGCCTATCTCACAGGCATCACATAGATGTGTATGGGGGGGGGGGGGCAAAATCTCAGAAGAGGAGAGAGTCATGGTGGGCATCCAAGGTCTGTTTTAGGATGCAGTTTAATTTGTATGTTAATGATAGTGAAGAAGAAGGTTTGAATGGGGATATTCAGTTGTTTGAAAATGATGCAAAGTTGGAATGAACTCTCAGCAGTAGAATAAATGTTGTGGCCTTAATGGACTTGAATAGACTGAGTGAATGGGCATTGGAGTTGCCAGGTAATGTTGCAAAATGTGAAGTTTTAAAATTCTAAAAACAAAGATGGGATGCAGATTATACAATTGGTTGGGATATACTGGAAGAGGCAGAGAAAATAAGAGATCTGGTGGTGATGGTGGATAGGAACTTAAATTTAGAGAACACCACTAAAATTGTGGGGATGGCAAAATGAACTCTGTCAATGATGCAGAGGACACTGAATTGTAGAAGTAAAAAGATTGGGTCCATTGTATAAGGCCTTGATTAGGCCACATATAGACTACTTTGCACAGATCTGGTCACCTGATTTTCAAAAAGATTAAAAATATTAGAGAGTGCAGAGGACGATTGGCTAAGGTGGTTTCTGGTTTCGGGAATGTGAGTATAAAGAAAGCTTGAGAAAATGCAAACTGCAGAGACTAGTGGATAGGAAGAAGAGGGATGTGAGAATATGTCTAAAACAAATAAGCTGGTAAGGAATTTTTATCAGATTGAAGTTTTTTCACACAATGGCGGGAGATGAAGGAGAAAAGGGGTTATCCCTGAAGCTGAATAAGAAGGGTGCGAGGAAAGGAGTGAGAATCTGTTTTTTTGCATGGAGAGTGGTGAAGGGTTGGAATGCATTGCCTGAGAGTGTGGTAATTTGCAGAGAATGTGAATGTTTTTCAAGCATGATATGATGAACTATAATTATCACTAAAGCAGCATTAATATAAAGCATCATTGGAACAATGTCTACAATGAAAAATAGAAACTAAATAGATGAATTATAAAAATTGTGAATAGGAAAACAATAATAAATTTTTATTATAAATACCATTTCAGCCAATATCTCACAATCATTTTCAATATAACAATGGTTTAAAAGAACAGAATAACAATTAAAAAACAAAAAGCATGTGTGTTACAAATATGAGATGCTGCAAGCATGAGGAGAATTTAGCTACAATGGTGGGATATATTTAGTAAGATAAAAATTTCAGAGTAGTCATTCTTATTTAAATTAGGCATCAATCAGCTTCACAACTTTCTTTATGCAATCTTTCTATTAAAAAAAAAAAACAGCTTTTTATTAATGCTAAGAAAGTACTCTGCATCTGAAAAGTACAACATGATATGTAAAATCTAATTTGTTCAACTCATGAAAACAAATATAATCCTGATGTTCCTCTAAGCACACCATTGCAGGTGATCTACCAGTCTGTCTATAATATGAAAGACAAAGAATTTAACAAGAGGTTACAAAAACAAGAACCCTGAAAATGAGTTTCAAACAGAGAGCCGCGATCGACTTTTGTGTTAAACTTAGTAAACGTTTTACCGAAATGCATCAAATGCTTCAAAAAGCATACAGTAATGAATGCTTATCCCGTACTCAAGTTTACGAGTGGTTTAAGCGATTTCAAAGTGGTTGTGAGACACTTGAGGACGACGAAAGGCCGGACTGAGCGAAGTCAACATCCAAAAGGTGCATTATTTCATCAAAGAAAACGTGAAATCGTCCGTGAGGAAATTGAAGATGAATTGGAGATTCCACACTCAACTGTGAACTACATTTTGACTGAGAATTTGGGCCTTCGTAAATTGAATTCGCGATTTTTTCCCCACAAGTTGACCGATGACCAAAAAATGTATCGAATTGAACACTGTAAGGACCTCATTAAAACCTCTCTTAAGGACTCAAACTTCCTTGAAACGATCGTTACTGGTTATGAAATATGGTTTGAGTATGAGCCCGAAACAAAGTGCCAGATTGCTGAGCATAGATCACCAGAAGAGGGGCACCCAAAAAAAAGTCTCTTGGAGAAGTCAAAAGTAAAGACAATGTTGATTTGTTTCTACGATTCCAAGGGCATTATCCACAAAGAATTCGTTCCGCCTGGCCAAATGGTCAATGGTGAGTTTTACCTCAAAGTTTTGAAGCAATTGATAGCGAGAATTCGTCGCGTAAGGCATGAATATTGTGACGCCCTACCGTTCGTCAAAAAACACCGTCACTCTTGGCATTATAACTCGGCTTCTAATGAAACAAATGTAGTAAACAATTGACACAACACTAATGAAGGTTGCTGCTTTTGACAACAAAAAGATACAACAGGTTGCACCACTAGTTTCTTATATTTTCGTAAAGTTTAGTTTCTTTTTGGACAGAGGGTGTAAAACAAGTAGAAATGGCTATCCAGAAGAATGATGGGATAAATAAAGTATATGCAAAAAACAGCAGATAGATGACTATCAATTTACAACTCAAGATGATAATGGTTCCTAATCACTGGCAGTGAAAAATACGAGCATATTAAGAATATTACTGATGCTTATATATGGGTGAAATTATGTCAAGGACAGAAGAAACAGACCAAATAATAACAAAGTAAAAAAAAAATGTAGGAAATATAATGACACAGAAAACTGAGCCCATTATGAAAAGTGATAAACCTTCAAAGTATGGAAGAGGTGGAGGTATCTTAAAACAGCAGCTCTCAATTTTTTTTTTCTTCAAAATGCTTAAAAGAAAAAATTCTTCGAACACTAATGGCCATGAGGAATATCAATTCATAAAAGAAAGAAAAAACATGCATCTTAAAAATGTTGTTCAGTTTACTGCCACTAACATATAGCCATTTATTAAAGTCGTAACATCTACAATTATAAACATTCTAGATTTTAATTGAGAAAACATCCCACCAACATCACATTCTTCTTTGTGAAATCCATTAATTATGGATGCATCAATTCATTATTACATATCAATTTTAAGAAAAAAAATTTGTCTCTGTATTCTTAGAGAATACAGAGACAAATGTAAGAAAGCTAAACACTGTGTAAAACTGGCTAAACAAAAGTCATGGGAGGACTTTGGCAAGAACAGAGAAAATAAATATCAAGAAGGTGGTAAGATATTCTGGAGGTTGTTGAAGAAGTTCAGAAATCGAGGAAGGAATTAGAGATGATAAAGGTGACATGAAAACAGGAGAAAAAGATATCCTTGAAGTATGGAATAATTACTTTGAAAAACTGCTAAATGAAACAAGCAGTGATGACAGCACAGTGGTAAAAAACACTGACCAGGCATGCAGTCAGGAATACATATCCACTTCAACATATCATTTTCTACTTCAAGTATATCAATACTTGAAGTAGAAAAAGTCATCAAAAGCCTGAAATGTGGAAAGGCAGGAAAAAGACCCAGAGGAAGACCAAGATATAGTGGATTGATACAGTAAAAAGTGCCTTAGAAGACAGAAATATAAGACCTGATAATATTAGAATCTTGACATTTAACAGACTGATTTGGAGGAAAACTGTAGATGGGAAGTTAGTAATGATGTAAATTTTTCATGTAGTACTATCATATCCTGTACACCCCTTGAGGGTATATATCAGGAATTTGATGAAGATGATGAGTTTAAAGCTTTTTCTTCAAAGGTGTCCATAAAGAAGTTGGCCAGAGGTGGAGAACCCATAGCTGTCCCTCTTTATTTGTTTATAGAATTTTTCCCTACCAAATAAAATAGCCTGAGTTCATGGTAAACTGAAATAGGGCTGAGATATCAGGGAAATTTGGCTTGGCTTGGATGAGGTCCAAAGTATCTTTGAGTAGGCCATTGGTGAATAAGCAAGCAAGCAACAACCATTATGTCAGTGTGTTGGAGTGAGAGGTTTTCTACATGGCTTTAAAGTGGGCTGAATTTTTTGTGTGTGAAGGTGTGTTGCCAGTATATTGTGTGAGCACTCTGGCTAAATTTTATGTGGGGGAAATCAATGCCATCCACAATGGGACGTAATGGCACATTCTGTTTATGGATTTTTGGAAGCTCATATGTTGTGGGGGAGGGGGTCTAGA
Source organism: Typopeltis vanoorti (assembly GCF_054136105.1). Taxonomy (NCBI): domain Eukaryota; kingdom Metazoa; phylum Arthropoda; class Arachnida; order Uropygi; family Thelyphonidae; genus Typopeltis; species Typopeltis vanoorti. Next base: position 68,619,486 of record NC_143557.1, on the reverse strand, counting down.
GTTGAAAGGTTTTATTTTGTTAGTCACTTTCTCAGGCCAAAAAGTAATCTTCTTAAGGAGCCTATGGAGTGTTCTGATTTGGGAGCTGGTGGGATCATATTCTATAAGAAAGTAAGTACACAGATCTAATAGTAAAGAGGAAAGCTTACTTGTGTAGTCAGTTTTGTTTAGAACTACAGTGGCATTTCCCTTATCCGCTTTAGTAGTTATTATTTTACTGTTTTTTTTTTTTTTTTTTTTTTTATTTCCTGTAGCGTTTTGAATTCTTCTTTAGATAGGTTGCTTTTTTGGAGGTTTAGCTTGGGTAAGAGCACCAGCTACATCTAGTCTGACATTGTTCGTAATATGGTTGGGAAGGTTGCAGATACCATGTTCTACCTGAATCATTATTTCTTCAGAAGGGATTTTTTTTTGGTATTATGGTGAAGTTGTGGCCTAGCGAGAGTACGCTGATTGCTTCAGGCTTCAAGGTAAGGTAGTTGAGGTAGTTGGGGTTTGCAAGCTGAGTTCTTTTTTAAACTTTCAAATTTTGTGATGTGCCGACATCGTACTTTTTAGAATTCCTTTTCTGCTGAACAATTAGACTTCGGAGAGGATCATCCAAAGGTCATCGTTCAGCATGGCAGCAAGCTCTTCTTCTAGCACACGAATAGCCTCGTTAGTGTCGGCCAAGAGAACATGGGTAGTGGCAATTTGCTCCTGTAACAGAACAAAGCTAGTGCGTTTATATATGCAGAGAGCTTTAGGTGAAGTGAATCGTGCTTTAATTTTACACAATTAGGAATCACATTATTATCCTGGCAGTTTTAGAAAGGCTAACTGATTCAGTTGTCTAGAAATCTTCAGTTTTAACTTGCCGTATTGACGGGCCTTGCATGCGATGGAATCTCCATGGATTATTGTAATTCTTGTAGATAAACTTATACGTTGGTGATACATAACTGTCAATTTTTAGGGAAAGACAACGTATAGTGTTATAGACGGACTAGCTTTGCTCTGTTACCGGAGCAAATTGCCGCTACCTGTGTTCTCTTGGCCGACACTAACAAGGCTCGTGCACTAGAAGCTTGCCGCCACGCTGAACGATGACCTTTGGACGATCCTCTCCGAAGTCTCTAATTGTTCAGCAGAAAAGGAATTCGAAAGTTTAAAAAAGAACTCAGCTTGCAAACCTCAACTACCTCTCAACACACTAATAAACCTGTCATCCCTTACCTGGAAGCATGAAGCAATCAGCGCGCTCTTGCTAGGCCACAACTTCGCCGTAACACAAACAGATAGATACATTCACCAGCAATCCTCCCTCCTCTTCCAACAATATGGGATTATAAAAATCCTATATAACAGGGCAATATTAATCAGTTCAGATAACAATGCCCTTACCACTGAACTTAACCATATTCTTAATGCCTTTGTAGCCAATGGCTACAACCCCCATAAAATCCAAAAAATATTAAAACCAATTAACCTCCCCCCTCCCGTAACAGGAACTACTCTAAATCTATCACCATTCCTTATATTTGGGGGGGGGGGGGTACTTCTGAAAAGCTAATAAAAATCCTAAAAAAATATGACTTGACAACTTGTTATAAACCATATAAAAAATTGGCATCTCTTATCTGCTCCCCAACAAGGACCAGCCACTTCCCCTAGACCTACCTGGAGTATATACCAGGTCCCTTGTAGTTGCAAACTGTCTTACTGCGGCCAAACAGGTAGGACAACAGCTAATATCAGGATATCTGAATATAAGGATTTTATCCATTTCCACCAATACAGCCACTCAGGACTTGCTGACCATGCTTTGGATACCTGTGACAAAATACGCTGGAAGAAAGCTACCTTACTTCACCGCAACAAGTACAAATATGAGAGATTATTCCTGGAATCCGCCTCAGCTCTAAAACCCTCCCCAAACCTCAACAAATTTGGATGCATGAGACTGCCCCAAATATGGGAAGCTTGCTTTCTTAGAACATCAGCCAACAGCTAAGACTACCCAATTTAGCCCACTAGATGGCACCTTTTAGGACTAGGACCGACTTCAGTCGTTGTCATCAGCCATATTTATTCAGTGCATGCACATATCATTAATTTTAAGTTCCCCGAAGATGGTAATGTAACATCACCGAAATATAGGAAGTATTAATTAAAGTTTTCTAATTAATATAACAGTATGTTTCACCAACATACAAGTTAATCTACAAGAATTACTAATTATAAAGTATATAACATTTGTGTATTATTTTAATGGCTAATATAGCCTACTTTCGTTTAGGAGTGCCCTTTTTTTTTTTTTTTTTTTTTTTTTTTTTTTTTTTTTTTTTTTAACAATATCATTGGCTCTTTACCCAAAATCTTAGGGTATTACTGAAGTGTTATAAAACTAATATATGAAGAATAATATAGGAGGAAAATTTGGACATACCTTTTTGGATATTGTTTCTGTCTCCTTATCTTGGTGCTATGCATTCATCTGCTGTTATTTTTTGGGGGGGGAAAGTGGGAATAAAGTAATGTGGGGAAATTATTTGAAAAAACTTGGTTGTTTTTATATGTGTAATATTATTATTATTATTAAATGTGGGTAGAGAGTGCTTTGGGAGGGGGGGGGGGAGAAAGGGTAGATAGAAATTATTTTTTTGGAGAAGAGGAGAGATTTATGGAAAAAAAGTTGGGGTGGGAATAACAGGGTGCGAGCTGTTTCGACAGGTGTCATCTTTGGAACTTGTGAGGGGAAGTGGAGGCTATGGCATGTCGGCTAGGTGTTTCTGTCTTTGGTGTGCTTGTGTTGTCTCCTATTGGTCAGAGTCGTGACTTAATTTTTATGTTATGGAGCATCTAACTCTTGGAGATCATGTAGGGTCAGTGGACATTTATTGAGTTTTCATCACATTTTATGGCTATCATTTCCGATATTCTAAGCATTGTTTCAGTGTCTTGTATGTCTCATATTATGGCCTTGTCGATTTGCAGGGTATGTTTTTGTTCAAGGGTGTGGACTGCTATTTTAGTTTTTCCTGTACTTTGTATCCTGTTTTTCTTTTTGTTGTTGCGTTTTTTATTATTTAAATGTTCTGGAATTGGGATGTTACAGTCATGGAAGTGCTCTTATAGTCTTGCCCATAAAGACCTGATAGTAGAACCTGTGTAGGTGACATCACAGTCTTTTTGGCAGGAAAATTTGTAAACAACATTGTGGTGTTCTAATATTTCTTTGTGTGTGTGTGTGTGAGATTTTGTAAGTTTTAGAAGTGTTGCCAATTTTTGGTTTGTGGTGAACACCAGCTTATAGTTGGTGTTCATCACAAACCAATTTGAAAATGTATCTATAGGCTTTTTATGTATTCTGGATGTATGGAAGTGTGATAATTTTTTGTGTTGGGAAGTTTGTTTTGGTTGTTGGGTTGTTTTGCCTGGTTTTTGCTGTTTTGTTGGGGTAATTTGTTAGTTGTTTTGAGAGGCATGTGGTGAGGTTGATTTGAGAGGCATGTGGTGAGGTTGTGTGCAAAGATAAAAAAATCAGAACACCCTGGTGGACACAGGAAGTTAAAGAGGCAGTGAAGGAAAAGAAGAAAGCATATCAAAAGTTCCTGGCAAATAAGTCAGCTTTTACTCTTACAGAATACAGAGACAAATGTAAGAAAGCTAAACAGTGTGTAAAACTAGCTAAACAAAAGTCATGGGAGGACTTTGGCAAGAATATAGAAAATAAATATCAAGAAGGTGGCAAAATATTCTGGAGGTTGTTGAAGAAGCTTAGGAATGGAGGAAAGAGTGCTGTAAAAGGAATTAGAGATGATAAAGGTGAAATGAAAACAGGAGAAAAAGATATCCTTGAAGTATGGAGTAATTACTTTGAAAAACTGCTAAATGAAACAAGCAGTGATGACAGCACAGTGATAAAAAACACTGACCAGGCATGCAGTCAGGAATACATATCCATACTTGAAGTAGAAAAAGCCATCAAAGGCTTGAAATGTGAAAAGGCAGCAGGAGTAGATGATATTCGACCAGAAATGCTGAAGTATGGTGGTATAAGAGTCTTACAGTGGCTGCACTGCATAGTTCAGAAAGCCTGGACAGAGGGACGAATTCCCGATGATTGGAGTAGAGCTCTCATAGTACCCATATATAAAAAGGGAAATAAAACTGAATGTGAGAATTACAGAGGTATTTCCCTACTGAGTGTTCCTGGCAAGATCTATGCAAGTATACTTGAGAAACGGTTGAGAAGAATTGTGGAAGAAAAGCTTGGTGAAGAACAAGCTGGATTCAGGCCAAATAGAGGCTGTCAGGATCAGATCTTCACTTTACGACAAATAGTCGAGAAAGCATGGGAATATAACAAAGATCTGTATTTAAGTTTTGTCGATTTGGAAAAGGCATATGACAAGGTGCCAAGAGAGAAGCTATTCAATACGCTGCAGTTATATGGTGTCAATGGGGCATTATATCAAGCAATAGTTAGTCTTTATTTGAGTTGTGAGTCAGCAGTTAGAATTGAAGGAAGTACAGGAAGATGGTTTAATGTTAAATCTGGTGTGAGACAAGGATGTACATTATCCCCTCTGTTATTCATTATCTATATGGATCACATTATGAAGGAATGTGGTATTAAACCTGATATCAAAATTGGAGATGTTAATGTCAGCTCTTTGCTTTATGCGGATGATGTTATACTTCTAAATAAATCCGCTACAAGTCTGCAAGATTCTCTGACTAAATTGAATAGCTGTTGTAATAGATATGGTATGAAGGTCAGCAATAAAAAGACAAAGACAATGAAAATAGGCAGAATCATTGAAAATGTCAACTGTGTTGTGAATGGAGAACCTGTGGAACAAGTAAAACATTTCAGCTACTTAGGCACAATTTTTACTGAAGATGGTAAACTAAATATAGAAATAGACAACAGAATCAGCAAAGCTGGTATGGTGGGAAGTCAATTGAATAAATTCATATGGAATAAGAGAGAAATTAGTCGGAACACTAAATTAGCTGTATACAAGACTGTGTTCAAACCAATTTTAACTTATGGATCTGAGAGCTGGGTCAGAAGTAAAACACTTGACCAAAGGCTAGAGACCGCAGATATGAGAGTCCTGAGAAAGATTAGAGGCGTGAACAGATGGCATCAATGGCAATATCATATTAAAAATGAGGATATTAGGAAAGAACTTGACATTGTCAGCATTCAGGAATGCGTTAGCAGAGCTAATCTCAGATGGTATGGTCACTTAAATAGAATGGGAGAGGAAAGATTAGCAAAACAAGTGTTCTCTGCCAGGTTGGCAGGAAAACGACCCAGAGGAAGACCAAGATATAGGTGGATTGATACTGTACAAAGTGCCTTAGACGATAGAAATATAAGATCTGATAATGTTGGAGTCTTGACAAGTAACAGACTGATTTGGAGGAAAATTGTAGATAGGAAGTTAGTAATGATGTAATTTTTTCGTGTAGTACTGTCATATCCTGTACACCCCTTGAGGGTACATGGCAGGAATTTGATGATGATGATGATGATGATGATTTGTTAGTTGTATTGGGTAATTCTGACTTTGAAAAATTTATGTTAACTTCATTTCTGTGTTGAGATAATTATGGTTAGTTAAAAATTTGTAAGCATTTATGAATTGTGTTAGGATGACTGATTTTTTAATCGAATAAGGATGGTATGAGTTAAAATGAAAGTAGTTTCCGATATGTGTGGGTTTGTGGAATATTTTCGTGGCTATTTTGTTATTTGTTTTGACTAATGTCAGGTTTAGGAAATTGATGGATTTGTCCTGTTTGGTTTCTATGGTGAATTTTAGTATGTTGCTGTAATCGTTAAGGGACACTTGTAAGGTGGTGATGAGTGTTGGTTCTCCAATGCATAGAATATCATCCACGTATCAGCCATAGAAGGTGATGCCAGGGAGGGGGGGGGGGAGTGTTGAGTAGAAGTGATTCTATGTGTGCTAGGAACAATTCAGCTAAATGTCCATTGATGTTATGTCCCATAGGGAGTCCAAAAATTTGGATGTACATGTTGTTGTTAAAGATGAAGAAGTTTGCTGAGATTACTAGTTTGATTAGGTTTATGATATCACTGGGTGTTAATTTTGTTCATGAATGTAGTGTGTGGTCTTCTGTGAGTAGTGTGTGTACGATGTCTAGTGTTCTGGGGACGTCCACATTGGTGTATAACGAAGTTCCATCCAGACACAAAAAGGTACATCCGAATTTTCCTCCTATATTATTCTTCACGTATTAGTTTTATAACACTTCAGTAATGCCCTAAGATTTTGGGTAAAGAGTCAATGACATTGCAAAAAAAGAAAAGGGGGGGGGGGGGGCACTCCTAAACAAAAGTAGGCTATAGTGGCCATTAAAATAATAGTTTATTTTAGAGGAGTAACATGGGAATTTTCCCAGAAATAATACCTATAATATTTGTGTGATTTACAAATATACAGCTATAAAAAAAAAACCTTGAAATTATCATGAAGAGAATGAATAAACATTTATGAATGCTAAACTTACTTTGGATTTGCAGCCAACATTCTTTTCTTTGGTCTCTATTAATGTATGGTTTTGTTCAGTTATATTCCAGTAGTTGTGATACATATCTAAACAAATATAATAGCAAAAATAATTTCTTACATGAAGATTAATACTTAAACATTATTCATAAATGACTAAGAATTTCACTTAAGCACCATATGGTATAATGCTCCACATAGTTTATGCTGTTAATTATAGTAATAAATGAAATTATTATTCTATCCTATATGCTTATAAAAGTATGTATGTGCCTTTTTTCATTACAAAAAAATAAAAAATAAAAATTCACAATAATTATGTAATATTGTTTGTGTGTGTATATGTAAGCAAAGAAAACATTAGCAAAGCCCATCATTAAACCGTGCTTTAAACTCATTGAATGTATTTGTACTCATCTCAATGCCAGGCAATGCATTCCACTCACCAACGACTCTCCATGCAAAGAACCTGCTTCTTATGCCCCTTCTCACCCCCCCCCTCCAGCTTCCAGGAATGTCCCCCTTGTTCTACACCCTTCTCCCATTCTATGAAAAATTTCTTCCACATTAACTGGTAACAATCCTTTACTAACTTATATGTTTCAATCATATCTCTCTCTCTTTCTCCTATTCATAAGGCTCTGCAAACTGCATTCTCTCAATCTGTCTACATATACCACATCCCAGAGACCAGTTACCACCTTAGTCAGTCTTCCAGGACACTTTCCAGTATATCCTCATCACCGAATACTAGGGGACCAAATCTGTGCACAATAATCCATACAAGGCCTTATACAGTGAAATCAGAAAACCTCTATTTCTGCATGTTAAGGTCCTCCACATCATTGCCATTAACTGATGTGATGACTTCATAACTTATGCAATGTGACCTCTGAACTTCAGATTCTTGTCCACCACCACCACTCCAAAGTCTCATTTCATCAACTTCCTCCAAAATTTTACCGTCAAGTGTATACTTTGCATCTCATTGTTGTCTACCAAATTTCAGAACCTTACACTTTACAATGCTGAATTGACAGTTCTATACTGTTGCCCACTCATAAAATCTATTCAAGTCCTCCTGTCAGGCCACAACATCTGCTTGATTTCTCATCACCCTTCCCAGTTTTGCATCATCTGCAAACAGTTGTATATCACCAGTTAAACCCATCCCAATATCATTAAAATACAAATTAAATAACAATGGTCCTAAAACAGACCCATGGAACACCACTAGTGACTTTCCACTTTTGAGATACTGCAACCCCATACACAACTTGCTGATACCTGTTTGATGCCTACTCAACTCACTAATTTATCATCCAATCCCATCTGCTTCAGTTTAATTACCAACTTGTGGTGTTGGTTCCATCTATCAAAAGCTTTTGCAAAATCTAAGCATACTACTGTATATGTATCTACTGTGTCCAATATATTTGTCATCTTGTTATAATACATAAGCAAGTTGGTAAAACATGACCCCTTTTAACAAACACATACTGACAAGCACAAAGAATACTACTATTATTATTATTATTATTATTACACCCTCCGTGGAGTCGACAGACTCAGCGTGAGAGGTTCATTCAACTGACAACACATTTATCATAGAGAACCTTAAAATCCTTAACACTCCTTGCATTAACAATACATTTGGTAATGTGTTCTATTCACTAACAATTGGTGAGAACAATCTGAGAACGACATTATGGAGGAAGGATGGATCCTCATAGACATTGGCCAGCACTTGTGCACAGTATTCCTGCCATGCAGTGTAATCCGTTGCTGTTAAACACTGATCCACATGAATCATGTATGAAAAGACCCCCCCCCCTTAAGGATTATCTATAGTGATTGCCTCGGTATCCCAAGTTTTACCACTGTTCGGCATTGATTGTATTTCGGAGACTGTAACACTTGCTCCAGCACACATTTGTGATTCTCCTTTGTGTTAATAGTTTATGGTCTCCCATATGCCCTTTGTATTGTGGCAGAACACAACCGGTATGTCAGAATCTCTTGATTAAGGCAATGATGACACTATTGCTTTGGGCACACTTATGGAAACGTCAAACAAACTAATCACAAACATGTTGCATGCTTGAACCATTTGCTCTACCACCTCTGTATGAACGAAAATAATGCTCAACAATAAACATCTTTTTTCTTCTTTTTTCAGAGAGGAAAAAATTATAGGAATGTATTGGAAGACTTTTGATTTATCTGCAAGTATTTATTCTTTTCAAATGGTGTACGACCATCAGAAGATAAAAATCTAGAAGAAGGCCTCTAATGTTCTTGTTTTTAAAGAATAAACAGCAGCTCAAGTTTGGAAAGAGTAAATTTTTATGCCAATTTTGATCTAGGAATGTTTATTTAAACCTGTGTTTAAATAAATAATTTAAGAACAGTTTAATTTTTTCTGTGAGGCAACTTATAATTTTGTTCTATATAATAAGTAAAAAATTCACTAAAAAATTTTAACAAATTTATTGAATGTGTAAGGGTGGCGACATCATGTCAAAGTTATTGCACATATTGAAATTGTATAATAATTGAAACTTCATGTGCAATGGGACACAAGATTTAGACTGTAAAAAAAAGAGGTAAGATCTCAGATAACAAAAGTGAAAGTAAACCTAGAGGCCATGGACATAATATGGAAAAGCAAATCAGTGAGCCTTCCCATAAAGCTAAAACAGCTGGAAACATGCTGACACAGCCGGTAGGAAAATAAACAGAAAAGGCTCAGTAGAAAAAAGAAAGGATTAAAAGGATATAAGAAAAATAAAAAGATAAAAAAAGAAAGATATAAGATAAATATAAGATAAATAGAGAAAAACCACATCATAACAATGGCACAGCTGGTAGGATGTGATTAGGTCCCGAAAAAATTAAGTAAATTGACCTATCACAGTGAGTCGGTCTTTGGTTCATAACAGGCAATCAGAAATTTGTTGGAATTAGTAGAAATTTTGAGAGAAGAATCTTATGTTTAAGTGTAAGCTCTAGTGCAAGTATGTCTGTCCCAACTAGTTCCGAGATGAACGACTCTGAAATTTTCAGAACAATAAACTCACAGCAGCATGTATTCCCCCAGTTCTCTGGAGAGGAATCAGATAATGTGTCAACGTTTTTTGTTATATTGAGGAAATGAGAACAATCGGTATATGGAGTGATTTCCAACTCCTTGTTCTGCTACACAGTGAACTAGCACAAGAGATTAAAAGATAACGAGTGAATATAACAGGAAAGGGTAGGGCGATCTGCATAGCACAAGTTAGAATTAAATAGGAGAGGCAGTTAGAAATAAATAGGGGAGGCAGTTAAAATTAAATAGGAGAGGCAGTTAGAAAGGATGCAAAGCCCACTCTCTTATCTAAGCATAAGTCAAAAAGAAAAAAAAACGGGAAATAAAAAAAAAGGTAACTCCCAGAGGATTGGGGGATGCCAAAAGAAATTTTCTTGGGAAAATTTTTTTCTAGAAAGAGGGGGACCTTTGTTACATCCTGAATGAAGCACTTTATTAAAGAAATAATTCATTCAGGATTTTACAAGTCAGAAAAGTCAGCTGAGAGGAAAAAACTTGTACTCAAGCAGAAAAATTTAAGTACTAACTGTGAATGGAAATAGAATTACTTTATTGTAATAGATTTGTAATACTAGGTAAGGAACTGCGTATATAAATTAATATTATGCGAAATGCATCATGCACACAATGAAATGTAAATTAGATGCAAGCATTAGTCCAAAGGTCACGGGCGGGCTGAGGCAATTTTGATCTCACGAAAAGTGACGCACATTCGTTTCCTGGAATACGTTGCTGTAATCTCGCGATGTATCGAAAGTTCCCACGGAAAATTAAGAGGGTGCTATCACAGTTAGCAATGAGGGTGCAAAAAAGGGGGAAGTGAAGGGTGAATAAAAAGGTTTTGCACCCCTTTCTCAAGGCTTTTTTTTTTCGCCTGCCTTCCTGGATGATGATTTGACTTCTCTGGTGGATCGAGGGTTCTTAACGGTGTTTCGTGGCGATGGTTCGATATCAGAGGGCGCGCTTTTCCCTTCGATATCTGAATGTCTGCCGGTGTGAAAGCGCAAGATATCTTTGCCGAAAGTCCCGACAGAATAATATCGCGAGCGTATACCAGAACCAACAGGAGAAGCGATGGTCCGAAGCAGATTGGGAATAGACGAGGAAAAACGCCAGGTACGGAGTATAGCTTAATCAGAGGGCGCGCTTTTCCCTTCGATATCTGAATGTCTGCCGGTGTGAAAGCGCAAGATATCTTTGCCGAAAGTCCCGACAGAATAATATCGCGAGCGTATACCAGAACCAACAGGAGAAGCGATGGTCCGAAGCAGATTGGGAATAGACGAGGAAAAACGCCAGGTACGGAGTATAGCTTAATCTGACGACCATAGTGACCCACCACGTGGATGTAGGCTTATGGAGGTACCGAAAGAGAACTCAAACAAAGAAGGGCAGTTCAGACAGACCTGGAGATCCTGCCCCAAAAAATGGTCAAGTACAGATTTTGTTGCATAATTACTCAGTAGGTTAAAGGGAAGAATTATGGCAGTGTATTAATCGAGTGTGGGCAGTACTTAAGGACTTTAAGTGATTATTTAGCTGTGTCAATGTCCATAAGACAAATTGTTAAGAATGATTATAGATGATTGTGACTGGTTTAATATGCAAGATTAACACAATAGGTAGAATGTTGATTAGAAGAGTATAATGAATATATTATGTGTGCTTGCAGCGTATTAATCGAGTATGGATTATTTAGCAGTGTCAATGTTCATAAGACAAATTGTTAGGAATGATTATAAGATGATTGTGACTAATTTAATATGCAAAATTAACACAATAGGGAGAATATTGATTAGAAGAGTGAATTGTGTATATTATGTGTGCTTGTAATGTGTTAATCGAGTATGGACAGTATTTAAGGACTTTAGGTGATTATTTAGCAGTGTTAATGTTCTTAAGACAAATTGTTAGGAATGACAATAGATGACTGTGAATAATTGAATATGCTAGACTAAAATTAGTAGGTAGAAAATTTGGTAGAAGCGTGTATTATGTATGTTAAGTCTCTAACACAAAGGAAAGATTCATTGTTCATGTATTAGAGTATTAATTAATTTGAAAAGGTTTAATTTAGCATGTCATTGAACTAATTGAAAGTGTATATTATGTCTTTAGATTCCAATAATTATGTTTTTTCTTGTATACCTGAGCTTTGCCTGTGTTATGAACCAAAACTACCACTCATTAAATTCGAACCATAAAGTGGGAGGAATTGAAAGAAATGTATAACTTGTTGTTATAGAGGTCACGACTGCAAACCTGAATTTACTTAGCCATTGTGGAGCATTTGATTTATGAGTATAAGCAATAAATTTGTTCTCTTATGTGCACCAAAGGTCTGGAAAAGTCTCCCTGAATAAGAGTCTCCATCATCATCATCAAATTCCTGCCATGTACCCTCAAGGGGTGTACAGGATATGACAGTACTACATGAAAAAATTACATCATTACTAACTTCCTATCTACAATTTTCCTCCAAATCAGTCTGTTACTTGTCAAGACTCCAACATTATCAGATCTTATATTTCTATCGTCTAAGGCACTTGTACCGTATCAATCCACCTATATCTTGGTCTTCCTCTGGGTCGTTTTCCTGCCAACCTGGCAGAGAACACTTGTTTTGCTAATCTTTCCTCTCCCATTCTATTTAAGTGACCATACCATCTGAGATTAGCTCTGCTAACGCATTCCTGGATGCTGACAATGTCAAGTTCTTTCCTAATATCCTCATTTTTAATATGATATTGCCATTGATGCCATCTGTTCACACCTCTAATCTTTCTCAGGACTCTCATATCTGCGGTCTCTAGTCTTTGGTCAAGTGTTTTACTTCTGACCCAGCTCTCAGATCCATAAGTTAAAATTGGTTTGAACACAGTCTTGTATACAGCTAATTTAGTGTTCCGACTAATTTCTTTCTTATTTCATATGAATTTATTCAATCGACTTCCCACGATACCAGCTTTGCTGATTCTGTTGTCTATTTCTATATTTAGTTTACCATCTTCAGTAAAAATTGTGCCTAAGTAGCTGAAATGTTTTACTTGTTCCACAGGTTCTCCATTCACAACACAGTTGACATTTTCAATGATTCTGCCTATTTTCATTGTCTTTGTCTTTTTATTGCTGACCTTCATACCATATCTATTACAACAGCTATTCAATTTAGTCAGAGAATCTTGCAGACTTGTAGCGGATTTATTTAGAAGTATAACATCATCCGCATAAAGCAAAGAGCTGACATTAACATCTCCAATTCTGATATCATGTTTAATACCACTTTCCTTCATAATGTGATCCATATAGATAATGAATAACAGAGGGGATAATGTACATCATTGTCTCACACCAGATTTAACATTAAACCATCTTCCTGTACTTCCTTCAATTCTAACTGCTGACTCACAACTCAAATAAAGACTAAGTATTGCTTGATATAATGCCCCATTGACACCATATAACTGCAGCGTAATGAATAGCTTCTCTCTTGGCACCTTGTCATATGCCTTTTCCAAATCGACAAAACTTAAATACAGATCTTTGTTATATTCCCATGCTTTCTCGACTATTTGCCGTAAAGTGAAGATCTGATCCTGACAGCCTCTATTTGGCCTGAATCCAGATTGTTCTTCACCAAGCTTTTCTTCCACAATTCTTCTCAACCGTTTCTCAAGTATACTTGCATAGATCTTGCCAGGAACACTCAGTAGGGAAATACCTCTGTAATTCTCACATTCAGTTTCATTTCCCTTTTTATATATGGGTACTATGAGAGCTCTACTCCAATCATCGGGAATTCGTCCCTCTGTCCAGGCTTTCTGAACTATGCAGTGCAGCCACTGTAAGACTCATATACCACCATACTTCAGCATTTCTGGTCGAATATCATCTACTCCTGCTGCCTTTGATGGCTTTTTCTACTTCTAGTATGGATATGTATTCCTGACTGCATGCCTGGTCAGTGTTTTTTATCACTGTGCTGTTATCACTGCTTGTTTCATTTAGCAGTTTTTCAAAGTAATTACTCCATACTTCAAGGATATCTTTTTCTCCTGTTTTCATTTCACCTTTATCATCTCTAATTCCTTTTACAGCACTCTTTCCTCCATTCCTAAGCTTCTTCAACAACCTCCAGAATATTTTGCCACCTTCTTGATATTTATTTTCTATATTCTTGCCAAAGTCCTCCCATGACTTTTGTTTAGCTAGTTTTACACACTGTTTAGCTTTCTTACATTTGTCTCTGTATTCTGTAAGAGTAAAAGCTGACTTATTTGCCAGGAACTTTTGATATGCTTTCTTCTTTTCCTTCACTGCCTCTTTAACTTCCTGTGTCCACCAGGGAGTTCTGATTTTTTTATCCTTGCACACAACCTCACCACATGCCTCCCTGGCAGAATCAATCAATGCTTCCTTCAGAGTTTGCCACTGAATCTCTAAGTTTGATTCCTGTTCTCAAACTCTTTCATTTTCTTTTCAATAATATTTCTGTATTTTAGTCTACAGTTCACATCTGAGAGCTGCTCAACTTTTATTCGCTTTAAAACTTTCTTACATGTTATTCTTTTCAATATGAAATTCAATTTTATCCTGCTCAAGACTAAATAGTGATCACTTCCAATTTCAAATCCTCTGTACACTCTGGTGTCCTGCACCAGGGAGAAAACATCACTATCAACAATAACATAGTCAATGAGACTTTTCTTATTCCTAGCCTCTTCTCTCCATGTGAATTTGTGCACATTTTTATGTTGGAACATGGTGTTAGTAATAACCAGTCCATGTCCTGAGCAGAAATCCAACAGATATTTGCCATTATTATTAGCTTTGCTCTTTTCTCCAAATTTTCCCAAAATATTTTTGTATGTCTCACAATCATTTCCTGCTCTGCTATTTAGATCCCCAACAAGGACCAACTTTTCCTTTTTCATTGTGTCAGTTGCTTTTTCTAAAGCCTCAAAAAATTCTTCCACTTCTACTTTAGTAGAACCTTCTGTGGGACCATAGGCACAAATAAGTCTCATTGTCCAGTTCCCCATTCTCATATTTGCCCACATTACTCTACTTGAGACTGACTGCCATTCAAGAAGATTAGCCTCGTATTTTGTGTTGAATACTATGGCTACTCCTTCTTTTCCTTGATTGTCATTGCCTGAATATAACATTTTGTATTTATTGCTCAGAAAGATCTCACCAGTTTTGGTCTTTTTTGTTTCAGTCACCCCTATTATGTCGATCTGGTACTTATCTAATTCCTCAGCTAGCTCCATTTCTTTGCCATTCAGGCTTCTTACGTTGATAGTACCGATCTTTAACTCTGGTGATGTTGAGTTGGGGTTTGTTTTCAGATTTGTTCCAGTAGCTGACTTTTCGCTGTTCACCCTGGTTCCCTGGCGAAAACAACGGGGGCCTTGTTTAACCGGGTGACGCCCCAGCCGGCATGAAATTTTGTCATGTTGTACCATCATTTTTTATTTTGGTTTAACCAATAAGAATACAATTTGGTCGGCTAAATCCCAAATTGCCAGCCCATCCTCGTTCGTTCAGTATCAAAGTAGATACCCAACAGGGGTGCACCACGAGAAGGTGAGGATTGGACATTAGGTCAGGAGCCCTGGTCGGTTCTCCGCATTCCTTTAAAGGATATGTGGAGGTCTCCTCTCAGTTATACAGCTTTGACCCTTATCCTCTATTCTAAAATACTGGCTGGCGCAGCGTTAAAAAATAAATTTGTCAATATCTGAAGAGGAGACAGCCCCAGATAGAAATTAGAGGATTCGTTTCTTATAGTAAGGAATAACCTTTAACAGTCAGGGTATGCACGTGAGAAAATTTAGGAATCAGCCAGAAATATAGAATTTGTTTTCCTTATAGAATGAGTTTGTAAGAAGAGATATAGATACTAGAGTAAGGGAAATTTTGTAAGTCATGTAGTTAAAGTAAGGAGGTTTATAAGAATAATGGAAATAATGTAAAAGGGTAGATAAAGAAAGATGGCGGTGAGCCACACACCACGTGGCGGCAGTTATAACAATGGCTCACACACAGTCGGTAGAAATTTGATAAGAAAAGAATAGAATAGGGTAAGATAAGATAGAAAGTGATTAGATAAGAAAAGATTAAAATAAAAAGATGATAAAAAAATATAACAATGGGTTTTGAAAGAACATGCTACAGAACATGAATTGGATGAGTGCAAAAAGTAACAAACAAACTGTATATCAAAGTAAACTGTAAAGAGAATCTAATTCAGAAAATAATTTGAAGGAAACTAAAGCTTTTTGGACATATCTGCAGAATGGATAATAGTACAAAGATCAAAAACTTGATCTTGATCTACATTGTGTATATAAAAAATAAAAAGAAAATTGCTGAAGGCTTAATAGTGGAATTTAAAGCAGATCTACTTTTAACCATTCACCGGAACGGCAAAATGCAGGAGGATATTACAGAGTCGGTAGAAAACAGAGAAAGAAATCGTTAACTACTTTCCAATTATTTCAGGTGAAAGAGTTGATCAACTGGTTTGGTGTTCCAAAACTCCTCACTAGAACAGATGGAACAGCATGAGCAGTTTTTGATGCAGCAGTTGAATGGGCTATTTCTGATAAGATTAAATGCATGTGCTTTGACACTGCCTCTACTAAAATTGGGTCGATAAATGGAGACTGCATCCATTTTGAATGAAATACGGACACAGACTTGTTGTGATTACCTTGTTATCATCACCATATTCCTGAAATAGTTTTGGAATTCATAGTACTATTCTCAATTGGACCTTCCACAGGCCTGAAATATTTCTCTTCAAATGGTTTCAAAAATTATAGACAGCCATGGACTGTTCTAACTTCCAAATTAACATGACAGATGAAAAAGCCACAGCAGCTCTCGCTGATGTTGCTGGTGAGATGATTGCCTTTGCCGAGAGCTACTTGTAACTATTTCATTCAAGAGATGATTACAGGGAGACCTCCTTGAGTTGACTGTTATTTTCTTGATGGAAATTCCAGCTAAAAGAATAAACTTCAAAGCTCCTTCTGGATTTCCCCATGCCAGGTGGATGACGAATGCTATCTTTGAAAATCTGGATATTCAGGAGTCATTTCAAATTAACAAAGAAGGAGCAGGAAGGAATATTGAACATCTGCATATTCACTGTTAGACTCTATGCTAAAACCAGGTTCCAAGCTCCATCTGCTGTGTCTGCCCGTAGGAATAACTTGCAGTTCCTGAAGGACATTTACCTGTGCAAGGAAGTAAATGAAGCAATCCTAAATGCTACACTTCAAAATATCTTATAGCACTTCTGGTATCTATCAGAGGAACTGATTGCATTTGTTATTTTTAGTGACAAAGTTTCTTTTGAGACAAAGCAAAAAAAAAAATTATCAAAGCTTTGAAGAAGTCAGGTACTGTAGCCACACTTGCTATAGTAGATCCAGCCATAATTGTTTTTATGCAACTCTGTGGTAGAGAAGAGCCACTCTGTAGCTCCTTTCTATCACCAGGCCACTGATTTCCTGAACAAGGAAATCAATGGAAACAAGGAAAGTGCTGACTGGAATGAAGACTAGTTATTCCAGTCAGTTAAAAAGACAAATTCAGTGCATGAGAGGTCAACGACATTGCAGAAAGAGGTGTGACCCTGATGGATGAATACAACAAACCACACACCAATGGTGAGGACCAGAAGCAGTTCCATTTGTTTATTATAAGTGATACAGAAAGAAGTGTCCCAAAAGCAACACTGCTAAAATAACAGCAACAAAACCAGTACATAAAAGAATTTGTAAACTTTTTATTTGAATAAGAAAATTTTACTTTGTCATTTCCTCTATAACTGAAGTTGATGTTCATTTGAAAAAATGTTAAAAATTACTAATTAAATTAAATATTTAAAAAATTCACTTTGGGCACTCAAGTAGATTGTTAAAATAAAAAAAAGCAAATTATATGATTTTATCGGGAGCAATATTTAAAATGAATTGTTTTAAATGACCTAATTATACTATGAATAATTTCAGATTTTCATAGTTTTTTCTCTTATTATTGCAGAAACAATGAGCCAGTGTCATATACAAAATTCAAAACATTTAAAATTTTCTATTTTTAAGAAACACCCTACTCCCACAGTTCATTGCTTAACAAGTGGTACACTATCTACTTTGCCAACCAGCCAGTACCTATTTATTGAAAAAAATTAAAAAATTAAAAATTATTCTACAAGTTTCATTTTTTTTTTTTTTTAGAATTTGATAACGACATACACCATACAGTAAACCGAGTTTTTTCATCTTGATCTCTTGTATCAACCCGAAAAACAAATCAAGAAAGAAAAAAAGTAGGAAAGGAAGGTAGAAAAAAAAGTAGTAAAAAAACTACTGTAAACGAATCTGGTGATATAAGCTAAAAACAACATATAAAACAAGGGCAGTTGCTAATAAACTACCCAAGGAAGTCAGTGTTGGTTTCAGTGGCAAATAGCATTGCAAAATTTAGTGGCTGTAGGTCCAACAGGTGATATGGCACAGACTCACTAGAGCAAATAAACTTATTTTGTTAAAATGCTAACAAACTTGCTTGCTATAAGAAGCTACTAAAAAGTCTCGACCAAGATACCATAGGCACAACGCTATACTAAAAGGTATTTGTTATAGAAAATAATGCACACTAATAGATAATTTCTGTGAGCCCTATGAGTTTGATATTGTGAATCGACTGTATAAGAACGTATAAATAAAAACTGCTCGAAATTGTACTGGAGCAATTATCCCACAATGATCAAATTTTGGGTCCAAAATAGTCTACTCTTTACTAGTCAAATTAGTGGCTATGCATAATTTTGTGATAGATCGAACAGATTTATCACAAATGCAATATAAGCCAAAACATAAAATAAATAAATCATGCTTAGGGTAAAAATTTCTGTGATCTTTCAAAAGCAAAATGTTGATGCCATGGAAATAGTGATAGGGGTCTTCCAAGGGTTCTTCGGATATAAACCAAAACCTAACACAGGAATAACTTATTGGTGGGGAGGTTCCAATTTCCAGACTATTCTGCAGTCTTTTGCTAGTCAGGTAGAATGGCTAGGTCATACAAAATTAGGTGGCCCCAAGTGCACTGGTCCAAAGTTTTATAACAGAGACAAACATTCATTTATATTGATGCATTATTTTATAATGATGCTAAAATGGAGCTTGTAATGAAACAGAATGGATATGATTGTCAGTACTTGCTATTTTTAGATGCAACCGAATATTTCAGAATATGCAACAGATTTCAGAATATTATCAAGCAAATCCAATTCATTTTGCTCAAAAACTAAAAGTATCTTAGCATCAGCAAATTGGTATGCATTATTTGTATTGCAATACTGTTTCTTTGTTATATGATTGCTTGACAACTGGGGGGATGTGTTAATTGAAAGGTTGGATCACTGCAGCAGTTTTATCTTTGTTGCATCTGAAATTCAGCTGTATTTGCTCTGAAATTGAATTTTGACTTCATTTTTGTTTCAAATGTTAAATTTTATATGGCTTTAATTGTTAATAAAATATAGCCTCTCTGAAATGGAACAGAGTAGTGAAATGAAATGTAATGAAACAAAGTGGATATGTTTGGCAGAACATCATTAGCAAATCAGTATTAACATACTGAAATAAACTCCCAAAATCCTTGGGAGTTTATTTCAGTATGTGGCAAGTAGAAAGAAGAATGATTATGGTAAGATGATGCTAATGGAAAAAAAGTGGGAAATTGGTAATTGCTGCTGAGAACATAGTTCAAACATTCAGTGAGCAGTTCATCATTCATTAGAGTGTTTCATCCTTAGTGTGAAATCAGAAGCCCAAGTGTAGAGAATGAAATGAAAGAAGACTTAATGGTGAGCGAACAGGAGGTATACAGGGAGTTAAGTAATCTAGATGTGAATAAGGCAATAGGACTTGATCACATATCACCACCTGTCTTAAGGGAATGTTCCAACAGTCTTGCAGCAGCCCAAGTCCCAAAGAAGTGGAATGAAGGTAAAACTGTTCCACTTCACAAGGTCTACAATTATAGGCCAATCTGTATATTTAGGGTTATAATTAAGGTACTGGAGAGAGCTAGGCTACAAAGTGGGTTGATAATAAGTGGACTGCTGTTTAACTTGTTTGTAAATGATATATCATATGGACTGACTGGAGATCTTCAGTTATTTACTGATGATGATGCATAGTTGGGAAGAATTATAAGTAGCACTGCTGATGTTAAATCCCTTCAGAAAGATTTGAATAGACTTTTTACTTGGACTTGGACAGAAGAGTGGGGTTGTAGTTTTAATATCCATATGGTGCCATACTGCAGGAAGTGGATGAGATTAGAGATTTGGAAGTAATGGCTGACCGTAGACTGAAGTTTAGATGGCGTATTGCTAGTTTTGCAAAGGCTGCACATCGTAGTGATGCAATAATAAGAAATACTTTAACATGTAAGGATAAGGAAGTGGTTGTGCCAATGTATAAGGAACTGGTGTCAGACCACACTTGGACTATTGTGCTCAGATCTGGTCCTGGTGATGTGGAGACAGTGGAGAGGGTCCAGAGACAAGTGACTAAGACAATATAAGGAGTTTGGAATGCTGGTGGAGAGCGGCTGAAGAAATGTGGATTGCACAGTTTGGTGGATAGGAGGAAAAGAAGTAATATGATAGAGACATTTAAGTTAGTGAGAGGATTTTATCAGATTAATCCAGAAGGGATTATAAAACAAGTAGAAGGTGAGAGGGGCAGAACCTGAGGTCATTCCTGGAAATTATGTAAAAGTGTGGTGAAGAGGAGTGCGAGGAGTAGATTTTTTACATCGATATTCTTATTCATTATCTATATGGATCCCATTATGAAGGAAAGTGGTATTAAACCTGATATCAAAATTGGAGATGTTAACGTCAGCTCTTTGCTTTATGCAGACGATGTTATACTTCTAAATAAATCCACTACAAGTCTGCAAGATTTCCTGACTAAATTGAATAACTGTTGTAATAGATATGGTACGAAGATCAGCAATAACAAGACAATGAAAATAAGTAGAATTGTTGAAAATGTCAACTTTGTGAACGGAGAACCTGTGGAACAAGTAAAACATTTCAGCTACTTAGGCACGATTTTTACTGAAGATGGTAAATTAAATATGGAAATAGATAATAGAATCAAGAATGCTGGTATGGTAGGAAGTCAACTGAATAAATTCATATGGAATAAGAAAGAAATTAGTTGGAACACTAAATTTGCTGTATACAAGACAGTGTTCAAACCAGTTTTAACTTATGAATCTGAGAACTGGGTCAGAAGTAAAACACTTACTCAAAGACTAGAGACTACAGATATGAGAGTCCTGAGAAAGATTAGGGGGCACAAAGAGATGGCATCAATGGCAATATCATATTAAAAATGAGGATATTAGGAAAGAACTTGACATTGTCAGCATCCAGGAATGCGTTAGCAGAGCTAATCTCAGGTGGTATGATCACTTAAACAGAATGGGCAAGGAAAGATTAGCAAAACAAGTGTTCTTTGCTAGGTTGGCAAGAAAATGATCCAGAGGACGGCCAAGATATAGATGGACTGATACGGTAAAAAGTGCCTTATATGATAGAAATATAAGATCTGATAATGTTGGAGTCTTGACAAGTAACAGACTGATTTAGAGAAAAATTGTGGATAGGAAGTTAGTAATGATGTAAATTTTTCATGTAGTACTATCATATCCTGTACACCCCCCCCCCCTTGAGGGTACATGGCAGGAATTTGATGACGACGACATTTTTTTAACTTAATTTCTTTTAATTTTTATGCATATAAAAAGATTTATTATTATTACTTAAATTATAACATTGCACTATTTCAAAATCACATAATTGCACTGAATATATAATACAATTTTATTTGGGATCTGTTATATCCATTCATTATAATATTTTTTTTAAAAAAGTATCTAATATCAATATTTAAATGATTAATTTAAATCAACTTACTCTGAATGTTATGTGGAGCAGCCAGCATATCAGTCTACAAAAAACAAAACAGAACTCACAATATTTAGAACAAAATATAATTTTAAATTTTTTTAGGATGTTTCACAACATATTTTACACCCCTGATGTGATAACTACAAGGGCAAGTCACAAAAAATAAATAATGCAAGGTAAAGCTCATAGATTTAATTCAAGGAATTAAATGAGCTTTGACATGTATTTGTCTAATTAGTTGACAATATCATTAGGAAAAGCAGTACAGAACATAACATACAAAAAAGGTCTGTACACAACAATTGTTGCTCTTTTTTAAATGAAAACAACTGATAACATAACATAACAGCTATTCACAAATGTCATTAGATACATCATGCACAGCCTATGTACTGTTGCATCCACAGTTAGTCATTGGCATAATAGAAGTCTTGTATGTTACACAAATGAATAAGAGATTTCCAGATGTCATGAAATATAAGGCCCTGATTTCTGTTTCCCGGTACTGTATGAATGAATCCCTTTTGGTAGAATGTTACTGTTATCACATGACACCTCCTGGGAGTCCAAGGACTCATTGTGGGAGGGCACACTACTCTACTTTGCTAAATACATCTAAACCTCTCCACAACTAATTAATTCTCTAACTACAACTACTACTACCACCATCAATACCATCCATCGCCCATCATCACCACCACCAACAGTATTTTTTATCTGTAAATTGTGTGTGTTCTGAAGGACGATATGTCTGTATACGGGATGAAAAACATGGATGAAAAACTGGGAGAAAAAAAATCCTGTGACCACTGTATGAGATTGGCTAACTCACCTTCAACTGAAAAAGCCCATATAAGGGTTCCCCCCTCATCATGACGAGGATCAAATCCAGGTCTTTTCCCAATCAAAGGGCACAATGTTCCGCTATTCTTCCAATTGCACTATGGCGGCTATAAACAAATGTTCATAAATAAACAGTCTAGAGAAAAGGTTGTCTTTTAACTATGGCATGGAAATGGATGGTCAATTCATATCATGATGTTTGGAGAACACACATTCAAGTTATACCACTTTTTCTTTCCTCTTATGTTACAAGTTGTCTAAATGCTCTTTCTTACAGGCTTCACTTCTTCTAACACAAGAACATGGGGCCTTATTATACCCCAGGGTTCTTTATAAATGGAACTTATCTATAGGAAACTTTGTAAGATGTGGACTGGTTTAAAGGTAGTACTAACATTAATCATTCTTTAAAGATGTCATATCTGTCATCTTTCCACTTATATATAGTAAAGAAACAGTGCCTCGTAATTAATTTCTGGAGATGCATGAGCCAGTTTATCAGAGAATAATAGTTTGGTTAATAATAACCTTCTTGAATAGCCATTTATAAGAAATGGGTTGAACAAAAGTTTAAGTTCTTCTTACATATTTGTTTCATCATTCTTAATAATCTCAAAAGGCCAGTTATTTAAGGTTCTGATGATATCTAACTTTTGTTGAAGGTGGTGAAATGAGCTGGCATGCAAATATCAACCTGTGTGAGTGTTTTTTTGTAAGCATCCAACTCTATCATTTGTCGTTCTGATAAGGACATCCAAAAATGGTAATTTGTTCTTCTTCCTCCTTTATAATATTATTTATACATTATTTATTTTTGTGATATTTTACGCCATCAGTTCTGCTTATGATATCAATCAATTTAACTTTCAAGTAATACATTTATACATAATTAGTGCTAATAATTATTATACCATTGTAGTGATGCTTTTATTTTTGTGTGTTATCTTTTAAAATGCCAAAACATTAACTAGATTCATCCACAGGCAATGTGGATGAACCTGATCACAGATTCAAGTGTTACATAACACAAAGCAATTTATCATTCTAAATGGAGTCCGAAATTACTCCCAGTACATCCAAATAAATAATTTAATCAATCAAATATTACTTAACAGTAATTATATGTAAACCATTAGTAAACACATATTCACAGGTCATTAAATTATAAATTAGCGAAACTTAATTCACCTTTCACACACTTTATTTCAATTTAATCTGTGTTGAACTCAACTAAATTAAATAAATACACAAACTTATCATGCGAAAGACACCTGCCAAAATCGAAACTACATTTCAGAAAAAATTCCAGTAACAATGTTGTCTGTTCTCAATGGATAGATTAACACCCCGGCCGGCCAAGACGTATATATACGTCCAGATAAATCTGGATACGATTCTGTAACACTCATTGAATAACATGGATAAGAAGTGCAAGTTGGTCTCACTATTTCATCCACCTCAGACAGTAGAGAGGTAAAGCAGTGCAGATAAGATTTTATTTCATTCCTTATACTAAAAAATCAGTTTATAAGTTTTCTCAGTCATCCTTTCTTTTTTTTTAACAAGAGAAGAAAATTCAACTGACCTTCCAGCAGGAGAGAAAAACAGAAACACTTATTAGCCATATGAATGGCAATTCTTTCATTATAACAGTGCCAAATGGACAGCCTCCAAGACTATATGCTTCATTCCCATGGTTGGACTATTGTTTGCAGTCTTCCAATCCAAACATATCACCAAAGTAATCCTCACTGGCATGAAAACATACATTCCCCACACTTCTCTGAACTGCTGTCCCCTATCCAAGCCCTGGTTCTCCAAAAGATGTGCCAAGGCTGTACAAATGAAAAATCAGGCATACCACAACTGGTATGCCTGATTTTTCATTAAAATTTAGGATCAAGTATTAAAAACTTGATCCCCTCACTTTCACATTTACGTGTGGTCTCTGCAATTTGTATATTCTATAAATATTTCCGGGGTGCTTAAGGGTCAAAGCTGTATAACTGAGAGGAGACCTCCACATAGCCTTTAAAGGAATGCGGAGAACCGACCAGGACTTCTGACCTAATGTCCAATCCTCACCTTCTCGTGGTGCACCCTGTTGGGTATCTACTTGGATACTGAACAGACGAGGATGGGCTGGCAATTTGGGATTTAGCCGACCAAATTGTATTCCTATTGGTTAAACCAAAATATAGAATGATGGTACAACATGACAAAATTTCATGCCGGATGGGGCGTCGCCCGGTTAAACAAGACCCCCGTTGTTTTCGCCAGGGAACCAGGGCGAACAGCGAAAAGTCAGCTACTGGAACAAATCTGACAATAAACCCCAACTCAACATCACCAGAGTTAAAGATCGGTACTATCAACGTAAGAAGCCTGAATGGCAAAGAAATGGAGCTAGCTGAGGAATTAGATAAGTACCAGATCAACATAATAGGGGTGACTTAAACAAAAAAGACCAAAACTGGTGAGATCTTTCTGAGCAATAAATACAAAATGTTATATTCAGGCAATGACAATCAAGGAAAAGAAGGAGTAGCCATAGTATTCAACACAAAATGCGTGGCTAATCTTTTTGAATGGCAGTCAGTCTCAAGTAGAGTAATGTGGGCAAATATCAGAATGGGGAAATTGGACAATGAGACTTATTTGTGCCTATGGTCCCACAGAAGGTTCTACTAAGGTAGAAGTGGAAGAATTTTTTGAGGCTTTAGAAAAAGCAACTGACACAATGAAAAATGAAAAGTTGGTCCTTGTTGGAGATCTAAATACCAGAGTAGGAAATGATTGTGAGACATACAAAAATATTTTGGGAAAATTTGGAGAAAAGAGCAAAGCTAATAATAATGGCAAATATCTGTTGGATTTCTGCTCAGGACATGGACTGGTTATTACTAACACCATGTTCCAACATAAAAATGTGCACAAATTCACATGGAGAGAAGAGGCTAGGAATAAGAAAAGTCTCATTGAATATGTTATTGTTGATAGTGATGTTTTCTCCCTGGTGCAGGACACCAAAGTGTACAGAGGATTTGAAATTGGAAGTGATCACTATTTAGTCTTGAGCAGGATAAAATTGAATTTCATATTGAAAAGAATAACATGTAAGAAAGTTTTAAAGCGAATAAAAGTTGAGCAGCTCTCAGATGTGAGCTGTAGACTAAAATACACAAAGATTATTGAAGGAAAAATGAAAGAGTTTGAGAACAGGAATCAAACCTTGGAGATTCAGTGGCAAACTCTGAAGAAAACATTGATTGATTCTGCCAGAGAGGCATGTGGTGAGGTTGTTCGTAAGGATAAAAAAATCAGAACTCCCTGGTGGACACAGGAGATTAAAGAGGCAGTGAAGGAAAAGAAGAAAGCATACCAAAAGTTCCTGTCAAATAAGTCAGCTTGTGCTCTTAGAGAATATAGAGACAAATGCAAGAATGCTAACACTGTGTAAAACTAGCTAAACAAAAGTCATGGGAGGACTTCGGCAAGAATATAGAAAATAAATATCAAGAAGGTGGCAAAATATTCTGGAGGTTGTTGAAGAAGCTCAAGGAATGGAGGAAAGAGTGCTATAAAAGGAATTACAGATGATAAAGGTGACATGAAAACGGGAGAAAAAGATATCCTTGAAGTATGGAGTAATTACTTTGAAAAACTGCTAAATGAAACAAGCAGTGATGACAGCACAGTGGTAAAAAACACTGACTAGGCATGCAGTCAGGAATACATATCCATACTTGAAGTAGAAAAAGCCATCAAAGGCTTGAAATGTGGAAAGGCAGCAGGAGTAGATGATATTCGACCAGAAATGCTGAAGTATGGTGGTATAAGAGTCTTACAGTGGCAGCACTGCATAGTTCAGAAAGCCTGGACAGAGGGACGAATTCCCGATGATTGGAGTAGAGCTCTCATAGTACCCATATATAAAAAGGGAAATAAAACTGCATGTGAGAATTACAGAGGTATTTCCCTACTGAGTGTTCCTGGCAAGATCTATGCAAGTATACTTGAGAAACGGTTGAGAAGAATTGTGGAAGAAAAGCTTGGTGAAGAACAATCTGGATTCAGGCCAAATAGAGGCTGTCAGGATCAGATCTTCACTTTACGGCAAATAGTCGAGAAAGCATGGGAATATAACAAAGATCTGTATTTAAGTTTTGTCGATCTGGAAAAGGCATATGACAAGGTGCCAAGAGAGAAGCTATTCAATACGCTGCAGTTATATGGTGTCAATGGGGCATTATATCAAGCAATACTTAGTCTTTATTTGAGTTTTAAGTCAGCAGTTAGAATTGAAGGAAGTACAGGAAGATGGTTTAATGTTAAATCTGGTGTGAGACAAGGATGTACATTATCCCCTCTGTTATTCATTATCTATATGGATCACATTATGAAGGAAAGTGGTATTAAACATGATATCAAAATTGGAGATGTTAATGTCAGCTCTTTGCTTTATGCAGATGATGTTATACTTCTAAATAAATCCGCTACAAGTCTGCAAGATTCTCTGACTAAATTGAATAGCTGTTGTAATAGATATGGTATGGAGATCAGCAATAAAAAGACAAAGACAATGAAAATAGGCAGAATCATTGAAAATGTCAACTGTGTTGTGAATGGAGAACCTGTGGAACAAGTAAAACATTTCAGCTATTTAGGCACAATTTTTACTGAAGATGGTAAATTAAATATAGAAATAGACAACAGAATCAGCAAAGCTGGTATGGTGGGAAGTCAATTGAATAAATTCATATGGAATATGAGAGAAATTAGTCGGAATACTAAATTAGCTGTATACAAGACAGTGTTCAAACCAGTTTTAACTTATGGATCTGAGAGCTGGGTCAGAAGTAAAACACTTGACCAAAGACTAGAGACCGCAGATATGAGAGTCCTGAGAAAGATTATAGGCGTGAACAGATGGCATCAATGGCAGTATCATATTAAAAACGAGGATATTAGGAAAGAACTTGACATTGTCAGCATCTAGGAATGCGTTAGCAGAGCTAATCTCAGGAGATATGGTCACTTAAACAGAATGGGCGAGGAAAGATTAGCAAAACAAGTGTTCTCTGCCAGGTTGGCAGGAAAACGACCGAGAGGAAGACCAAGATATAGGTGGATTGATACAGTACAAAGTGCTTTAGACGATAGAAATATAAGATCTTATAATAGTGGAGTGTTGACAAGTAACAGACTGATTTGGAGGAAAATTGTAGATAGGAAATTAATAATGATGTAATTTTTTTCATGTAGTACTATCATATCCTGTACACCCCTTGAGGGTACATGGCAGGAATTTGATGATGATGATGATAAATATTTCCATGGGAAATGTTCATCTGAAACAGCATCAATTCCCCACTGTGTACTAAGCCCATTGGAACACGTACAGCTGCAGCCCAAAATCCTTTCACAGTACACCTTGAAACCCACAGAACAAGTTTCTTTTCCTCCTCCTTCATCCCTGTTACTGCGACACAATGGAACAGTCCCCCCCCCGACGTATTTCCCAAGGAATACAACATACAGGCTTTTAAATCAAATGTAAACAAGTTTCTCCTTTCCCAACCCACCACCCAATATACAGTACTAACATACTATAGGTTGACCAGTCAACCTCTCGTAGATGGGCCCAACATAAAAAAAAATAAAAATATAAAATAAAAAAATTGAAGTTTAAAACTGAACCAAGACTTTTGGGACACACTCTATTTCAGGAATATCCCCTGCTAGTTCAAGAATACTTTCATTGTGCTTCTTTTTACTCCGTAAAGTCTTAGAATTATTCTGAGATTCTGGCCATTTTAATTTTATTAAATTTGGTATTTGGAATCATTAAAAATTGTCAGGTTATTCCAATTTTTGTTTTATCCAAACCATTTGCAAGGGCAAAACGTGAAATTACAAAATTCAAAAGTACAAATCACCCCCCCCCCGATGTATTTCCCAAGGAATACAATATACAGACTTTTAAATTGAATGTCAACAAGTTTCTTCTTTCCCTTCCCACTACCCATATACGGTACTAAAGTATTATAGGTTGGCCAGCCAACCTTCGTATATGGGCCCAACATAATAAAAAAAATATATATATATATATATATATATTATCAGTTTTATATTATCAATAATTAACACTACAATAAAATATATTTTATAAACAATAGATTAAAGCAATGTGTAATTTTCTTGAATAAATGTTCAAGAAATGATTAGTCTGGAAGTAGTATATTATTTCACCTCATAAAAAGCATTAAAGGGAAGCAAGGAGGATGCCTACTGTTTGGAAAGAGCTATTTGCATTGACATGATATTAATTATAATTAATAATTATTAGTGATGTTTCTGCTAATATGATATTGCTGGATTTCAGATGGCAATTTATATTCCAACAATTAAAACATCAAATAATTTGAAGCCTCTAAATCATAGCCAACTTTGCTTCCACAGTACTTGGCTCAACTTTTTTTTTAATATAAATTTTGTAGAGTCTGTGTAGCTTGGGGGGAAGTGGAGTTTGCACTCCACAGCACTTGACTGCATGAAGGAAGACTTGGGTTCAAATCTAGTTGCCAACTACAGGAATATTTTCTAAGTCTTTTTTCAATCGGTTCCTGAGTTAGTCGATCTCTGGCATGGGAAAGCAGGTTTTTTCTCCTGGAAACTTAAGTTTTTCATCCCATAAACTCAAAATTGACCATTGAACCCACATTATTTTCAGACATAAAAAATAGAATCAGGGTTAGGGACCACAAGATGGCGGGCTTGTGGTCCCTAACCGTGAAGAGATTAGACATCTTTTCACTGTGTGCCACTTAACTTAGTGATGGCATTGGGTCAGTTATCTCAAAAACAGGCAAACTAGTCCCATGAACACACACAGCTACAGCTATAAATATACTATGGCAAGGAAGGCAAATGGGAAACCACCTTGCCCATAATGGCTGAGGGAATAGGGAATATTATATATAACATAAAATAAGTTTGTTTTACCTGTGAGCTTTGACAGGACATGATTTCCACTCTACTGAAATGTTAGCACTTTCATTGAACACCACTGACATCCCATATTTTCATCGCTAACAATAATAAGCCACTTGTATTTAGTTTTAAAATAATTCAGTTGTTTTTCATTCCAAAAATGTAATAAACTGTCACCATCTTGAACTGATTTCTGTGAAATATCACAAGACATTTCAGGTTGTTCCGATTGTTGTTGAGTTTCAGAAGTATCGTAATTCTCTCGTTTGGTTCCTGGCAGATGTTTGTAGATGTTTTGCTTGTTCAGAATATTCAAAAAATTTTCAGGTCACTGTTCAGTGTCGTTAGTGTTTACTTTTTTAGGTATCCTTAAAAATCCAAAAAACGATGTCTTTTCATTCTGAGGGCAAAGCAAAGAAATTTTTAATAATTAACTATAAATTGAAATGAATTTAAAAATATTGTACTTGAATATTAAATATTTCTGCATGCATACACTGTAACCGGTGACGGTCAACTGTTGTTCTAGCGATCCAAATGTACACGTTAGAAAGAGTATGAATCACCTGATGACAGCCGATAACGCCCATTCAAGAAGACAGTTTCAAGTATATTTGGACTTGTCAGCAGTTGTCAATTGAAATTCGAAAGTGTGAGTGTTTGTAAATAAAGTAAAAAACACACCAAGTATGTCACCACATGTGCATCACCACTGTGAAAGTGCCAATTGTAAATGCACCGATAAATCGTACTCTGGTGTATTTTTTCCTTATATCTATGAATATGCTTGTGTTTTCCTTATTTTTATTTATTCATTTAGTTAACTAATGACATATCACAGCCTATCACAAATGGTTAAGCAGTAAAAGATTAGAAGATGAAATAGAATATAAAAGAATAAGAGGCCATAGCAAAAAGAGAAGTCAGAAAAAGACAGAAAATCATGGAACAAATTTGTTTCTAATTTAGAACATGATTTATATAAAATAAGACCCAATGTATATAAGATTTTGAAACACTTAAATGCAGATACCAAAGAAAACAAAAGTAAACACCGAATCGAAATTAGAAGAATTTCTAAATTACTACACAGAATTGTGGGCAGACAAATATTTTAAAAAAGACAACTGCCAAACAATTAATGAAAATGAAATAACTAAAGAAGAATTAGAAATCAGCCTGAAAGAAACAAGAAACGGAAAATCACCTGGAGAAGATAAGCTAGGTTCAAAACTATATAAATATGCAAGAACAAGATTCAAAGAAAGATTCTTATTATTTTTAAATAAAATTTATTCAACTGGTATCCCCCCCCAATAGAATGGAAAAAAGCAATTGTGATTTCTATCTTTAAAAAAGGTAATAGAGATGACCGTAAAAACTATAGAGGTACCAGTATACTAATTCCTGTTACAAAATATATAGCAGAATATTAAATAGCAAACTAAATGAATTCTGAAAACTTTATTTTAGAAGTGCAGAATAGATTTAGAAAAGAACGATCATGTATAGACCCGGCGTTTTGCCTAAAATTAATAATAGAGAAAAGAAGAGAATACAATTTAGAAACACATATTGCATTTATTGACTTTGAAAAAGCATTTGACAAAGTTAAAAGATACATATTATTATTTAACATATTAAAAGAAAGACAAATACCAATTAATATCCTAAAACCTATCGCAAGTATATATGAAAATAATCAAATACAAATAAGATTAAATCACGAGCTATCATATACGATAGAGATAAACCAAGTGGTCCGACAGGGATGTTCCCTCTCAGCATCTCTTTTTAGTATCTACTTAAATGAAATAATAATAAAATGGAATAAAAATTTACATCAAGGAATTAAACTTTCTCGTACAATAAATTTAAACACTCTCCTCTTTGCCGACGACCAATAATAATTACAAATTCTGAAGGCAACTTACAGAAAGCTATTTTAGATCTAAATGAGATAGCCAAAGATTATGGTATGATAATATCAACAGAAAAATCAAAAACTGTGACCTTTAAAGGACAAGATCCAGCAGGAACTAAAATAGTAATAGATAACAAGATCTTAGAACAGGTGAATTCATTTAACTACCTAGGATGTATGATCACATATGAAAATGAAAAAGATATAAACGTAAAAATTGCAAAATATTTAAAAATAACAGGTGTATTTAAACCAAACTAAAAGTATACAATACATTAGCCCTACCAGTCTTAATGTATGGAAGCGAAATCTGGACAATAAAACAAAAAGACAAACAAAGATTAATAACAGCAGAAATGAAGTTTATGAGAAAAACTGCAAAGTATACCCTATTTGATCACAAAAGAAACAAAGAAAATATGAAAGAATTAAACCAAGAACCAGTAATAGAAAAAAATTAAAAAATATAAACGTAAATGAATGGAACATTTATGTTTATATTTTTAATATTTATCTAGTTGAATACTGAACCAACGAGGATGGGCTGGCAATTTGGGATTTAGCCAACCAAATATTGTATTCTTATTGGCTTAAACCAATATACAAAATGATGGTACAACATGACAAAATTTCATGCCGGCTCAGGCATCACCAGTTACACAAGGCCCCTGTTGTTTTTGCCAGGGAACCAGGGCAAACAGCGAAAAGTCAGCTACTGGAACAAATCTGAAAGCACACCCAAACTCAACATCATCAGAGTTAAAGATCGGTACTAACAACATAAGAAGATTGAATGGCAAAGAAATGGAGCTAGCTGAGGAATTAGATAAGTACCAGATCAACATAATAGGGGTGACTGAAACAAAAAAGACAAAAACTGGTGAGATCTTTCTGAGCAATAACTACAAAATGTTATATTCAGGAAATGACAATCAAGGAAAAGAAGGAGTAGCCATAGTATTCAACACAAAATACGAGGCTAATCTTCTTGAATGGCAGGCAGTCTCAAGTAGAGTGATGTGGGCAAATATCGGAATGGGGAAATTGGACAATGAGACTTATTAGTGTAAAATTCCTCCACTTCTACCTTAGTAGAACACAGAAGGTTCTACTAAGGTAAAAGAAAGTTTTAAAGCGAATAAATGTTGAGCACATCTCAGATGTGAACTGTAGTAGACTAAAATTCACAAACATTATTGAAGAAAAAATGAAAGAGTTTGAGAACAGGAACCAAACCTTGGAGATTCAGTGGCAAGCCTTGAAGAAAACCCTGATTGATTCAGCCAGAGAGGCATGTGGTGAGGCTGTCTGTAAGGATAGAAAAATCAGGCCTCCATGATGGACACAGGAAGTTAAAGAGGCAGTGAAGGAAAAGAAGAAATGATATCAAAAGTTCCTGGCAAATAAGTCAGCTTTTGCTCTTAGAGAATACAGAGACAAATGTAAGAAAGTGAAACACTGTGTAAAACTAGCTAAACAAAAGTCATGGGAGGACTTTGGCAAGAACATAGAAAATAAATATCAAAAAGGTGGTAAGATATTCTGGAGGTTGTTGAAGAAGCTTAGAAATGGAGGAAAGAGTGAAAGAGTGGTGTAAAAGGAGTTAGAGATGATGAAGGTGACATGAAAACGGGAGAAAAAGATATACTTGAAGTATGGAGTAATTACTTCGAAAAATTGCTAAATGAAACAAGCAGTGATAAAAAACACTCAGCAGGCATACAGTCAGGAATACATATCCATACTCGAAGTAGAAAAAGCCATCAAAGACTTGAAATGTGAAAGGTAGCAGGAGTAGATGATATTTGACCAGAAATGCTGAAATATGGTGCTATAAGAGTCTTACAGTGGCTGCACGGCATAGTTTAGAAAGCCTCGACAGAGGGATGAATTCCTGATGATTGGAGTAGAGCTGTAATAATTCCCATATATAAAAAAGGAAATAAAACTGAATGTGAGAATTACAGAGGTATTTCCCTAATGAGTGTTCCTGGCAACATCTATGTAAGTATACTTGAGAAACGGTTGAGAAGAATTGTGGAAGAAAAGCTTGGTGAAGAATAAGCTGGATTCAGGCCAAATAGAGGCTGTCATGATCAGATCTTCACTTTACGACAAATAGTGGAGAAATCATGGGAATATAACAAAGATCTATATTTAAGTTTTGTCGATTTGGAAAAGGCATATGACAAGGTGCCAAGAGAGAAGCTATTCAATACGCTGCAGTTATATGGTGTCAATGGGGCATTATATCAAGCAATACTTAGTGTTTATTTGAGTTGTAAGTCAGCTGCTAGAATTGAAGTACAGGAAGATGGTTTAATGTTAAATCTGGTGTGAGACAAGGATGTACATTATCTATATGGATCATATTATGAAGGAAAGTGGTATTAAACATGATATCAGAATTGGAGATGTTAATGTCAGCTCTTTGCTTTATGCAGACGATGTTATTCTTCTAAATAAATCTGCCATAAGTTTGCAAGATTCCCTGACTAAATTGAATAACTGTTGTAATAGATATGGTATGAAGGTCAGCATTAAAAAGACAAAGACAATGAAAATAGGTAGAATTTGAATATGTCAACTCTGTTGTGAACGGAGAACCTGTGAACAAGTAAAACATTTCAACTACTTAGGCACGATTTTTACTGAAGATTATTGTTGTTATTATTATTATCTGACACCTCCAAAGAGTCCAAAGACTAATCGTGGGAGGGCACCTGCTCTACAGCTCTGTCTCCCCGACTCAATCCATAACTGACCACTACTACACCAACGCCATCTACTGCCGAACCACCATTAGTATTTCCACAGACAATCACAAACATCCATGCCCAAGGCAGGATTCGAATCCGAAGCCTTTTGGATGGAGAGCAGATACACTAACCACTCGGCCAACCGAGATGGTAAATTAAGTATGGAAATAGACAACAGAATCAACAAAGCTGGTATGGTAGGAAGTCAATTGAATAAATTTATATGGAATAAGAGAGAAATTAGTTGTAACACTAAATTATCTCTATACAAGACAGTGTTCAAACCAGTTTTAACTTATGGATCTGAGAGCTGGGTCAGAAGTAAAACACTTGACCAAAGACTAGAGACTGCAGATATGAGAGTCCTGAGAAAGATTAGGGGCATGAACAGATGGCATCAATACAATATCATATTAAAAATGAAGATATTAGGAAAGAACTTGATATTGTCAGCATTCGGGAATACATTAGCAGAGCTAATCTCAGATGGTATGGTTGCTTAAGCAGAATGGGAGAGGAAAGATTAGAAAAACAAGTGTACTCTGCCAGGTTGGCAGGAAAACGACCCAGAGGAAGACCAAGATATAGGTGGATTGATATGGTACAAAGTGCCTTAGACGACAGAAATATAAGATCTGATAATGTTGGAGTCTTGACAACTAACAGACTTATTTGGAGGAAAATTGTAGATAGGAAGTTAGTAATGATGTAAATTTTTCATGTAGTACTATCACATCCTGTACACACCTTGAGGGTACATGTCAGGAATTTGATAATGATGATGGATGGAACACGTTCAAATATGAAAACAGAAAGATTACGAAAACAAGCCATTAGGAAAAAGAAAACCAGGACGTTCAAACGATTCAATGATGACTTCTAAGACCGGAACAGTCCATGCTAGGACTAAATCCTTGATACGCCTGATGAAGATGATGAATAACTAATAACATTATGATAAAATTAAATAATGGCTTTAACAACCAGTACAGAAAACTTTGACGATTTTAATTTTAATCATTATGATATTAAAAACTGGCTGAATATCACCTCTGCTTATATCATTCTCTCCAATCAGTGCCATCATACCATAATCGTTCTTGTTTTTGCTGGCTATATATATCAAAAGAACTCCATGGGATTTTTTTTTTTTTTTTGGCTTCTTTAGCACACTTTTTTTTTATGTTGCTCCTACCCAGAAAAGGTTATTTGTGAACATATAGTACGTTTTTTTTTTTTGTATCATGAGCAGACTAGTTTTTTTTTTATATATTTTAATCAATTTTATATATTTTTTGCTATTTTTGATTTTTACATACTCCAGAAACCCTGCTCTAGATACCAGACATGGAACTTTTTCAAGCTACTTCAAGCCTCCAATAAGCAGGGCAGTGGTTTCACACCATGGTCATCCAACCATGTCTCACTTATTCCAACAATTTTGGGGTGAACATACTCAATCAATGCAACCATTTCATTTCCCTTGTTTCCAATACTTCTATCATTCATATACAAACATAACAGCTCATTCCTGAATCTATAACAAGGTTTTACTGATACCAGTTATTAGATGTGACTTCTCCATACTTTCCTTGAACCATTTATTTTTCTCCTTACTCGTCCCAGAACCTTCTTCAAATCCAACTGTTTTCCCTACATCCCAGGTCATCCCCTTCCCTATTTCTCTATGCATGCATTCACATCCTCTTGGAGCATCAATTTTTCTCACATTGTGTTCCCCTGTCCACCTTGAGTCTCCCTGTTTGTCTTGCACATTTGTTCTCTCATTCTCTAAACTCTTGTTTCCCACTTCTTCATTTATAAACATTGCTTCAATCTCTCCTTCCTTACTCTCTTTCATGCTCTTTCACATCACTTCTTACTTGCTCAGATTCATTCTCTGCACTCATTACCAAAACCATTCAAATGCAGTCCATCACTCTTATACAGTTTGATTCTTCTTTCAAACTTACTCCACATACATTAACAACCTGCATTCCTTTCTCTTCACACATTTCTGCTAACAGATCATTCATAATTCATGCTATCTGCCTCATCTCATTACTGTCATACCTGGGCAACAAACATACTGACTACCTTTCCTATCACACTATTACCTTTTATCCTTGTCAATAACCTCCTGATAATATCCAATCTTATGTGTTGCTTGTTCCCAGTCAAGTCATTTGCCCCTACTATCACTACCAACTCCTTTGTTCGCTTAGTCCTCATATCTAACACCTCAATCATTCTATTCATTTCACCTCCAGGAAAGCAAATCTTGCACATCTTCTCGTTTACCACACCACTAATAATCTAATCACCATATGATGCCAATTGCAGGTCTTTCATTACCATTTTCATACCGAGAGCATTTGTTTTCGTCTTCTTGACTCTCCCATACATATCTACAATTCTCTTCATTTCACTCTGCATCCTCCTCATCTCTTGCCTCATCTTCACTAACTCAGCTTTCAAATCTTGCGTCCTTTTTTTCCACTATCATTCACATTTTATACAAATTTTCTACAGCAGTTATACAATTTTAAAGAGTACAAGATCTGCAGCGAATTTTTTTATGAGTATAATATTACTTGCATAAAGTAAACAAGTGAGTTTAAATCTCTGATTCTGAGATCAAGTTTAACACACTTTTTCTTCATAATGTAAATTATATAGACAATAATATTAATCAGTATTTTTGCAAAGTCTTGATTATTTTTGGCATACTTCCATATTTTTTGTACACTTCTATTATATGTGACATTAAACTTTATCTACATTTAAATGAAGATGGAATACATATTTCAATCAATATGTTATGAAACTTAGATTTAGTTAAGCCTTAAATTTACAAAATAATATTTTTTTTTCCCTAAAAAAACATACATTCTAACTCTTGAAAATACTACAAAAAGTGTATTGCAGAATCCATTATTTATCTATATTTAACATATTTCAATGGTTAAAACAGGCCAACAGAGGTAGAAAGATGTATGATGAATCCTTTTGTTATGGACTAGACAGTGACAACTGGGTCAGTTGCTACAAGGATTCTATTTGGTAATAAGGTTGATTGATAATGATATTTTTAAGGAAATTACAATGTATACTAAATATTAATTACAATAAATTTAATCAATATTTCCATATTTCAGTAAAGTCAGTTATTATTATTATTATTACTGCACTCTCCATGGAGTCGGCAGACTCATTGTGGGAGGTTCATTCAACTAACAACATATTTATCATACTGAATCGTAAAATCCTTAACACTCCTTTCATTAACAACACATTGGAATGCATTACCATTCACTAAAAATTCCCCATGTAAAAAATCCACTCTTTACATCT
This sequence comes from Typopeltis vanoorti, assembly GCF_054136105.1. Classification (NCBI taxonomy): domain Eukaryota; kingdom Metazoa; phylum Arthropoda; class Arachnida; order Uropygi; family Thelyphonidae; genus Typopeltis; species Typopeltis vanoorti. Next base: position 68,581,979 of record NC_143557.1, on the reverse strand, counting down.
CCCTTCACCACACTCTTACATAACTTCCAAGGATGGCTTCTGGTCCTTCTTCCTCTCACCTTCTACTTCTTTTTATAATCCACTCTGGATTAATCCGATAAAATCCTCTCACCAACTTAAATGTGTCTATCATACCACCTCTTTTCCTTCTATCCACCAAACTCTGCAATTCACATCTCTTCAACCTCTTTCCGTAGCCAGCATTCCAAAGTCCTGATATTGTCTTAGTCACTCATCTCTGGACTCCCCAATTTCCACTTCCACATCACATTGAAAACCAAGTGACCAAATCTGAGCACAAGAATCCAAGGGTGGGCTGAGCAGTGCTTTGTATAATGGCACCACTTTCTTATACCTACATGTTAGAATACTTCTCGTCATAACGGCACTACAATGTGCAGTGTTTGTAACACTTGATCGAGGCCCTCTAAACTTCAGTCTACTGTCAACCATCACTCCGCAATCTCGAATCTCATCCACTTTCTGCAGTACAGCACTGTCAGTATAGTACACAGCCTTATATTTCTGCATCCCAAAATGCAACACCTTGACTTATTAATATTATAACAACCTCACTCCTTTGTCCAAGTCAAAAGTGTATTCAAATCTTCCCAAAAGGAATTAACATCAGCAGTGCTACTTATAATACTCCTCAACTTTGCATCACCAGCAAACAACTGAAGATCCCCAGCAGTTCACATGATATACCATTTAAATTCAAGTTAAACAGCAAGGGCCCAAGAACAGAATCCTGGGGCACGCTACTGATTGTCCTCCTTTTCTGAGACAATGCTCCATCGTGCACAACTTGCTGGTATTGTTCAGAGAGCCAATCTCTGATCCATGAAACCAATATACTATCTATTCCCATCCTCTGCAGCTTGTTCACCAACTTATCATGTGGTAATCTATCAAATGCTCTGCAAAGGCCAAGAATATCACTGTATATGATTCTCCCTTATCTAACACACTCATTACTTCAATAAACAGTAACGTATTTTATGTTTTTCATAAAATACAAGTAAATTGCTAAAACAAAATCTAACCTTTACAAATACATGCTGACCATAATAAGTGCTATCTATCAACCCAATCCTGTATTCTATTTCTAACCAATCTCTCCAACACCTAAACTACAATTGCAGTTATACAAACTAGTCTATAACTGGGAACACAGTAAAAATTATTATTATCTGGGAACACAACAAAAAATTTATATGTACACCAAGGCACTTCACTGGGTAAATGAAGCCTGAAGCATGGCAACCAAAGGTGAGCCTGAAGTCTTAACAGCATCCTTAATGGGCTAGAATGGATGTTCTTGGCTGCTGGGCTAAAGTTTCAAGGATGAATTGCTCCCAAATTTGAGGCAGTTTCATGCAATCGAGCTTGATGAGGTTTGGGTAGTTTCTTAAGCTGAAGATTCCAGAAATAGTCTCTTATTTTATTATTATCATCTGAGACCTCCAGGGAAAGGACTCATCGAGAGAGGCTGTATATTACCCAATCCAGCTATCATACCTTAAATTCGTTTACACTAGATGCACTCACTACCCTTAAGGGCAAATTATTCCATTCACTCACTGCTCTCTGGGAGAAAAACCTAGCTCTTACCCCTTTCCTGACTGAGAACAACCTTAACTTCCATGGATGTCCCCGTGCTCTCTCCCTGCCTTCCATATAACAAAAAATTTCATCATTTGAAATGCTATAACACCCATTCAAAAGTTTATAGACCTCTATCATATCACTCCTAAGAGTGAGGTGACTTTTTTCCAGCATATCATCTGGTGAGTGTCAAAAGCATGGCTATCAAGTCCTAAATGGTTGCAATGATCAATCCAGATGTGGTTCTTGTAATTAGCAATTCTGATTAAATTTTCTGCAATTAATATTAAGTGTACATTGTAATTTCCTTAAAAAATACTGTCATGAACAGCCAACATATAACCCTTACCAACAGAAAGTTCATATGATGTGCTGTTTCAGGAATGGCATGTTTTTAATAGAGTATTAATCTGCTTTTTTCTCTATATCCAACTTATAGTGTTAATAGTCAGTCAAGAAGAGTATGTTATAATTTTATTTTTAGTGGATGATTAGAATTTTTTACATTCATATCTGTGTTGGTGCCTGAATTCAAAATCGACATGCTGTGAATTCCAAAACAGATATAGTTCAGATATTTAATGAGCAATTCATAAAGGGCTTTCATCCTTGTGAATGTGATATCATCAAAAGTTTTAGAGCAGTGGATGATAAGGAGAAGAGACTGACTATGAGTGAGGAAGAGGAATATGGGGAATTAAGCAAACTTGATATTAATAAGGCTTGTGGCACTTGATGATATATCACTGTGTATTTTGAAAGAATGTGCCAGGGAATTGACATCTGCCTTGACATATTAGTTTAATATGAGTCTTACATTGGATCAAGTTCCAAAGGAGTAGAAGGAAGGCAAGATTGTAATGCTCCATAAAGGAAGTGATTGAATTTACATCCTTTATATATATATATTATAATTTGATGCTTGAGTGTGTCAAATTATAGGTTAATCTGTGTGTCAGGTATTGTGGTTAGAGTGTTGGAAAGACTGGTGAGAATCAGGATACAAAATTGGGTTGACAACGATGGTATTATCTTTGATGGACAACATGGATTTGCTAAAGGGAGGTCATGTTTTAGTAATCTACTTATTGCAATAAAGTGGCCGCGTCATTGAACAAGGGAGATGGATACACTGCAGTATACTTAGATTTTTGCAAAGGATATTAAACTAGTGCATTAGATTGGAGATTGGCTGTCTGATAGGTACAAGTATCAACTGTATTAACAAGTTGCATATGGGGGAGAAATATCCCAGAAAAGGAAAGTCACTAGTGGTGTACCTCAGGGGGTCTGTTTTAGGGCCATTGCTGTTTAATCTGCATGTTAATGATATTGGGGAAGATTTGAATGGGGATATACAGTTGTTTGCAGATGATGCAAGGTTGGGATGACCTATTAGGAATAGAGCAGGTGTTGTGGCCTTACAAGAAGACTTGAATAGACTACATGAATGGGCATATGAGTGGGGATTACAGTTCAAATGCTGCAAAAATGTGGGGTTTTAAAATTTGCGAAACAAAGATGGGATGGAGAATTTATGCTTGGTGGGATAGATTGTTGGAGGGAGAAAATAAGAGATCTTGGGGTGATGGTGGATAAGGATCTAAAATTTAGAGGATATATTGTCAAAATTGTGAGGACAATGCAATGAGAACACTAATTGATGCAGAGAACACTAACTTGTAAAAGCAAGGATATTATGATTCTGTTGTATAAAGCCTTGATTAGGCCACAGATTTGGCTGCCTGGATTTCAAAAGGATGAAGAGATATTGGAAAAGGTCAAGAGGTGATTGACCAAGGTAGCTTCTGATCTCTGGAATGTTGAATATGAGGAAAAGTTGAGAAGATGCAATTTACAGAGTCTAGTGGATAGAAGGAAGAGGAGGGTGGATGATATGGCAGAAACATACAAGTTGGTAGGAGGTTGTTATAGGGTTAACATTGAAGAGGTTTTTCATAAAATGGTGGGAAATATGGAAGAACAAGAGGTCATCCCTGGAAGCTGTTTAAGGAGGGTGCAAACAAGGGAGTGAGAAGCAGCGAGAAGGTTTTTTTTTTGCATAGCGAGTCGTGAATGATTGGAATGCATTGCATGAGAGTGTGGTGTCTGCAGAGAATTTGAATGTGTTTAAGGCACAGTATGATGAGCTGTGTGTATGACAAAGGGAGACCTCCTAGATGAGTTTGTGACCCCATCAAGTCTTAGGATGATGATAATAATAATAATAAAATTATATATTTTTATAATATAATTATATTATATAATAAAAGAATGTAGCTCAAGCTATAAAAAAATTAATTATTATTATTACACAAGTGCCTAAGTCTCTTAAGACTCACTGTGAGAGACTCAAACACAATAGCTATCATGACTCTCCTTGAAATCATTAATAGACAAAGCACTTACAACTGATAAAGGCAACCCATTCCATTCATTCACTACTCTCCAAGCAAAAAAAAAGCTGGTCCTCACACCCTTACCCAATTTTCAGGAATGACCCCTTGAACCCCCCCCCCCCTAGCCAAGTGTTGAAATATTTCCTTTGTAATTAAAAGAAACACACGCATTAACCACAGTGAAAATTATTTAATTGTAAATATTTCATCCTAAGTATCTTAGGACATCATCAGTACAGCAGTTTTAAACAATAATAGGAATAACATTTAAAATATTTACAATTAAATAATTTTCACTGTGGTTAACACGTGTGACGTGTGTTTCTTTTAATTATGATCGCACCACAGGTTTCGTTATTTAAAAAAATTTCCTTTGTATTAATCCTATAAAATCCTTTAAGTAACTTAAATGTTTCTATCATATCCCCCCCCCCCAATTTTGCCTATTAACCAACTTTTGCAATTCACAACAAGCTCTCAATCTATCCTCACAGGGAACAATACCTACAGGAATTCTGCAACAATTCTGCCTAAGTACCTCCAATTCTACAGCCTCTCTTCTCACATCAGTCCCTGTCACTCTGCCATAACAATATCTTCACTCGGATATACCCTTGCAAAACAATCACTCAGTTGCTCAACAATTCCATTTGCCTCTGTTATCTCTCTCTACCATCTCTACTCTTAATATATAAGACAAATATAAATCTATACAAATATACACTATTGTCGACAAAAGTATTTAAACAACTTACATGCCATGCACATTTCAGATCCTACCACATGCAAATATTCAGGGAATGCCATCATAAGTCTGGTAATAAAAGGTGGGATATGTTGCTTGTGTTGCACTGTATTCGATGTCAAGATGCCAAGCTCAGCTGAACCGACAGAATTCCAATTTGGGATGGTAGTTGGATGTCACATCAGTGGTCATTCTGTCCATGACTTTGCTACCCATCTCAGTATATTGAAATCCACCAGTGCTTACGTCATTTGTAGATGGAATGTTAATGGTGCTACCACAGCAGGAAAATGCCTGGAAGGCCACCAACACTCACTAACCAAGATCGACAAGCTCTGACTCAGAATGTTTGAGCATCCTGCATTCAAGAGCAGACCTTGCAGTAAACCTGGAAAATGCTGCTTAGACATCTGTCAGCACTAGAACTGTCTGCAGCGAGTTGCATCTCTTAGATCACCACATTAGAGCTGCTGCCAACAAGCTATACATCACCCACCCACCCCTCAATGCAAAACAGCATTTGGACTGGTGTCTTTCAGTGAGAGGAAAAAAGTGTTCCTCATTTAATATCTTTATTTTCTCCCTTATGTTTTAGGCACAAATGGCCTGTCTGTCATAGCCAAGTAATCTGATTTCACAAAAACCTAATTAGCGTTATGAGAAAGCAGTTAATTCCATCTACATGGGATGTAGGTCAATCAATTGTTTATATTCTGTGAATGATTTGTCTGTTTTTAAGAATGAAAAACTCGAGGAAAAACTGTATGATCTCCGTATGAGACAGTTAGCTCACCTTCAGCTGTAAAGCCTTTATAAACGGTTCTTTGCATGCTAGATGGGATTCAAATCCAGTTTGTTCCAACCAAAGGGTATCATCATTAATAACAGAGTTATAGAGGCTCAGTGGATACAACATCATATTATGATATCATATCCATATAAAATTATAACTACTACTAATTTTTTTTTTTATAATTAAAATTTAGAAGTTGATAAAAGACTTACCTTGGTAGGCTTTCGATTATTTTCTTTATAAAATTCTCTCTCCCATTTTTTAAGAGCAAATTTTAATTCCTGAACATTCTTTTCCCTACCAGCTGTGTTATTTGTTTCACCAGGCATCATATCTGTATTTTGATCCTATTTTGAAGTAAAATATTTCAGTATACTTCCTTTGAATCAGCAAACATAACACCTTTTTTTTTTTTTTGTGATGCATTTTACCAAGGTCTGACTACATCAAAATTACATAAGGAATGGCAACAGAGCTATCTATATATATTTAAGTACAGTAATACCCTACCTTATAACACTTCACTTTACAAAGATCTGCTCATGCAACACACACTTTTCAATTATGACCAGTGTCCATTTATGATGCTGCATTTGCTCATATGAGAGTTTAAGTGATATGACTGCAGTGAATCAACCAATGCACAATATTCATGAAATTCAGTTTATTTACGATGTCACTGCTCAATACATTCCTCTGTGTTTTGCTGTGATTTATAAACTGTTAATAGCTATTGTTTTATTTTATTATTGTTAATAACAATATACAAAATTCAAAGTAAGGGTTCCTGTTACTTCCAGTGAAAAAAAGAAGATATGTAACCCTATTGCATTACATGCTAAAATTAAAATTATTAAATTTAGTAATAAATTTTACTTCACACTAATCTTATTATAGTTGTTAAAAACAAAGATAAAGTTCTAAGTGAAGTGAAAAGTGCTACACTATTAATACTATAGTTATTCGTAAACATGACTAATCTTATTGCTATAATGGGAAACTTTTAATGGTGTGGATTGATGACGATACTGGCTGGTGTGAAGCTATTCAGGATAACTTTTTGCATTTGTGAAAAGTATTTAAAATTTTTCATTTGTATATCTTATCATCATCATCATATTCCTGACATGTACCCTGATGGGGTGTACAGGATATGATAGTACTACATCAAAAATTTACATCATTACTAACTTCCTATCTACAATTTTCATCCAAATCAGTCTGTTACTTGCCAAGACATTATCAGATCTTATATTTCTATTGTCTAAGGCACTTTGTATCGTATCAATCCACCTATATCTTGGTCTTCCTCTGGGTCGTTTTCCTGCCAACCTGGCAGAGAACACTTGTTTTTCTAATCTTTCCTCGCTCATTCTGTTTAAGTGACCATACCACCTGAGATTAGCTCTGCTAACGCATTCCTGGGTGCTGACAATGTCAAGTTCTTTCCTAATATCCTCGTTTTTCATATGATATTGCCATTGATGTCATCTGTTCACGCCTCTAATCTTTCTCAGGACTCTCATTTCTGCGGTCTCTAGTCTTTGGTCAAGTGTTTTACTTCTGATCCAGCTCTCAGATCCATAAGTTAAAACTGGTTTGATCACTGTCTTGTATACAGCTAATTTAGCGTTCCGACTAATTTCTCTCTTTTTCCATATGAATTTATTCAATTGACTTCCTACCATACCAGCTTTGTTGATACTGTTGTCTATTCTCCATCTTCACTAAAAATCGTGCCTAAGTAGCTGAAATGTTTTACTTGTTCCACAGGTTCCCCGTTCGCAACATAGTTGACATTTTCAACAATTCTACCTATTTTCATTGACTTTGCTTTTTAATGCTGACCTTCATACCATATCTACTACAACAGTTATTCAATTTAGTCAGGAAATCTTGCAGACTTGTAGTGGATTTATTTAGAAGTATAACATCGTCCGCAAAAAGCAAAGAGCTGACGTTAACATCTCCAATTCTGATATCATGTTTAATACCACTTTCCTTTATAATGTGATCCATACAGATAATGAATAACAGAGGGGATAACGTACATCCTTGTACATTATCCCCTCTGTTTTTCATTTGTACATTATCCCCTCTGCTGACTTACAACTCAAATAAAGACTAAGTATTGCTTGATATAATGCTCCATTGACACCATATAACTGTAGCGTATTGAATAGCTTCTCTCTTGGCAACTTGTCATATACTTTTTCCAGATCCACAAGCTTTTCTTTCGCAATTCTTCTCAACCGTTTCTCAAGTATACTAGCATACATCTTGCTAGGAACACTAAGTAGGGAAATACCTCTGTAATTCTCACATTCAGTTTCATTTCCGTTTTTATATATGGGTACTATGAAAGCGCTACTCCAATCATCGGGAATTCGTCCCTCTATCCAGGCTTTCTGAACTATGCAGTGCAGCCACTGTAAGACTTTTATACCACCATACTTCAGCATTTCTGATCGAATATCACGGAAACGCTGAAGAATTTCTGGTGATATACTTCAGTATATCAACCAAAAATATATTCACCCTTTCCACATTTCAAGTATGGATATGTATTCCTGACTTATGCCTGTTGGGTGTTTTTTTACCACTGTACTATCACTACTTGTTTCATTCAGCAATTTTTCAAAGTAATTACTCCATACTTCAAGGATATCTTTTTCTCCCATTTTCATGTCACCTTTATCATCTCTAACTCCTTTTACAGCACAGTTCCTTCATTTCTAAGCTTCTTCAACAACTTCCATAATATCTTACTGCCTTCTTGATATTTATTTTCTATGTTTATGCCAAAGTCCTCCCATGACTTTTGTTTAGCTAGTTTTACCCGGTGTTTCGCTTTCTTACGTTTGTCTCTGGAAGCAAATAGCTGACTTATTTGCCAGGAACTTTTGATATGCTTTCTTCTTTTCCTTCACTGCCTCTTTAACTTCCTGTATCCACCATGGAGTTCTGATTTTTCTATCCTTGCAGACAATCTCACCATATCCCTCTCTAGCTGAATCAATCAGGGTTTTCTTCAAGGCTTGCCACTGAATCTTCAAGGTTTGGTTCCTGTTCTCTAACTCTGTCATTTTTTCTTCAATAATCTTTGTGTATTTTAGTCTACAGCTCACATCTGTGAGCTGCTCAACTTTTATTCACTTTAAAACTTTCTTACATGTTATTCTTTTCAATATGAAATTCAATTTTATCCTGCTCAAGACTAAATACTGATCACTTCCAATTTCAATTCCTCTGTACACTCTGGTGTCCTGCACCAGAGAGAAAACATTGTTATCGACAGGGCCGGCGGAAGAGGGCATTCAGAGCATGTGGGTGCTGCTACGAAGGGGGCGATGCCAGCGGGGTACGGTTCATGAGTTCATTTTTAAGAAACAAAATTTTTATCATATAAACAAAATATTCTTAGAATGATAAATATTAAAATAAATAAGGCCGGATACACCGAATAAAAATTAAAAAAAATTGTATATAAATTGTATGTTTGCAATTTTGCAGCGAGAGCAGGCTAAATGCTTGCCTGCAAATTGTTGTGTCTATCTACTGCAGTCTATCTAAAGTGAAACGGTGAACAGTTTTTATGCGCAGAAACGAATTTTCGTACAAAACATTTCTTGCTAGGTAACTAGTAATATCATATGACTGGTTACCTAGCAACAAGTGCCTACTGACAGTAGCGCAGTGCGGACTATTATTTCGTCTCTGTGTCATGTTGTGTAATAATTTCTTGTGGGTATAAAATAGAAAATAAATCAAAAATTTAAAAAAAGTTATCCGGTGCACAAACCCGTAAGCATCATGCTGTGAAAGAAGCAGATATTAAGAAACAAACTGGGGCTCTTAACAAATCTGTTAAAATATTAAAATATTCTAATGCAGACTGTAACCAACTCGATACATCAGAAATCAGAGTTGACGGACCATGCACATCATCCAGTTTGCATGAAAGTACTATTGAAAAAGACAACAAGATGCATAATTTAAGTGAAAAACAGGAGAAGATTTAGTTGTAGTTGACCACGACACTAACACATTATTAGTCTCTGTAAATTTAGAAAAACCAGGTGAATGGGGGGGTATCTACTTGGATACTGAATGAACGAGGATGGGCTGGCAATTTGGGATTTAGCCGACCAAATTGTATTCTTATTGGTTAAACCAAAATAAAAAAATGATGGTACAACATGACATTTCATGTTGTACCATCATTCAAAATTTCACGCTGGCTGGGGCATCGTCTGGTTAAACAAGGCCCCCGTTATTTTTGCCAGGGAACCAGGGTAAACAGCGAAAAGTCAGCTACTGGAACAAATCTCAAAACAAACCCCAACTCAACATCACCAGAGTTAAAGATCGGTACTATCAACGTAAGAAGCCTGAATGGCAAAGAAATGGAGCTAGCTGAGGAATTAGATAAGTACCAGATCAACATAATAGGGGTGACTGAAACAAAAAAGACCAAAACTGGTGAGATCTTTCTGAGCAATAAATACAAAATGTTATATTCAGGCAATGACAATCAAGGAAAAGAAGGAGTAGCCATAGTATTCAACACAAAATATGAGGCTAACCTTCTTGAATGGCAGTCAGTCTCAAGTAGATTAATGTGGGCAAATATGAGAATGGGGAACTGGACAATGAGACTTATTTGTGCCTATGGTCCCACAGAAGGTTCTACTAAGGTAGAAGCGGAGGAATTTTTTGAGGCTTTAGAAAAAGCAACTGACACAATGAAAAATGAAAAGTTGGTCCTTGTTGGAGATCTAAATACCAGAGTAGGAAATGATTGTGAGACATACAAAAATATTTTGGAAAAATTTGGAGAAAAGAGCAAAGCTAATAATAATGGCAAATATCTGTTGGATTTCTGCTCAGGACATGGACTGGTTATTACTAACACCATGTTCCAACATAAAAATGTGCACAAATTCACATGGAGAGAAGAGGCTAGGAATAAGAAAAGTCTCATTGACTATGTTATTGTTGATAGTGATGTTTTCTCCCTGGTGCAGGACACCAGAGTGTACAGAGGATTTGAAATTGGAAGTGATCACTATTTAGTCTTGACAGGATAAAATTGAATTTCATATTGAAAAGAATAACATGTAAGAAAGTTTTCAAGCGAATAAAAGTTGAGTAGCTCTCAGGTGTGAACTGTAGATTAAAATACACAAAGATTATTGAAGAAAAAATAAAAGAGTTTGAGAACAGGAATCAAACCTTGGAGATTCAGTGGCAAACTCTGAAGAAAACATTGATTAATTCTGCCAGAGAGGCATGTGGTGAGGTTGTCTGCAACGATAAAAAAATCAGAACTCCCTGGTGGACACAGGAAGTTAAAGAGACAGTGAAGGAAAAGAAGAAAGCATATCAAAAGTTCATGTCAAATAAGTCGGCTTGTGCTCTTAGAGAATATAGAGACAAATGCAAGAATGCTAAATACTGTGAAAAACTAGCTAAACAAAAGTCATGGAAGGACTTTGGCAAGAACATAGAAAATAAAGAAGGTGGCAAAATATTCTGGAGGTTGTTGAAGAAGCTTAGTAATGGAGGAAAGAGTGCTGTAAAAGGAGTTAGAGATGATAAAGGTGATATGAAAACGGGAGAAAAAAGATATCATTGAAGTATGGAGTAATTACTTTGAAAAACTGCTAAATGAAACAAGCAGTGATGACAGGGTAGTGGTAAAAAACACTGACCAGGCATGCAGTCAGAAAATCATATCCATACTTGAAGTAGAAAAAGCCATCAAAAGCTTGAAATGTGGAAAGGCAACAGGAGTAGATGATATTCGACCAGAAATGTTGAAGTATGGTGGGATAAGAGTCTTACAGTGGCTGCACTGCATAGCTCAGAAACCCTGGACAGAGGGACGAATTCCTGATGATTGGAGTAGAGTTCTCATAGAACCCATATATAAAAAGGGAAATAAAACTGAATGTGAGAATTACAGAGGTATTTCCCTACTGAGTGTTCCTAGCAAGATCTATGCAAGTATTCTTGAGAAACGGTTGAGAAGAATTGTGGAAGAAAAGCTTGGTGAGGAACAAGCTGGATTCAGGCCAAATAGAGGCTGTCAGGATCAGATCTTACTTTACGACAAATAGTCGAGAAAGCATGGGAATATAACAAAGATCTGTATTTAAGTTTTGTCGATTTTGAAAAGGCATATGACAAGGTGCCAAGAGAGAAGCTATTCAATACGCTGCAGTTATATGGTGTCAATATGGCATTATATCAAGCAATACTTAGTCTATATTTGAGTTGTAAGTCAGCAGTGAGAATTGAAAGAAGTACAGGAAGATGGTTTAATGTTAAATCTGGTGTGAGAGAAGGATGTACATTATCTATATGGATCACATTATGAAGGAAAGTGGTATTAAACATGATATCAGAATTGGAGATGTTAACGTCAGCTCTTTGCTTTATGAGGACGATGTTATACTTCTAAATAAATCCTCTACAAGTCTGCAAGATTCTCTGACTAAATTGAATAGCTGTTGTAATAGATATGGTATGAAGGTCAGCATTAAAAAGACAAAGACAATGAAATTAGGCAGAATCATTGAAAATTTCAACTGTGTTGTGAATGGAGAACCTGTGGAACAAGTAAAACATTTCGGCTACTTAGGTACGATTTTTACTGAAGATGGTAAATTAAATATAGAAATAGACAACAGAATCAGCAAAGCTGGTATGGGGGGAAGTCAATTGAATAAATTCATATGGAATAAGTGAGAAATTATTCGGAACACTAAATTAGCTGTATACAAGATAGCGTTCAAACCAGTTTTAACTTATGGATCTGAGAGCTGAGTCAGAAGTAAAACACTTGACCAAAGACTAGAGACCGCAGATATGAGAGTCCTGAGAAAGATTAGGGGGCACGAAGAGATGGCATCAATGGCAATATCATATTAAAAATGAGGATATTAGGAAACAACTTGACATTGTCAGCACCCAGGAATGCGTAAGCAGAGCTAATCTCAGGTGGTATATTCACTTAAACAGAATGGGGAAGGAAAGATTAGCAAAACAAGTGTTCTCTGTTAGGTTGGCAAGAAAATGATCCAGAGGAAGACCAAGATATAGGTGGATTGATACAGTACAAAGTGCCTTAGACGATAGAAATATAAGATCTCATAATATTGGAGTCTTGACAAGTAACAGACTGATTTGGAGGAAAATTGTAGAAAGGAAGTTAGTAATGGTGTAATTTTTTTCTTGTAGTACAATCATATCCTGTACACCCCTTGAGGGTACATGGCAGGAATTTGATGATGATGCGGTGAATGGGGAAATATTGATGAAAAATTACGAGTTGTTTTAATTGAAATAGAGCCTGTTCAAAAGAAAAAATAATATATCCCAGAGATACATATGGTCATAAATTTGCGACACGTATTATAATCGAAAATTGTTAAACAGGGAGCTCGTGCCAAGAATATGGCTCATTTATTCCGGAACTTTAAATTCTGTTTTTTGCTTTTGTTGCAAACTTTTCACATCTACTGAATCAAGTAGTCTTGTAGAAAGTTATAACGACTGGAGAAATGTAAGTCCAACTTTGCATAGACATGAGACTAGTTTAACTCACATGAAACATTTCTTAAAATGGAAGGAACTTGATAAAAATTTAAAAAACAAAACTACTATTGATTGCCAGACTCAAAGCATGTATGAAATGGAAAAGAAACATTGGACGAGTGTTTTAGAACGCTTGATTGAAATTATAAAATTCCTTGGTAGCCAAAATTTAGCTTTTCATGGATCTGATAAATTATATGAAAGGAATAACAGCAATTTTTTAAAATTAGTCGAACTGTTTGTGAAGTTTGATCCCATTATGGAAAATCATGTTGAAAGGGCCCTACAACGAAATAATAGATTACACTATTTGAGTGAAGACAGTCAAAATGAAATATTGGAAACTTTAAGTAACGCAATCAGGGATACAATTTTATTATCAATTCGAAAATCTTAATATTATTCCATAATTTTAGACTGCACACCTGATGCAAGTAAAACAGAACAAATGACCATTATTATTCGCTTTGTTTCCTGTGACAATGGAATTGTCAAGATCAGGGAAAACATTTTAGGTTTTGCAGATATATCAGATTCCATAGGATGTGGTTTATGTGCAACAATAATGGAAAACTGGAAAAATGGAACATTCCCATTGAAGATGCGAGGTCAAGGGTATGACAATGGGGCAAATATGAAAAAAATTGGCTCCAAAATTGGCTTTTGAACAAAAATCCTAGAGCTTTTTACGTGCCATGTGCTGCTCATACTCTAAATTTAATCATTAACAATGCAGCCAAAGTGAATGCAGATACAATTAGTTTTTTTGCAATTATTCAAGAAATATACAATTTCTTTTCATTCTCTCACAAACGTTGGGCAATCCTTTTAAAGTTCATAAAAAAAATTTGACATTGAAAAAACAAGTGAACGAACTCCCAATGTCCACCCTGCAACTGCCTCTCAACAGTTTAAGTCTTGATCATATCATCTCTCCTTCTTCTATCCACCAAACTCTGCAGTCCACATTCCCTCAGCCGATCCTCATAACTGATATTGTAGTCCTGAAACCATCTTTGTTATCTGCCTCTGTACCTTTTCCACAGTTAATTTATCCCCTTCAAATCCTGGAGACCAAATTTGAGAACAACAGTCTAAGTGTGGCCTGATCAGGGTCATATACAATGGAATGATAACTCTTTTATCTCTGCAGGTCAGCATCCTTCTCAGTACTGCAGCAATCCCCTGGGTTACCTTGACCACCTTTGCAATATGCTCCCTGAATTTCAGTTTTCTATCAATCATCACCCCCAGATCTCTTCTCCCACCCCCTACTTCCTCCAATACAGTTCTTCCAATCAAGTATACAGCCTCCCATCAATGGATCCCAAACTTCAAGACTATACATTTTGCTGGATTAAACCGACATCCCCATTCATTTACCCATCTGTCTAGTTTATTCAAATCCTCTTGCAGGGCTACCACAACTGCACTATTACTAATAACCCTTCCCAGCTTCACATCATTCGCAAACAACTGAATCCCCTTGCAATCCACTGACAATGTCATTAATATAAAAGTTGAACAATACAGGTCCCAGTACTGAGTCCTGTGGAACCCCACTTGTAACCGTCTGCTTCCTTGATATTGCCCCCACCATACACAACTCTATGATACCTATCAGACAGCCAATCCTGAATACAGTTGACTAACCCAACTTTTAAACCCATGTGCTAAAACTTAAATATCAGCTTATCATGTGGCACCCTGTCAAATGCCTTTGCAAAATCAAAAAAAATGGCAGTATATGCCTTTCCTCTCATGTCATAATAAAGTGACAATCTGCTCTTGTCACTTTATTATAAAAGGCAATCATATTACTAAAGCAAAGAGCATCCCCCTTAACAAATCCATGTTGATTCTTAAGATACATTACCCTCATCTGCTCAACGCTGTATATAGTCCCTCACTAATTTTTCCAAGACCTTAACAACTACTAATGACACACAAACTGGTTTATAATTAGACAATTCCAGTCTGCTACAGAAAAATTTCCTCTTAGTTTCAAATCTAGTCGGTGACTAGATTTGAAACCAAGTCTTCCTTTGTGTGGTTACATGCCGTGCTGTGCAAATACCACATCCACTGAGCTACATTTCTTCCCAGTTTCTCTCTAATATTTTCATTTTTCATATAATGTTGCTAATTTGGGGTATATCAATGCACTCTCCTAATTTTTTCCAGAACTTTCATACCTGCAATCTTTAATCTCTGATCAAATGTTTTTAGTTCTAACTCAACTCTCAGATTCACAACTTAAAACTGGTAACACTGTCTTGTATACTGTTAATTTCCTCCTTAATCTGTATAAATTTATTGAAATGCTTCCTGCCATACCAGCTTTGCTTATTCCATTGTCTTATTTCCTTATTTAATTGAAGATAAGACACATTGCCACCCACACATCACTCATTGTTTGATAGTCACTGATGGGAGTAATCTTTATATGATTTCTTTTTTTAATTGAAGGTGAGTTAGCCAATCTCCTATGGAGGTAGCAAGATTTTTATCTCCCAGAAACTCTGGTTTTCATGCCACATACAGACAAATCGGCCTTCAAGACATGCAATTTACAGACAAAAAAAAATAATAATAAATAAATAAATACAATACTAGTGATGATGGGTAGTTGATGGCATTGGTGTGGATGCTGGAGACGGATAGTTGTGGAGTAGGTGCCCTCCCTCGATGAATCTTTGGACTCCTTGGAGGTGTCACGAAATAATAATAATAATAATTTGCCATCTTTAATCTGTCTATTTTCACAGTTTTTCTCTTTATTATTGCTAATTTTCATGCCAAATTTGTAATAGCAGTTATTCAATTTACTTAAAGAATCCTACAGACCTGTCATAGATTTAGTTTAGAGTATAATATTATCTACATAAAGTAAGGAGCTGGGATTAACCTGACTTTTCAATGCAATAAATATGAAGAAAACATTCAAAAACTGCACCTGTGTAGCTCAGTGAAAGTGTCATGTGCCATCCATGGCAAATATGAAAAGAGAGTGTCATAAGTTCAATTCTAGTTGCTGACTAGAGGAACTTTTACTAAGCCTTTTCTTAGCCAGTTCCTGAGTTAGTCAATCTCTGACATGGTAAGCAGATTTTTTATCCCAGAAACCCAAGAAAATCAACCATAGAACCCACAACGTAGTGTTAGGATTAGGGACCATGAGATGGCAGCACTCATCAGTCACGTCTCTTCACTGAAGAGCATGTATATTTAGCGAGTCTTGAGCCAGCTATCTCTGATCTCTAGCTGATTTTTTTTTTTTTAACATTCAAAAATGTAATGATCAGAAATGATTTCTGCCTTAAATTTCTATTAATGTAAAATATAATCGATATAACTGCCTTTCTGAAGAAATTACAATAAACGTATTCATTTTACACTAATTAAAACCACATCATAGTGAAACCAATACTATTTGAAACTGTTACGTAAGGTATTGCTGTATATAGTAGAGTTTGTTTCTCTCAAAAACTTGGGTTTTTCATCCCACATACAGACAAATCAGCCTTCAGGACACAGGCAATTTACAGACAAAAAAATACTAGTGGTGGTGGGTAGTAGATGGCATCGGTGTAGATGATGGAGATAGATGCAAATGGTGGAGACAGAGAGTTGAAGCGTTGGTGCCCTCCCTTGATGAGACTTTTGAACTCCTTGGAGGTGTCATGAAATAATAATAATATGGCTAATAAATGATATGGCTATTCCATGATTTCATGCAAAATGATACATCCCCAAATCAGCTAGATACATTTTCTCCTCAGTGGAAAAGTATGAAATGCTACCTCCAAACAAAGTAAACTATTATTTATGTTGGTACATCTGTCATAAGCATCCATGTGAAATTGCAAGTCATTCTATCAAGTAGTTTGTTTTATACAGCTGTCTGAAGAAAAAGTGTTTTCTGTATCCCTTGAAATGGAGAAAATTGAGTATCGTGAAGTTATAAAATTTTTTGTAAAAGAATGTTTAACGCCAAAAGAAATTCATTCGAAGTTCATAAACGTTTATGGGCACTCTTCTCCTTCATTTTCGACAATTAAGAAATGGGCTGCCAGCCTTGAAGATGATCTACGTGAAGGACGTCCAAAAAGTGTAACAATGCCAGAAATCATTGATCAAATGTGCCCGATATGGCATTGGATGACTGGCGAGTCAAAGTGCTTGAAATTACTGAGACTATAGGCATTTCAAAAGAATGTGTAGGATATATTTTGCATGAAGAATTGTAAATGAAAAAGCTTTGCGCAAGATGGGTACCGCACTTGCTCACAGCAGATAAAAAACACACTCGCATGAAAATCTCTGAACAGTGCTTGGAGTGTTTTAACAAGAATAAAACTGATTTTATGCATCAATGGATGAGACTTGGATTCACCATTACAAAATTTCATCCAAATCCAGACAGCAGTCAAAACAGCAGACAGAAGCCGGTTGTTCAGCGCCAAAGAAAACAAAGTCGGTTCCATCATCAGGAAAGGTCATGCATCGGTGTTTTGGGATGCTAAAGGCATTTTGTTTATTAATTATCTTGAAAAGGGTAAAACAATAACTGGGGAATATATTCTGATCTTTTAACCAGACTAGACGAAAAAATTCATGAGAAAAGACCTGGTTTGCAGAAGAAAAAATCATCTTTCATCAGGATAATGCACCTGCCCACAAAGGTGTTTTGGCAATATGAAAATTAAGGGATCTGCATTATGAATTGTTGGACCATCCACTCTATTCATTAGATTTGGCTCCCTCTGACTTCTATCTCTTCCCAAAACTAAAACTCTTCCTCGTTGGTCAGCGTTTTTCTTCAAGTCAAAAGGTGATGGTAGCTGTAGAGAGGGATATTTTGCAGATCTTACTGAGAACCACTAGGATGGGATAATGGTGCTGGAGCATCACTGGAATAAATGTATTAGTCTTAAAGAAGATTATGTAGAAAAATAAAAATAATTTTGAAATTATAAATCCATGTTTTCGTTGTTAGGCCGAGAACTTTTCAGACAACCCTCGTATATGGGTTGTCTGAGATGCAGATGATAAGAGGAAATGAGAGGACATGATGGAAATGTTTAAGTTATTAAAAGGGTTTATAGGTCTTGTATTGAGGGAATTTTTCAGTAGTTGGCTAGAGAGAGGTCAGAATAAGGGAGTCTTCCCTGCAGGGCCATACTTATGCACAGGCGCACGAGCTCTAGCTATGGACTCAAATAATTAGGGCAAATTTAAGGGCTCCAAACAATGAGGGGAGAGGCCCTGGAGCACTCTAGTACCTTGATACTTTTACTAAGATAGCAAAGGTGTGCAAGACTAAATATTTTGATTAGAGAGTGGTGAATGAGTGGAATGGGTTAGCAGCGTCTCTTGTGCTTTGTTAGTGAATACATTCAAGGAATTATACAACAGATATTGTGCACATAATATAGATCTCTTGCAATGAGTCATTGAACTTCATGGAGGTTCCCATGCAATAATAAAAATAATTTCAAATAGTCATAACATGGTGCATTCTGCAACGGAATGCTTGTATACCGCTCATTATTACAACTAAGCCTGATGTAATATTTTGTTTAGTATATTATTATTATTACGTGACACCTCCAGGGAGGACACCTATTCTACAACTCTACATCAATTACAGAGAACCACATTATCTCATCTACCGCCTACCACCACGACTAGTATTTCCACAGACAATCAAACATCCATGCCCACAGCGGGATTAGAACCCACAGCCTTTTGGCTGGATAGCGGATACACTAACCACTCGGCCAACCAGGCTGGCAAAAATAATAGTCATATTAAAAATTTAGAGTGGCATCAGAAAATGAAAACAAAACTTGACAAGACATAAAGAAAAGACAAAAATCTGCCCCAAAATTAGTACAAAAAAGCAGATCTGAAAGGAAGGAGGCGGAAAAAAACAACAGCATCCGTCATAAAAATTTTGAAACCCTAATTGCTATAATAATAATTTTAAAAAAAGTCATCCTCAAACAAATAAAGAAATAAATACAATTAAAGCAAGCAAAACATATTATCATTCCCCCCCCCTCCTTCAAAACCAAACCATCAACAAATTAAAAAAAATATCACCTTCATACAAAAATTAAACCACAGTTCTAAAGATAAACAGATACTTCCATGACCGTGATGGAAAGCAGTATATAGCATATTTCTTATCATATAATTTTGTATATTTTCCAATTCCATAAAATGTACTGCTCTCTGATTACAAAGAAATCAATGATATTTATGTGAATGGTATCATTGGGTTGGCTGCTTTCCATCATAGTCATGAAGGTATCTGATTATCTTTAGAACTGCAGATCTGTACATGGCGCTGATGTAGATGATTGGTAGTAGAGGACTGGTGTAGTGGTGGAGAAGGAGAGTTGTACAACAGGTGTCCTCCCCCGATGAGCCTTCGGACTCCTTGGACGTGTCACAAATAATAACAACAACAACTGTGGTTTAATTTTTGTATGAAGATGATTTTTTTTTTTAATTTGTTGATGGCTTGGTTTTTGAAGGAGGGGAGTGATATGTTTTGCTTTCTTTCATTGTATTTATTTCTTTATTTGTTCGAGGACGACTTTTTTTTAATTATTATAGCAATTGGGGTTTCAAAATTTTTACGATAGATGCTGTTTTTTTTTTTTCCCACCTCCTTCCTTTCAGATCTGCTTTTTTGTACTCACTTTGGAGCAGATTTTTGTGTCTGTTTTCTTTATGTCTTTTAAAGTTTTGTTTTCATTTTCTAATGCCACCCTGTAAATTTTTAATGACAATTTTTTTTATTATTATTATTTGTTTCTACTAGTTATGTTGAATGGTTTTATTTCTCATATAGATGATATTGTTTGCTTCATTTTTTGAGCTGCCACTTAGTTTCCTCTATGGGTGACTATATCTTGGTACCAGTGTTTCTAGTTTTGGATTTTTGGTATTGAAGCGAGGGCCATCATAACATTGAGCAACTAAGGCGATGTCCAGGTGCAGCAAAATCATATTTCAAATATGAAAATACCATTTTTTTTGTTTTTTTTATCTATATTTAAAATAATAATAATAAGCTAATGTCTTTTTATTTCCTTACAGGGAGTAGGCAAAGCCTTTCAAATCTATGGGGGCTTTTGGAGACTGAGCGGACAGTTCAATCTCCACCAGTAGCCAATCAGAGATAGCTGGCCTATGAAGATCCCTAATTGTAAACCACCACCGATGAAGAGACCAGCAAGTAAGTGCTGCCATATCTTGGTACCTAAACTTAACAGGGTATGTTACTGGCTTAATTAATGCGAGTTCTACGGTCAATTTTCTTGAGTTTATGGGATGAAAAACCAGTTTCAGGAAGAAAAAAACGTTTGCATATTTTTTTTAATTTAAAGGTGGCAAAATACTTCTAGCATTGGAGCAGCATATACTCTAACCATGCTCCTTACTGAAGTGGTTGTCTGTTTTTGAAAGTAATAAATTTTAGTTCTTGTTATATCAAATAGAATAATGGTCAGTTTTTGTGGGAGGATTTTTTATTTTTTTTTTTTGTATGTTTTTCTTCTTCAACCCATCTATATCTTAAGATGGGAAGTGTCCCCTAACTAGAGATTATGGCCAATTAATGCAGCTGGCACGTCACTCCTCTGCTGCATCACCAATGGTTAAGTATTTATTACTGTAGATCTATGTGTTCATGGGGCAATTTGTGTGTTTTTATAGGGACGAAAAACATGAGTTTCCAGAAGAACCTCCCACCACCACCTGACCATTTCGATCAGATGGTGAGTTGGCTGGTCTCATATGGTGAGACCAGCCAACTCACCATCTGATCGAAATGACCCGATAAAGGTTCCTTGTATCATAGACAGGATTACCTGGGTCTATACCAACTGAGCTCTGGAGACTCCCATGCTTTAATTACTTGAAATTATATATGTTATGCAGCAAATGCTAGGGATGATGCAAAATAACAAAAATAATGTAATAATTGTGTCAAGACAATTTGATGAAAATAAGTTAAAAATTAGTGAATAATAGACTGTGTTGTTAGTGGGGGGGGGGGGGGGAAGAACATGGAAATAATTAATGGTATTTATTGTATTAATCTCATTTTGGTATTAAATACTGCAAACAATAAGTCAAAGTAATAGTTCAAATATTTTTTGTAAGATATTTATAGTAAAACTGTACTACATAAATTCATTAAATTTACAGCAAAAAATTATGTTGTCCTGGTAGAAATTTTCTGTTTTTTGTGATTGATGATACCAGGAATGAGGCAAGTGTTGTTAAAGTAAATCACATGGTTTCAGGACGACTTGCTTATCAGAGAGCAGAGCGTTTCCTAGAACTGTACCCATTTTTCTAATCGTTTGGATTCATTCTACCGGCAAAAGTGAGAAATGTACACAAAAGGTATGCCAAAGATGTAAGCTAAAAATTTCACATTTATTTAAAATCCACCAAATGGGAGGAGAGTGCTAAATGGGTACGGTCAGGAAAATAATCACCTAACAGATGAGAATTTCTGTTAGATCATCTAACAGATGCTTAGCATTTTGCGAAAATATTGGATTTTAGTCTGGTCTTACATCTCCTTTCTTTATCCCTTTTTCTTATTCATTCACACCCTAAGAGTTTTAATGACCCATAATACACTTAAAATAAGTTTCCGTTTGTGATGGATAGTCGAGAGTTTGTTTTTAATTTTTAAACGATACTAAGTTTAAAAAAAAATAATGAAATCTTAGTCTGTAGAATACCCAGGTTTCATGCTTATAAAGCAGACACATCACAAATTTTATAAATAAAATACAATTTTCAGGTATGATTCGCCATTCCACCCTGCCAAAAAAAAAAAAGACTCCATCCTCTTCTTACCTTTAGATCCTCACTGACAAACATAATACCCACGCTATTTACATTTTCCCGCAAAAGTATTGCGCCCTCTCGTGTGATAGGATTCTTCCTACTCACAAAATAAACAACTATAATCTGTACAGTATTCTGACCTAAGAACAATTTCTGTAGGTATAATGCAGCCTGTTTGGACAAAGACCATTAGATAACGTTTTCATCATCGAGTCTCCAGCGCAAAATGTCGTTGCTAGAGTGCCAAGAATTGATCAGCGTCCTTTGAAATTACAGTAATAATAATACAGTTGAACAAAAAATTTAGCTGTTTAAAAATATCTGATCAAAGTCAAGTTATTATAGATTTTCTTGACTCACACATAGGCAGTATGACTCGATTTCTTTAGCGATAACTAAAAATGCTAAACTAAAAATTTAAAGTATGTTTTAAAGAATTTATATCAATATATACACACTGAATAAAAACAAAAACTTTTTGACAGTTTACAAGAGCACAAGTGTTTCTCCCACAAGGCACTCCTCATACTCAGTAACCAAGAATGTTTGGTACATAGGCACCGGCATTATTCCAGATTAATGGTGATAAAAAAAGAAGAAAAAAAACCTCTTTCCAATAATACATAGCGTTTCTTCGTTCTGCACTACATTAGTATCTATTTCGGGAAAGTTAGTCATATCATCTAACATGTCCTTTCGGCATTCGGACATATGGAGAGAAGGGACTTTTTTCTTTTATTATTTACATACTAATTGCTTATTTTTGTTGTATATAAATCTCCACAAGTCTCAGAAATAGTTCTACACTATTATAATTTAATTTCAAATTTATTGAATGTGCTTAAAAAAAGTGAGGCTCTTGATTCCTATTCAGTATAAAGTGAGTCGGAAATTATAGATAGTATGCCTCTGATTGATATTTTCTAGATTGTTTTCGATGGAGACTGAATTGGACAATTTCAGACAACAAAAAACAGTTTATTCAGGGAATTTTCTTTTATTTCCTTCTTTGCTTAAAGTTGTCGTTCTAAAGAACGATAGCGAAAATGAAATGGGCGAAACAATAAGGGATAAGAAAGCATTACGACGATGACATTTCTAATGATCAGTAACATCATGAAAATATCTGCATAGGAAAAATTATATATATAACTTATAGAGATAGGCAAGGTTGTTTTAGCCTTAACTTGTGAAGAGTTCAATCTCCATTGAACCAATAGCCAATCAGAGATAGTGGCAGAATATTATCACTAATTATAAACGGCATCCAGTTTGGTTTAGATATACGGCTGAAGCAACTCAAGGACTATGAGGCCAGTGTATTATGTATGTTAATTGCGTGTGTTCTAATGGCCGGTTTGCCTGTTCTGAGGAACGAAAAACCCTCTACCTCCATATGAGACTTTGGCATCCAGTAAAGTGATGGCTAACAAGTGCCGCCATCTCGTGGTCCCTAATACTAACACTGCATAATATTTATTGTCTGAGATAGTGTGGGTTCTATGGTCGATTTTCTTGAGTTTGCAAGACAAAAAACCCGAGTTTCAGAGAGAGATAAAAAAACTCACTTGCCCTTGCCACAGATCGACTAACTGATAAACCGGTCAAAGAAATGCTTATAAAAAGTTTTAGTAGGCTACTAGACTCTAACTTAAGTCTTTCTTCGGGTAGTCTAGGAAGAGGATGCAAATATCACTTACAACGGGCTCCTCAAAAAAAATTAGGGAAGTCAAGAAAATCGACCAAAAACCAACATTATTTCAGACAATAATATATAGGATCATGTACACGAGATGGCGGATGTTGTCTTCCATACTGCTTCCTGGATTGCCAATTAAAATCACTGATAGTCTGGCCAGCTATCTCTGATCAGCAAAAGATGGAGAATGACTGATTTCCAGTTTCCCAAAGTTGTATCTAAACCTCCTCGGATACTCTCTCTGGGAATAAACTGGTTAGTGGATTATAATAATAGCTTATTTTATATAAAGATATGAAATTAGCAAGCATGTTAGCATAAATCTATAATATTTGACATAACTTTAGTTTACACCTGCTTATTTCAGGTAGTAAAATGGGGATAAATGATTTCCATAAATTAAGGAACAAAGAAAAAATTGCGATAACTGGGGAGGGAAAAAGGAACAAACATGAAATTCAGGTACATTATTTAAAAAGTGATGCTGAGTTGGTTATCATATATGCAAATTAGACACAGCATAAAAGTTGGCGCATTGGAGTGAGAACAAAACATTTTGTGATGGAAAAATTCTTGAATGGCTGCAAGATATTATTTTATTATTATTATTATTATTATTATTCGTGACACCTCCAAGGAGTCCGAAAGACTCATCGCGGGAGGACACCTACAACTGCCTCAACTACTACAC
The DNA here is from genome assembly GCF_054136105.1 of Typopeltis vanoorti. Classification (NCBI taxonomy): domain Eukaryota; kingdom Metazoa; phylum Arthropoda; class Arachnida; order Uropygi; family Thelyphonidae; genus Typopeltis; species Typopeltis vanoorti. The sequence goes on along the minus strand of NC_143557.1, from coordinate 68,557,559 downwards.
CGAACCTCTACTACGAATCATCTCCATCAAAGCCATCTACCATCCACCTACCACTACCACAACTAGTATTTTTTGTCTATAAATTGCATGTGTTCTGAAGGGCCGATTTGTCTGTATGCGGGATGAAAAACTCGAGTTTGAGAACAAACCCTGCTATTTAACAGATAAATTCAGATGAATAGCCATCATAAGATTTCAGGCGGTCCAAAGTCGGACACAGTTAGCCATGTTGCATCTGAGTCGTTCCATGGTTCACAGATGGGATCCAATTTCATCAGTCACAAACAACATCACTTGTGAGGCCAGTAAAACCTTTATTAAATGCACTAATAAAAGGCAAATATACTGACACTTGGGCAGCTGTCATGTTCTTTTAAGTAGTGTAAGCTAAGTCAACTCCGATGCCGAGAATAGCATTCTCGTATATCCTCTAGTCAACATTACGACTTTCATGGTTTCAACAAACATTCGGCTTTGAAATAACACTGGATCTTTAATATTCATCATACAACTCCATTCTTTACTAATTACTTTTATGCCCCGACCAAGAGTTCACTCATAAAAAATACATTTCTCTGACATTGGATTTCTTTAGCATTGATTAAGAGTTCTTGCTCTCTTGAGCTTTCGGGATTGATGCTCGCCGAGGCGACCTTTATCGGAGCTGCTTCAGTGGATGCTTTTTGCATCACTGACTGATTGGGTTCATTCATTTCATATGGTGATTCAACAGCCGTGAGTCCCTTTCACGGGGGGGTACAGCACCACCTCAATCCCTCCCCTATTTTTATCTGGGCTCAGGACCGGCATAGCTGACAATTCAGACCTATGGGTGGAAGGATTGTCATAGGTATTCCTCACTGTATCCATGTGTGTTCACGGGGACGGATGCTTGCAGGATGAAAACCTCCCCAGATAAACTGGGAGAAAAACCCTGATGTTCATGCCCAAGACCGGCTAACTTGGCTATGGCTGAGGAAGATCCTTAAGCTCCTCACGTCGTCGACGGGAATCGAACCTAGGACACTCCTTCCACAGGCATATGGTTTGCAAAGCACATAGCCACTAGGCTAACCACGCAGACACTGGTTGGGTGATCTGAGGGATTGCCACACTAACAAGCAGAGATAGAGAAGTTAGTGTTATCATATATAAGGCCATATCGGGACTACTGTGCATAGACCTGGACTTCCAGATTCCGTGGGGATGAAGTTGCGGAGAGGGTCCAGAGGTGAATGACAAAAATTGTGGCAGGTCTGTGGAATGCTCCCTATGAGAATAGATTGACGTCTGTAGGCTTCAAAAATTAGCTGACAGGCAAAAAAAGAAGAGACACGATAGAAGCATTTAAGTTATTAAAGGGGTTTTATAAGATTGATACAGAAGACTCTGTTCAATACAAGGGAGAAAACAAGGGGGTCATCAGTGGAAATTTTGTTAGAGTGTGGTTAGCAAGGTTATGACTAGGTTTTTTGCTTGGAGAGTGATGAATGGGTGGAATGGGTTGCCAAAGGTGGTTGTGCATGTTTCATCAGTGGAGTTGAATGATGGGTATTGTGTGAATGATGGCTAGTATGTGAATAATGGATCTTCCATGATGAGTCTTCTGATTTCATGGAGATACCTCTATAATAATAATAATAATAATAATAATAATAATAATAATAATAATAATAATAAATTTCACGTTCGACATATAATTTTTATTTCTGTTTCGTTTTTCCGGCTCCATTGTCGATTATCAAGTTCCTTCCATTTATGGAATTATATGTACAATATACAGTATTTATAACCATAAAATGCATTCACATTGTTGTGCAGCAATTTTCAGATTTATATTCTATAGAGCTCCAGATGCAAGTGCCTCCCTTGTTTGAATATTTGTTTAACACTGAGTCTGTGTTTGGTATTTAGTTCTATAGTTCTTGCATGATGCATCCCTAAATAATAAGTAGTAAGGTAGTATCAAAACGGAAAGGATTATTTATTCGAGTATAATACGCGATTTTAATTTCTAATGTTAAAAATGTCTGTATTAAAGAGAATAACTATATATTCTCTTTTCTAGCAAAAATTGCTTTTTTTTTGCTAGAAAAGAGAATTCAAGTACAAACGATTTCAAACAGCATTCTAAGATTCTACTCAAGCTGTGTGTGTATATGGTTATACTGGTCACTGTCGTTCTAAGTGGGTTGAGGGGAATTGTCCTCGTTCTCTAAACAACAGGCTATGGATTCAAATCTGGCTATGATATGGACGTTTGACCCTTGAGCAGGGTTCCCTGATTATCAAGCTCCTTCCGCCTATGGAATTATATGTACAATATACAGGATTTATAACCATAAAATGCATTCACATTGTTGTGCAGTAATTTACAGATTTATATTCTATAGAGGTCCGTCCATAAATTAATTGTTTGTCACTATATATTAGAGCGGTTTTTATTAAAAAAAAAAATTCAAAATATTAATACTCTTCGGTTGGATGGAATTTCATTAAATTTGATATTCAGAGTTCTGTACCAGAATAATCTTAAGAAACTTACCAGTTCATGATACTCATACTTGTTTTTTTTATTGTAAATGCTCAATCGTAATCAAATTTAAAATAACAACTTCAATACAAAATTTTAATTAAATTACTTTCCAGCGAAAATGAAATTATTATTATCATTTTAAGTCGTTCTTCAAAAAAAAAAAAAAAAAAGTCGAAATTATATTGGGAAGATCTCGAAATTATTGTAATAATTAAATATACTGAGCAAACTCTGAATATATACAACAGAATTTGAAATTTTTGAGTTGAATATTTAGCTATCAATATATCCGCTGCTTTCGGGTGAATTAGCATGATTCATTGAGCGATTCATTGCTGTAATAAATAATGAAGGTAATGAATGATACAGTAATGAATCGTGATTCATTACTGTATTCAAAGAAACTGTAAGAAATTGTGGTAAGTTGATTAAAATAAATTACTTAGTGTCCAAATTTCAGTTTATAAAAATCCCGCTCTCCAGCACACACACGATTGATCTCTTTAGCAGGAAGGACCCGGTTTCAAATCCTGTTGTGAGGTTAACATTTATAAGCAATTTTCGACTGAAGGTATTTCCAACTGAGTAATCGAGTCCTGAAAGGATTTTTTAAGCCAGGTTTTTATAACGAATCACGATATACTTCAGATCTCACAGATATTTTGGAAATCCTGCCAATTACCATAAAAGGATGATTTATTCTATGTTAAACAAGGTGTTGGTCTACCATAATCTCATAACGTAGTTGTTGTAGTCCACACAACGGTGCTTCTCAAAGGTCCACCGTGGCGCTGAGATAGGGGGCGTGATGCATTATCACATTAACACTCACTTGGCTGTTTTCGTTGTCGTCTGAGCAATTCAGGTATAGGCTTTTTATGTCCTGTTCCTGCTCTGCAGATGAAGTTGGTCTTTCCATCTTAGTCTTGGGCGTCCGCGGTCTCTTCTTCCTGTAGGTTTATATTTATATGCTAGTTTGGGAATCCTATTGTTATCCATCCTTTCTATGTGGTGTAGCCAATTTTGCAGATATTCTTCTATTTCTTGAACGATGTTTTTTTGTAATTAATCGTTCTCTTATTTCTGTGTTTTTCTTTTTATCTAATCTAGTGAGTCCCAGGAAAGATCTTAGAAACTTCACCTGTGCTGCTTCCAATCTTTGTCTGTTTCTTTGTTTTAGAATTCAAGTTTCACTTCTAAATTTGAGAGATGGTTTAGAGGGCAAATTATGTAATCTTAATTGAGTTTCTTTAGTCATTTGTTTTCCAAAATTTCTTTTAATTATGCTATTTATTCTATTGTAAATTTGTAGTTTTGCTTCCAATTGTGAATCAGTATTGTATTGTGAGATTATATTTTCTAAGTATTTGAATTCCTATTATTTTATTGTTAAGCATAATATTAACATTTTGAATGGTGTTTCCACGCATTGCCATAGCTGTTGTTTCAGAGATTTTCGTTTTAAATTTTTTTGCTATTTCATTTAGATGGTTAGTTGCAATTTGGAGTTTATCTTCTGAATTTGAAATTAGTACTTGATCATCTGCATAAAGTATTGTATTAAGATCTTTATTATTTGTTAGTTTAATTCCATCTTTGACAGTTGCTTTCCATTCTTTTAGGATTCTGTTTATATAGATGTTGAATAGGATTGGGGATAAGCCACAACCTTGGTTTACTCCTTTATTTATGATTATAGGTTCTATAAATGGTTGTTTTTATTGCAACTAAAAAGTCGAGTGAGGACTACACAACAAGTCTAACTTTACTAAAGGAAATGACCAATTTTAATGTGGGTTATGTATCGGGGGGGGAGGAGAATGAGCCAAAATGCTTGTTCGTTTAACAATTAGTCTTAACTCTACCTAGAGGTGGTGTGTAACTGAGACTAGAGGGGTGGATCACAGGTGTAATAGATATTCGTGAAAATAAAGGCTCTGTAAAATATTCAGTCGTTCGTTTATTTTTTGTAAAGTAGTGTATAATTATCTATATTGAGATTCTCTGACTACTTTACTAAAAAACCTAAATAACAAATGTAATCAAATTCCAAGATAGCTAGGTAAGCTAGATTTTGTAATATTTTCCTATAAAAATAGTCCGGTTTAAACTGAAATGGTTATGAACTCGACAAATTTTAGTAAAAATTTCCCATACCAAAATTCAATAAAAATTTTATATATTTTAATGATGTGAATTTTTATATTATTATTATTAATATTATTATTATTATATGTAAGCCCTTTCAGGGAGTCAGGAATTCCTGGAAGGCACGCTGTGGAAGGTGTAATATCTTGATATCTTCATCTCTCTCTCTCTCTCCTCAAAAACATTTGGTGATGAGACACTCACAATGTCCACTGAGAGCTTATTCCATTCACTCACCACACACAATGAAAAGAACCTAGATCCCGCATTCACTCTGACCATGCTCTTACTCAGCTTCCAGGGATGGGCACGAGATCTCCCCCCCCCAATTCTTAATTTACCAATTAATATAATTTTAAAGATGGAAAGCATAAAGATCAAATGAAGAACAACTATGCTTCACGCGCGCTGCATACACGAAGGGTTTACACTTCGTGGTGAGATTACATTATCATTTGCTAATACTATAGGGAGATACGGATAATTTGAATTTTGATACGATTTTTAAATACAGCCATATAATATGCACAGAAATCGGAAAAAGTAATCACTTGGGAAATTATAATTTTTCCGGATTGAACCAAAGAAAGGCTGAAATAACTCGTTTTTCTTATTTATACCCAATTTCCAACCTCCTTCGACTATAATTATACAATCTGCGAAAGCTATGGCAGAAAACGGGACATTCAGTAGATCATCAACACTATATGAGGGATGGATAGCGTTGGGAAAAATTATAAATTATTTATAGTAAATCAATTGTCGATATAGACAATTAGAACAGACGTGTCTAAACACGTCTGTTCACACTTCACGCACGCAAAACAGATGAAACTCAGAAAATAAAAACAGCAACTCATGACAACGATAACGTTCAATTGGAGTAGATGACACAATAACCAATCACAGCCACTCAGCGCACACCATGCCTGGCCTTCTGGATGGTTTAAAACCAGTGGAACGTTAAGAATTTCACCCGCTCCGCCATCTGTACGTCTGTTCAACGGTGTCCTTATATGTGACGGCACACCCTGGTTATTAATACGAATGCCATGCAGACCATGCAGTGTTTAGCGTCGAAAAGTGTCCTCTTCGTGAATCATTAGTATATTGTGTTTAATTCAGGAGTCACGTGAAGCCAGGAAACAATTAGAGGAGTCTTTTAAAAGAATAAATGCAAATATTGCAATTCTGTTGGTGCGACCGCACATCTAGCACAGCACAACCTGAATATACGCCCCTTTATATATATATATATATATATATATATATATATATATATATATATATATATATATATATATATATATATATATATATATATATATATATATATATATATATATATATATATATATATATATATAAATGAAATTAAAACAAGGTTATATCAGTTGCTTCAAATCATTCTTGTTCTAGATGTTTATCAGACCTTTCCAGATCCCCTCGTATATATTAAAAAACTGAGTGAAGAATCTGCATCCCTTTATCACTCACCTTGATATTTCGTAACAATAAAAACAAATCACTGATAAAAATAATAAATACTTTATTCAGCCCTAAGCAAGTAATTCATACACGAATGGACAGATGTGCAAGAAGATATAAAAGCTGACATTACTCATTTTATAAACGGTTGATACCCCCCACCTCCCAGAACAAAAAGAAATAAATAAAATAAAATAAAAAGTAGCTATTAGAGGTAACAAACTTTGTTGTCTGAGAGCTTCGCAAGTTTCCTATTATTTCTCTTCTGTTCATTGCTGAGCGTATAATGTGGATAGCTTGAGTTAGGAAAGCCTATGATTAATAATCGTAAAAGGATGAAAGTGTACATTTGGTAACAGTGCAGCATTATAAAAAAAAAAATAAGAAAAAAAAACTAAAAAATACGAAATTAAGTAGATAAGAAATAAAAATGAAATGGAACACTTTTGATGCGTCTTTTCCCTATAAGACATTATCTGGTTGTCGAATAATGCAATTTCATACGGCGCTTTGAAATGCTTCTGCGAAGATTGAAACCATTTCTTGCTCTATAATAACAATCACCAATAAAAATAAGTATTTTATTCAGCCCTTGAGTCTGACAGCTTTCTGAATACATCTGTATTGCATTAAAAAAAAAAAAAAAATCTTATAGAAAAAGTGCTTTGCACCAAACCTCGATAGGTAGCGGATATATTGTATAGATTAAAGTTGGTAGACACTTTAACCACAAGATGGCAGGACGATACAATTTAAGTAAAAGTTAAATCCGCTATTGTATTAAGGGCTTCAATAAATTCCCAAGAAAAACTAGAATACAGTGAGCGTTCTATCTAACAGGTGTGCATGCGCGAATATGCTTGTTCACGCAAAGTGCAAGGGTTGCTGAAAAAGTGACTGATCCGTTTATGATTTGGGTCATGAGCTAGATGATGATTTCTTAATGTCAATTTTTTGTTTTAGTTTGAACTTTAGACCTGCAACAGAATTGCCACAGTAAACTATTGAACTTTATTCGTTCTTTTATCATCGAATTGTATACTTTTCTTCATACTGAATTATACTATAGGTGCGTATATTAATTCCGGGCATACTAATTGTTCTGTTACTTTTCATTAAGTTAATATTTCAAAAATAATGTTGGTTAACAATGTCTAAGGAAGTTTAAAAAAAAAAGAAGTTATAATAAATAATACAGTATAACTATCAAAAGTCCGTAGAAAATATTTTATTTGCACATTAAAGATGCCAAGAAATTATATTAGTTTAATCCTCCTTCAAAGTATCTTCACGACTGGATTAATTGTATATAGAGGCTTATGACTTCACATCAATTGCCTTCCTATCGTATCCTATCCTTCTCATCCGTCTAGGACGGGTTGAGTCTCCTCCTAATGAGGGGTTACTGGCGTATTAATGCAACCGGTTCGCCACTCCTCCGCTTGCATCCCCTAAGGGAGATATTAATGACTGTATCTGTGTGTATTCACGGGGCCGGTTTGCCTGCTAGCGGGATGAAAAACCCAAGATAAACTGGGGGGGGGGGGAAACCACGCCCAAGACCGGTTAACTTGGCTGTGACTGAGGAAGATCCTTAAGCTCCTCACATCGTCGACGGGAATCAAACCTAGGACACTCCTTCCCCAGGCATATGGTTGTGAAGCGTATAGCCACTAGGCTAACCGCACGGCTCAATTGCCTTAGTAGCCCACAATACGATGCACACATCCTTTCAGACGTGTATAATGCAATGCATTAAGAGAAAGGCCACTGTCCAGACCATTTCGATCTTTATTGAGGTATGTTTAAGTGTGGGGATACCTCTCCAAAAAACTCGGACAATCTCTCAGATCACCCACACTAAGCGACCCGAAGGATCATTAACTCATTACTCAGCGGTGGTTTTGCTCAGTGACACCCTGTCACCGAGCATAACCTGAGCGGTGGCTGCGTCCAGTAGCAATCCCACTCCACCACCAAGCAGAACTGCTGATATCTCAGGGAAAAGCATCCGCTTCTCTGGCTCAACCTCATAGACACCACTTCAGCGAATTTTCCCACAATATAAGTAAAGGGAATTCTCCAAAAACTCGGGGGATTCCCCGAATCACTCTAATATAAACGAGTGACCCGAAGGATCATTTAACTCATTACTCCTCAGTGGTGGTTCTAGTCAGTGACAGGCCCACTCCCCACCACCGAACAGAACTCTCAACGGTGGCTCTATTCAGTGACTCTTCAATCAACAGGCTGTGAGTTCGAACCTCGCTCTGGTCATGAATGTTTTGTGATTGCCTTTAGGCAAGAGATTGATTTCCTCCAATAAATGGAGCAGTGTGACATGAAAAAGTCTTATGTTTGGCCTCTAGAGCAAAGTTTCCAGATTATGTATAAATAAAATAAAAAGTCAAAAAATATAAAATTAATAAATGTATCCATTCATGGTTCTAATGTACTATTATGTTTACAAACTTTCGTGGATGGAGTCATATAAAAAGGCAACTAAGGCTGTGAAACTCACAGTATCATATTGTTAATTGTGTTCTTTTCTGGTTAGTTATCCGTTTTGCTTGCAGGACGACAAGCCCGAGTTTTCGGGAGGAGAAATCCTTCTTGGCATTGCCGTATGAGATTGGCTAACTTACGTTCGGTTAAAAAGCCTCAAAAACAGATTCTTTGCGTCCTCCCAGACAGAATTCGAACTAAGAGCCTTGTTAACCAAATGGCAGTGACTATAGCCGATACTAAGCCATATTAGTATCGACTGACTTAGCTATAGAGGATCCTTTAACTCAGTAACGCAATGCTTTTCAAACTGTAATGCTCTCTGCAGGATGACGAAGTACAGCAATCCCTCGATTAATGCGCCCCCGATTAGTGCATTTTCGATTAGTGCGTCATTTTTTTTCGATACCCAAATTCGATTAGTGCGCCTATATACATTTTAAAAATAAATGTTACAGATTTTAAAATATTTTTGATCTATACATTTTTCATGGCTAAACTATTTTCAAAAATCACTCACCAGGATGAAATAATTTAGTTATCGATTTGAAACATTTTACAAAGTTATTTTTTAATGGCATACTACACTATTTCCATGTATGCTATGTTCCAAATTTACCGCCAAAATTTATGTCGTTTGCTTTACATAGCATTTTGCTGATCATATCTTGTGCAATTGTTTTCCTTACTTTTTTATTTTAAATTATTTTCCTAACCTTTAATCACGAGTAAAGGAATTAGTAAGCAAAAAATAGAAGTGTGAAAATGATTCGAAAAGTAATCTGATTGGAAGAAAAACTTGAAATAATAAAGAAAAATGAACAAGGCGAGTCCAGAGCAAAGATAGGGCAAAAGAAAACACAAAAATGGGTGAATCAACTGCTGAATACAAAGAGAAAGGTAAGGCAGCTTGAATTTCATCATGCATGCACTGAAAATCAAAGTATTATAATGATTGAATTAGAGAGACTTCTTTTTACATGGATCGAAGATTGTAACCAAAAACGGATCCCGCTAAATACTGGCTTTATTAAATCAAAAGCATTGTCTCTTTGTAACCTGGAAAGAAAGGGCTATCAATGGAAAAGAAGAAGAATTCCACGTTAGTGCTGGGTGATTTGAGGGTTTCAAAAAGAGAAATAGCCTACATAATGTTCTAATCACAGGCGAAGTTGCAAGTGCAGATAAGGAGATATCTAGAGATTCTGAAGAAAATTGTGTAAGAAGGGGACTATTGTGATCAACAAATATTTAATATCGATGAAACCAGTCTTTTTTTTTTTTGGAAGCGAATGCCTTCCAAGACTTTTCTAGCGAAATCAGAGAAATCTCAGCTTGGTTATAAAGTCGCAAAGTCGAATGAAATTACTGCTAGCAATATGCGAGCCGTTTGGAAGCACATTCTTCCACATTGTGCAAATGATTTTAGAGGCTTTTCAAATGAATCTGGGTTAATTAAATCTCATTCTGAGAAGTTGAGTGATTCCGACCTGCTAAATTTAGATGCACAGCGGGAAGATCCTGAAGAAAATTTAATCACTGACAAGCCCAAAGAGGTTTCACAGAAACAATTTGAAAATAGTTTTCGTACAATCGAAGTTTTTAAGCAGCAATGCTTAGAAACTGACCCTGGTGAAGAAAGAACCAGTAAAATTTGCAGAAGAGGCAATAGGGCCATACCGTCAGTTGTATGAAAAAAAGAAACGGAATGCTCGCCAAACTACGTTAGCTCAATTCTTTGTTAAGCAGCAGAAGAATGAATTTATATTCTGAATATGTTTTATTGTCTTTCAGCTTCATGGTTTCCCTTTAACTAGGCCCTGAGACATACCCTAATTCTTTTATTAAAAAAATTAAGGGTCAAAAAAGAAATCTGAGGAACGAATTATACAGGGTGTTCGGGATAAATTTGACAGTTTCGTAAGGAAAAAGAAAATCTTCTTTGTATCTATTAAATTTAATGAATTGACAAAAAAACATTACAGGCAGAGTTAATTACAATACTATCAACAAGATTTACTCAAAATAACCACCATTAGCATCGATCACAGCTTCAATTCTGCTTCGGAACCTCGAACAAGCTGATGCTACAGTCTCCCTGGGAAGGGCCGCAAAAACTGTTTTAATTTTATCCATTAACTGGGCTTTTGTATTACTGGAAGTGCGATTGGTGTCTTTTTCAACTGCGCCCCATACAAAATAATCCATGGGGTTAAGGTCTGGGGAGTTTGGAGGCCAAACATTTGGACTGGTGAAGTCGTAGAAATTTTCAGACAACCATTTTTGACTTTTCCCAGAGGTGTGGCAAGGGGCCGAATCCTGCTGCCATACATACGGCCTACCATTGCCTACCCCTGTTATCCAGGGCTTGACTACAGTTAGCAACTCCACGAACAAAGCCCGAATTCCAATGCCAGGGTTCTTCAACACCTGTTCCTGCAGATTTGCGAGGAATTCTGCTGTACGAACGCAATCAGATCGTCTGCTAGGGATCTTTCTTCTTGCTACATCCTCGTAGTCACCATTGCAAGTCTCTAGTTCATGCCTGATTGTTTTTACTGTATTCAGGGAGCATTGGGCAGCAGTCGTAATATCCTTATTTTGATGGCGGGCACGAATCATCATGATACAAGTTATTCTCTTCCATGATTCAGGTGGGTTCCAGCTATCCATCCTTTCTGACATCTTGTATGTGAATGAAGAAGGGTCCAAACTTTTAAATGAAGAGAAGTGTGTGTTAATACATGTAACTTACGGAAAAATATAATTAGTTATAAATATGTCAAATTTATCCCGAACACCCTGTACATTTTCCCATAGGTTATTATATTCGATTAGTGCGTTTTCGATTAATGCGCCTGTTTTAAAGAATGCATTTCACTCCGACAGAACCAGACATAATCCGACATAACTTGTTCCATTACCGCACGGAAATATCGCGTATGCTGAACAGTTTCGTCATTCCGCAACTTCAGCAACGACGATGTTTGGAGGAGACTCTTTTTATGCAAGATGAAGCACCTCCCTACATTGTACGACCGGTACAGCAGTTTCTACTGCATCGCTTCACAGCAAAAAAAGGTGATTAGTCGCTTCTTTCCAGTTGCATGGCAACTTCGAACCGCTGATATTACATTACTCCATGCGATTTTTGGTTGTGGGCATACCTGAAGGCCACAATCTATCGTGTCCTTTAAGGCTGCTAGTTGTCTCGAACCTGGCAGCCTTAAAGGACAACGTATCACGGACTGTGACGAACATTCCTTCAGACATGTTAAGTTCTACTGTTGAGAATGCAGTGTACAGTATGCAATTTCTGGTCCACGAAAACGGTTGCCACATTGAACCAGGTCCTTTTTCGCATGGGTGAACTCAATGTGCTCAAGTTGGGCAACAGGTTTGTGACCACTTGCGCCTCTGTAACTGTATAGTACGCCCACAGATTCGAGACCCTTCGACACTTCTGCGCATGTCAACAGGAGGAGAATCCATTCCGACAATAGGGTAATCAGTCCGTATTGTGAGATGAGTTGTTTATTATTACACGTCGGAAAATTAACTTCTCTTTTATGATCATTGTAGTTAACTATGTTGCCTGTATAATAGTTGGAAATTTTTACCTATAAAGCACGTGATTTCGCGTGTTGGCGACCAATTCGTACGTCTTTCATTTCTTTCTCCCATTCAGCATGAATCGACTGTTCTTGGCAAGACGCCAAGCAGAGATCTACAAACTGTGGGCGAACTAATTACTATGCTAAATTAAATTGACGTTAAATGTTTTATCGGTGTGCTTTGATAAGTGCAACACATAAAGGTAATCTGTCATTTAAGTTTAGTCTTTGTTATTCGTTTACCTGTCCATTTGGACACCTTTTAAATTATACAGCGCCATATTCCCCCTATCGGCGACTTTTCGACCCGCTCCCCGCAGAATCCTTCTTCCCATGTCTTGATTAGTCTCCATGTTAGTGACCTTTCGGTTGCTAGATCGAGCTATATAAGGCTCTATCTGAATAGGGAAAGGTTAATTATTGACACCCTGTATGTGGGGGGGGGTTAATCAAAGAAAAACAACGGTCAGAAATATAGTCTCAAATATGCAAATATTGCTGGCGTTTGCTGCTTGTTTTCAAACTCTTTTAGAGTTTGAAAACAAGCCAAAACTTAGAGACCTAGTAGTAAAATCTGAAGAAAATATTGATTGATTCAGTCATGGAAGCATGTAGTGAGGCCATTTACAAAAGATAGAAAAATAAAAACTCTATGCTATACACACGAAGTCAAAGAAGTAGTAAAAAATCTTATAAAATTCTGGCCAGCTTTCGTAGATTTTTCTACTTCGAAAAGAAAAGCAATTCTGATAGAGGAAAAAAAAACATTGCAGATAAATAGTAGCAAAATACTTTGTAGGCTAATTAAAAAAGCTTGGAAAAGTGTAGAAAAATTACCAGATGAATACATAAAAATTGAAGAATAAGATATTCTGTGGAATAATTACTTTCAAAAATTATTAAATGAGGTAGTGATGATAGAATAGTGGAAGAAGCAGTGAAATTTTAAGAGCAGTGTAATCAAGGGTACATTTCATACTGCAGAAAATATCAAAAACATTAAATGTGAAAAAGCAGTCCAAGTACATTTTGGAACCTACACATGTATTTTACAGGTGTAAAATGGAATCTTATATGATGTTTAAGTTCGAAATCGGCAATTAGAAACAAAGGATGTACAGGAAGACGGTTTAATGCTTAATCAAGTGTTAACTAGGATTATTTTGTTTACAATTTGTATGGATCACATTATCAAGGAAAACGACAGCAAAATTTGATATCAAAATAAGAAAAATCAAGCATATTTCCTTACTCTATGGCGCGAATATTATTCACTTAAATTAACCTACTACAAGTCTACAAGAATGTTATCCAAATTAAAATAAAAATTGTCATGACAAACTGTATATAAAAAATTAGCAACAAAAAAGACATAACTAAGAAAATAAGCAGGAACATGGAAAATATAAACTGATTTACAGTAGTGAACTTAAAGAACAGGCAATACGTTTCAGCTATTCAGGCACAATTTTTAATATGGATGGAAATAAATGTGGGGAAAAAAAGATACCAGGTAAGCAAGGATGATATGATGAGAAGCCAGTTAAATAAGTGTTTGAACAAAAGAGAGAGAGGGAGAGAGATCTTAAACACTACGATAGCAGTAAACAAAACAGTGTTCAACCCAAGAGATTTCACATTTGGATTCAGAAATAACACGTTCATCAAAAACTGAAGACAAATAAGAGTTCTCCGATAAACTAAGCAGGTAAATAGATATCAATATACTATTAAAATGCAGATACTAGAAAAAAAAGTATTGGACATTGTTAATATTCTCGAATGCGTAAACAGAGGTAATATAAAGCGGTATGAGCACGTAAAAAATGAGTGATGAATGATTAGGAAAAAACTGTTTAAAGAAAAAATTGGCGGGGAGGGGGAGCCCATAATGCAGACTAAAAAGGAAATGTGTACAGGATTGATTCAGTTAGTTTTAAGGAAGAAATGTTAGATCCGATGAAATTGGAAGTTTTAGGGTTAATGGACCATTTTGGAAAACAGTTGTTAAAATGATTGAACCCATTAAATATTGCGTTGGATTGCCATAATATCTGGTACACCCGTTGAGGGTTTACACTAGATATTATAATGATGATGAAAAACATTTTAGTATTTTGGTTTGTTTTTTTCAGCGAAAAGTTTCTCAAATTGAGGTGTTCTTACATTACAAATTCACACACCGTTAAAGCAAATAAATTCAATACTAAATTTATGTTCAAAATAACAAATGCAATCTTTGCTTTTCTTAACGTTTTTAAATATTACCGATCCGGCTATAAATTATTTGCACTAACTTGTCTAAAACTACGTCCGAAGTAATGTTTACAAGTCGCCAAATTTATACACTTGTAATTTGGGAATTAAGGTTTTGAAATCTCATATTCTCGGGCGAACGGAATTTTTAATATAAATGACCTTCGTAAATAAATGTTGGTAACGCTGCAAGTAATGCACTGCGGCCGAAGTGTTGTTTCGACATTATTTTTGCTCCACCTACCTAGTTGCACTATTAGGTAGTCGCAAAATAATGTTTTGTTTTGTTTTATTAAATTCTGAAAATTACTATTAATTTTGTACTACACCTGGGAGGAAAAAATACTTAAAATTCGGCACCGAAGAGGATTTAATATTATAAGATTATGATAAAAGTGTGCAAGCTAAAAAATAAAATATACGTATTATTTTTTAACTTGAAAAAAAAAAAAAACAGAAATGTTTCATTTTTCGCGGTTCTGCACACCCAGCTGCAAAATTATCCTTCTTTCATCACCAATGCTTCGGCCTGTGGCTTCGCATTATTAACCTGACCTTTATAATTAAAGGATATTATTTCGAAACTATCCGTGAAGCAGTAAGACAAGTTAACCATAAGCGAAAAATGGTATTGTGCCAAAAGGGGAAAAGTGCCTTATTACGCGTTGCACACAACTGCTGTAAAAGTATAATGAAGGACAAGCAGGTGTCTCACGCTTCACATAAACGAAATAATAAGAAAGTAATTCTAGTAATTCCGCTTGATGACTGATAGGGAAGTTCTAATCTTTGATTTGTCTTAGCTTTCTTGGATTAAAAAGATGGTGTTTAAAATTAACGTACGTAAACAATATGTTTTTTTTTCCCTTCGACAGAATGGTATTTGATTTTTAATACTATTAAAATCGAGAAATAAAATTCTATGTTGTATGTTTTGAAGGTGAGATCAGATTATTATTTTTTTTTTTTTTCATCATTCCTAAATTATTTGGTTACTCCAGATATGGTCTGCGTTATTTTTTGGGTTGTTTGCATAACAGTTAGAACAATACCGTCGAATATACAGGGTGATCCAAAAGTTGCACACACACAAAGCTGAAGCTGAGCTGCATCGAAGTATGAATTATTCGTTTTGCCTATAGACGGCCCCTAGGACTATTAGCCACTATCGCGTAATCTCTCCGTCACGTGTCGGGTATTGAGCATCCACTCTGTAGTTTTGCCCAGGAGCTACAAGTTGTTATTTTGCCTGTCGTTCTTACGCAAATGTTGTGGAGGAGTTTCGTCAGAAGTATCCCTACTCTGTTGTTTCTCAAAATTCTACAAAAATTACGAAATTAAACAAACGCTTTCAGGAAACTGGATCAGTTGCAAACAAACAGCAGCATGAAAGACCTTCCATTGTGACTGAGGCTAAAGTGACTGCGGCACATAACGTGTTGGAATGTTCACCTTCAAAGAGTCGTAGAAAACTTTCTGCACAGACATGTATGTGATATGGCAGTACCTGGAGACTATCGAACAATTTCAAGCTCCGTCCATACCGTGTTCACTCAGTTTGGGAATTGAAGCCACTGGATAAGGAAAAATGTGTTGCGTACTGTAGGTGGTTACGACCATTTGTTGAAGAAAATGGAGTTCACGAACTGGACAATGTTTTCTTTAGTGACGAAGCGTAGTTGCACATAAGTGAATACGTCAATAGCCAAAATAACAGAATTTAGTCATTGGAAAATTTTTATGATTTCCATTAAATGCTCTTTCATTCTCTGAAAATCGAAGTGTAGTGTGCAGTATCACGCCGTCACATTGTCGGACCCATTTTCTTTGAGACGACATTGAAGTGCACGGTACAAGACATCCTCACCCAGTTCGTGGCTCTCCTTGAGATTGAAGAACGTGATTACTGGTTTCAGCAGAGCGGTATCACTTGCCATACATCATATGAAATAATGCAATTTTTGCAAGAGGTTTTTGATGACAGACTGATTTCTAAAGGATTTTGTCCGCCAACGTCGCCAGATTTCTCATCTACACATTTCTTCTTATGGGGTTACCTGAAAGGTAAGGTGTATAAAAATAATCCTCACACAGTTGATGAATGAAGACGAACATCACTGAAGCAATCAGAGCAGTCAGTAATTCCATGCTTCAAAGAGTTGCTTCCAGTTTGGTAAAAAAAGATCACGTGCATCCGTTTAAGAACGAAGCGGCCATTTTGAGCATTTGCTTTAGTAATGTTATTTATTTTTGCCTTTGCAAAGATATGGTTATAAGCTTTGTTTGTAGCAATTTAGTTGTATAATATCACTGATATTGAAAAATTCAAGTTTATTTTATTATGTGCGCAACTTTGGATCACCCTGGATTATTATGTCTATGAATTTCTTGTTTCAATGAAATGTCGCAACTGACAAACCGGCTTAGAAATATATAGCAATCTTAGTATAGTGACAGCTGATTGGCTTCAATTGCTTAAAATAGTATTCTAAAAGAATTCAAGATGATTATAAATTAAGGATCTAATATGATCTTGATTATAGATCAAGATATTAAAAGTTCTTTATTATATGTTTTTTGGGAAAAACGACATTACTTTTGGTTTAAAAAAAAAAGAAGAGTGGTTTGATATCTCATCCAGGACGCTAGGAACAAAATGAGGTTATGCAGGGAATGATCAGATTTTTCTTCCCGAGAACTCGAGTTTTTCCTGGATGAGTAGCTGATTAATTGTTTAACCGATTCGAAGTCCATTGGTGGACAGAAGGTCGCTGAGTCAAACCAAAGGTTGGCATGTATACTCTAGGTAATATTTTTTTGGATGACATAATACAACATGAAAGCATTAACTGTTCCAGTATCCCAAACAACAACAATTGTAGTATGGCTTACTAGTAATTTTTCACAACGATATTTGTGGAAAATGGTGAAGGCCTATTCAGTTCAGGACAACTTTAAAACACATTTTTATAAGAATACATACATCTAAATATAGCATCCACAGAAATGCTATTTTTTACTTTAAAATCTTCAAAGTTTGCGGAATGTGGGTTAAATGAAGGTCGAGAAACACTGGTTTATAAACATTTATGGTGATGTTTAATATTTCCAAAAAGGGGAAGGTATGTTTTTCTTCAGCATGCTAATCCGCAGGATGTAAACAGCTAGAACACTGTACTATTGCTTATTGTTCAGCAGCACTGCAGCAAATGGAAATATATATATATATATATATATATATATACAGTATATATAGAACACGCGACCCATTTTATTGTACAACAATACAAAGCCACAGAGCAGAACATGGCCAGGGACTTTTGAACCGGCTAAACTGAGAAACGATGGATAATCTATCCTGTTTCCTAAGTATGAGTTCCTGTAACATTGACCTCTTCATTTTAATGAGGGTTGACGTTGACCTCTTCACTGTAATAAAGGAACTTGCTCAAAATTTGACCCAGTAACTGTGACCTCTTCATTAAAATGAAACGATCAATGTCAATGGAAATTGGAATTTTCTATCACATGAGGTTATATATATATATTTAGTTATAACAAAGGTTTAATGACTATTACCGAGAGAAAAGATGACAAAATATATTAAAAAGATACTACTAGTTTACTAGTTTCCTTACATGAACATCCTCAGGTATCACAATCAAACAAGTATATAAAAAATTACAGAGACTTAAAATTGTACTAAAAGAACAAGTATAAAAAACAGTAGCGTGTTTGAAAAAAAATGCAAGTATGAGTTCTAAACAAACGAATACTACGCGCTGTCGCGTAGTATTCGTTTGTTTAGAATTATACGAATATTATACGAATTTAGTATTCGTATAATATTCCAACCGAGTAAAAATGAATTTTGAAAATATTTAGTTATATATATATATATATATATATATATATATATATATATATATATATATATATATATATATATATATATATATATATATGTGAGGGTGCTATGTAAGTCAAACATCAAACAAAAAAAGAAAGGCTCATCAAGGAAACAAAAGGGCTGTGAAGATCTGTGGGTAACAGAAATTGGTTGATAGGTGGAAAAGGGATGATATGATTGAGACATTCAAATTTCTGAGGGATTTTTACAAGATTAATTCAGAGGAAATTTCTGCAATCCAATATGGGGAAAAAAGTTCAGAATTTACCGAAGCTTAGATTACTAGTAGATACTATTATCAATGGAGTGTGACTGTTGCCCTAGTTACACTTTGTCACATACGGCAAAATGATTCTAAGGAATGCCGATGGCAGGGAGGTAACTGAATCAGATGAAATAGTAGAATTACTAAGCGAACACTTTGCAAGAGTATATCACCCAGGCTGTGATATTGCAGGAATGAGAGAACGAATGGCTGATACAGGAATTGAAGTGAATTAAATGGAGGTGAATAGTATATTACAGAACCTTAATGTAAATACATCTGGGGGATTGGATGGTATACCAGCTCAAGTATTAGGTGAAGCGGCAAAGGAATTGTCAGTTCACTTGACCATATTGTTTAATTTAAGTCTCAGCTCTGGGTGAGTCCCGAGGGGGTGGAAAGAGGAGTAAATAATTCCATTGCATAAAGAAGGTTCCAAGACTGCTGTTGTAAATTTCCGACCGATCAGCATATCAGGAATCGTTGTAAAGGTTTTGGAGAAAATAGTCAAGAGGAAAATACAGGATTGGATAAATGAGAATGGGATACTGTATGGAGGACGGCATCGTTTTTGTGAAGGGTAGATCATGCCTCAGTAACTTGCTCACGTTTTATAATACAGTGACGGATGAACTGGATAAGGGTAATGGATTTACAGTGATACTGCTGGACTTTGCTAAGGCCTTTGACAGGATACCACATGGAATTCTAATCAGTAAACTGCAGCACATGGGAATGAATATAGGGTTGGTGAGATGAATAGGAGGTAGTTGATGGAGAGATATCAGAGAGTAGTTTATTCAGGAGTAGAGTCCAAAAGAAGGCCTGTGACTAGTGCTGTGCTGCAGGGTTCTGTTCTTGGACCACTGCTGTTTAATTTGTTCATTAACGATATATGAAAGGATCTGAGAGGAACTGTTTATTTGTTTGCTGATGATGCAAAGTTAGGTAGAGCAATAGTGAATCCACATGATGTCAAAATTTTACAGGATGATTTGGAGAGATTGGCAGTCTGGGCTAAGGAGAATGGATGTCAGTTTAATGTAGCAAAATGTAAGGTTATGCAGTTTGGGGTGAAAAAATTAGCAGCAATATATCACATTGGTGGAACTGTACTCCAGGAGGTTGACGAAGCCAGAGATTTGGGTGTGTTGGTGGATAGGGAGTTAAGTTTAGGGGCACATAGCAAAAGTGGCTAAATCAGCTCATCAGATCACTTGGTTACTGAAGAATACTTTGACGAGCAGAGATAAGCAGGTTATTGTTCCTCTTAATCGAGCCCTCATAAGACCTCATCTTGACTACTGTGCCCAGATCTGGGCGCCAGGGTTTCTTCTTCATGGAGAGGAGGTAAAGAGGATCCAGAGGCTAGTGACCAAGATGGTAGCTGGTCTATGGAATGAACCTTACGAGAACAGGTTGAAGATCTGTGGGTTACAGAAATTGGTTGATAGGCGGGAAAGGGATGACATGATTGAGACATTCAAATTACTGAAGGGTTTTTACAAGATTAATTCAGAGGAAATTTTTCAGAACAGGCCTGGTGATGGGAGAACTAGGGGCCATCCATGGAAACTAAGCAAGAGTGTAGTTAGCAAGGGTGTTAGAACTAGGTTTTTTACTTGGAGAGTGGTGAATGAGTGGAATAAGCCTCCAGAGTTTGTTGTGGGTGGCATGACTGTAAATGAGTTCAAAGCAAAGTATAATAGATACTGTGCGAATGCCGAATAATTTTTCTTGATATGATGTTTAGAGCCTTCCTCAATGAGCCTAAGGACTCCTTGGAGTTGCCCCGTAATAATAATAACAATAATAATAATCTAATTTATCTCAGGCGGATCTTTCTAACTGAAATTCGGTGATGGAATGTATATGAAGATATTTCTCCTGCTGTAAACTCGGATCTTGATAGTGTGTGGAAAAATGAATACTGGCACTTTTAGATCATGCGATACTTTCATGTGACGGCCGTAACATTTGGAAAGACTTGGATTCGAATCCTGTGTAGGACTCGAAGAACCATTATGTGCTTTTCAACTGAAGGTGAATTTGATGATCTCATACAGAAGCTTAGTTAATTATTTACCTATCATATTAGAGAAGACTGTTCAGATGGCTGGTGATTAAGCTAAAAGATGTAGTGCATTAAAAAAAAACTGATCGTATTGCCTTCTTTTTTTTTTTTTACAGCATTTTTATTATAAATGAGTTCGAAATTATTTTGATGATATACAAAATTGTATTTTATTATTATTGCAATTTATTATGAAAAAATGTAGCAGTATAAATTTTATCCATATTACTTTTGATCAGATTCATTTAATTATCTCACATTTTTAAGAATAATACTGAAACGATAGAAATGTAACAACTACAATGATAATCATAACAGTCATAGGAGAGAAGAAAAATAATTTAGGTATCTTTTTAAATTAAATTATTTTAAAATCGACGTGATTTAAAATATAGTTAAAAAACTATTTTAGGCTAACATTACTTAAATATAGTTAGAAGTATACTGTAACTGATTTTTACCTACAGCGTATCGGATTTCTGTTTGTCTAAACTTAATGTCGGCTCTAATGATCATCTTGAAAAAATAAGTTTAGTTTAAACAGACAATTGATCAGAGCTCCCTTCGCAACTTTCATATTCTAAGTTAGATTGCATGGAATTAAGGTAGGTAAGGTCGCAAAGTGTGTTATATGAAGAACAGTTTATCTGTTTTGCAGATGGGCGGGAAGAAGGAAACCTAGGTTCGAGAAGAAGAAAAAAAAAATCTTTCTGTCTTCATCTCAGACCAATCAGTTTTGCATCAGCTAAACAAGGGAGAGTAGACAATCATTAAAATAATGCATTTCTTAATAGCATTTTTGTATGCTAATGTCACTAATTAATCAGAAGCAACAGAACTTAGAGTTTAGGCTATATATACTTTTGCTGATTTTATTACTAAAACGATCCAACTGAACCTAATGAGAATACTCGATAAATGTTAGCAGAGATCCTAAATACGATACTAAATTCAGTCACAGCGAAGTTATTGCTTTGTACAATTTCGAAACTTTATTCCAAATTCTGCTAGTTGCCAAATGGTTTGTGTGAAATGAAAATGAAACATTCGACAATATTTCAAATATAATAGCGAATCTAATAAGTGTTATGAATTTCGCGAAACACACCTAAATAAAAAGGTCTAGCAAATGTTCACCATATTTTTAGACGATTCGAAATTATTTCAAATTATTGGTAGATAGTGTGTGTGTGTGTGTACACACACACACACACACACACACACACACACACACACACACACACACACACACACACACACACACACACACACACACACACACACACTATCTACCAATAATTGTCCAGACACCCCTGTTATTTGAAGTTATGGAACAATCGAGGTTTGGTAAGAACACAAAAACTGGTGTACATATAGTAGAAAGCAGTATTTCATCGTAGCAATTGAATACAGGTGGTATGATAACACGACGTGAACTCAATGACTTCGAAAGAGGTTGTCATCGAGGGCTATCACATTGGTGGCATGTCCATACGTGCCAAAGCCGCTCAACTGGAGCATCCAAATCAACGTTTGGCGATGTCATCAACAAATGGAGACGTTCTGGCATTACTAGTGCAGGAAAACATCCAGGACGGCAGCCGAAAATGACTGGCAGGGGCAGGAGATTGTTAAAGCGGGTAGCACGCAAAAACCGGCTACAATCGACATAGACCATCCGTGATGAGTTCTAGAGCATCAGTAATAGAGCGCCATAGTGAGCACTAATACTGTACGAAAAGAACTCCATTTAATGGATTTCCACGAAAGAGGCGGCACACAAGCCGAACATCACAACAACGAATAAGGCGGTTCTTCTGGCCTGGCGCAAAGAACGTGTGAACTGGACAGCTGACCAGTGAAAAACAGTACCCTGTAGGGATGAATCAAGGCTCACCTGTTTCCAGTCTGATGGCAGGGTGTGGGTGTGGAGGCAGCCTGGGGAACGCTTGTTACCACAGTGTGTTGTACCCACAGTAAAGTTTGGTGGAGGAATAATGGTTTGGGCGTGCATTCAACTGGTTTGTAGTGGAACCACTGGTCGTTGTCCGTGGTTCCGTGAAAGAGGCTCAGTATCTTGATATTCTGGATAATCAGGTGCTGCCTACACTGTGGAGTTTTTATGGAACGGACCTGTGTTACTATCAAGACAACAATGCTCCATAACACACAGCTGCAGCTGTTATGGAATGGTATGAAGAGAAGGGTGTTAAAAGACTTCCCTGGCCTGCGTAGAGTCGAGTCCTGACCTCAACTCCATCGAACACCTGTGGGACGAACAGGAGCGAATTGAGGTCCAGAGCAGATGTCCTCGATCTGTCACTGAGCTCAATGCTGCCTTGATGGAGGAATGGAGAAAAATTCCACCTGATGTCTGCTGCACATTGATGGAAAGTCTCCTTCAAAGGGTGCAGGAGGTGATCAAAGCCAAAATGTGGAGATACCCGATATTAGGGTTCTCCTGCTAGTATCAACTGTAAGTTGCTAAAGTGTCCGGATAATTATTGGTAGAGTGTGTGTGTGGATGTGTGGGTGTCAACCTTGGTATATTTTCTAATCAGTATGGAGATATATCAACCATTAGAAAGGACAGAATACCGTATTAAATATGTGTTTTAGAAGTCGCAAAATTTTAATATCTTTTTAAAACTCTTTCAGATTTTCAAATGATTAACTCAAATGATTAACTACATTTGATTGATCATTAGAATTAATCAACCAAATGTAATCTACTACTAAAACAGAAATTTTAGACGCTGCAGACTAAATCAGATGCGCGAAAGGTTAACGATAGGGATCCAGTGCATCCCCTATCGTTAACCTTTGGCGCGTAAACTGTTTTCATGTGACTTCACGTAACAGCATAAAGGGTTAAGATCGGAAGATCTTGCTGGTTAAGGATGATAGCACCTACTCGACCAATTCTTGGAACAGTGACGGTTCAGAAAAAGTGTGGTAGGAGTCTATTATGGTGAAACCACACGCCTTAGACTATTTTCGAAAACGTTTCGCAGCTCATTTTGGATAAAATTATGACGTATTCGTACACGAGACGATAGCTGAGCAAATATACTCCGATAAACTATATATCTCGATTTCCAACCAACAACCACTTCTTCAAGCAGAAGGCTTCACTCCCAAAACCCTATAAGATGGGATTGACCACGGCGTTCACTGAGGTGAAATGCGAATAACTAACCGTTGCGTGAGGAATTTCACAAGGACTTTTTCCAGAACTGCTTTCCGCTTGAAGTATGTTATTTTGAACCCGATGAATAAACACGATTAGATACAACACCAAACAATCCAGTTTTTTCGCAGACGTCGGTATACATCAATTAAAACTTGTCAATTAATGACAAGAGCTAGAAAAGTGTAGTCGGTATACCGTCTATAGTATCTATCGCTTTGCGTTACAAAAACCATAAAATGAAGTAGATGTCAGAGTAGTTCACGTAAAAAAAAGTCGGTTAGAAACGTAACCGACAGTAAAAGCACAGTTAAACATGATCAACCCAGTAAGACATAACTGAACAAACTGTTTATAAGCTTCGAGAAAAATGCTTTCGAAAACTAGGCTACGTAACCAGACCGCAATACGCGTACAAATGGCGACACCTCAGGTACTAATTACTGAATCGTGAATTATCGCATTTCTCTGTTCATGCGGAATCGGACTTAGGTATAATGTTTTTGTCTTAAATCAGTTTAACATATTGTCCTGGAGCACGGTATAACAAAACTATGGAATTTTGAGTCTCATCACTATAAAATAATCAACTTTGGTACATTACTAACAAAAGCAAATATAAGTTATCGATTATTTACGAAAAACAGATTATTATTAATTTATTACTTAATATTTCATTTATTCATTTATTTGTTAGTGAATACTGAATCATGATTCAAGGCATATTTGGATGTCGAATATTTTGAATATACAATTTGCATTAAAAGCGCGAGGTCAAGGTATAACGAATCAGAGATTACGTTAATGTCGAAATTTATTATACCTCTGAAACAGGGACAACTTTAATGAAAGCATTAGTGACGAAAGAAACGCAAACACATTCATTATATATACATTAAAATAGTTAGAATGGATTTCACAATAGACGCATATAATTTATTCCTTAAGTGCATTTAGAAAGTAATTTAAAAAAATAAGCAAAGTACGAGAATGTGCAAGCTTCAACTCGTGTTCGCTCTCTATTTATACAATTCACGAAGACCTCCTTTCATCTTTTAGACTTACCAGTAAACAAAATTGATCTAAGTTTAGAAACGAGAAAAACACGCCAGAGTTTGATTAAAAACAAATAAAAAAATTAAAAAAAACTATTGTTAGTTACAACGCTTGCAAAAGGCCACAGACCTGTTTGAGTTCCGTGTTGAAACTGTACTGTTGTTTTGAATGGAAAAGGAAATGCAGCATCCAAATGAAACGGAACAGTGAATGAACCCTTCTTTTGGTGGCTTACAGACCAGCAAGAGTTCACAGGTCCGACTGTGGCGTGAGGTAAAAGAACGCACACACACAATACTATAAAGGTATGAAAGTAAACTCATGGTACGCATCGGACAATGACCGAGCAGGTAAACAAGTACAAGCAGGATATAAGAAAAGCAACATCACTTATTCAAGCAGGAAAACTTTTTACCAATACGTATCTACATCTATAATGCATCTAGGTCAGTGGGTGTGGGAAAGTGAACTGGCTTTTCTTATAAATAATTAAAGCGGTCGGGATGAAATAATCGGGAGGAAAAGTTGCTCACAGGGCAATTGTCAGAAAGTAATAGGTATCGGGACAAAAACTGAAATGAGTCAAGTGGGCCAATTAAACGCGAGCTGAATATGCAATGTTTGCTATACACGTGTCGAGAGTTCGGATTAAGTGTTCAACATATCTAATCCCCTTGATATGACGTAAAAGAGTTTTTGTTAAGATATATTCCGCTGTGACATACTTCGAAAATCCACTTCAACATAAAAGCATCTAAGAAAACTAAGCTTATCATTCTCAGAGTTATCAGTTACTGTTTATAACCGTTGTTACTTATTAAGTCTTGTTAAACATGTGCTGCTGCTGTGATTATTGCAATCTTTTGTAGCTTCTCATTGCCAAATATCCCACCCTCACAGGATAAGTAAAGGTGTTAGTGGGTCACTTATGGTGGTGGTAGGTAAACGTGACCTCCGTCAAGCAGCAAAACGTTCAAGGTGGACCAGAACACGACTGAATTTTATGATGTACTGAGTGAAGCAATTTGACTTTCGGTCTAACTGCATGACCCCATTTCTTCTCTTCTCTCATTTCCCCCTTTGTTTTTTCCCCTTTTTTATTTTTCTGTGCATTCCCCCCTCTTTCCCATACCTCCTCTTCCCTCCCTCTTTCTTTCTTTCCTCTATCAGTTTTTCTTCCTTTGGTTCCACCTCCTAATCTAGTTTCATCAATTTTATCCATTTCTATTACGCCTTCGCAAATCTTTCTGTGGTTGTAATGCTAGTAAAGATAAATGTTACTGCAGTCTGCAAGTGTTCTGATAACTACTTCACTTTTTCTTTGTAAGGATATCAGGAATAATGTTGCCTTCTAACCTACTTTCATTTAAATTCTGTAATTCACTTCACGATAGAGAATACCTTTGTTTCTCTCTCTCTTTTTTTTTTTTTTTTTTTTTTCATTCTGAACATATAGGGGTCAATGAGATATGTCAGAAACTGCGAAATGCGAAATCATCATAATGAAGTAAAATACTTCTACGGAAATGATTAGCTTTCCCACAGATATAAGATGGTCAGAAATTTTTATATACAGTAATTAATAACATCCGCCTTCAAGAAGATAATTCCTGGTCGAATGATACTTTAAGTACTAATGATATCTTTTGTTTACCATTTTCAAACAAAGGGAGTGGTGGTAAATAAAAAAGATATCACTAACAGTGCATTTTAACTCGTACAGAGTTAAAATGCACTATAAAATGCAATAATAAATTATATATAGCAGCATATCCCATTTATTTATTCGTATGGAGTTCCCTCCCTTTTAACCCCCGTCCCTATTGGGGAGAGTTGAGCCCCTTCATGGGGGGGTTAAGTATTTATAGCTGTAGATCCATGTGTGTTCAAGGGGCCGGTTTGCCTGCTTGCGGGATGAAAAACCCCAGATAAACTGGGGGAAAAAACCCTGCTTTCCACGCCCAAGACCGGCTAACTTGGCTATGGCAGATCCTTAAGCTCCTCACGTCAGCGACGGGAATCGAACCTAGGACACTCCTTTCCCAGGCATATGGTTGCGAAGCGCAAAGATACTGGGCTAACCGCGCGGAAAGCATATCCCATAGTAATGGGACATTACAATTCCCAAATAGATAGTACCTGACAGGTACATTTTCAAACGTTATGTAGTTATAAAGTTCAAGAATATTTCTGAACATTATTTGAGAAATATAGAGTGTCATCCGAAAGCTTGCTTATTGAAATTAGACATTGAGAATTCCCGAGATGTTCTTGCCAGTTGACCTTTTCTGACGAGGCAACTTTCTACATATGTGCCAAAGTTAACCGCCATAACTACCGCACTTGGAGTGCAGAAAAGCCTTAGGAAGTCCGGCAACATGAGAGACCAGTACCGTCCACAGGGTGTAGCATAGAGGCAGCCTGTCTCACGGCGCAGCTTAATAAGGGCGCTCGTTCAGCCATATTGCGGTAGACGCCGTGGCTACGCTAATTCCTGTTAGCACAAGTGCGGAAAGAAGTTTTAACAAGCTTAAACTGATTAAAAATTATTTGCGAACAGCAATGATCCAAGAAAAATTGGTTGGTCTAGCAACTATATCGATAGAGGCGGACATGGCTTATAATTTAAATTTAGAAGAGCTTATAAACAGTTTTATTGTGCGATATCTCCCCGTAGAGCAAAGATTTAATTAATATTATTATGTAATCATTTTGTATTAATGTTTCTCTTGTAATAAAAACAAAATAGCAACTGGAGATTTTCTTATATCTTGTCTTATAATCTATCAGGGGCGATATTTAATTGTTTGCCTCAGGGCGCGATCTAATCTGGCGACGGCCCTGTGAGACACTCTCTAAAAGTGACTGGTTTTTCCTCAAGAGGTCTTGCATTTTAGTTTTTTAAAGAGTCAACAGCAGTGGTAAATCTTAACTTGCAATGCTGCAGACATTGTTCATTCCTGAAATAGGGCGGTTTTTAAATATTTTAAATACCACCACCTTTCAGCAAGACGGGACAACTTGCCGCTATGCTTCTCGTGTAGCAGTTTCTGAAAGACACCTTCATAGATAGGTGGATTGGTAGAGAAGGGCCACTTTCTATTCTAACTCAGTCCCCTAGACTAACACCACTGAACATTTCTTGTGGGATCATGCCAAAACAGTAGTCTGTTCATCAAAACCTCGTTCTTTGAATGATCTTAGGGTTAGGATTACAAATGCAATCCAGTCACAGAGCAGTAGCTAAAGATTGTTTTTACAGAACGAAAATCGCCTTGAACAATGTATCACACATTATGACGGTTACGTCGAACTTTGAGAATAAATCTTCACTTCATAAAAATTTACAATATCTACGATTTCGAAATGTGTTTGTCGTAGATTTATAACATTTCTATATCTTAAGTAATTATTAATAATTGGCAAAATAAGCAGTAAACGGAAAACTAACACTACCGTGCGAAGTAAAGATGGCGGCAACAAAGGTCAACAACGGAAGATTACCTCGAGTCCCGTCAGCGTAGCGTCGCCGAACGACAATAAACCGAATCACATTACGAAGTGCTACAGCTGTGAAACCAAAGTTAAAGAAAGGAAAAAAGGTATATTGTGCGATTTCTGTTGAAACTGGCTACATACTTCCTGCGCGAAAATAGATGAAGCAGCGCACAAGCTTCTTACCGATCTCAACCAGCCCTACTTCAGTACAATGTGCATCGCTTCCGTAAAACAGCTACTAAACCTAGGCAAAAGAGTTGAAAACCTCGAACAACAGCTTAATACTATGATCAACACTTTCTCCTCCAAAATCCGAAAGTTGTAAACTAAGCTCGAGATACTCGACGAACAGCGCCCAATCGCAAGTGCACCCGTGCCTGCTAACGAACTTCGCGAACTAATCGCATCAACTGTATACGAGTCACTCGAGGCCGAAAATTGGAGACTCAACACCGTTATCCTGAACTTTCCGACGGAAAACGGTAAATCTTTAAAAGAAGACGTCGGCAAACTAGCAGGAGAATGCAATTTCGATATCAGAAATATCGTCAAACGCCATCGTTTCCGACCCATAAACAAAAGAATGGAAGGAACGAACTTTCCACGTCACCAACAAACACATCTAAATTTATAATGGCGATAAACAACAAGCTAAAGGATACTTTCCCCCAGTCGCGCATAGGCGTTTGACCTGATTTAATCTTTGCCCAGAAAGAAAAGACGCCAACTCCGAAGACAACTAGAAAAAAAACGCCAAAATGGAGACAAGTTGGATGATAGACAAACAAACAAACGGACCAAACTAGTGCAAAAACCAAGTGACGCCACTAGTAGCCACCAAGGACACCAGTATGCAGGCACTGCATAGGAAACGTGCAAGACACTTGAGGTCAAATCCATGTCACACAGAATCTTGCATATCCACTTCACCAACATCCCTGGCCTCAATTCCAACCTTGATAGCATCCACTACCATGTGCAGTACACCCAACCCCACCTATTCTTTTTAACAGAAACTCAAATCTCACCTTCCCCCAACACTACCATCTCAACCTTCCTAACCATACACTATTTAACTCCTTTCGATCCAAAGGTGGAGTTAGGTTATTCCAATTTTTGTTTCATTCGAACCATTTGCAAGGGCAAAACGTGAAATTACAAAAAACGAAAGTACAAATCCAGTAACTCTGCTCTGGCTAGATGGAACTGAATAACATTTGGAGTTTTTACTATACACAGGAATACACTAGAATATAACCATATGATTTTGTTCTGGTTTCCGTTGCCTGATCATTTTAATTACAAATCGATTCGAACTGAAATTAATAACTCCAGAAACATAAGACAGAATAGAAATTAAGGAAATATGAAAATTAGAAGAGCCTTCGTAGCTCGGTCGGTATAGGCAAAGTCTTTTAGGTGAAAAGACCTGGATTCGAATCCCGTCTAGGCCATTGTTGAATCTTCGCAACCCTGAACGATCTGAGATTTTTAGGCAGTAGATGATTTTTTTTACTTGGTGTGATGCCACTGCCCTGCTTATTGGAGGCTTGATGTGGCTTAAAAAAAGTTTACAGCATGCCGTGGGTTAAATTCACAGTAAAAAAATCTGCAGTGATACAAGATAAGAGGTAGTTATATGAAAAAGTTGCGAGTTAGTTATTACACTCATTTTCGTTGTTAAACTAACTGTAGGTAATTGGGTAATTTTTTTTTCTTGTTATAATTCCGGTGTGAGACTACCGTCCTCCTTATCAGTGGCCTGAAGAAGCGGCTTAGGGAAGAAAATTTTTGTTTTGTATAGCATGAATTCCATGAATTACGTATCTATGGTATCAAATGTAAAATAGGTTTACAACTTTTTGTCGATGGAAATCATATTTCTTAAAACAAATCTTCATTTTGAAAGTAACTGGGTGCGAAGTTTCAACAATGTAACGGACGAAAAGTATCCAATATTCGAAAAAATAAATAAAATAAGTAATAAGCTATGGCATCACTTAGTGATGACTTCCTTCCCCCACCTCAGCTAAACACACAATAAACAGATATTTTTCATAAATATGGATCTATTTCTAAATTAAAACCATAATTCTAACTATTCACCATGAAGAGGCACAAATTACAAGAAAATTAATAAGGTATCTAAATTCTGAATTTGAAAACTTTATGATATAAAAATTGCGACTGTTAGTATCTAAAGAATGTAGCCCAGCCACTGGGGAGGGCAAGTTAGCCCATCTCAGTGCCAGTCCCAAGCCCGGATAAATGAGGAGGGTTGGCGTCAGGAAGGGCATCCGGCCGTAAAAAACATGCCAAAACCAGAGATGAAATGTCGAATAACAGAGAAAGAGGACAACGGCTAGGGGTCCTCCGTAAGCGACGCGCAGTTCTGTCACCCGCGGACTGTGAGAAGTGGGCTTGGGCTACCGAACCAAGGACGGGTTCGGCTAAACAAGTGAGTCCAACAGAAAGAGAGTGTGTAAAGTAAGAATCGGGTCGCTGAATGTGGGTCCAATGAATGAGAAGAGTAGGGAGATAGTAGACATGATGAGAAGAAGGAAGCTGAAGATCTTGTGTGTGCAGGAGACAAGGTGGAAGGGCAATAAAGCAAAGGAGCTGGAGGAAGGATATAACCTGTTTTACAACGGGGTGAATGAGAATGGAAGAAACGGAGTTGGAATCATCATCGATAAGGAGCTGAAGGGTGGAGTCTGCGAGGTGTGCCGGAAGAACAAGCGGATTATGAGTGTGTTAAACTTTAGATTGGAGAAAGCGTGGCTGTGATAGTGTGTAGATAAGCTCCACAAGTAGGTTGTGATGAGGAGGAGAAAGAGGCATTCTGGAGAGAACTAGACCAGGTAGTAATGGGAATCCTTGATGGTGAGAGAGAGTGATCGTCGGAGCAGACCTGAATGGGCATGTAGGAAGGCGAAGAAGTGGTGAAGAAAGGGTGCACGGGGGTTGGAGTAGTGGTGAAAGAAATGAAGAAGGTAAAAGAATCGTAGAGCATGCTGTGGCCTTCGACCTGGCTATAGCTAACACGTGGTTTAAGAAGAGAGTTGGACACCTGATAACTTATAAGAGCGGGGATAGGATGAATCAGATTGACTATATTTTGTGCAGAAGGAAACATCTAAAAGAGGTGAAAAACTGTAAATGACGGAGAAAGTGTAGCGGCACAGCACAGGTTGGTTGTGGTAGACTGTGATATAAAAGGGGAAAAGTAGAATAGACGGAAGTGGCGGAAAGATAGAAAAATAAAGTGGTGGAAATTGGAAGAGGAAGGTCAAAGGAATGAGTTTAAAGAAAAAAGGTATTGGAAGGAATGAAGTTACCAGATGATGTGGAAGAATGGTGGGACGTAAACAGTCGGAATATTAGAAAAATTGGAGAAGAGGTGCTCGGTATAACACCAAGAAAGGGGCTGCCCGAGGATAAGGAGGCATGGTGGTGGAATGAGGAGGTGCAGTTGGAGATCAGAGAAAAGAAAGAGGCAAAGAAAAAATGGGACATGACTGGAACCAGAGCCGACAGGGAGGCATATAGATTAGCGAAGAAAAGTGCAAAGAGAGCTGTGGCAAGGGCGAAGGCGAGGGCAGTTGAAGAGGTTTATGAAGTACTGGAGAGAAACGGTGGTGAAGCTAACTTGTTGAGAATAGCGAAAGCTAGAGATAAGGCCTCGAAAGACATAACATCAGTTAAGCAGATGAAGGACGCCACAGGAGTAGTACTACAAGAGGAGGACAAAATCAGAGGAAGATGGGAAGAATATTTTAGTAATCTACTAAATGAGGAGAATCCAAGAGAGAGGTGTGAGGATGGAGAGGCAAACGAAGGATCGGTGCAGGACATAAGCAGAGAGGAAGTGTATTGGGCACTCAGAAAAACGAAGAATGGAAAGGCTGTGGGGGCAGACCAGATACCTGGAGAAGTGTGGAGAAGCTTGGGCAGCGAGAGCGTAGACATATTTTGGGATCTGATGAGGAAAATAGCCCAACAGGAAAAGATACCAGAGGAATGGAGGAAAAGCATTCTCGTCCCAATCTACAAGGGAAACGGCAACTATAGAGGGATCAAGCTGATGTCACACACGTTGAAGATATGGGAAAGAGTAATTGAAGGAAGGATACGGCAGGAAACAAAAATTGGTGAGGAGCAGTTTGGATTTATGCCAGGAAGAGAGACAACGGATGCAATATTTGCGCTAAGGCGACTGATGGAGAAATATAGGGAGATGCAGGCGGAGCAACATATGGTGTTTATAGACCTGGAAAAGGCATACGGCAGGGTGGCCAGACAGGAGGTATGAAGGTGTATGAGGAAGAATGGGGGGTGTCGGAAAAGTACCTGAGGTTGGTGAAGGAGATGTATGAGGGAGCGAAAACTCAGGTCGGGTCTAGTGTCGGCATGACAGAGGGATTCCCCATTGTCGTAGGGCTCCATCAGGGATTAACTCTGAGCCCCTACCTCTTTGATCTGGTCATGGATACTAGTGGAGGATGTCAAGAAGGAGGCGCCAGGACATATGTTTGCCGATGATATTATTCTCTGAGAATCATCCCGTGAGAACCTTGAAAAGACCCTGGAAGAGTGGAGAAAGGTATTGGAGGAGAGAGAGGCATGAAAATTAACCGGGTGAAGACCGAATATATGTCAACGGGGAGTGACGAGGATATGATCATACGACTCCAGGGTGAAAGGTTAACTTCAAGGAAGAAATTCAAGTACCTTGGGTCGGTCGTCGAGAGGAATGGTGACCTGGATGAACTGGAGGAAGATGTGCGGGGTCCTGTGCGACAAGAGAGTGAGTTGTAAGGTGAAAGGAAAGCTGTATAAGATGGTGGTGAGGCCGGCGATGCTCCATGGTGCGGAGACGTGGCCTATAACAAAGGCACAGGAGAGGAAGATGAAGGTGGCGGAGATGCGGATGTTGAGATGGATGAGTGGTGTGACAAAGGACAGGATAAGGAATGACTACATCAGAGGGACGATCAAGGTGGGACCGATCGGTAAGAAAATACAAGAAAGCAGGCTGAGGTGGTTCGGTCATGTAGAGAGAAGGAGTGAGGACGAATGGAGCACATGGAGATGGAGGGAAGGAGGAAAAGAGGCAGGCCCAAACTCAGATGGAGGGATAAGGTGGCAGAGGATCTTAGGGAGAAAGAATGGAGTCGGGAAGATGCCCTGGACCGGCGAATCTGGAAGAAGAAGAAGATTAAAGATGGGAAGCCGACCCCGTTTAACACGGGATAAGGCATAGCGAAAGAAGAAGAAGTATCTAAAGAATGTATGAATGTAAAAAATGTTAAGTGCTGTATTTAAAGAATGTTATAATAAAAATATTGTTTACTATCAATAGCGCGTTTCCGATTAATACACCTTCAGCAAATAATATTCACACATTATGTATTTTCTTTCACGGTCATGATCAGGCAGAGATTCACATAAACAGACACTAACGGCTAAATACGATCGGTGCAGCCATAATACACAAAGTTTCACTTATGAAGGTCATAAATAATTTTTACATATCCATTTTAGAACGCAATCTGAGTCCTTCCTTTCGTTTGGAAAAGTGATTGGTTGAATTTATTAACACCTGTCTTGTCAAGTGAAATTAAATACTTTTCAGCACGTCTTCAACATGCCCTGAAGAAATAACGTAACCGCAGCAGAGTTGCATCGTTAATAGAATGTTATTAGTATAATATGTAATCAACGAACGGGTTGGTGCACAGTATGTTACAACTGGACCTTGATTAATGTCATAATCTGCCACTTTTATTAATTAAAATGTATTACTTATAAAACGTTGTATTACTTATGTTATAAATTGTTTACCATCGTAACTTATTGTAGGACGTTAACACGCGTCATAACCAGAAACCTTACGAATTATTTTTAGGTCTAGAGTTGGAAAGAAGTAGCCAAACATCGAGCTTCTTGTATTTTATTATTAAGAGTATTCAAAAAGACAGTCCAAGTGTAAAACCAGAGAATATTGTAAAAATATTTGTTTTATTATTTTTTTATCTAACCCTGAATTGTGTGAGTCTTTCGATTAGTTGTTTTTGTCCAATTTCGACATCTTCTGATTTTGATCAATAAACAGGTTTGAAATCATTTCATAACAGTCATCAAGGTGACTTTTTCAACCTTGTTTCCATCTTTATTTAGAAACATCCGACAATCTGGCTACACTATATGCATCATTAAATTGATTTCTACTTGTACACGATACACTGATCGTGTGTGATCATCAACGAAAAGCAACTAAAAGTGTAATAAAATGATGCGCAACATATAGTCTCTACCAGCCAAAGTGATCCAGCCTTACAGCAGTGTGGTCTCTTCACAAACGAGACTCTGGCAACCCTGAGTTTCGTTTGATACGAATGATACCTCCACAAATGTATACCTTCCGAGCTGGAAAAAATGCGAACTAAACCTCTATGTAGTAGATTGCTTTCATTGTCCTAAATAAGTAATTACCACCGATTTGCTCTTTGGGGGACCTGAAGTGGCAAGTTCTCAGAGTAGGTTTCATATTTCTATCGCTCCCTTTTTTCTTTCATGCGAGGTGGTGATAGCCTCATGGTCATGTGCTGACTGTACTGTAAGGCCCTCACGCGCCGTCCTACGGAACAGTGAAACGGTTCCACGGGCTGCTAAAGAGTATATGGACCCAATCCAATAGTAAAGAATCAAGAGACTTCCCGATTGGCTAATGAACAATCCTGATGCCAATTACTCTTCCAGGTCGTGACTGCACGGAGTCCGAGTATAGTAGTGCGCAGAAGGAACTGGCAAGGCTACGGGGTACTCACTCTGTATGGGAAGTGTGCTTAATGTCCTTAACATTAAACAACCAAAATCAGAAACTTCGTGAGTACTGCAGATCAGAAAACATCTAGAAAGTACAAAACATAGCAAAACTCTGACCAAAACAGCTTAAAATACAACAACAATAAGACCCAAGTCCCCTCCCTTCCAAAAACAACAACAACAACAACAACAATAATTTTAACTAAAAAATCTTAAACAAATCACAAAAAAATTCTAATCCCAACTCTAAACTTTAAAAAAAAATCACCAAAATAAAATTTCTAACCCAAAAAACTTAAAAAATGCAAAATATTACAAAAAGCAGCAAACAAACATTAAAAACAGGTTCGTATCCAAGTCATCGCCACTTAGAGCACCTGATCTACTAATACCTGATACCTGATCTTAATAGAACAACTAGCAGGCTTAACCGCTATCCACCTCAACTTTCCTAACTACATTCAAAAAGTTTAAAAAACAAAAACAATAAAACTGTAATCCAAAAACATTTAAAAAATAAATATTTTCTGCCATAAGGGCAAAAAAACACGTGTGAAGACTGACATCCCATGCCAGAGAATTACAAATCTTGAATCCCCTCTTTATAACCTGCCATGGCTCAAACTTTCTTTGCTCTCTATCGCTCTCCAAATTCTGATGAGTACTCTGAATTATTTCCCACTCTCTGTCTGAAGATCATTTACAGACCAAATGTCCAAACAATAAGGTGGTCTTTCCGGGAGACTTCAACGTTCTACTCTTCCTTTTTTTCTTGTAAGCAACCCATGTTCAAGTGAACTGCAACGTGGTGGAAAGCGCCACTATCACTCTCCTTACATGGAATTGCCCTTGTTCTCGAGGTCCGTTTATTCCCACTCTTCGTTGAGTCTTTAAAGCTAGCGAAACGTCGGCATGTAAATATTTAATTTAGTTATTAGATTATTTATTTTCATACCAGTTGAACGTAATTTTTATTTCAGAAATTTCAACATGAACTCTACTATTCCTTTCTTTAGGTGGACTACTGTTTGAACAGCGGTCTGAAAATCTCGGGCCACTGTTCAAATCTTGTTTTTTCAACAAGTGTAGCAAAACATATAAAAAAAATAAAGAAAAAGAGGCAATCTAAATTTGACTTTGAAAGTGGCAGCCAAACAAACTTGCCTCTTGCTGAAATGGCAGAAGAGCTTCTTGGTTCCTTGTAAAATCCATTAGGTGCAACTTCTTCCCATTTATCTCACACATCCAGATAATACCATTGCAAATCATTGAAAGCCAATGCTGACTTTCTGACATTATTCTTCTCTTACAACTCCCGCACTGATGATCCAAAGTATTTCAATATGGCAAAGAACTGCATATTGCATTCCTCTTCCAATCATTCAGCATACAGACATTAATAACTTTTAATAGCTCTGGATACCGTCATCTGGTCCTGTTGGCACTCCCCCCCCCAAAAAAAAAATCCAAAAAAAAAAACTTTTGCTCCTGAAGTAGCATCCATCCCATATTGTCTTTACAATCTTTCAGACTCGATTAGAACCAACCTTTCAGTGCAAATAAACCTATATCCATCCAAACCCAACAAGGAGATAAAAGATCTTCCCATTTCATCCAGCTCACTACTGGCTCTATAGTTCGCCCAGTCTTATTCGTGAACGATCTTCTATAACTAACGTCAAACCCGATCCACAGTTCTGCTGACAACAGTATACGCCATTATTTTTTTATTCGACAAATTTTGCGATGACCATATATCCCAAGCTACCAGTTTCTCCAGAATTAGTGCCTTGAACATTGATTGTTTTATGATTCCAGTGGAGATGAAGACGGTCTTGTTAACTTCAATGCCACCAAAACACAATCTTCTCTTATTTTGTTGGAGAAAGATCACAATTCACCTCTCCTCACCTTTTACTAACTTACAGCTCTAGTATCCTGGCACACGCACATACACGCACACCTTCATATACATCCAAAACGCTAGATGTGGTTTTTTTCTCAACATTATTTCTCACCTGTATGAATCCCACAACATAACACTGTGTGAATCCAAAATCCGCCCCATTTTAAAATATTGTCCTTCTATATGGGCTGCACCAAAAACCTCTCTAAAATGTTAGGGCTGTCCAAAAGGAGGCCATATCAGTTAACTGGTGCTCCTTATCACTTCCACGAGTTACACTCATCAACTGCAGGAGTTGATGAGTGTAGCGCGTGGAAATGACGTTTTTACTTCATGGCGCTTGGCCGCCAGAAGAAATCCTAAGTTCAATTCTAGTCGTCGACTAGACGAACATTTTCTAAGCCTTTCTTCAACCGGTTCCCGAGTTAGTCGATCTCTAGCACAGACAAGCGGATTTTTCTCCCGGTGGGTTTTTTGTCTGGTAAACTCAAGAAAATCGACGGTAGAACCAACACTATCTCAAACAATAAATATACAGCAGGGAACACGAGATGGCGGAACTTGTCAGCCGCCTCTTCACTGGATGCCGTTTATAATTAGTGATAGTCTTAGGCCAGCTATCTATGATTGGCTACCGGTGGAGATTGAACTACCTCTTCAGTCTCCAAAAGTTAGATAAGGCTAAACGGCCTCACCTACTCCCTGTGAGGCAATAAAAGGCGTTAGTAGGTTTATATATATTAGCGACTCTTCAACAAGTATTCTCTTGAGTGTTGTTCTGTCGAAATAGTTGACATCATAACCCCACTGACCCATAAACATACAGGTATCTGCTGGTCAACACCCATTCACTGTCCAACTCCAAACATACCGAACCAACGTCTCGTCCTCTTCTTTCGTACCGTCTTCTCTATACTCTGGAAGAGTTCCTTCCTACCTACAGTTTTCTCTAAGGATTAGCCTCCAGTTTTGTAACTGTCGTGTGTGAGATTGATTACTAGAAAAAAAAATCTCGCTTAGTTAGAAATAACAGAACAGCATAAATTGGGAAAAAACTGTCCTTTCACGTGCATGGTATCGAACGGATAGTATTTTTATGGATTTCTTTTTGATTGTTTTGATTTTTCCAGCTAATTATGAAGATAGATTGGGAATTTGCAGACTGCAGACACTAGCAAACAGGAGAAACAGGGGTGATGCGATTAAGACTTAAACTTCTGAAAAGGTTATATAGGATTCTATTGCATGGACTTTTTCATTTTATGCAGGGGTGGGGAAAGGACACCTTCAGAATTTGAGAATGAATGCCGTCAAGAAGGGATGAGAACTAGGTTTTTCTCGCATAGAGTAGTTGTGATTGGAATGGACTGTCATCGGATGCTGTCTGTTCAAGTAGTGGAAGTGAATGCAAGAACAGGTATGACAGCTAATGCGGGTAATATGTCGCCTCTCTCGATGAGTCCTTGAATCCCTGGAGGTCTCTCTTAATAGTAATAATTATTAACATTTTTATTGTAAATTTTGTAATTATAACAAACGGTTTGGTTTTAAAAACACTTTCAGAATACTGCCCTCCCGAAGTTTCCGAAAGTTAGAGCTAAATAGCCTCGAAAAGGAGTTACGGATTTATTTATTTATTTATTCATTCAAAATAACGAATGATCAAATTCATAAATTAGAAACGTGTTTATCACAATGAAATTAATGAAACAATTTAATTAAATTAGCATACCAGAAGCGGGCGTTATCTTAGCTGTTAAAAAATTTGTTGCTGTTCTTTAAGCTGGGACACGCATTTTATTTTTGGTAAAAACACTCTTTTTTTTTTTTAACATTTGCCATTTTGCTAAAGATATGAAAAATACTGAGAGGTAATTATACACAGAACTTACTTCAGAAGTTTTTCAAGAATAAGAGCTGGAAATTCTGAATAACAAATTTCAATTAAATAAAAATAAAAGTCGTACAAAGGACGAAGAAAAAGAGAGACTAGCTATAGTGGTATTATACATAGTGTTGAACGGCGAGGATAAGATAATAAAATTACCAGAACAGGAAACACCTGCCAATAAGCAGTTTTCAGAAAAAAGAGTTCCTTGTGACTGTGTTTAAAAACATAATCACAACTACACACATGTAACATTCAAAAGATGAATGTGTTATATGGGCGTGTTATTTATGTTATGAACTGTGTGATATTCACTTAAAGGTGATTACATTAATGGGCATGATATTTGCTGTTTTCAAAGGTTAGTTGGACTAAACGTTCTCGCCAGTCTCCCTTTGGGGTTAAAAAAGGCGTTAGTGGATTTTTGATATTCACTTAAAGGTGATTACATGAATAGAAAACTTTCTTTTTTGTTTCCTTTTTCATTGTAATTAACTGTAATACATCTGACGCTACCCCTATTTATATACAGTTTCATTTATTTATTGTACTAGTTAGTTTTCTTTTCTTTTAGACTTCCAAATTTACTTTCAAAGTTAAAATCTAGTTTACCTAAATACTTTTTTTAAAGTAAGATGAATAAGTGAAGGTTATAAAATCGATTCTATCGATTGCTCTTCTCTAGATTAAATAGAGTAGTTTTTCAAGCCATTTCATGTCTACAATAAAAG
Source organism: Typopeltis vanoorti (assembly GCF_054136105.1). NCBI lineage: Eukaryota > Metazoa > Arthropoda > Arachnida > Uropygi > Thelyphonidae > Typopeltis > Typopeltis vanoorti. Next base: position 68,517,666 of record NC_143557.1, on the reverse strand, counting down.
GGTGGTGGTCTTACACAAAACGACGAAAACGTCTCCGCCCAAGCATATGCGTAAATGCTTACAGTGGGAGTGGTGGTACTACTACTTTAACTTGGTTAGAATACCAATATACCGAAAGTTTATTGTAGAAGAGAGTGATCTCTTTTGTTTCACAGTTGCTATTATAATTTTCTATTAAATAACTATACTGATACTGAATAATATAATTTAATTCCCAAACTTTTGTGGAATAACTATTAATGCGTTTTAACTACTAGGTTTTAAAAGTTATCTTTCTATACAATAAAAATAATCGATTGGTTTCTGCTATCAGTGATGAAAAATCGTCAATTAATGTTTTATTTCATTTGTTGGAGCAGAAATGTGCAATTTTAACTCAAAATGCGATTGACGGGAAAAAAAAAAAAAAAAAGGTCCAGAAGTAAAAATCTCAAATGGCGATAAGCTCAGGATTACCGCATGCATGCTTCAAATAAAAGAAAACATTCTTCTCTTTAATTGGGCTACCGTATACGCAAATTTGAAGAGGATGGGGAATTTCTTGGAAACTACGCGTTTAGGTCAAAATTCTACCACGCACTTTTCGCTTTTTAAAATTTTCTATTCACGCAACATAAATGCCATGCAGTCTGTCTCACTGTAATCCTTATCTCTTTTGACTTAATCACTTCACTCTTCAGAAAAATAGCAATTCTGTCACCAATTCCATAAGCTAGGATGGTGATGTCCAATTATTGTTTTATGTCAATTTTTATATTATTTTATTGCGTTTCCCACCCACGAAAAGCTTTAATTCTACAAAATGATACAGTGGGGGGACTGAGGAATGTTTCATCATTTATTACTATTTCTTTATTTATTATTATTTTTTTTTTGTATTTTTATTTATTTTTACATTGTCCGGAAACTCTGCTCTAGAGATCAAACATGAAACTTTTTGAAGCCCTTCAGGTCTTCAATAAGAAAGGTCGTGGTGGTCTCATACTGAGCCATGAAATTCATTTCCCACCTAAAAACAATCACAAATATCTATTCCCATGGCGGGATTCTGTTGGTTAGGTTGTGAGTATGTTATCCACTCGGCTGGCAACCTCTTTACTGGAGCTAACCTTATTGGAGGTCCGAAGTGATCCAGAAGATGAAATTCATTTTCTACCTAAAGACTTCCACAAGCATCCTTGTCACAGGGGGGGGGGGTTCAAATCCATGGCCTGTAGGCCATGGATTTGAAAGTGGAAATGCTTCCTACTAGACCAATCAGGCCAGCCAACGAGATTTAAGATACCGTTGTTTTAAAAATGCGTTTATTCGCTTCTAACATCAGTTCAAATAAAAAGAAGTATGTGTTTTCTGATAATTTAAAGATAAAATTTGCATGTTTCGTCGTAAAACGAAATGAGTATGATATATGAGTAAAAAAAAAAAAAGTGTCATGTAACAGTAAATAACAAGGGTACTTATCACTTAGAACATAATGTAAATAACAAAAGCCTAAAAACACAATCACAACTTTCTCAGTTAGAGTAAAATCACTCAAGAGATCGCAGTTACTCTGGGATCTTGCACTGTCAGGTAATGTTCATTGTTATATATCGCTGGCAGTTTAACTCGAAAACGGTTTCACGGTTCTACAAATTTCCGCGTGACAAGACAGAAACATTAATCAACCAAACAGTTCCTTCACATATTGTAACCAAATTGGTGAAAAGGTTGGTAAATATATCTTACAAAAAAGTGTTCGTACATACTGGCAATCACAGCGAGCTGTCAACAGCAAAAATTGTTTACTATAATCATTCAATATTTACAGGAAAAAACAGCAGTGTAAACAAATTCTTGAGTTAGCTGTTACTTTCATTGAAACATCGGCAATAATAATAAACTATATATCAAGACACTCAGAAAAATATAATTATTCTTTCAATTCTGTCGCATTCCTGGGTGACAATGCTAACGTTAATTTGTTTACACTGCAACAATCTTCATCATGGATTAGATTTCATAATTGTTGGATACTGAAACAGTTACATTGAAATTATTTAATAATTTCTTGATTTATAGGGGTAAGATCCAATAGGCTTTAAAAGGCTTTGAAATAATTCTGTGGATAAGTACGGCATAAATTAATTGTTATAATAATATAGTATTAGTATTAATTATTATTGGGTAGGCAAGGCCGTTTACCACTAACTATTGAAGAGTGAAAGCAGGCAATCTCGACCCTAACCACCACAGATAGTAGAACGAAGACTAATAAATGATTTAATAGGCATCCGGGAAGGAGAATACGGCAGACAACTACTACCATCTTGTGTCCTCTAACCATATACATTATTGTCTGAAATAGTGCAAGTTTTATGTTCCATTTGCTTGAGTTACGGTATTAAAAATTCGAGTTTCTGGGAGAAAACTACTTGTCACTGCTAGAGATCGACTAACGCATGAACCAGTCAAAGGAAGGTTTAGTATAAGTTTCTCCAGTCGGAGATTAGAATCGAACTAATAACGGACTTTCTTCGGGTGACCTAGCACTATGGATACAAACGCCATTTTCACAGAGTTACTCCAGACACGCAGAGTTTAAAAAAATAAATAAAATAAGCTAACGCCTTTTTATTCCCGTATACGGGGAGTAGGCGAGGCCATTTAGCCCTATCTAACTTTTGGAGACTGAGTGGGCAGTTCAAACTCCACTGGTACCAATTAGAGATAGATGGCCCAAGGCTATCACTAATTAAGCGGTACACAGTGAAGAGAGACAGCTCAAATGTGCCGCCATCTCGTGGTCCCTAACCCTAACATAATATATTTAATGTCTGAAATAATGTGGGTTCTACAGTCGATTTTCTTGAGTTTACAGGACGACAAACCCGAGTTTCCGGGAGGAAAAACCCGCTTGCCCGTGCCAGAGATCGACTAACTCGGGAACCGGTCGAAAAAAGGCTTAGAAAAATTTCCTCTAGTCGCCGACTAGACTCAAAACCAAGTCTTCCTTCGTGCGGCCATGCGCCGTGGTGTGCAAACGTCACATCCACTGAGTTTATTTGTATCAACAACAGCAACTGTGTATATTTAAAAATAAATATATATACAGCTATTTACAATTTGTACATAGGCTGCTAATTCTATTAGGCATTTTCATTTACTCGTTACAATATACTTATGACACCTGTTTTACAATCACTGTTTAAATAAGATACAACATGTCACATGCTCAATTTCTATTTTCCTTATTGTCCTATTGAATTGTTTGAGCTGTTAGTTTTGTTGGTATATGTTACATAGTGATTTCAGTCTATTTATAAGTTCCATTATCAGATCAGTCTATTCTCGTTTATATATATATATATATATATATATATATATATCTTATCTTATCCCTTATATACACACACACACACACACATGCATATACATGTTAGCATTGACAGTTTCCATATGTACAATTCGTTTTACATATATCTTCATTCTATATCTTTGTTCACATATTTTGGATGATTATTTTATTAACTTAATTTAAATGCACATCTTATTCTTAAAATACATACATTGCTTATGTTTTTATTTACATTTATATATGCATATATTTTGGTAGTATCTCTATATCTCATGCAGATTTTATTTTTTTGTAAGCACTGTTATTTTCACAAAATAAATTCCATCTTGCTTTAACATTATATTGTTTGCTTAACTTAAGAGGTAAATCTGTAATTCTTATATACAAAGTTTTCTGAATTGCAAAATTAGTTACAGGTCTATAAATGGATAATATATCCTATTAACATTTTGGGTTATTATCATGTTATGAACTTATGTTATCTGCATTTCTTACAATTGACATTTCTACCGTCCTTGTGTCTGTATATACAAGAACATATACATATTTGTGGTAATATATCTTAATCTACATATTTATTACTAGAATAGTATTGACTTATCTTAAGGAGTAATTTGCTATTTACATTTCCATTTTTTTTCCCCTTACACAATTAGATATACATCCCTTATATTCACTGAGCTACACAGGCTCTTGCAGAGTTTTTATAACAATTTTATTATCCTTGATTCCTTTTGTAGTACTCATTACTCCATTTTATTTCCTTTTTTAGAGAGGAACTTTTAAAATATATGATTCCTTCTTTTCCTGGTCTGCTTCTTTTCAGGTCCTTTTTCATGCTGAGTGAATTTAACGTTTTCTTCAGTTCTGCATTCAGTATCTAAGGTAAGTATCTATACTGTTTTCAAATTCATTCACCCTCTTTCCCAGAATTGTATTTGTATATTTGAGTCCAAAGTTCCCGTTTGACTTTTTTTTTTAAATTTAATTCTTTCAAAATTTTGGTACCCACACTTTCTTTTCAATGAAATATTCATTTTATGATATCCAACTCGGCACTGGTCACTTCCTATATCAAATCCCGCGGACACACTCGTATCCTAGACCAATCTGAGTACATCACTATAAACTATGGTTTATAGTGATGCACTCAGTCATGTAATGGTTGGTGAATAAATTCGCTTGCAGATCACACATACAAAACAGCAAGTGTTATCAATTATGTAATAACATAAATGATAACACTTGTTTTGTATGTGTGATCTGCAAGCGAATTTATTATTGCTAACACTTGTTGTTTTGTGTGTGATCTGCAAGCGAATTTATTCACCAACCATTACTAACACCATATTGGAACATTGTGTTTAGTCGTGAGTAGTCCATGTCCTGAACAGAAATTTAAAAAAGTATTTTTATTATTATTATTTAATTATTATTATTATTAGCTAACTTTTATTCCGATTTTTTTTTCAAATCATTTCTGTATGTCTACATCCTGTATAGTTACGCCGTGCTTTATCTTATCTCTACTTTAGTGTTGAATACTATACAGAAGAAATATACAGGATGTAGATATACAGAAATGTTTTGAAAAAAATCGGGATAAATAGAAAAAAAAGAAGAGATTCTTCTATTTTATCCCTTTCAGTTTTCGGTGACGCAAGTAGATAGTACTTGCATGATTCTAATGTGGTTCTCTGATTAAATACTTTTATAATCGGATGACGCCAAGGCAGAATGATATCTGATCGTCTTTCACCATTATAATGCATATATAGTTCTAGCCAATAACAATAAAATTTGGTCATAAGTTTCAAACTGTCAGCCGATCTTCTCTCCTCAGAATCCACAGGGGAAACAATTTGAATATTTTGGGGGGAAATTAGAAAATGACTTTGCATTCGCCACGTCATCACAGATATACTCAAAAATCTCAACACTGTCGGCGATAAATTGTCAATGTTGCAACCCTGACTTTCCTAGAAAAAAAGCTGACATCACTAGTATAGCAGTCAACATAAATACTGTATCAAGACCTCTCAGAAAAGCAAAATGATGAGCCTATAAGAACTTTATTCAACATAAAAGAAACAATGGCATGACTTTCTGACGAGACAGAAACGAAATACCGAAATTCAACTAGTTTTGCAAAAAAAAAATGTTGCCCTTCCCGTCGTCATATTTAGTTGAATGTGGCTTTAGTGCTGTAAATGACTTGCTACTGAAAAAAAGAAATCATCTGGATATCACAAACCATGGGGAATTTGAGATTGAAAATGACTAAATTAGTACATCAAATAAAAACTCTTTGCAGCAGACATCAAGCTCAAGGATCGCATTAACTTGGATTTTATTTTTCCGAGTTCAGTTCGATTTATGTTTTATAATATACAAAGTTTAATATAAAATTTATATTCATTGAAGAAAGTCAAATTAAAAACAGTTTTACATAAGTTCCTTTTTTATTTAAAGTACATATTTACATGCTTTTTCAGAACTTGGCTGACTATTATGCTAGAGGAGGGGACATCAAAATCTTTGAGGCATTGAGGTGGGGCATGATCCAAAAAACGTTGGGAAACACTGTTCTGACCTAAAGGTATAAGACTCAGTACAGTTTAAAATATGTGCATATTTGTATTCATACTTGATAAGCAATCAAGATTTGTTAAGTCAAAAGAAAGACTAGAAAATAATAAGAAATCTAGTCTTTGGATAGAATAAATCTCCTTAAAGTTATATTTTTTTTCTGTTTGTTTATTTGAAATACTGTATTTTGAGCAATTATATCCAACCAAAACCCTTACTGAAATAATTTACTTGCTGTTTTTTTTTTATTTTATTTCACGAAACAAATCCGCTTGAGTCCTTCGTTTCCAACATTTTTTATTTTTATTTTTTAGAAACATTGGAATCTGGTTAGCCTAGTTAAATTAATTACAGAACATAAGAATTTGTGTTAATATCCCAAATACACTCGGAATATTTTTTTTCGGAACTTATTTCGGAATAAGTTACAGTCAAGTGGCATGATGACGTAATTAAAAGTAGCAGATTTTTTTTAGCGCTGGTGGTGTAATGAAATCAACGGTGTGTATGACTATTTTGAACTTCATGAAATAGAATATTTCGCCACACTGCAATTTCTGAAGAAAACAAACTTAAATTACTGAAAAGCAAGTAATTTCATAATTTTTCTAAGCATTATTAAGCATGCCAATAAACTGCATTCATCAGCTAAAATATTCTTGTATTCGTAGGCTAATTGGATTATTACAGAAAACTTTCATATTGACTAACACAAATGGTAGTCAATATGAATTATTTGTTGCCTCGGTTGCCGAAAAGCTTCGAATCGGTCATCTCATGTCTTAATTATCCAATGTTGGCATTCGACCAGCTACTACTGGTGTTACAAATAAAATTCCGATGTTATGACTCTCAGTCGAGTAGCAGAAAGGCCTGAAATGCGGAGTCCCAAAATTTTGGAATATTTGTATCGAAACATATTTGTACCAATGTCACTGTAATAAGTTTATTTCCATCACTATACTATATTATATCATGTTTGTATGTTTTTCGCCTTCATATTCCATGAACGAAAACAAATGTGCAAAATTATATTAAAAAAAAAAGAAAGTATTTCGCAATGGCATTCATGTATAGTGGGATACTCTTCATTAAACAATTCTACTTAAAGCTGCTTTTGTCATCTGAATTGTATATTTATAATAAATGATCTGGAAAATTGCACTAGTGGTACTACAATCTTTTATTATTAAATTCCATCAAGTAGGCATTATTTTTTGATAACATTATCTCTAAAACAGGATTTTTCCCTTCCACATAACGTAATATTTTATACAACAGGTTCCATTCGCGGATGAGAATTCATATTAAAAAAAACAAAGCCAGCCAAGGAGGAATTATTATTTCGAATCGTTTGCCCAATAAAAACGGCATTAAGACAAGAAAAAAAATTATTAACTACTACTATGAACCTAGAACCGATTCAACAACGAAAGTTATTATAATAAATTTAGTTTAATCCTTTATCCAAGCGTGAGCAAACAAAGTTTGCGCCTGAAAATATCTTCAGGACTGAGGAAAGGTAGTGCAACACCAGGCAACTCGGAGCAAATCTGGACCAAGCTATCATCACTCTTATCTCAGTATCTCCCATAACGCAAAACACATCTCCTTGCGGATATGTATAATACTATGCATTAAGGGATTGGCCACCACCCAGACTACTTTCGACCTTTATTGAGTCACACCTGGATAAAGGATTAAACTAAATTTATTATAGTCTAACCAAGTGCAAAATAAACTTTCAACATCTTTCTATAAATCCAGAGTAATTTAATAATAAGGTGTCACACCTTTTGGCAACTCCTATAGGTAAAGATGACCTCGCCATTGCTTCTGCCTGGTATCTCCACTCTGGGCCTGGCTTCCACTGATGAGACCTCAATAAAGGTCGAAACCGGTTGGGGGCTATTATGAGTTCGCTCTCTTAAGGTTTTTGCCTTAAGGGAGCAATTTGAGTCTCCGGGGAAAGTGTTTTTCGGCACGGCCCGGTGAGGGGCTTTGTCGGTGAATGCTTTTCTTCGGAATACGAGCAGTTCTGCTCGGTGGTGGTGGTGGGTGTAAGGCCATCACTGAGTGGAGCCAACGCTGAGATGGACGGTCTTTCGCCCACAATTGGATCTTTCGCCTAAGGATCGTCCGAATTTTTAGAGACGGCTTTACTTATTCATAAGATCGAAACCGGTCTGGATAGTGGCCCTTCCTTTAATGCATAACATTATACATATCCACAAGGAGATGTGTTTTGCATTATGGGAGATACTGAGATTGGAGTGATGATAGCTTGGTCCACATTTGTTCCGAGTTGCACTACCTTTCCTCAGTCCTGGAGATATTGATGAGCTGCTCAAGATTAGACTAAGCAGTCTCTGATATAAATTTTTCGGTTACGAATATTTCCGTTGTGTTTTCGAGCGCAATCATAATGTCTTTGCGTAATTTGTTGTTCAGAGAGCAAATGTAAGTTAGTTTATAAAGTTACAGAACGTTTATGAAATGATGGCCTGTTTTAGGCTTATATACTGTACACACATTATTATAATTATGTGACACCACCAAGGAAGGCACTCTGCTCCACTGAACACAGCTGACCACCTCCTTTACGTAATCCTGCAGCTACTACTAGTATTTTTGTCTATAAACTGCGTGTGTTCTCATAGCCGATTTGTCTGTGCAGGATGAAAAATTCGAGTTTTCTAAAAACAAAAAACCCTACTACCGCCCTATGAGATCGGCTAACTCAGCTTCAACTGAAAAAGTCCATATAGCAAGCGAATCTATTTTGAAATATTGTTTAGGATTAAATTTTTCATTAGATACAATTCAAGTATACTTTTTTTGTTTTTGATTCATTGTATATATGAACATAGTGATCTTTAAGTATAAAAATGCATTGATATTTTCAAAATATAAATTAAAATAGGTTATCCAATGAATTAGTTTAATTAATTAACATAAAAATCATCTATCGTCTTTAACGGCATATAAAGATTGGGAGGCTTTCAGACGTACCACTTTACAATGGGGGCGACTTTTCCACTATACCACTCATTTTAGTATTATGACTAAAAATACTGATGCAGAAATTCGGTATCTACTACAACATGCTAGACATTATTACGGTCGATTCACCATAACAGATTACAATTTGTAACGGTATTTCAAATTTTAATTTGAAACACCGTTACAGCGAATGAGTGTAAGAAAACACACACAGAGAAATTTGCAGATTACAATTTCATTAACGGATGCTTCCTCTTTAGCAGTCAAAAATTCTCGTTGATTTTATTTTTATTTTTTTCGTACTAGGATAAGGGGAGTACCTGTTCATGAAGAGACTCTCCAGTTGCTTAATGGAATTTACTCTTCGTTATCATAATGCGGTTGAATAAGCTAAGAATAAGCTACTTAAGTACAGCAGTTCATACAGAGGAGTACTACATTGCTGATTATTTAAAGCAGTAGCTATCCAATGGAAAAAAAATAAAATAAAGGAATTATGGACAACCAAATCATTACAGTGGCAGATTTAATCTTTACTTATTGAATTGTAATGAGTAATATTAGAGAGAGGATTACAGGTAGTTTTTTTTTTTTTTTTTTACATTTTTCATTTTATTATGTAACAGAAAGGAGGAAGTTAAGATGCTGTTATACAGATCTCATTCCAGTGGATTACGGCTCCCATCTTCACTCATCGAGGTTTTTAATTTATTTGTATGGAGTTTCCTCCCTTTTTCTCCTCCGTCCCTATTGGGGCGAGTTGAGTCCCCTCATGGGGAGGTTACGTATTTCTGGCTGTCGATCCGTGTGTGTTCACGGGGCTGGTTTGCCTGGTTGAGGGATGAAAAACCCCAGATAAACTGGCAGAAAAAACCCTACTGCCCGCGTCCAAGACCGGCTAACTTGCCTATGGCTGAGGAAGATGCTCAAATTCCTCTTCAACGGGAATCGAACCTGGGACACTCCTTCCCCAGTCATATGGTTGCGAAGCACACAGCCACTAGGCTAACCGCGCGGACAAGGTTTTTAATGAATGTCAAGAAACTGAGGGTATTCAGAGAATACTAGGTGTGCAGTGGAACTGTTTCATGATAATTATAAAAATTGGTTGTTTAGTTATCGCTGATGAAGTCAGTTAATCTGATGAACTTGTGTCACAGGAGATAAAGATTGAATTGATTGAAATTTATTATTATTACATAACACCTCCAGGGAGTCCAAAGACTCATCGAGTGAGGGCACCTGCTCTACAGCTCTCCGTCTCCACCACTCCGCTAACCGCAACTGCCTTCATCATCTACACCAGAGCCATCTACTGCCGACCACCACTGCTATTTTCACAGACAATCACAAACATCCATGCCTACGGCGGGATTCGAACCCGCAGTCTTTTGGCTGGAGAGCGGATACGCTAAACCACTCGGCCAACCAGGCAGCATTTATATGCTGCATTTGGGTGAAATGGTTTCTTATAGAGAGTTAATCAAAAAAACAGTGAAGAAGAGAGCTGGAATAATTATACGAAGTTGCGTTTTTGCTATTAGGATATAAAAATATGTGGAGTGGTCTTTAGTAAGATGTTATAGAAGTGGTGATTTTATGTAACTTTAAGAAAGAATTAACTGTTAGGGCTGAAGTTTTGTAAAACGATTATCTAAATTTGGCAACATTAAAATATTGGTTGTTATGTAACAATTTATATGGAGAAAAAGTTAAAAAAAAACAAATGAGAAAATGAAGGAGCGGTAGAAGATAAGTTTGGGTGAATATACAAACCAACCTACACATGGATGGTGAAATTCGTGGTATGTGTATCGGAGACATAACGTGTAACAAAGTTACATGTAATGTCATCAAAATTAGTGACGTGGTGAAAGTCCAATAATAACAAATTTATTAATAACACGTACTTCAGTTTTTCTTTAATAATGTTTATTTCGAAAGTTTCATATTGCAACTAAAAATATACTGCCAGATTTATCTTTGGTTATATAATTAAAAACTCACAATATTATTATTCCTCCTGGATCCGTTATTTATTTTCAAGTGCATTATTATACGATAAACACATCGTTGAGGATACAGAGAGAGAGAGAGAGAAAGAAAACAGGATATGTCTCCTACAAACAGAAATAAACTATCAATGAAAACTATTCTATTAGTACTGATAACAAATCGAGTACTCATTTCTGTCATTATAATTACTCTTTTAAACAGAGCTATTAGTACTAATTTATGATCATAAGAAATGTGCACCAGTGAATGCTAGACGAATAAAATTTTAAATTACTAATTTTGATTTCCATATATCAGGAGATGCATTAGAAATATACTTTACTTTGAAGCATGACCTTCATCATTTGTTGAATTAGTAACATGAAAACTGAAAGAGATGGTGGCTGAATTTGCCAATATGATTAATGCTGCACTCTTATCCGGTTTATTTAAGGTTTAGTTTCTAAAATCTGTTCAAAAATAGTACAATAGCATCGATGCTTCACTCTTTCAACGCGAAACCCGGTTTATTCCAACATCAAGAGCGGACTTCTTGTTTTCTGTTTGCAGATTTTTCCCCTATTACTTCATCACCAGAAGAAATCAGAACTAGCCACAAACCAGATGGCAGTAACTAATTTGTCGTAATGGAGTGAGTATTACGTTCGTACATCTGAGACAGAGAAGTTAATTACAAAACACGATGACTATATGTATGATTTTTTCCCTTTAAATATTATATCTCATTAAAAATATCTCATTAAATTAAAAAAGTGAATCAACTATTGATAAAGCAGGAGATCATCTGTAATTTAGAAGCAGATGCATGACTGACATTTTTATTAGTAATATTGTTCTTATTGGTGATGGTGGGAGACAGTTTTCTCTATTTTTTATTTTTATTAATTAGATTTGATACTTAAAATCTGGCAGGATGCGTCCTGTTGAATACCTTATCGAATAAAAGTAGCGGATCAATACTATTCTCTTACAGCCAGCGTTACAGTGGATCGAATTTTGATTGATTCTTGAAATGAGAGCGTAGTTTGTGTAAACATACACGAGACTTCCCCACAGTGGAAAATTGTTCTTCCCCTTTCTTATTTAAACAAAAACCTATTCAAGATATCGGGCTTGTTTTTAAGAAAATAAGAAAAGAATAATTTTCCTTATTTTAAAATAAAGCAGAAAAGAAGACGATTTGTTTGTGATACACATTTCATAATAAAATAAATATGTCGCACACTTTGCAGCAACAGGATATTCTTAAGTGTTCTATGAGATTTCGAAAAATGATTACAATATTTAATTTGATTAAATTAAATCAGAACTTCGTATGAAGACGTCATTATATGAATGATTACAGCTCAAAGAACTGAAACGTAAATCGTTTGATCAAATTATGTAAACATATTTTCCACCAAACAGTTTATAGAGAAATTTAAAAAATATTGAGCTATAGGTTTCAAAGAGAGTGAAAATATTAATGTTGCGAGTGTACAAACAATTCGGTTCTAGCAGAATTTATTTATGGGAATTATGTTTTGCATTTACAATTGCGAAACAAAATGGAAGATCATTGAAATATCTCTTAACAGATCGCGATGCTAGACAGCCAAATCACGCGTTCGCTTCCAGACATACACCGGTGATTACAGAGGCACGTTGCTAAGCAACAGAAGGCCGTGCAGTATCTTTAGGGCACACTAGCGGAAAGATATATTGGCAACCTATTCAAGATATCGGGCTTGCGCATGAGAGACACTGGGTGGACGTTTCCCTTTCCTTATTCGATTTGAGGACTCTCTGAAAAGAGAGTGTTGACTCTGTTTATCTTCTGCTTGCACTTGTGATCCTATTGTGCAGTGGCAACGACCGGAGAATGTTGATAACATAGCCATATTTGTGAATCCTGTTATTCTGGCTTACTTTAGCATTCCATTTTAAGAGCAATAGAGAAAGTAAACAGACGGTACTTTATATGCACGCGGTCATGAATTATCATTCTATTAAAAGAATGATTAATATGTTTTTCACGACGACCTAAATAAACATAATCGTTTTTTTTTTTTTTTTTTTTTTAATTTTAGATTTTTGTTTGAAAACTAGTCCGGTTTTGGCACCTCTTTATACACAAGGAATAAATATTTATATTAGAATATACATTATAGGAATTAAATATAAATAAATAAATATAACCTAACTTTAATTATTAGTGACAAAATTTAATACCGTTAGCAAAATAACTTTATTTTACTAACAAGAAAAAAAATTTTTTTTCAACTAAAGTTGGAATTTATTTTAAACATTTTTAAAATAAACCATCATCATCATGCATATCAAGGATTTAGGCCTAGCATGCCTGTTCCAGCCTTAGAAGTCATCGTTGAATCGTTTAAGAGGACGTCCTGGTTTTCTTTTTCTTAAAGGCTTGTACTTTAAGTATTGTTTTGGTAATCTTTCTGTTTGCATTCTTTGAACATGTTCCATCAATTTATGTTTATATTTTTTAATTTTTCTCTATTACTGGTTCTTGGTTTAATTATCTCATAATTTTCTTCGTTTCTTCTGTGATCAAATAGGGTATACTTTGCAGTTTTTCTCATAAATTTCATTTCTGCTGTTGTTAATCTTTGTTTGTCTTTTTGTTTTATTGTCCAGATTTCGCTTCCATGCATTAAGACTGGTAGGGCTAATGTATTGCATACTTTTAGTCTGGTTTGTTTTTGAACTAGGTTTGGTTTAAATATAGAGTTAATTACACCTGTTATTTTTAAATATTTTGCAATTTTTACGTTTATATCTTTTTCATATGTCATCATACATCCTATCATAAAAATAATAAAATGAGCTCGGAAATATTTTAAAATAGACGTTAAAGTGCAGTTTAAAGTTGGAATATAAAATAAATATCTATAAAGCGAAACAAATTTAATACAGTAGCCTCTTAGTGTAAGATAAGGTATCCCAAATGTTCCCAAAATTGTGGGGTGAAAAACTATAGGTAGACGTCTAAATAATGTCATAATTTGCACCTCTGTGATGTGTTCGTTGGTTGCCGAAGTGCAAAGTACATTGTATTGTAGCATGCTTCTAGCATTTATTCATGACTGTGATTTAGATTAATTTAAAATAGACATTTAAGTTAAAATTTCCATATGCCAGAGAAAATATAAGCTGCTGTTATCATCATATTCACTATATATATACCCACAAGTATACAGAATATTATGATAGTACTACACGAAAAGTTTAATACGGTAACCCAGCTCTCTAGACACTAAACAGGGAACTTTTTAAACCACTTCAGACCTCCAATTAGTGAAGAAGTCATCCCACACCAGGCGATAAAATTCATTTCCCACCTAAATACAAATCGTAAAAATCCATGCCTAAGATTGGAGAAAGAGGCAGACTAAGATCTATCCTTTTTTTTCGTATCAAATAGTATACCAAAAAAAAAAAAAATTGTTTCCTAAGAGAGGATGGGATTCCTTTTGGGAAATTAAGAATTCAATCACCTCTTAGAAACTTTTCTATCTATACGATTATTAACGGATTACTCTCACTCAGGCCTGAAAGTGTTATAAAACAATAACTCTCAAAAAGATGAGAATTTACAATAAATATAAATAAAATAACGCATCCTTTAAAGGACGAGACACTCCACCAAACATTCATATATTCGCCCTTTGTAGGGTATCTCGGGCCTGCGTTTTTTCCAAGTGTTGGTTTTACCTACTGTAGATTGGGCAGAAACTCTGAATACTGTGAAATAATGCAGGATTTGGAATACGAGTTTTGTATTTCGAATATTTATTCGAGTGCTTTTTCTCGTACATTAGCTCTTGATCGGTGTGTAAACTACCCTGAATAAACGATGGATGTTTATCATCCTCTCATTTTTAATAAGGTTGTGTCAAGCTGAATACTTTTATGCTGTTTTCATTAATAAAATAAAAACTTTATTTGAGTAAATTCAAATGAATTTACTCAATATTGTAATAAAAACCTAACAAACAGCTAAACCCCTAATGAAGTTAATATAAGTCCGAAAATGTCTGCGACCTCTTTGAAGGAGATTGGAAAAGTCGTGACCTAAACGAAAATAAAACTGATGGACCAGTGACATCGTGTTCAGGTACGTTAGTTTTGCTTTCTTTTTGAAGCAAACTGCATGGAAGCTTATCAAATGTTCTTCGAAGCTCAAGAAGGTAGCGTGATGCCATGAAGATTTCTGAGCATACAAGGAGGTTAGCGGGGGGGGGGGGGGGTAGTATTCTGTTAGGAAATCAGTAGAAAGACAAAGTAGGCCAAGAATGTCAACTATACCTGTCACTAAGGCCCTCCCCCCCCCATCGCTACAGTATGCACTGTCATGCATGAAGATGGTCGTACTGCTAGGTGTCAAACAGTGGTACATCTGATTGTTTCAGCTAGCTAGCAAGCGCTCATGCAATAATTTTACGAAAAACGAACACAGCACTTTTCCTCCCGTTTACTTTTCTTTTTTTTTTTTTTTTTGATTCAACTCTACAACCAAACTGTGAAGAGTGACAAAACTTACAACGTGTCAATTTAATTTTGTGTGACTGCTTCGGTAGACAAGAAACAACGTACTCGTCGATTCATAAGACATTCTTTCGTCTCTTACTAAAAGCACTAAGCAATGTTCGCGAAATAAAAATGAGTGAAGGTATTCAATTGCTTGATACAAGTCTCATTCATACTCATGCAGCTGACTTGAAAAGGCGTTAGTTCAAAGCCTCTTATTATTATTATTATGTAAATCCAATCCGTGAAATGTTGTAAACCTAAATAATGTAAATATTAATTAATATCATGAGTGGATTAGATAATCGGGAACACTGTTTTAAAGAATCCAACATGGAATTTTAAGATACTTCAACCTTCCAATAAGAAGAGTGATTGTCTAGACGATGAAAATTATCTACCAGCTAAAAACTATCACAAACGTCCATTCAAGACATCCCCCTAGTACCTGCGGGAGGCCCGGGACAAGAGTTCAACTTTAGGGCTACATACCACACGCCTAAATATTAACACCAAGCTAACACTGCTAAATCAAATAATTTCTATCCTCCTATCTTGACAAATATACCTTCATAACGACAAAAAATGTTTTATATATGATTGAAATAACAAAAATGGCCGAATTAAACTATCATTGCTTATGTCTGTTGATGAGCTGGCATTGTTTAGACGAGTAATAAAATAAAGGTATACATAATTCATAAATTATTACATATTTATTCCCTAAATTTCCATAAGACTGATTCCGAATATTTCATTTCCCCTCTCTTATTTAATAATTTTTTGTGTTTGTGTCCCTGGCCCTGTAAAGCGCGGGGGCCCGGGACAGGTGCCTCTATTTCCTGGGTCTAAGGATGACACCGATGCCAGAGAAGGTTTCGAGCACACAATCTGTGGGGGTGGAAACGGAGGCACTATCAACTCAGCCAACCATCGGTCTGTTACTTACAGCCAAGGAGCGTTTATGAGAATTATTAATCAGCTGTGAAATGAGAAAGTTTCTCCTAAAAAAAAAAAAAAATAGGAACTCAATGCTTAAAAACACATCCGCAACTGACAGACATAACACACAACATCAAGACCTAAGGATACATCCTTAAATGTCCCACTTTTTGGGAAAGGTTAGTGTCTTACAGTTTGACTAGGAAACCTTCCTAGTCAACTGCTAGGAACATAGGAATTAAAAGTCGTAAAAATATAGATGAACTAGTATAATAATTGTCTATATTCACTACTAAAAAAGGCGGGGAGAGGACGAAAGTTATCGTGTTTCTAGGATCTAATATACTTTAAACGCATCTTGTTTTAGTATACAAGGAATGAAAAAGAGAGATTAGGAACATGATAGTGAGACATGATGTGATATTTGGAATAACCGCCCATAAATGAGCAAGGAAAAGTATATTATATAACGATACTCGAAAATGCAGAACGAATCAGTTTAGAAATACCCGTTCTACTATAGAAATTATACGATTTTACTTTCTAAATTACTGAAGTGAATAGGGGAATATTTGCCTTAGTTTTACTTCACCAAAGCAACTGATTTAAAATAATAATAATAATAATAATAATAATAAATGGAGCAGAACTATTAGTTTCCCTATTTCAGACATGAAAATTTAGTATCATTCCTGATAATTCCATGGAAAACAGTAAATTCGCAATACGCATCCAAGTGTGAGGCTAGATGGTACAACAGACCCCACAGAAATAATGTTATTTATACAATTATGGTACAGAGTAAAATTTACGCAATAATAAACTCTTCTATTTCCTTCGTCAAATTATCTTCAACTTAATTGCTCAGTTAAAAAATACCTACTTGCTTCGTGTTCAACTGGCAGAACGCTTGGCTAACATCCAACAACTGACAGAAATGTGAGTTTGCTTGTTACCTGAGAAATATTTATACGATATGGCGTTAGGGAATGTCGTTATGGTAATTATAACAGCAGTTCTATGTATGCTAGTTTTTATACTGTGCACACATAGTATTCGATACAAAGTTTAACGTAAATAAAATATAATTTATCTCGACAAATGGCTCAAAACTGCATGATACTTAAACTTAACACGTCGCTTAAGTTTTCACATACATAATTCAGTTGTAGTTGTAAACTCCCTCCATATTTGCTTGTGTGGTGGGGACAGAAATATCAAGGAAATATATATGTGAAGAACAATGTCACGAATATAAGAAATTCGTAAAATTTTGAGAATTTCAGTTGTTTATTTTGAATCTAGTTCTAAAACAGGTTTGTGCGATTCCTTCCAAAGTGCAGGCAGATATATAGATAATTAAAAATTACCTTTAAAGGTCTCCAGCAATGCAATGCAAAGCAATATAAGCCAGGAAATGTGCGTACAACATAACAGTCTTAGTACAGTTGTGTTCCGGTTATGAGTAAACTATAAGGGATTTATTATTTAGCATAATAAGAACACCATCTGTATTCCTGTTATGTTAGTTAATAAACAAAAGGTAAGATATCACTGCGAATTATATTCCCTGGAAGCAGGGAATATAATTCAAATTATCAGTCCAAGGATAAATCAACTACATACATGTTCATTGAAGTAAGTGAAGCATTACTATCATAGTACAGAGAAAATGTACCTTGATCTTAATTAAAAATGAAGATAAAAATAATAAATAAATAAATTTTAAAAAATTAAAAAATAGTTGTTATTCTACTATTCTAGCAAAAACTGAAATGGCAAGAAATATTTTCCTCAAAATCGGTTCATCCATTTTCAATTTTTTTTCGTACTGACAAATGGAGACAAACAGACATGAGTCTGTTTGTCTCCATTTGTCATAAGTGTAATAAGTGGCATGTAATAAGTGCTACCAGCTTGCGAATGCGCTTAAAAATATCCGTACTTCCTTAGAAAAAATGCTTCTACAAAAATTAAAAAAAGGAGGGAAGAGATATCAAAAGATATGGAAGAACTGAACAGAAATTTTACTCAGTCATTAAATGTTTATAATTAATTAAATAACGTGTTCGAAACATTAAGCCTTTCAGTAAAAATCAGACGCATTTCAGAATTGCTCGAAACACACACACACACACATTATATATATATATATATATATATATATATATATATATACACACACGAAAGATTTTAAGTAACGGAGTTAGTAACTTTTAGGTTTTATGTTCTCTTTGCCCTTTGATTACTGATTATAAAATTTTCAAGTCATTCAGGTCGTAGCTGCTATTTAGAACGCTACTTGAGAAACAGCAAAACTGGCTGCAGGTTATGTTGCATGCTTGCCACAAAAAAAAAAAAAAAAAAAAAAGTAACCCTCTCTCAAATGTTTTTTTTTTTTTAACATCATTCACTTCTTAGGATTTACTACAGGTTTAGAGTGAGATTAAAATTATTTAAACCTTTAATAAAGCATTGAGTTTATAAAAATCAGTATGGAAGAGGCTTGTGATCTTTTTTTAAAATAGTCGATCTTTCATACTTCATTTCTTGAATGATTAGTATAGATGTGCAAGCGCTAACGAAATTCGGACAAAGGATAACTAGGATCATACACCGGAACACAGCTCCAATAAATCGGGAAGTATAGTTAAGCTTAACTAAAGAGAGAGAGAGAGAGAGAGGGGCAGCTTTCTTTTCGAACAATGTTTTTACAGCCCATATTTTAGACCAACCATACAATACAGACACAATAAAAAAAGATGTTAGAACACATCGTAAATCTAAAATGGGTATATTGCATCAACATCAGAACTCGAGGAGAGTTCAAACTCTAAAATCCAATGAAATAATAATAATAAAAATATATATATCATACGACAGCTATCATTCTAAACATTTCTAGAAGGTACAAAAAAGGGAAACTTGACCCGTTTCAGCGAGACGGGTGAACGGCCGTATATAAAATACCTACAGGCCGTAACAGGTGATTTGGAATATCTAGGTCACTTTCTTATAACGTATTCCATTCAAAAATACGGCGATCGGGAGAGGAGATATCTCTTTCTGCTTAATTTAAAAAATGTATTTTAAGAACAATAGAATGACGAGAGAGCACCAAGTGGGAAGTACTAATCACACCAAAGTGTCTTTGATCGACTAAATTTAGAACTCGATTTCGTATCAGAAAACATAATTAGCATTTATTGTCTTATCTTTTTTGGAATGATTTTCGGCCTTTCCATTTTTAGATTTAATCGTTATATTATTTTTCTAAGTGGGATTTATCAAGTAAACCAAATATTATTTTAGAACACAATGGAATAGGCCAGTCACACTCATGAAATGATGAAGGTATATAGATTCCAAATAGTTACACCAAACTTTGGTTTCCGAATGACAAAATTAACTAATGACGAAGAAGTGTTGTTTGTGACACGATGTAGGAAAAGTTCGTTGCAACTACTATACATGGGAAACAAAATGTTAGATTTGCAATGCAGGATCCCAAGTATCCATACAGATTTTTTACTGGAGTTATATTCATTGCATATGTTTATAATTTTTGTAACAAAAATTATAAACTTAATTATAAATTAAATTAATTATATTAAATTATAATTAATTATAAAATTATAAAATTAAAATAATATTTGTAACAAAAATTATAAAAATAAATTGATATGAGTATAGACAAAATTTTTTATATAAATCCCACTCACGAAAGGTTTATTTGTAAACCTATTCGTACTGTGGATGGGCAAGAACTTTTTTTCTAATTTTCTATTTTCTTTTTTCTATTTCACTGTCCCTGCTTAATATCATTACTGGGCTTTGCCCAGTAATGATATTAAGCAGGACAGTGAAATAGATTATCTTAAAATATGGGTATATATTTAACAAATTTCGATATGATTTTACTACAACTTTATACAAAACATAACCCTTTAAAAAAAGTAAAAATCTTCATATAATTTCCCATAGAAATAGGCTAGAAATTTTCTGATTTATTATTATTATTATTATCATTACAAAAACTAATAAGGACTAAAGGTATGGATTGCAGTTTGTTGAGGGGAAATTTATTTTAGTATTTACAATAATACACATACTATGCTTAGGATTTCATTCCAACTTGGTCAAAACACGATATTCATTTGGTACAGAAGTATTCAATCTACTACTTACTTACCGTAGTCCTAGAGCCATGAAAATACGTTTCAGGACGTTTCTAGGACCTTCCTAGACTTCCTTGAATTCTAGGAAGGTCGCTGTATCAAATAAGTTTAAAGGAAAATAGGAAAATAATAACAGTAATCAAGTTGTGATGCTCGAGAGCGTTGAAAGGCAACATGATTGCTAAATTCTCCTGAAGGCTATTCGCAGTGAAGAGTAAAAGTAATAGTAGTTTACTGAATTGCTCAAATTTTCACACATTAACTTAGTGTCGCTTTAACATTAGACAAGAATAAAATTTCAAATCAAAAGTGAAAAATAACAAACTGTTCTGCGCTGTTGCGCTTTAGAAATACAACATCACACAAGGCCATTTTTTAAAGACCAAATCAAATGACTAGAGTCTGGCTTCAACAGATGAATCATGTATATTGTTTCCATCCAGCTTGAAAAATGGAATTCCATCACTTTAAAACGCCCTCATGTATTACAGAGCTCTTAACATCTGACTATAGTATTGTGTTGATCAAAATATGATCACTTCTTGTATTTATATTACTGTTTGTTGCGGTAATGAGCTAATTAATAGGAATCAAATGTCGCACGTGGCAAACAAACATTGATACATAATTTTTGACACGTTCGGCAAATCATAACGTAGTATCAGTTTAGATAGCTTTATCTGTTTCTAGGCCGATAAGTACATAAATAGATTTTAGCTTTATCTGTTTCTAGGCCGATAAGTACATAAATAGATTTTCAGATTGAATAGAAATTTTGATATATGGGATTTTTGATAAGCATTATACACGTAAATTCTGGTTTCAGTAAAACAGTAAAGTCTCAACTATCTGACATAAAAATCTAGGAACTGCTCTATTTGGACTGATTTTTTATTAAATTTGATATTTTTAACATTTGTTAAAATTTTACAGAGACAAATTTCAGTGTGTGTGTTTAAATTACACAATTTAAATCAAAAGTGTTTGGTTCCTACAAAAAATCAGACGCATTTCTTTATCAATAAACTTTATTCTTTTGCCTACTCTTTTTGCCTTAGTTTCTATAATATTCATCAAAGCTTGATTTGCTTCCTCAGTCTTAAGTAAAAGGCTAGTTATATTCCACTAATTCGAGCCCTACCCAAGGGCCTATAAGTTGTAGAAATACTTTCTGAAAATGAAAGCTGTGCCGAACAAAGCGGCCTTTTGCAGCTGCCCAATTCTTAATCCATCTAACTCGAGCGCTTCTAGATGTTTTTTCAATGTTTTAGGGATGGCGCCTAAAGCACCTATTATTATGGGAACAACTTTTGTTTTCTTTTGCCAGATTCCTTTAACTTCGACTTGCAAATCGCGTTACTTTGTAATTTTTTCATTTTCTTTGTCATCAATCCGACTATCTCCTGGCACTGATATTTCGATAAACTTAACACCCTTGTTTTCACTTTTTTTCAACAATTGTTATATCGGGAGTATTACATTCCAAGCTTTTGTCAGTCTGGATTTTGATATATATATATATACTTCTTTCGCTAGCTGTAAATATATCCCTAATCTTGCAGCTGATCCTACACCTTATTATCACAAGGCGCAGTTATTATTATTATTATTATTATTATTATTATTATTATTATTATTATTATTATTATTAATTTAAATGATACTAGATCTAGCAGAGTATTTCAAACTTTCATGTGTGAGAGTGTTATAAAAACCTGTGATGTTTTATGCTAATTATGTTAAAATTTGTAATGCACAATATCCCCAAGTATAAATAATAATATCAGTATAACAATATAACAATAACAATATCACTAGGAAAAAAAAATTAATGACTATCATTCTGTATGTTGCGAGTTAACAGTAATGCAAGCAAGATTTTCAAAAGTGTCTTCTTGTTGTAGATTTTTTTAATAATCGAATCTGCGATATTCTCATGAATTAAAAATGATTCAATTTAACTCAATCCAATGAATCATTTTTCATTTAAAATCTTTTATTTTCTTTCTAGGTTATTTCATTATTGTCCAGTGGTAATATAAATGTCGAGTTCAAGAAAACAATTTATATGTAAAAAAGTGAGCCAAGTACCCAGGAAGGAGTTGCATGGGTGCAATTTAGAAGCAGTTACTTCACGGACATTATTTTTAATAATTAGGGATATTGTCTAGTCGTTGCTGCTGTTATGTTTAGCTCGAATTCTAGAAGGTAATTTACATTCTCACCAATTAAGACAATAAAGTCAGACAACCACTCGCTTCTAAATTAAAGCCAACCTCCTGCTTCCTCAATACTTAGTTCATTTTTTTACATATGAGATGTTTATTATGAAATCAGTTTTTTAGATGTATGTAAATAAGTTGGCTAATAAAATAATAAAGCCTTCCCATTTTTTCCAAATTTTAAGAAAAATGTTTAAGCAAAGAAAGTAATGACAAATTCCAGATTGTGCAAATTATATAGAATCGGTTGAAAGATATGACCTGAAGAAGTATCTGCGGAGAGGACTGACGAAAAGTAGTAGAAACTTACTTTTTTTCTGTCCGTTTTTCAACGTGCACTAAGCTAATTAATTAATTAGCTTAAGGGTTTAAATTTCCGGCCCTGTTAAATAGTTTTTCGTTGAATAAAAGTGGCGGATTCAAGTCAAAATCCGAGTGGCAGAGGGTCGAATTTTGAGCTCTAATTATTTTCGTAGTAAGAGCAATCAGTATCACTGATTAAGGATCACTTGACTTTCAAATACATAATGAATGATAGTAAGACTTTTTCTTACTTAATGAAACGCTGTAATTATTTGGAATGAATGGAGGATCGACTCCAGATGTTTCAAATTGGGGTTCGAATCTCATCGTGAGGAACTTTTATAAGGTGGTTTCAAATGAAGCTGAGTTAACTGATTTCGTGCGAAACGTTATGGTATTTTTCTTCCTTCACCGAAACTCTCATAACACACATTTAATGAGTGACAATGGATGGTTGATGGAAGAGCAGAAGCCTCCGCAATGAGTTCTGGAACTCAGTGGAAGCACTACCTAATTAAAATACTTCTTCTGACACTGATATCACACGTAAAGTGAAGGTTAAAGACAGAATAAAGATAAAACAAGGAAATGAAGCGGTGTTACGTGCAACTTAATTCCCGTGTAACTTGTATTAAGAGGTATCATTTTATGAAAAATATAACTTATCAGAAAAGTGTGTCTTAGCAATTAGAAACGTTCTAGAGATTTCTAGTCCGTTATCACAAGTAAAATTCCCTAAATTAAGAACATAAAATTAACAGGAAGAAATACTTAACCATGCTTTACAACAGAACAAACGAGTGATAATAATAATAATAATACGAGATCATATAATCTTGTATTATTATTATTATTATTATTATTGACTTTTCATCAAGATATTTAAGTCCATCTACAGTGGAAACGGAATGAACTCCAAGAATTATTACTCAAATTCATATTAATAGACTAGAGTATATATAACGATTATCAAATGCGTTCGTCGTCACTTTCATGTTTGTGTTAGGAAAACCAGAGGACTCCGAAGAAAAACAATCTCATAGTCAGTCCGAGACTAGCTAAATCACCGCTGTCCAAACCGACACGGGTAAAATAAAATTTACATTCGCAACATTACATAGATTGGTTTATATATATTCACTCATAGCTTATCCTTTTCTTTTCTACATTCTAACACTTCCTTTGTCATTATTATAACATATGCACTGATGCTCAAATACACAGCAATATCGATATGTTTCATCATTGCTAAATTAGATAATCATTATAGTTAAATTTTTAATTAACCTATCCTCCTGCCATAAAAACTATCTAACCTTTCTTAAACTTGCATAAATTCACCACTTATATAACCGGTTGCTGAAGACCATTCTACAAATTTTCTGCGCCGAACAAAATTCGAATATTTGTTTTAACGGTCTTCTTCACTAACGTTTTATTATGCTCTGTAGTAGAGCCTGGTTCAGCCTGGTTGGGCGCCGTAGGCGCCAGGGGGGGGGGGGGAAGAGTCCCCTAGTGTGTGTGTGTGTGTGTGTATATATATATATATATATATATATATATATTCATATATATATATATATATATATTCATATATATTCATATTATTCATTCATATATATCAAGCTTTTTTTATCTTTATTCTTTATTTATTCATATATATCAAGCTTCTTTTAATTAAGCCTGCAATCTATTTAAGCTCTACTAGTTGCAAATGTCAACAAAAAGGGGAGGAATATCAAAACACTCAAGGAGTTCTGAGACTTGAAAATGATATCATAAGTTCTTTATTCATATATATCAAGCTTCTTTTAATTAAGCCTGCAATCTATTAAGCTCTACTAGTTGTCTTACCGATGTGATTCCTTTTGTTCACATTTAATTTTAAGCCCCACTTCCATGTCCACTCTTCTAACCTTTAAGATCATCCGTTAAAGAACTTAGAGCATTCGAAATGACTACAGTGTTTCGCATAATCAGAAACAAAAAATTTTACTCTTAATATTTCAACCTAAATCACATATACCAGCTCGGTGGTCCGAATGGTTACCGTATCGCTCTCTAGCCAACAGGCTGCTGGTTTGAATCCAGCTGTGGGAATGTTCTGTGATTGTCTTCAGGTGGGAGATGAATTTAATCGCCCGGTATGAGACCACTACCCCGCTTATTTTGGAGGCCTGAAGTAGCTTGAAAAGATTTATGTTTAGTCTCTAGAGCAGGGTTTTCGGACTATGTAAAAATAAATAAAAACTACAAAAATATATTAAAAAATCAATAAAATAGAAAAAAAATCCTTAGCCGCTCACGGAACGAATTTATTACAAGTTTACAAATAAACATTTAGTGTGTAGGAGCAACATAAAAAATGAATAAATTAAACGACAGGTGAGCTGACACCATACCTTGCAAATACGCTCTCCTAACTGCCTCGCTCTTTGAAGCCTACTTTCAAAGGAAGATTCACCAAACTTTTTGTTGTCTAGCTCTCAAGCAATTCTGTATCCATATTATTAGGTAATTGTCAATACCTATTTCGCGTATTTTTATTAACAAGTTGTTAGACTGTCGTTATTGTTCTAGAATTACAGCCGAAATAACTAATGTTATGAAGCCAATGTATTGTGCTTGTTATTGAGTGTGTTCTGCTTGTTTTGAGGAATGCAAAACCCGAGTTTCCGGAGGGGGAAAAAATCCTACCACTTCTGTCTGAGATCGGCTAAATCATCTTCCAATGAAAACCTTATAACACGTCGATCCCGAATGAGCTTCGAAAGTTCGCAGGTTCTTATGCGGAAAAAAGCTATCAATGCTTTGCTAATAAATTAATCACACTATAGCCCATGTAGAGTCTACTTCCCTCGTGATGATTTCATGTTAAAAAAAAATAACGAAATTTATCACAATCCATATCCCCTTAATGTATGCTGCTGTTGTGCTCTGCTCAAACACGTGATCCCTATCAAACATATCCTGGGATACGATTTCTAATTAATGCTTCCATTGTCTTAAGCCTTGCCTACAATAAGATTCGTTGGCACCTACCTGTACTTACTTTATGCGATGAATAAACGCTATGAATTGCAAATTTAATAACCTTGCAAATTTCCAATCAGAAGGTACTATTCCCAATCTCAAAGATTCACTAAAGATGACGAAAAGTGGAGTGATTAAACCCTTATATAGATGTATTTATCGCCAAAGGGATATATCATCCTTACCTCTCTCACCTTATCAAACTGCCAAATGATTTAAGATATCAACGATTTCCTCCTCCTGCACTGCGCCATTAGGTAAATCCTCCGAGCAATGTTTATTTGAGAATTAATTATTCATCCTGATGACACCAGATTTATTAAGAAATTTCCTTTTAATGATAAACTTGAGCATTAAATTATGAAGGATTACCCTCAGTGTTACATATTTTGCAATAGTTCAGTTCCATTAAACAGTGTCTTCCAAGTTAATACTTCTTAATTCTCTTATCAAATCCTCAAAGTTAGCTTTCTCTGATATTATTATAAAATACAACACTTTATCTCTTCTAGCTGGTTCGAGCACTTTTCACTTCGGATAATTATCACGAAGCTGCACCAAAAAATAAATTATATTATTTTTTCTTTCATTCCCCTAGTGAATATATATTAAAATTTCCTATGAAAATACTTCACTTTTCTTTATCTCTTCAAGTAATAGGTCCATAATATCCCACACTGGTGTAACCCAAACCTACTGTACAGTGCAAACTCCATGCTTAGTAGTCATGCTTTTCGAAGTCCTATCTGGAATAGGATTTCCGTGTCTCATTCTCTCACAGTCTAAATCTTCCCTGACAAGCAATTGTTATTGCTTGTCAGGGAAGATTTAGACTGTGAGAGAACTTCTCCATATTCAGGTTTCTTCTGAAAAGATTTTAAATATAATTATGTATTTTAATATTTCAAGAACATCATCTTTAAACCAAGACTCAGAAATCTCCACACTGTGTGGCTTAATTCTGTAGTTAATATTTCGAACTATATCAGTTTATGTTTTGAGGTTCTTGTATTAGTATATATAAACGTGTAATACCATCCAAAGTACGTTTTAATGTCAATTTTCCCCTACCATTAATGCGAACATTCCTCTTATTATTATTTGGAATACCTTTCATCCCTATATCCAATAGATTGCCAAATTTTTCGTTGACGTCATCTAAATCTTTTGAAACTGTTCAGAGCTTTACTCAGTCCCTCCGGATTCCATACCAGTAGTTGATATTATGGTACTCCCATGGAATATTATTACGCCAGAAGTACTCAACCGTGCAGGAGTATTAATTTAATTATCATAAATTATTTGAAATTCCACTATCCTCCTTTCCCCTTAAAGTATATCAATAATTATAGGAAATAACTAAAAATTAATTTAAACTGATTTTCCACGGTTTTTTGTTAAGAAATTAGAACAGTCATCATCATCAACAGATTTCTTCGGTCCACTACTGGTCGAATGCCTCTATGCTTCTTCCATTCTAGCTGGTCTTGTGCATCTCTCCACCATAAATGTTCATAACATCTTGTTAGCTCATCATCCCATCTTACCATTGATCTATCTGCTTTCCCATAACCAATTCTTGGTATTCATTTTAATGTTCTCTTTGTCTCTATCTGCTATCAGACATTCTCATGTGTCCTGCCCAGTGCCATTTGTTTCCTTTTATTACCTTTGTTTGCTTCTATCTAAGTAATTATTCTTTTTATCTAACTGGATTATTCCCCAAACTGGCTCTTTAGATGTTTCTTTGTGTTGTTTTCAGTTTCTGTAGGTATTTTTTAGTCAGACTCCAGGTTTCATTCCATAGGTTGGAAGTACACACTGAATGTCGATCTTTCGTTTTAGGCAGTTTGGTAAATTGCTTTTAAATATCTCTCTATAATGGTTACAAACAGAGAACAGAATTAGAAAAGTATTGATTTTCAAATTGTATGTTAATAACAACAATTTCTCTGATACGTTCTTTAATATTAGTAATTTTATATTGTTTCTTCTGTTTATTAGTTTTTGTTTTTATTTTTTATGAAGTATATGAGGAACTGAACACGTAAACGAAAGAAGTATTTAATTTACAAACTGAGCCAAAAAAAGATCGTTCTGTTTGAATTCAGCCCCCCCCCCAATCACCGCTAATATTCATCACTACTTTCACTAGTACATATCTGAAGCCAATATTAGGCGCGTAAAATAATGCATTTCCCTATGAAACACAAGTAAACAACGAAGAAAATTGAAATAAAACAGACCTCAAAAATTATGTTAAATAATTGTTTAGATCGATGATTTTCTCATTTATGTTTTGTAATAATTAATTTTTTTATCTAAAATTAAGAAATTCTTCTCTTTAAGTTAATATAAATTACGTTTGCAGGGAGGAGTATCTACTTAGCACTTCCTGTATTAGTATTTTGTCGCCGCCTCCTGTCACTGCTAGCCTTGAAGCAGATACGTGGTTTTTCAATGTATGTTTATGAACACTGTCATGTCTGAGTTTATGCGTAACTTACATGTTTTATTTAAAATAGTTAATTTTTGCCTCTCCAAAGTGGATGGCCGAGTTGCATAACATTCTGCTGATCACAGCTTAATTATGGTTGTTATCAATTTCATTTCAACTTCGTGAAGTTCAGCTAAAAAATTGAATACGTGATTATTTCTCCATTGTGATACGGCTAACCTTTAGGTCATGTATGAGCAGGATGCTGTCAAGCAAGGCAGTAGATGGCCTTGATGAAAAAATAATGTCCTTCACATATAACACATTGCGGAATTAGGAGTAGTTGATATTAAAATGAACAAGTACCAAAATAATCTAAAGGTCATTTTGCGATATTCAGTGTTGCATGGCAAATCGGTTGTTATTTAACACAATAAAATTTAAACTTACAAATTATCTCGTGTTAAAATTAATGCCGATCGATTTTACTGTAAAAGTAAAATTTACACAATTTTCACGTGGAAAAATTTAGCTTTTATAAGTGTTGTTTAAGTGATTAAACAACCAAGGCTATGAGAGGAGTGTAATTTTACGTTTGTATTCGTAGATTCTTACGGGTTGCTGCTTCCTACGAACTTCATTCGTAGGAAGCAGTTGAAGTATGTTTAACAAAGTGTTCAACAGAAAAGAGTGGAACATTTCGTAGCGTTTGTATTCTACCAGAGCATGCAATGCAATAAGATGCAACTGGACAGAAAAATATTATTACGGCAGTATAGGAGAATCCTCATTACCAGTGTGCTTGGCAGCGTGGATAGTATATCTGATCTCCAACCAACAGGCTGTGAGTTCGAATCCCAGTGTGGTATGGATGTTTCTAAAGTTAAATGGTAGCTGATTTTCGCCACCCGTTGTGAGACCACCCACGGCACTAAATGGGCGAAAGGCCTTACAATCTTTCGTAGGTGGGATTCATATTGGAAAAAAAAAACGCAAAGAATCTCCATGTCTTGTTATTCCACAAACTCCAAGTATGTAGAATATGTGTTTAACATGTCATGGCATACATTTGGAATTTTGTAATTAACACTAAATCCTGATGAAACAATTTACTCACGATAGTGTCAACAACATTACCATTGTATGGTCAGACAAATCCTCGTGCCACCTGTGATAGTAATTTTCAACTGGTTCATTAGTCTCTTTATTCTTCGAAATTCGTCTTCTTATACGAAATATTTATGTATGATTTCTGCAAGACGAATTGTTACCAATGTCAGATGATGGCCTATAGCTACATGGCATCGTATTTGTCATGTGGTGAAAATGTATCGCGATTTTCATTTACTGCCAGGTGAATCATTCATTTTGGTCCTCAGTATTACAAGGAGATCCACAAGTCGCGCACATCAAAATTGGAGATTGGCTGCATCGAAATATTTCAATTCTAATTATTTGTTTCACCTATAGATTGCACCATAGAACTATTGTCCACTAGCGTGTAAAATATCCACCACGTGCCGGGTATTGGGGCGTCCATTGCGTAGTTTTCTTCTTCAGGAAAGCGAAATGATACTTTTCCAGGGGCAACGAGTCATTTTTGGAATGTTATTTTGCTTAATGTTTTTACGCAAATGTTTTGAATGAGTGTTGTCAGACGTATCCCAATTCTGTTCCTCAATATTTGGCAATTACGACATCGATCAAACGCTTTCGGGAAACTGGATCAGTGCACAATGCAATTTTTGCAAGAGTTTTTTGGTGACAGACCGATTTTTAAAGGAGTTTGGTCCCCAAGGTTTCCAGATTTGTCACCTCTAGATTTCTTCTTATGGGGTTACCTGAAAGATTAAGTGTATAAAAATAATCCTTGCACAATTGATGAACTGAAGACGAACATCACTGAAGCAACCAGAGCAGTCAATAATTTCATGCTTCAAAGAGTTGCCTCCAGTTTGGTAAAAAGATCATATGCATCCGTTTAAGAACGAGGCGGCCATTTTGGACAATTTGCTTTAGTAATGTTATTTATTTTTGCCTTTGCAAAGATACGGTTATAAGCTTTGTTTGTAGCAAATTAGTCGTATAAGTTTTGTCACTAATATTGAAAAATTCAAGTTTTATGATGAGCGCGACTTTTGGATCACCACGTAGATATCTAAGTCTCCGGACCTAAACATTTTGGAGTTTTGTTTGCGGGATGGATGGATGATAAAGCTGGTGTACCAAAGAAAAAGTGGAAACACGACATGTACTGCTCCGTTCCATTTTACATGCTACAACCGTATAAAGAACAGCTCTAACGAACTGTTGCGATATGTACGCGGTATATAAAATACAGCACAAATCAGTTGCACTGTCAACTGATGCCGAGGGTGATATCTTGAGAAACCATTCTGAACGTGAATGTAAATTCTACTTTTTTTTTTACTGTTAAAACTCCATAGCCCAGTTAGAAACTAAAACACATTTTAGGAATATTAGTCAAGTGAGTAGATATTTATTTATAATCCTACTAGTTTCACCGATTTTATGCTATCGGCATCTTCGGGGATACAATTGGTAAGCGATATGAAGGGAACAAACTAGGTTTTATCTGACAGTTCTAATTCATACAAAATTAGTACTGTGCGAAACAATACGCGTGTCTCGGGAACATGATTTATTTGTTAAGAGATATGATGTAATTGGCGTGAAACTTCATTTCTTTGATGTTTAGTGATCTGATTAAAGTTTTCCAAATTTCCGGTAGGATTAGACCTTGATTCTTATTTAGGTTTCCTGTTGAACGGGCGACTATAGCAGCTTCCTTGAAGGTTCTGGAATGGTAGTTCTCTTCTATATAGGACATATGACTCTTATTCCACTCAATCAGATGGTTGGTAGTGGCGAAGTGGGAAGAAAGACCTGAAATATCTTGTCTGTTGTTTCTAACATAGCCTATGTGCTCCTTCTGTCTCGTTTGGAAGCTTCTAGAGGTCTGACCAACGTAACTAACACCACAGGAGCAAGGTATATTATATACTCCAGAGTACTTGTAGAATGGATGAGGGTCTTTCGATGATCTTAAAAATTTCCGAATAGCATTGACTGACCTGAATTCTACTCTAATATTGTGCGGTTTTAGAAGGATAGCCAATTTTTTGGAAATGCTGCTAACAAATGGAATAGTTATAGTACTGGTGTATTGGGTGTCATCATGTTGTCTTTGTGGTATATCCAAAAAGATAATCTTGTTGCAGAGTATTTTTGGATAACCAATTAAGGATAGCTCTTTGGATATTGTAGTTAATTCTTCTTGTAAGTCATATTGGTCTGTGGTGTACTGTATAGCTCTTTTCTTAAGTATATGGATAATGCTAAGTTTCTGGGATATATGATGTGACAAGTCGAAATGGAGGTAACGTCCAGTATTCGTAAGTTTTCTATATACAGACAGGTTGATACTGTTATTGATTTGTTTCTTTATTAGGATGTCTAGGAATGGAAGTTTCTCATCTTTTTCAATTTCTAATGTGAATTTGATGGTATGGTGGAAACTATTGATTTGGTTGAGATAATCCATTAATTCTTCTTTCTTATGATTCCAAATGATAAAAAATGTCATCTACATATCTGTACCAAGTTTTTGGTTTTGGGGTGATTTGAGATAAGATTTTATCTTCTAGGTCTTCCATGAATAAGTCAGCACAAGAAGGAGAGAGGGGGTACCTATGGCTAATACGGTAAGTTGTTTGTAGACGGTTTTTGGCCAAACGAAATAGTTCGATGTTAAATGATTGAACAACGTAGTGATGTTTCTTGGGAACAAGTTGTCTAAGATGTTGATGACTTCCACAACTGGAATGTTTGTAAACAGAGATGTGACACCAAGGCTTGCTAGTATATCATCTTCAGAGATAGGGATGCTTTTTAATTTCTCAATAAAATGTTGTGAGTTTTTGATATAAGTATCCGAGTTGTGAATGTATTGTTGCAAAATTTTGGCTAGATATTTAGACAGTTGGCAAGTTGGAGAATAGATTCCATCAACTATTTATTTTAGGAACCATACAATCTTGGAGTCAACGGGTACATGGATTTTAGCTTTATTATTAAGTCAATAAGCCAGTTAGCTATTCCACGTGATAGTTTATTGGTGTCGTTATGGTTTTTTTGCGTAGGATCTGTACTGAGAACATCATAGACAGATGTGTCTGATAACAGATTGTTAATTTTCTCCTCATAATCTTTTGTATTTAAGATAACAGTATTATTGCCTTTGTTAGCTTTAAGTATGATGATGTCTTTATTATTCTTTAATTTGAGTAGTGTTCTTCTTTCCATTTGGTTAGAGTTGGTGTTAGATCTTGACGGAGCGGAGAGGATTCTGCTGCTTTTTAATCGTAGGTCATTAGCTATAGGGTGTGGTAGCAATGAGATGACTTTTTCTAAGTTGCAGATGAACTCTATTTTAGGAACAGCAGTGGGTTTTAAGGTGAAATTGAATCCTTTTTTGAGAATTGAGATCTCAGGTTTTGTTAAAATGTGTTTAGATAGATTCATTATCACTTGGTTATCTGGTAGAGAAGGTTTACAGTTAATGTATTAATAAATGTATTAATAAATTATCATATAGCAAGTTGAATTTATCAATTTGCGTCTTTTTGCTGTAACTGAAGGTTTTGGCATAACTGTTGTTAATCATATTACCTAAAAGTTGCCAGGTATCTACGTCAAGGTTATTAGAGATGTCTGTGAACAAATCATAGCACTGAGAGTCTATTTGGCTGAGCAAGGCTCTCGTATGGCTAATTCTTTCTCGGAGAAGGGCGAATGAAGTTTTGCGGTAAATAATATTAGCTTTTTTTATTTAAAAATGTTTGAGACAACATTTTAAAAATTTGATGTTAAGTGATCTTTAATCAGATCACTAAACATCAAAGAAATGAACTTTCACGCCAATTACATCATGTCTCGTAACAAATAAATCATGTTCCCGAGACACGCCTATTGTCTCGCACAGTACTAATTTTGTATGAATTAGAACTGTCAGTTAAAACCTAGTCTGTTACCTTCATATCGCTTACCAAGTGTATCCCTGAAGATGCCGATAGCAAAAAATCGGTGAAACTAGTAGGATTATAAATAAATATCTACTCACTTGACTAATATTCCTAAAATGTGTTTTAGTTTCTAATACAAGTAGTCAAGAAAGAAAATCACTCCATAGCCCAATGTTTCTCAACCTTCTTTCATCTCCCTATTTTTTTTTTTTTAATATTAGTTTTTGTGGCCTCCCCCACCTTCCCACCTTGCAATTCTTGTTGAGACACTGACAAAATGCATAAAAGTTAGAAAAAAAAAAAAAAACTAGGAATTAATTAAAATTTCTAATTATTCATACAAATTTAAATACGTCATCAAAACTTTCCAAAATTGTATAGATCTGGCATCACTGCACAGACCGTTGAATCATACTGGCTTTTCGGAAACATTCGCGATTTCATCCCGGGAAGTCTCGAATGTTCTGGAAATGTTTCTGCGAATATAAATAAGACCTGAAATGGCAAGACGGCAGTAACAAAGCAACGGTGAGAAGTCGATGGTCAGCGTTATTTTACTCCTCTTCGCAACGCCTGTGATACACGGTAAAAAAACAATCTTTTCTAGTGTAGAAAATAGAAAAATTGATAAATTTTTAATTGGACGTAAGCGGATATCTGACAACTGTGGAGCGTCGACGTCAACAAATTCAGGTTCATAGAATATCACTCAGAAAGTAAAAGCAAGAAAGTATGCAGCAGAATATTTAGATTTCGGTTTTACAGAGATTGAAGTAAATGATGACCACTGTGTGTTATTTGTTCGAAAATTTTGGGGGCTGATAGCATGAAACCGAATAAAGGTAAAAGGCATTTGGAAACACTTCATAAGGAGTATGTTAACAAACCTCGAGAGGTCTTTGCTGCCAAACTGAAATGTTTTAAAAAGCAAAAATCTACCATTAAAAAAGCTTTGTCTGTAAATAAAAAAGCTTTACTAGCTTCTTACAAAGTTACATATAAAATAGCTAGATGCAAAAAGCCCATTGTGGAAACTATGCTTGGAGAAAGTTACACTAAACAACTACAGTACAAACCTCTAAATGATACTATTGCTCGGCGAATCGGTGATATATGTAAAGATATGCAGCAACAACGTTTGTTCGAAGCTTTGTGACCAATTATTCTCAATTCAGCTTGATGAGGCAACAAATAGCAACAAGAATTGTCATTTAATTGCTTATGTTCGATTTTGCGATGGATTATCAACAGTTGAAGAGTTACTGTTTTGTAAACCAACAGAAAAAAGAGACACAGCACCTGAATTATTCAAAAATATTGGACGATTTTATATGCAGGGCAAACATACAGTGGAAAAATTGTGTTGTAATTTGCACTGATGGTGTTCGAGTTATTTTTATTTCTATAAATCCCAAAAAGTGTTCTTTTATAGAAGCCGTGCTATTACTAGTGTCTACGAATCGAAGTACTATGCTCATTTGTTCCGTGTGACCAATGTCGGACGTACAGTCAATAATTATGGAAAAATATTTTGCGGCAACAACAGATTCTAAAATTTTCTTTTTTATCGCATTGGCGAAGATGTTTATTATTTCATTTTGAATATCTTTTCCAAGATAATGCACATATGTATATCTTTTATTCTTCGAAGATGTTCATTCATTTTTGGATCAAACGTGGCTAGAAATTCGACAAATTTCAAAACATTTCCGTTTCCACGCGAAAACAATGTCTTATTGGTTCCTCGAAATGAATAAATTTTGAATAGCTAACGTCTGAACTAAAGCAAAGAGTCGTTCTAATACTTGCACAAAATGTTTCTCCTCTTTTCTAATAACTAGCAAGTTCTCTTCATCAATGGTTTTCTTTTCTTTTATTCGAATTTCTAATTCTTTCCACTTATGGTAATTTTCAACGTGTCTTTGACTTTTTTCATGCGCAGCTAAAATAGAAGAAGCATTTTTCCAGTCCCTCAATACAGAATCAGCAAGGTTAATCCGCCATTGATCAAATAATAAACAGCAGAAGCAAAATGCAGAATCCGTGGATTTTGAATACAATAACCACAAACGCTGCATTGTCTCGCCGTTAAATAGTCTTCGAGTATAATGAGTCATTGAAAATCTTCTATTATTGTTAACTTTCGGAAAATCAAAATTATGAATCTGTTCAGGTCCATGTTCAACTAATAGTTGACGTAATTGATTGATATTGGAAAATTTCACATGATACCAAGTTGCTGGATCATTATAATTTAAATTTGTAAAACCAAATCCTTTTATGATTGGATCTGTGGAACAACCAACTTCAGAATCAACAATACTCATATGATCAATAGATTTCTACTTCGATGTTTTAATCCAGTTTTTGGTATCTGTAGAATTCTCCTCCAATTCATTAATCGAAACTATAGACAAATTATCCAACGAATAATCTTGAAGATTTTCTTCTTGTATGCGATTATGATCTTCTCGGCAAAGATATTTTAAAAATGCACTTTCTTGTTTTTTCAATCTTTCTTCCTTCTCCGCTTTACGTTTGTGATATTGAAAACCCGATTTCATTTTATTCATTTTCAAAATCCAGTAACTGAAATATTTATAAATAAAAATAAACTTAATTATAAAAAATATGGACTTTAAACTATTCGGTAATTCACAAATAAATTTTTATACATTTACTTAATGAAGTATTTATCAATTATATATACCTTATAAGTTATAACTATATAACTTATCTATCATACATTTATAATCTAATAATTCAACAATATCGTTTTCTATGAACATAATTGACAAATTTCTCAATTGCATCTGACTTAGCGAATTCTGTAAATATTTTTAACGCGTATAGGTCAGAAAATGAGCGTTGACCGCTAGCATTACAAACAGGCAGTGTCCAGTGGCGCATTTATACTTTTGGAGGGCCGACGCGCAACATCATTATGAGGCCTCAAAAATAAGCACTTTTTTTTAGTTTATTGAAAATAAAAGTCAACATTTCCATAATAATTAATTTTAATAACACAATACACCATTGGTATATATATATTTGCATTTAAAAAAAAAAGAAGAAAAATAAATCAGTTCAAATTTAAATTAAAAAAAAATCAATAACTAAATTTTTTTTTCTGGCTTTGGTTTTATCAAATGCTGTATATCTA
Source organism: Typopeltis vanoorti (assembly GCF_054136105.1). Taxonomy (NCBI): domain Eukaryota; kingdom Metazoa; phylum Arthropoda; class Arachnida; order Uropygi; family Thelyphonidae; genus Typopeltis; species Typopeltis vanoorti. Next base: position 68,480,865 of record NC_143557.1, on the reverse strand, counting down.
TAATGTCATCATAATTAATCGAGTCCATTACATCTGATTCAATGCATAATAACGACAGGTCACTTGTTTTATTTTGGTGCAAGTTGCTTCTTAAATAATTTTTTATTCGTTTCAACTGAAAATGATCATAGTTGCTACAAAAATTCTGAATACCGAAAAAACATTAAAAGGTATGATAATAATTTAGTATAATGATAAAAGTTATTTAAAAAGAAATATAAAACGTTTCAGTTTGCAATAGCATGCACAATATGCCTCCCTGGTTGACAGAATGGTTAACGTATCTGCTTTCCAACCACCCAACTTTAGGTGAAAGGTAAATTTTGTTGCCAAGTGCGAGACCACTTTACTTACTGGAGACCTGGGATTCACATAAAAAGCATATAATATATATATATATATATATATATATATATATATATATATATATATATATATATATATATATATATATATATATATATATATATATATATATATATATGATTAATTCAGTTCCAACTTTATCGCACAATTAGTAAGATTTATTCAACTCCAGATTTGATTTTTTTTAAGTTGCAGTAATAAGCATAATAATTTCAGCTTTAGTTAAAACGTAGAGGCAATCGATAGTAACGATAACTTGCTATGCTCGCTAACATACACTTTTTTTACTCGATATTTTACCCTAAAATAACTAGAATCTTGATGCACAAAATATGAACTGAAAAATCAATTTAATTTATCAAAAAAAAAAAAAATCAGCTAACGCCTTTTTATTCCCGTATATATACGGGGGAGTAGGCGAGGCCATTTAGCCCTATCTAACCTTTTGGAGACTGAGTGGGCAGTTCAATCTCCACTGGTACCCAATCAGAGACAGATGGCCCAAGGCTATCACTAATTAAGCGGTACGCAGTGAAGAGAGACGGCTCAAATGTGCCGCCATCTCGTGGTCCCTAACCCTAACACAATATATTTAATGTCTGAAATAATGTGGGTTCTATGGTCGATTTTCTTGAGTTTACAGGACGAAAAACCCGAGTTTCCGGGAGGAAAAACCTGCTTGCCCGTGCCAGAGATCGACAAACTCGGGAACTGGTCGAAAAAAGAATAATAAACTTGAAAATCAAATGCTCTATTTATCTGATATAGAAACTGCTCTTACCCACTAATTAATACAAAAAGCAGCAGCACACACAAAAAAGTAGTTCTTTGGCAAGATCGTAAGGATCAGCATAGATTTGCTGGAACAAAACGTTAGGTCTTTCAAACTCTTTAACAATGGGGGTAGCAAATACAAAGTAAAAATAATTCATCCTATCTTGTAACATCTCTTTTATCAACCATGCCTTATATCTTGTATCCTGACCTCCAGATTGTTCAGAGCAGGTGAAGTAGGCAATTAATTCTTCCCAATTTAGCAGCATATTATTGAAGATTTTACTTCTCACTAACCACCTTGTCTTTGACAATTTCATAAATGGAAGGGGTGCATCTCGTTCCTGGTCATCTTCAACTGCTGAATTCATCACTTTAAAAATAGCCTTAAAATCTTCTCTTCTCATATTGCTATTTGAAAACCACGAAGGAATTTCAGTCAAAATGAATCCAACATTGGATGGCAGCTTTGAAAATGCATTCTGTATACAAACTGCCAGAGAGAGTGGCAAATGCACTTTATTTGAATACAGTTCGGATTTTCATTTCTAATCCTAGTCCACGGGGAATTGCTACTTCAAACCATAGCAGCAGCACCATCACTAGCAAACCCAATACAGTTCTTAAAGGTTTGATTATATGAAGCTAACACTTCTGAAATTTTATTAAATAAAACCTCCGCTGTTGTCGCTACAACAGGTATAAGACCCAAGAAAGCTAAGTAAATTTTATTTGTTTCATTGCAAAATAATCTAAGAACTATGCACAAAAACGTTTGGATTGCAATATCTGTAGATTCATCTACTAGTAATACATACTTTTTATCTTCTAAATCATACTTCAGTTGCTCTTTCAATGAAGCAGCAATTACATTTTCTATAATTGCAATACATTTGGTTCTGTGCAGTTTAATGCCACCAAGAACACTATTTTGGCAATGTTTCTTAACTACTTCACCTATATGATCTATAGCACAAATTGAGGAATGACATGCTATTGCAAGGCTAAGTTCTATTTCTGCTTGTTTTTCCTGGTCATTCATGGACGATTTGATAACTTTATCTAGAGTTGTTTGTGATGTACTGGGAGATTTATATTGGCGTTTCTTTGATTTTTCGTGAACAGATATGTTATAAAGTTTTCGCAGCACGTTAGTTTTGCAATACGTGCAATATGTATGTTGTCTATCATCAGAAGATTTCAGCCACAAATATTTTACTTCCCACTCTTTTTTATATTTTCTTCTACCTCTATTGTCACTTTTGTACTTAGGCATTTTAAAGGGCTTGAAAAAAACAAAATATCTCAATTCAGAAAATAAAGTATGCACAGAAAACAAATTATAGATAATAGTACTACAAAATTTGTAGTACAAATACTAATTGGGCACAGCAAACACCAATCTAGTAAAGGGAAAATAACAAAAATATAAGCAAGATAAAGATCGAGTTCATAAACGATATTAAAAAAGTATTCATTAATTATACTAAAATCACTTAATTACCATTCTTACGAAATTGAACATATTACTTGCATATTGTCACAATGCGGGTAAAGTTTATGCAAAATATTCCAGTATGAAAGTCTACGCCGTAACTAACTAGAGACAATCAAAACAGACATGGACCCAAGCTGGTATGGCTGTTGAGTACGTGTTTTATACGAGTACAAGACGAAGCTGCATCGTGTTTGGTGGTATTTATCGACAGAACTGGATCAAGTTTATAGCAACAATAGCGAGCGGGAGCTTTGTGTACTTGTTTTATACAAGTACAGAATGAAGCTGAAGCATGCTTGGTGTTATTGAGGGAGTCATAGTAACAAACTATAAGACAGCTACCAAAGACTCATTATGACGTCATCGAACAAACATCGAACAAGCATCAAGCGCTTCACCGCCAACCAAACGCCGCGTAAAGGGGTACCAACAGTGCGACAACAATATTAAACTAAGTAAATAATGTATGATTTGAAATCTTCGTAAAAATGACCAAATTAGTGGCCATATTTGCATAAATGGCCAAAATGATTTTTTCATGGCCCCGGAGTTCAAAAAAGTGCCAAATTTTTGAAATTTGGCCATGAAATGGCCAATCTGGCAACCCTGTATTATGCCACTAATATTTCTTCAAATGCGGCACTTTTTATAACAAAACTGGCTAAGTTAAGTTGAATATATCTGTTTGCAAATATACTCAAAATCCCTTTGACCTAATAAAAATGTAGAATGCTGATGAAACTTCATCAACATTCTATCTTGTTAAAATGCAATTACCCTCCCCCGCCTTTAACGGATTATTGTCTTTATGTGCACTGTATTACTTGGAATTTTTTTACTGTCCTACGATGTTTGATCCTTTTTTGCTGCACAATATATTTATTGTCTCTTCCCAAATAAAAACGAATTTCACATGTGCGAAAATAAATAATCAAAACGTTTGTTTACATTGGAAATATTATGTCAAATATTTATATTTTTTAAATAACATTTATTGAAATACATATGACATTTTGCTTTCTTTCCTTGCAAAATAAAATTATATGGGTCGCGCATTTCAATTTTAGGAACCTTTTTTTTTTTAATGAACAACAAATGATGTTGAACTGCATTACTCGGGGTTTCCGATTGTGAGTCTTTTTAATATCAAAAAATTATATCCAATGGTATTTTATCAGAGATTCTTCGCATTTGTCTTTTGCCTTAAAACTGCAACAGTACAAGCACTTTGGAAAAATAACGAATTCAAAAAAAAGAAAGTGCGCATATGTTACATAGCAGTATTGTGTGTGTGTGTGTGTGTGTGTGTGTGTGTGTGTGTGTGTGTGTGTGTGTGTGTGTGTGTGTGTGTGTGTGTGTGTGTGTGTGTGTGTGTGTGTGTGTGTGTGTGTGTGTGTGTGTGTGTGTGTGTGTGTGTGTGTGTGTGTGTGGTGATAATTTGGGGAGGGGGGGGAGTTAGCCATTAGAGGCAAATTAATTCTGTTATGAAAATTTCGGAAATAAAATTTCATTTTGACGCATGCACCTACACATGTTTCGAAAGATAAAGTATTGGGAAAATATCGCTACTTCAAAACTGCCGTTTATTTCGATTTGTAGGGAGTGATTGTGGGAAACCAAGAGAGCTGAAATGCAAAAACCTACAGATTACGTTTATAAAAATTATGCATTACATGATATGATTCAAGATTTACATATGATTCTCTACAAAGCAAAATTTAAAAGCGCGAACCTTTGCGCAATTATTATTATTATTACGTGACACCTCCAGGGAGTCCAAAGACTCATCGAGGGAGGGCACCTACTCTACAACTCTCCGTCTCCACCACTCCACCAACCTCAACTACCTTCATCAGCTGTGAACTAACCTTCGAACTAAGATTATGAATAAAAAAGAAAATTTAATTTGGAACAGATGGAGGCTGTATTCATTTTTAGATTCGGATTTTCATGAATTTATAAAATAATTGTGTGACAAAAATAATTATCTCAATCAAGTTCTGGGAGAATTTTAAAATGTATTGGCGATTAAAATAATTAGCAAAAAAAAATTGATAGTGACATTGATCTTCCAAAGTGATACAATATGAAGTGAAGAAAGTATGAAAGGATTTCTTATTTTGCGCTGGCATTAAAAACTATAAGCAGCAAAATGAATATAACTCATAGGTATTTAGTCTGATATAACTTAGATTCCGGTTACTGAGCAAAAGGCAAGCGACTGGGTTTCTTGCTGTAAGCCACAGAATGTAGTTACTACGTACGCCAGGTAATCTAGTTAAGTGTTCTTTTCAGCCTGAAGGATTATTTCCCCTTCTAATGGACATGACGGTCAAACTACACTTCCTATCCATGTTCTTTCAGCAGGTGGACAGAATATTATCCAGGTTTGCTGGACGTGTATATACGTCCAGCAAAGAAATACTACGCTTACATACATGAATTTTATGGAATGCAGCAGTTCCTGTTAGTTTTATATAGTTTTATATGTAGCAAAATCTGGCGCCCCGAAGTCTAAGGGCCCATAGGCGATTGCCTAGGTTCGACTAATGATAAACTCGGCCCTGATTTTGGGCCGGTGTTGATGATGAATTTTCTGCACTAAAGTTAAGAGCTTTTGCACTTTTGCCATTTCCAACATCTTATCTTTGTGAAATCGGGTTTTCTGCAGTGACCGCCTTAAAACAAAATATAGATCTCAGTTAAATATAGAAAAGAGAAATAAGAGTGTCAATTTCCAATGTATCACCATCATGTGAAAAGCTTTGCTCCTCAACACAGGCCCAAGGAAGCCATCAATTTTTAGATTCATTGTTATTGTTTAGTTTCAATTAGTTGCTCGGTATATTTTGCAATATTGATATGTTCCCGTAAGCGTAACTAATTTATTCAATACAGCGGATTTTATACATTTTATTATTTTATTTTCAGAGTGACACATTAGTTTTGTGTCAATAGATAGTTTCATTAAATGCTTTTGTTTCAATAAAGCAGTTTTTCAATTTTTTCCTTTGATTTCCACTTTCTTCGCCCTCCTCTCCAAGGGGGGAGCGCCCCATAGGTTGAGAATAACTGCCCTAGGGGGTTACGAATGAACATATGTAATTGTCAGCCAACACGTTGAATGCACAGTTCCGGGCATCGCTGGAACACGAATCTGGACAAAAACATTCAGAACCAAGCCTCACGACATGTTAGGACCACAATATAAGTCCCATAATACCCGAACCAACATGCAGCGTCGTCTTCAGTCGTGCAAAGAGCGTGTATAGTGGGACCTGGAAGTTTGGAAATGGAGCGACGAAATGCGTAACACCCTCTACCGAGAAGATGGTCTGGTTTGGATGTGGCGGATGCCCGGTGAACGTTCTCTTATCAGAGTGCGTAACTCCAACTATGAAATTCGGAGGTGGCGGTGTGATGGTATGGTCTGTTTTTCAGCAACGGCGCCCACCTTAATATGACGGGCACCATGGCAGTTTGTTCCTCACGCTATGGCGTTCGTTGACTTCTTTCCAAGCAGTATATCTTCCGTTGAAGGCAGATGCCCGGTGATCTATAGACGGAAAAACCAAAGATCAGCCTGGAAGACGTCTGAGAGACGGATCCATAGAGCGTTATCATTTTCGAGGTATTTGATACACATGAATGGTGTTGATCTTATAAAAAAAAATATGGAGGTAATTCTCTAAACCGGTCCAAATGGCAAAAACATGATCCACATAGCGAAATATAAGCAAAAACATGATCCACATATTTCGTACCAAATATATGGTACGAAATATGGGAATAAGAAAACATTTTTGAAATTTTTTTTTCAAAATAAATCATATTAGGGGAGTTTTGTTGAGATAGGGGTGCCCACAGCTGTTTCTTCTACTTGTATATAATATTTTCCTTTCTAAACGAAATATCTAGACTTCATAAAAAATCTAGAACATTATTAGGGGAAAATTTTTGCTTTAAAAGTTGAAGGGTATCCTGGTAAAAGTATGTCATTAAACAATGATATAATATCAAAGATCGTCAAGTAGTTTTGATTAATTTGGTGTCTTTGATTTTTGAAATGAAATCAAACCATGTATGTAGGAGGACTAAACTTCGTACCTTTCATGACATACTGGAAGACTACTACAAAAATTTATGGATTGCCTAAAGTTCAACAGAGGAATTGCTTTAAGTCCTTTTTCAAGTTTTATTGGTGATGTAAATCACAACAGGATAACTGTTCCACACGTTAAAATGTTTCTGAAAGAACAGTTCATATTAAAAAAAAAATATTCAGTATTCGACCTACTTCTCTCCTGCTTGAAAACTCTTTTTCTTTAACTTCAGAATACCGAATCTATTGCATTTCTTGCTCATGTGGCCTCAAGTAGTGTGGTCAAGCGGGGCGTTCAGATGAGGCCAGAAATGGAGAACATACAGATTTCATATTTACTTCAACTTGGCATTTCTGGGTTAGGTGATCATCGCATTACTAGAGATCATCGTATTAAATGGAAGGACATGATTCTTTTTCATCACAGGTCTTACATTTCTAATTATTCAAAGAATCCTGTGAAGATTTCCTTCATTAACCAAATCTCAATAAAATTGATTCTAAGTGAACCTGTGGTATTTGGGAAAGAGTTATCCGAAAAATGAATATTTACATTTAATATCCTCTTGCTTTATTTTATTTATTTATTTATTTTAACAAACAGAGATGTCATTATCATTTGAAATTGAGTTTTAACTGATTCGAACAGTTACTCGATTGCTCTCTGACCATGCTAGTGTTACACTAGATAAATATAAGCTATACATTTTTATAATGAACTTCAATTATTTTTTCCTCAACATGTATGTATTCGTTTGATCTCTTGTCCTATAACCGTGATGCTTCTTCAGCATCATGATTATAGGACTTGTAAATGTAAAAAATTACATGCAAGAAACAAAAACATATAAAGTCGTTAAGGTAACAACGATTTTTCAGTTTATGTCTGAAAACACGCGAAACGTGTATCACATATACACTTTGCATTAAATTCTCGTGAATTAGAGAAATTAAGTATCAAACATCATATATTTCCTAACATAATTTCTAGTCGAGACACAAAGACAGCAAAACATTAACCGAAATGCATCAAAAAAAAATAAAAAATAAATAATAAATTATTATTAAGGCTTAAGTTAAGGGGATAATAAACGCCTCATTATTTTAAAGCCGGATACGAAACTCGGAGATCGAAATCTAACAGTTTCATGCCGAAGAACTATCGGTGAGTCCAAGCGTAAGTCATCACTTGGGTAGTACAACACTATAGCAACTCGTGTCAAAGGTGGAGCAAGCTCCGTCACTATCCTTAATATTTTCTCATAATGTAAAACGCAGCTACTAGGAGATGTATTGCTGTTTTACATTATGAGAAGAGGTCACTACCCAGACCGGTTTCGACCTTTATTGAAGTCTCATCAGTGAGTAGGTAGACCTGGAATACCAAGGTATAAGTGAACCGAACTTACATATACCCCTACTAACGAATTGCCAGACCGGTGTACCCATATATTATTATTACTACGATAAAGAGCCAAGAGGCTATTTTTCCGGCGGTGTAAATTAAGTTAAGGGGGATAATAAATCCGTCATTATTTTAAAGCCGGATACGAAAGTCGGAGATCGAAATCTAAGCGTTTCATGAAAAGAACTATCGGCGAGTCCAAGCGTAAGTCATCACTATGTTATTAACACTATATTATTAAGGCTAATAAAATAGCCTTATTAAGAGAACGTATAAGAGATACACAGTCTGGCATCTCCATTCTAGAAAGCAAACTTTGATATTGGGTTTTGCCTTACCGGCAGTATATGAACTACTGTAGATCAGATCACATCTGACCAATCCATTACGGCTAGCTTGGGCAAAAATCCATCCTAAAAATTTTTAAAATTCCATAAGAAAAGGATAGGTACCGAACGCCTTCACATCCTCTCTCACAAAAGGTGTGAAGGCGTTTGGTATTCAAAGTTGAATCCTATCTAAATTGGGATTCATCTTTGAGTTGGCATCTAGACATATACTCAAAGTGGACATGATGACTACGATGATGATAAAGCTTGGCAAAACTACTTAGAAATACAAAATCAATTAAAGGTAGTTTATATATTCCATCATCCGGTTATATCTGGCATTTACAGAACTGCTTAAAGTGTATGTAAACAAGTTGTGACAATGAGCCCTACTATTGTAGATGGTAAGGATTAGCCCGCCTAAACCTACTAGATGTTTCCGAAAACATTGTGTTATATAAAAAAAAAAATTCGAGGATTTTTACAGAAAAGAAGATCGAATTTTAGAACCAGCTGACAGGATTAGCTTAGATGTGGTGGTCTTTTCAAAATGACGAGTCTAAAGTAGAGATAACAAATTTATTAAGGAGATATTTCAACACTGCCAACTACGCTCTTTTTCATATCGGATACTCATATCTCTGACCATGAAGACAGGCCAGGCTACAGGTTCAGTCCTTTGAAAAGCACTATATCATATAGTGCTTTTTTCGACGTCTCTTACGTGTTTAGATATGTGAATCTCGTCGCCTTCCCGTTAAATATAAATATAAGTTGACTTTAATATAAAAAAAGAAGACAGCATACGAGTAAATCAGGTTTAGCATCCTACATAACTACCACAGGCCATCAGGTAGTTTGGCAACAAACAAAAATGCCTTATATTGATCATAATTATTTTACAAGAAAGTTCAAGGAAGCCTCTGAAATGCTGCGGATTCCCACATAATGTAACAAAAAATCAAAGCTTAATCCTACACCAACTTTGGTCTGCTTTAATTAAAAATCTAATTGCCACGGACGTAGGATACGATACGCGCGATGCTACAGAATGTGACAGCAGCAACTAGCATTATTTCAACACGTATACAGCGATTTAATTTAACGTTTTTATTCTAATTATTTATTTATATGTACTAATTGTGAAGTTCTGATAACATCTAATATGTGTAATTAATTGTTTCTAGTCTCTTTTCTGTCGAAATTTCACTAATACTTCTGAAGATGTTAGTCTGACGACTTACGAAACTTGTGGGTTATATTTTATTAAACACGTTATTTATTTTATAAGATGTGGTCTCAATACCGGAAGCTATCTACAGAACTACTAAACCACAGAAACTTATGCAAACAAAATACTACTAGTAGGCAGTAGATATCGAACCAATGGTTCTCAGACGTGCGACCTCTGGCACGCGTGCCAGAGGTGGCACGTCCGACAATTTTGCTGGCACGTCAACGATTTACAGGTGATATCCTTTTATACGCTTATAAATTATTCAACTTTTTTTTTAATTATTACAATATGTACAAGTTAAATTTTGTTTTACACCAGAGAGCAGCTATGAAGACGCGCATATGACTGGTGCGGTATTAACAAAAGACACGCGACCCAAAAACAAAGCAACCGACAATTGTTGAGTTGAAATGCTAATTCTCTTCAACGGAATTCCATTACATCTAAACTGTCATAACAGCATTCACTGTATATTTCTTAGTTTAACACATTCACGACGGGGTGTCGTTTATCGTTCCGATGGAATTTCTCATTACCAGCGGGCTCAACTCAAACAAAGTTTCAACCATTTGTTGAATTTTATGGCTGCTTGTTTGAGTTTGAGCTGGCAGGCGAACTCACACACTCATTATATGGCATGTTTCAATTCTTTTTAGAATTTTATTTGAAGTTAACCTTTGTGATCTGTCATAATGACATCGAGAATTTCAAATGCAATAAAACAAACACTTATTTCATGTAATTGAAAAATTTGACAATAGTTTTTAATTAGATACTGTGTTTCAGGTGCAACATATGGTTTTGCTTGAGTCTATACAGCAGAGTTTCTGTGATAGGGGACATGTGATTCATTAGTTAGCGCCGTTTTTATTCCAGCTGCCTCTAATTGCACTATTTGTTGAGAAATATATTACCCAGACTGCAAAAGCCTCTGTACGTTATTCAGGGAAAATAAAACTACTTGTTTTTCTTGCATCTGCAGTATAATGGCACTCCCCAAGCTGCAATAAGACCTTATTGCAGCTGTTGGGGAGGGCGTGTTGTTACCGCGAGGAGCGAGTTACTATCACCTCGACGTGAACATGTTTAAACATTTTTCGTGTGCGAAATATATGCAAAACTTTTAATTTTTTTTTTTTTTTTTTGTAAAGTAAAATCAGGGGTGCGAGTTATACGCGAGGGCAAATTATATTCGAATAAATACGGTAAGCATTTCCCCGACAAGTTGATATCCTTCTGCTGCTTCCCCTGCTCAGCTGACTTGCATGGTGAATTACAATGCATAAATATTTTTCTCTCTACCGTTTTTTTTTTTTTCAAACCGATATCATTAAAATCAATTTAATAATACAATAATCAATTTTACACTGAATAATATTACAAATTTATATATAAATAAAATAAAATATTATTTATAAAATCATAAATACCGATAGTTATTTATAAAATATTATATATATTATAAATTAATAAATTAATTGTCTATTAATTTTTTTCCCTGTTGAAAATTGCCCGGCACGTCAGCAACTTGATTTGCAAATTTTTTGCACTCGCGCATAAAAAGGTTCGCCACCAAGTGTATAGCTAGTGGATAGTGACGTAATCCACAATGGAACATTAAGTATTGTAGACAGTAAGGCATGAAGTACCCTCCCACAATGATTCCTCAGGCCCTTTGGAAGTGTTACATACTAATAATAATAACGTTTTGACACAATGGAACAAGAATAAAGGAGTAGCATTTCATTATTATGGTCTACACTGATCACGAGATTTAACTTACATGAAATGATACGTTAAACTTACCACGACTATATGTGATATACGCGAGTTTCATGATTCCAGATATCATCATCAAATTCCTGATATGTACCTTCAAGAAGTGTACAGGATATTATGATTCCTATGATTTGAAAAATCAGCCTTGGTACCTTAATGAATGTATAAGTTGTTATAATATCTTACATTGACAGGTCTTATTGCAGCTAATCAAGATTCTAAAGAAGCAATCTGTACAGCGAATTTCTATAAAAATACCGTACACACATTATTTCATCATGAACAACCGAAGTTTAAACGTTAACTAGCGTTGAATACCAAACCGGCAGTTACCTCCACAAGTAGAGATTGATAGAACTAATGAGCTAATTCAGATTTGTATGCAACTGAACAGCCATTACAAAACATAACGGTTGACAACTACTTATTATGTGAATGAGTGGTGATTTTCATTGAGGCATTGCAATTCATTTAGATTTGTTTCGGAAGAGAATTATCAATACATTCTTCTACAGCTTTGATATGTAAAAAAATATACGATAACAACTTCATTACCCCTCTTCGACCATACGCCTTTGGGCGTTCATTTCCGATTGCTGGCGTTTATGTGCCAACACACCCTGAGTATGTATGAGTATCTTGTTGACGTCTGTACAAACTTTTAAATCATTCCGCCCGTGTATCGTCTCACATAGAAAATGTGATTTCATCATCTTTGATGTCAAGCATGAAATGTATTCTGATGGGTGTTTCTTCACGTGCTGTTATTTTATGACGAGAAATGTTATAATTCTTTCAGTATTTGTTTGCTTTAATGCCTTGTAATCGCCACATTATCATAATAAGGTCATCCTAGGCCAAAAAAGAATAAAAGGTGAAGTCAGCAAATTGGAATACAAAGATGTGTCGGCCCATTCATTCAAACAAATAAAGGGAGGGGAAAAACAACAGATGTAGAAATACAAATGTCGGTGAGCTGTTAAAATAAGGTCGACGATTTAATTGGTGCATTAAATTAATCATTATTAGTAACCTCCTTTTCTAGAACTTAACTATGTACTCATGCAGTACATACTCAATGTTCATACGTGAACATAACGAACTATGCATTTGTATACCATCTTACTTTGGATTGTGTTCCCAAAAAAAGTCTTAAATGCAGCATTTTACATATTTTTGTATTATATTTTACTTATACCGAAATTATTATAAATCCATCATGGCTAATTTCGCTGCTAAATATTCCTCTCAATGATCAGAACTCGTAAGCATGAATATAGTACTAAGATCTCAAAAAGATCCTGAAGCTTGAGACGTTTTTAAGCACTGCACGGTTTGCCCTATGGGTTTATTTATTTATGAGATACGTTCGAAGTCGTCTGTGTACAGGTTGTTTATGTATTTATATTTACGTATATGAGGTGATACTAGACCACGAGGAACAACTGCATTAGTCTGAAAATCTGAAGAGAAAAACACCATCCATCATTACGCGCGCCAAACAACTTAAGAGAATACTGGTGATCCAATTACAAAGGAAGGAAGGAAGGCAGACCATAAAAGGGCAATTTGCTAAGCAGCCCTTAGCAAATTGAGCAATATAATTCATGAGTCCAGTTGAAATATTTCATTTAAATAACGAGTGTTCATTCAACAGTGGGACCAAGCGGGAGGAAAAATCAAATAAGACACTGCAGATACTTTCTGAAATTTCCTATATAAGCATGCAGTTCTATATATTTATATGAATATATATATATACAATGTGCTTATAAAATTCTCAAGGAAATAACTGTAATTGCACAAGAAACAATCTGTAGAATACCAATTAAAATTTTAAAATACCCTTAAGAATTTCACATATTAGAGCTCAAACGTGATTCTTAATCTTTGGAATATTCTCTGTAATCACTGTATTATCGATCTGTTGTTCACAACTTGTGATAGGAAATGTAACTTTAATACCAAGCATACTGGGAACATATGAAGTAGCTTGAAAATCAGTGTACGATGCCTATTTGTGTAACTTTGTTTATTTCATATTAACAAAAAATCATTAAAAAGCGCACAGAAAAATGTGTTATTGATACATAAACGAAAACTTACTCGACCTTTAGCCATTATATTTGAGTCGCCTTCAAGGGGCGTTGCTCTTTCAAAAAGTATTCAGTTCAAAGTCCAGAGACCTTAATGGTGAGAGCTGCTCACATGATTTCTTGCTAAGATGTTAAAATAAATAAAAAAAAACATATCAGAAATTAGATCTCAACAGTAATTGCTGTAACTTAACGTAACATTTTCATTTGCAGTAGAATGATATTATTATTATTATTATTATTATTATAAAAATATTATTATTATTTGCACGGACGCCTGTATGGAGTCCGAAGACATCCTGGAAGACCTAAACTATCCAAGCAGTACCTCTCCTTGAATTCATTAACAGATAAAGCACTCACAGTGACTATAGCAACCAATTTCATTCATTCACCACTCTCCGAGATAAAAATCTAGTCCTCGTCTTTGCTAACGATCTTATAAGAGCATTCACACACACACACACACACACACACAAATTGATAGGAAGAGTGAGCTTGATTATCTTCCATATTTTTTGTTTCTATTCTACCTTTATCGGACTACTTAAGTGTTGTATGTCTTCATAAAATAAATTATTGATTTGTTAATTATTCATATACTTGTATCATTACTTCTTAATTTGTACATAAATGATATAGGAAATAATTTGAAGGAAGACATTCAGTTGTTTGCTAATGAGGCAAAGTCGGGTAGGATATTAGTTAATCAAGGTGATTGTAATGAGCTTGCAGAATGGTTTAAATAGTTTTATCCAACTTTCAGAGATGATCTCTGATCCTTCTCCCATTCTAGCCAAGACATAAAATATTTCCTCTGAATTAATCCTATAAATTTTAAGTAATAAATTTTTTATATCATATCCTCTCTTTTTCGCCTATCAACCAACTTTTGCAACCCACAAAATCCTCACAGGAAGCATTCCAAAGACCACTCACCATCTTGAACATTCACCTCTGGATCCTCTCCACCACTTTCTCATTCCCGAGAAAATCAGATGACCAGACCTGAGCACAGTAATGCAGATGTGGTCGTATCAAGGCTTTATAAAGGGGAATGATAAATCCATTATCTCTGCTTGTAAGTGTTCTTCAATAACCAAGAACGAGTAATCCTGTGAACTACCCTGGCTACCTTAGCAATATACCCTCCAAACTTCAACTCTATCTACTATTACCCCAAAATATCTGTCTTCATCAATTTCCTGGAATACATTTCCCTTAATGTGATATACAGCTTGTAATCTTTTTATCCCAAAATGCATAACTTTACACTTTTCCACATGAAAATCGACACCCATTATGTTTTGTCCATATTGTTAGCCTATTTAAACCATTCTGCAAGCTCACTACATTCACCTTGATTAACTAATATCCTACCCGACTTTGCCTCATTAGCAAACAACTGAATGTCTCCCTTCAAATTATTTCCTATATCATTTATGTACAAATTAAGAAGTAATGATACAAGTATATGAATAATTAACTAATCAATAATTTATTTTATGAAGACATACAACACTTAAGTAGTCCGATAAAGGTAGAATAGAAACAAAAAATATGGAAGATAATCAAGCTCACTCTTCCTATCAATTGTGTGCGTGTGCGTGTGTGTGTGAACGCTATTATAAGATCGTTTGCCTTTAAGCTATCGTAATGTGAAGAAAAGTAAGAAAGAAAATCACATGGAGTGTATGCGACCAAGAAGATTTTTGTTCCAAAAATTTTCCTACACCCAAAACTATACAATTTGCTAGAACGTTATTTTTGGGGACCATCTCCGATGTATTAAACCTCATAAATGAACAACAGTTCGAAATAAATTAAGGTTAATGAAGGGCCTTGTAGAAAATTCGCATCATAATCAAATAAAAAAAAAATCAGCAATGCTTTTGCTTTCCTTTTCAGTGGTTGTTTGCACATTTCAAAATGAAGAAAACCACTCATTTTTTTTTTTTTTTTGTGTGTGTGTGTATGTGTGTAAACGCCTCTAGATCTTTGGACTTTCAAGAATATCTTAACTTGAAGAAATGCTGACAAGTTACATGGAGTTATATCAGTGAATATCAAAGCTGCAGCAGAGGAGCTTTTGTTCCAAAGATTGAATTTGTACACCCTCAAAACAACACATTAGCTCAGGGTTTCCCAAACTGTGTTCCGCGGAAAGTGAATAAGTGTTCCATGAAAAATTATCAAAATTAATAACAGCCTGGAATGGTTTTAAATGCTGTGACAAGTTCAAACATGTTTGAAAATCATCAGCCGCCAGCGGTTGTCGACACCTCCGAGCGCGAGTGAAGTACAGAGGTATCTATTCTAGTGCGGTGAAAGGCAAAGTCAATGCGATGCGATGCGATGCGGCCCGGCACGCCTGTAGTGTGTGTGTGTGCTGTCGCATTTCTGCGATGCAATACAGCCTGCTGCGGCGATACTGTGCGCTTATCGTTATATTGAATACGACAACGATTATACTCGACTCTAACCAAGGTATTCCGTTAAAATTGTTAAAATTTCAAGATTTGTGAAATGTTCCGTCGTAGGAAAAGTTTGGGAAACGCTGCTATAATTTTTTGGTCAATGAAGAAAATTTTCAAAACGGAAAAAAATATCTTCGTCATCAAAGTAAACAATCAACATAGCTTTTGCTTCTCATGTTCAAAGGCTGTTTTCAAACAATATAATCACTTAAAAACTTCTGCATGGCTCAATACGTCATCACCAAACAAATGATATTACAATTAATGCACGTGATTCGGTAGCAGTGTTACCGATGTTTACTTAAAACAACAACAACAACAAAAAAAAAACTGTTCTTGATTTTTAAGACATCACATCAACACGCACACATCCAACGTAAACAATTGAAGCAATATAACGTGCAGCCATCGTCGTCTGTTTGAAAGTGTTTGAAAGGAAAAATAAGCGTAAGAGTGGGAGAGTTTCTGAAATGAAGGAAAGAGTGTTGTATGGTGACTCGTTATTAAGAGGAGTGATAGATGGAAGTTTAACTAAATCGTACTTAGCGGGTGCGAAATTTAAGGATGTAAGTGAGAGTATTAGAGCGCAAAAACAGAGGGTGAAAGAATTGATAGTTGTGGCGGGCGAATGAATTGAAAGGAGATAAATTTTTTATGAGAGAGGACTTGAAAGTATTGTTATAGGTAGAGAAAGAAAAGAGTGACAGAGTTAGAATGGTGAGTCTGTTTCCGCGGTATGACAGAAAGAGTTTAGAAGGAGGGCCATAATCGCAAATGACATTATGCGCAGGTTATGCAGACGGTGTGGTGTGGAATTCGTGAACGTGTGGAATGAGTTTGATGGGCGAAAGAATTTATACAAGATGGGTGGTCTGTATTTGAATGGATTTGGTGTGTGTGCGGAGACTGGAAAAAGTGTTGCTGAATGAAGTGAAAGTGGATGTGAAGAACCAGGGAAACTAGAACTACCAAGGAGGGGGGGGAGGAGTGAATATGCGGACATCAGTGAGACAGTTGACTGTAATAATGTATATAATGTACTCGAGCCAGTACTAAGGACAAAAAATGGGAATGGGTTATTTAGAATAACGCTTCAAGATACATGAAATGCAGTGATCCCTTTGTCCCACCATTAGGGGTGGGACAAAGGGATCACTGCATTTCATGTATACTTATGCCAGGAGTATTAGGAACAAGAAGGAAGAATGTTTGGCCTTGATTGACTCTTCCTGGCCACAGGTTATTGGCATTAGTGAAACATGGCTGACGGAAGATGATATAGTTAGTGGGATAGAATGTGTAGGGTATAGCGTGTTTAGGAGGGACAGGGAGAATAAAATGGGGGGGCGGTGTTATTGATGATAGCTGATGAACTGCAGCCAAGGAGAATTGAAGTTGTATCGCAGGATAGTGAAAAGAGATCATTTGAGGCTATTTGGTGTGAGATTGAGACTGGCAGAATAAAATATACAGTTGGGTGCTGCTATAGACCAGGTGATGGAATAGATGGTGGAGATAGTATGCATAAACAAATTGATGAAATGAGTGGAAGGAGGGTAATTATTATGGGGGATTTCAACTATGGTAACATTGATTGGAAGGAGGAGAGGACACA
The DNA here is from genome assembly GCF_054136105.1 of Typopeltis vanoorti. NCBI lineage: Eukaryota > Metazoa > Arthropoda > Arachnida > Uropygi > Thelyphonidae > Typopeltis > Typopeltis vanoorti. The sequence continues at coordinate 68,463,187 of NC_143557.1, read as the reverse complement.
TGTGAGGAAGGAATTGGATTTTATTCAATTATTAAGGGATAATTATCTGCGACAGCATGTAATAGAAAAAACTAGGGGTTTGAGAGTGCTTGACCTAGTAATTGCATCTGAGAATTTGACTGTAATGAATATGACCACGTTGCCACCAATTGGTGAGTGATCATAGAGTCTTGACCTGGGAGGTGGCTAAAGGTGTGGAATTTTCGATTAAGACAGGGTATATGTGGAATTACCGTGCTGGCAAGTATGACAAGCTTAGGAGATTGCTTGGATCAGTGCCATGGCATGTACAACTGCAAGGGCTGGATGTCGATAGAGCATGGGAAGTAGTCAAGCAGCATTTACAGGAGGTTATGGCTGATTGTATACCTAGGGTCCGAATAGTAAAACAAGTAGGGGTTAAATGGATGAATAACACCATTAAGCTTGAGCTGCAAAAAAAAGAAACAACTGTGGAGGGAATTTAAAGAAAGAGGTGACCTGCAGGCACACGAACGGTATAAAGTGCAGGCCAGAAGGGTAACGAGTGTGGTAAAAAAAAGCAAAAGCAGATTATGAAAGGAAACTAGCTATGCAAGCAAAAGAGAATCCCAAACATTTTTTCAATATGCTGCAAGCAAGAAAAAAAACTGCACACGGCAAAATGATTTTAAGGAATGACGATGGTAAGGAGGTCACTGAATCAGTCGATATAGTGAAGTTACTGAGCGAGCACTTTGCAAAAGTATATCATCCACGTGGTGACATTGAAAAAAATGAAGGAACCATTAGTTTATACGGGAATTGTGATGAATGAAGTGAAGGTGAATAGTCTATTACAGAACCTTAATGTGAATACATCTGTGGGATTGGATGGTATACCGGCACGGGTCTTGCGTGAAGCGGCTAAAGAATTATCAGTGCCCTTGACCATGTTGTTTAATCTGAGTCTGTGGTCTGGTTTGGTCCCGAAGGTGTGGAAAGAGAGGAAAATAGTTCCACTGCATAAAGGAGGATCCAAGACTACGGTTTCAAATTACCGACCGATCAGCATATCAGGAGTCGTTGTCAAGGTCTTGGAGAAAGTAGTCAAGGGAAAAATACAGGAATGGATTGATGAAAATGCTACTGTACGGGGGACAGCATGGCTTTGTGAAGGGTAGATCATGCCTCAGTAACTTGCTCAAGTTTTATAACAAGGTGACGGCTGAACTGGATAAGGGTACTGGGTTTACAGTGATACTGCTGGACCTGGCAAAGGCGTTTGACAGGATACCACATGGAATTCTAATCCGTAAACTACAACATATGGGAATGGATATAGGGTTGGTGAGATGGATAGGTGGGTGGTTGATGGAGAGATATCAAAGAATAGTTTATTCTGGAGTAGAGTCCAAAAGACGGCCTGTGACTAGTGGTGTGCCGCAGGGGTCTGTTCTTGGACCATTGCTGTTTAATTTGTTCATTAACGATATAGGGAAGGATCTAAGAGGAAGAGTTCATTTGTTCGCTGATAATGCAAAGTTGGGTAGGGCGATAGTGAATGAAGAAGATGTCAAAATCTTGCAGGACGACTTGGATAGATTGGAGTTCTGGGCTAAGGAGAATGAATGTCAATTTAATGTGACAAAATGTAAGGTTAAGCATTTTGGGATGAAAAGATTAGCAGCCGTATACCACATTGGTGGAACTGTACTCCAGGAGATTGATGAGCCCAGGGACTTGGGAGTGTTGGTGGATAGAGAGATGAAGTTTAGGGGGCACATTGCAAAAGTAGCTAAATCAGCTCATCAACTCACTTGGTTGTTGAAAAATACCTTGACGAGCAGAGACAAGCAAGTTATTGTACCTCTGTACCGAGCCTTGATAAGACCTCATCTCGACTACTGTGCCCAGATTTGGTCACCTAGGTTCCTTCTTGATGGGGAGGAGGTGAAGAGGATCCAGATGCGAGTGGCAAAGATGATAGCGGGTCTATGGAATGAACCATATGAGAATAGGTTGAAGATTTGTGGGTTGCAGAAATTAGTTGATAGGCGTTAAAGGGGAGATATGATTGAGACATTGAAATTGCTAAAGGGTTTCTATAGGATTAATTCAAAGGATATTTTTGAGATCAGGACTAGTGGTGGGAGAACTAGGGGACACCTATGGAAGCTGGGCAAGAGTGTGGTTAACAGGGGTGTTAGAGCTGAGTTCTTTACTTTTAGAGTGATAAATGAGTGGAATAAGCTGCCAGAGTCTGTTGTGGGCGCTATGACGGTGAGTGAGTTCAAGACAAGGTATAATAGATACTGTGAGAATGTCGTATAGTTGTGTGGACATGATGTTTAGGGCTTCCCTCGATGAGTCTAAGGACTCCCTTGGAGTCTCCCGTAAAATAATAATAATAATATTAAAGTCACCACACACACACACACACACACACACACACACACACACACACACACACACACACACACACACACACACACACACACACACACACACACACACACACACACACACACACACACACACACACACACACACACACACACACACACACACACACACACACACACACACACACACACACACACACACACACACACCACGTCGCAGATAGCGTGGTTTGCTAAAGGAAATAAAGTTAATTTCTATGTAATCAGTTTTGAAGGTGGTTTTTTTTTTTAGATGAGCTCAAGGAAGAGAACTGGTTGCAAAACTACTGAATTATGGCAATTTTATAATTTTAGCTGCAAATTGCGTTAAATTACTTGGAAGTGATTATAATATACTACGTATGATAGCCAGTCATATCACAGATAATAAGAGACAGAAAAACATTTTTCTTCTTGCATGAGCGACTCAAAAACAATACATATCGGGAGTATTACTGTGTGTTTTCCTGTTTCTCCAGTAATGGCAATGTTTTATGTATAATACTATTTTGATTTTGACATTTTTCCATTATATATGACGATATTAGAAAATTTCCTTAAAGCTAATGGTTTGTTTAAATTTCACATTTTCCTTGGGCGAATGTCTCTATTATTTTGTACTTCGTAGTTATCAAAAATGAGCTAAGACCGCTTTCAGAACTAAAGTTACGATCCCAGTGAGAGTGATCTCGCACTCATTATTATGATTATTATTGGTCGAGTGGAGTCCGATGGTTCATCTTAGAAAGCCTCTCTCTCTCTCTCTCTCTCTCTCTCACACACACACACACACACCCTAGGCCATGATTCGATCGGCTGTAACTCCACGCCTGGGCACGCGTGTGTGTAAAATTCGCACGCGCACAATTTAAAAATATCAATACTTTGAAATCATGCAAGAAAAAAATGAAAACAAATGTGGCGAATGCATTACTGATTAATATAATAGGATACTGAACCATACAGACTGTATAATTCGTATCCTATTATAAAGATGGAAGTCATTATCTGGGCATTAGAAAGATATAGCAATTGATATAGCAATTTAAAGCAGTTTATTCATTAAAATTAATTTACTAAAATTCTGTAGCTCAGCTAGTAAGACGATTCTCTCTGGTTAAAAGCACTTGAATTCGATATCCTGTCCAGGACGTGAAGAATCTTTATAGGGAATTTTATAAGAGTCTAGAGAACACAAGCAATTAATAAACTAACAAAAAAAAAGACAGATTATTGTGGATTTGTCGGAAGAAATAGAGTTGTTGTTGTCTAATGTGAAATGACCTCTCGCAATGATGAATCGTAAAACTTCTTGGAAGTGTGTAATACTACTAACACTATAACTAGTACTGTCCTTGACTAAATTTTTTGATAACTGAGAAGAGGCCTCCATATAGATTTTTTAAAAAATCCAGACAGAGAACTGACCGGGACCCTACTTCCAATTCTGACCTCATAGCGCACCTCGTTAGAAGGTATCTGCCTGGATAGAACAAAAGAGTATGGGCCGGCAATTTAGCTCCCCAATTAATTGTATTCTCTATTTGTTTAAACATAAAAATAATGGCAGTACATCAAGAGGAAATGTCAATTGCCTCATGGGCATTGTCCAGTTAAACAAAGCCCTGCCCTGATGTTTCTGATTGAAAACCAAGGCGAACACACACTAAAAAGTCAGATACTGGAACAAACTCAAACTCAACATGATAGGAATAAATATCGGAATTAAAAAAAGTATCAACGGAAAAGAAGTGGAACTTTAGAATTAGAGAAGACAACCTCGATAATAACTGGTGTTACCTAAAGAAAGAACACAAAAACAAGCGTGATGAGACAGTAATGCTCAGTGAAAAGAAAGAGTAGATATAATATTCAGCATTAAACGCGAAGATAATCTTCTTGAATGTCTGTCAATTTCACGTAGAGCGATGAAGGCAAACGACAAGGAAAAGTTGACAATTTGTGCCTATGGACCCACAGAAAGTTCCACTAAAGAAGAAGCAGATGAATTTTTCGAGTTATTTCGAGTTATCTCCGAAACATGAGCTGAAATGACTGCTTTGGAAATGTCTTCATTTTTGATAGAATCTAAAATGAATAAATATACAAAAAACGTGTCTTGCAACCAGTACATTAATGTACAGCAAACAGGTAAAATGAATGGCGAAAGCATGTCAACAGAATGCAAAAGACTAACCAGATAAATAGAAAAATGAGAAAAAATATTAGAAGACCAGTTGGAAAACTGCAAAAACAGCGGAAAGATGGATTAAAAAAACTGTCGTAACGGCTTTAATTCCTAAGGCATAATGAAAAGAAGAGGGAAAATATTCAAGAGGAATGCAATCAATAGAGCATATCAAAACTTGAAATAGAAACAAGCCATTAAAAACATGAAATGTGATATGGCAGGTAGAATAGATTATATTCGACCCTAGATATATAATGTTCCACAGTGGCTACACTGCATAATCCAGACGGGAGTAAAAAAAAGATCGAATTCCGTATAATTGGAATAGAGAGCTCATAATTGCAGAGGAATTTCCCTACTGAATGCTCCCGATAAGATTTATGCAAGCATACTTGATAAGATGCTATAAAATGGAAGAGAAACTTGGAGAATAATAAGCTGAGTTCAGGTCAAAGAGAGAGTTGTCAGGATCCAATTTTCACTTTAAGTCAAATAATTGAGAAATCATGGAAATATAACAAGGATCTGCATTTAAGTTTTTTGACCTAAAAAAAGCATCAAGTTGCCAAGGATTTTCAAAAAAAAAAAAAAAAAAAAAACACGCTACAGTTATATGATGTAACCGGGATATTATACCGAACACAACATATTTTGCATTTAAGCTGTAAGTTAGCAATTAGAAGTAAAATAGGTAAAAGAGGATGGTTTGATGTAAAATCAGGTATAAGACGCATTACAACCACTACAGACACTTTCCTTCATAATATGATCCATATTATGAAGGAAAGTGGCATTAAACCCAATATCAAAATAATTGGAGATGCTAATCTACTGTAGTTCTTCTTTATGCAAATGATGTTATACCCTTAAATAAATCGAGCACTAGACTACAGGAATCCTTAACCAAATTGATGATTTCATAAATATGACATGAGAATTAGCAATAGATATGAATAGTCAGGAACATTCAAATCATCAGTTGCATCCTGAATAGAGAACATATAAAACAATTACTGTTCGATAGGCATTTTTCAGCTATTTTGACATAATTTCTAGTCACGACGGCAAATTAAATATGGAAATACACAACAAATAATCAAAGCTAGCATTTTGCAGAGAGAGAGAGAGAGAGACTATGAACTATACTCGGTTTCAACGATGCAATTCGGTTTGATAGACCATGAAAACGTCAGTGTCTTAGATCAACTGAAAGTGAATATTCGAAGGTGATAGTTTTCATTATCCACTTCCAAAAAAAAAAAGCAGACAAATTCCAGAAGAATAGATTAATTCAGAAATAATACACTATGAAAATATAATTAAATACCCTCTCAGAGCATTCATTTTAGGTTTCTAACAAACCAAGTTACTTGGCCGTGGCAGGCCACTGAGCCTGACATGCAACGGAAAATGGGAATGGATATGATGTGGAATCAAATGAATGAATTTATATAAAATTAGAGAGAATTAGTAAAATCACTAAAGAAGTTGTATACAACTTCTTTAGTGATTTTACTGTTTCAAACCGCGTTCAAACAGCGTTCAAACCAATTTTAACTTATGGATCTCTGCGCTAGATTACGAGTTGATCTAAAATATGAGAATTCCGAGAACCTTAGGGGAGTGAACAGATAGCATTAATGGTAGAATCATATTTAAAATGAAGATATTAGGGAGAAGAAATTGTGGGTATGTATTTAACAATGTATGAGGAGATAATTCACATTAGATAATATGAGGTGGTATGGTCACTCCGACAAAACAGGCTAATTTGGAGCATATTTGTTGATAGTAAGTGAGTAATGATGTAAACTTTTCATGTAGTACATATCCTTAATTTAATTATGATGATAACAATAAAATAATTTTATTCACATAAAATACAAAGCAGTTGAAATATCACATAAAAATTGAAATTTCTGAGATTTGCAAATCATTTTTTCTTAATAAATACCGACATTAGTAGAGCTCACTGAAATTTCAAATTCTACCATTCATCGAGTATTTTGATATTTGTACCATAATAACATCAATATATTTCATAAAATGTAATCCTTAGTGTAATGTTACTAAGGAGATAATTTATCTAATGTAAAGGTTTGTGATAACAAAGTGAGAAAACTTCGCAGTTCTTTTATAGTATCAGAATAAGCAGTGCAGGTTATCTGTGAATATGTATCCGTCAATTTATTAATATTGCGGTTACTAGGACAATCGCTTTTCTCTTTTTTTACTGCAGTTTTTTTTATGTCTATTTTTATTTATTTATTCAGTTCTTATAATAATCATATTTCTTAACAATATCTTCAAGCGAGCCTAATATCTCTATATGTAATTTTATAAAAAATACAGTCTGATTCTGAGAAGCTATTCGACACAACATTCAGGCATTTTCACTTGTTCTAGAACTTATAAAATTTGCTTTTCTTTGTCATCCCCACCCACGCACCCCTTTTTTGTTAGTAATCCTGCACAAAAGAGTTGCAAAACATGTAGAAAATCTATGCTGTGTGAACAAGAGGTTATAAAAAGAAAGAAACTTACTAATGTATCTCCAAACAACTGGAGATGGTAGTCTTGAGTGAAAACAATATAGAGAAGCCTGATCCAAAACAAATAAGGTAGATGAGATGAAAGCGGAAGGCGAGAAGTTGGTTCGGTAGGTTTAAACCGGGAATGTGAATAGATGCTGATCAGTAGCGACATGCTTTTACAGGGTTAGAGGAAAAGAGGATAAATATTGAAAGTTAGTCCAGCAGAATAGCGCTCATGAAAATACCTATAGAAAAGGCATAATAAGACATAAACGAAGGGCTATGAGAAAGTGATAGGAGTGATTTTGTGTGAAAAAAAAGGGGGGGGGTCAATTAACCGGATTGTACATTTTTGGAGCTAAGAAAACTACAGATATGATGTATGAATGAATGATATATGAGGTAGAACAAGAAGAGAAATCTGAATTGTCTGGAAAGCTGAATATTATAAAAGGTAAGAAGAACGAAGTGGGATTTCGTTTGAAAAATAAGACAGAATATGATTTCGCATCATTAAAATTTACGAATTGTCCTTACCCAGTCAAAGAATACACAAGTGAAAGATACTGCATACCAATGTACTCGGACTACCTCCAGGTATGATCTGGCGGAGTAAATGGCTGGATTAATGGCCAGCTGGTCGAACAGGTTCGGTCCTATGTTTTACTAGCGACCAGGGTGTAGAACCGCTTTACTGCTGTACTTTCGAATGGAGGGATTTCACGTTCTTTCTGAGTGTTTGGGATGCTCTTGAAAGGTTGATAACTTACACGTAAGAAGAGAATAGGGATACAATATCAGAGACTGTGCTCTGGAGAGCAGACTCTCTCCAATAGCGAATCACGATAATAATGAGACATTTGCCTTTGGTTGTAAAGTTAGGTTCGAATTCTATCTAGGATCTAAGAACTTCTTTTAATAAGAGCTTTTCAGCTGACGGTGATCTCTCTCTCTCTCTCTCTCTCGAATTTCCAATTTCTTTCCGTAAACTCGGATTTTTCATCTCTCCCTCAAAATAGATATACGAGAACACAAGCAATTACCAGACATAATACATTTATCTAAGCTCATGGTTTTTTGTCAAATTACAACCAAACAAAACTAAATATGGCAACAACTGCTTCAGGTCCCTAATAAACAAGCTAGTGGCGTTTCATCAGGTGTTTAGAATTATCAACCAGCTGGACGACTAGGTGTAGACAGAGACGGAAGTTAGAAGCAAATATTTTATATATTGAACTGGACTAATCAAAAATCCAAACTTTCTTTTTTCCACTTAAATGTGCGAAAAAATGGAAATGATTTTTCAGGAACATTTGAGAACGAGTAAAGTTTTTTTCTCAAATTATTATTTATTTATTTAAAAAAATTATACTTGTGCAACTATTCACGGACAGACTGACATTAAACAAGATATGTTTGACTGATTTTTTTATTTTATTTTATTTTATTTTATTTTATTTTTATTATTATTTTTACTCCAGGTGTGCTCCTGAAACATCCTGATCGTGATTTATCCGTTCCACAGGAGAGCTGGAATCTCGTAACATAATTTCATTTTAACAAAATTTTTGTTTACTATAAGACTGCGCCTTTTTAGTTTCAGTTTGCGGAGACGACGTTTGGATGGAAAGAGAGAGAGAGAGAGAGAGAGAGAGAGAGAGAGATGTAAGGGCTTTTAGTGAATTAGCAAGTCTCAATACAGACAATGGCGTAAGTACATTTTTTGGGACCCACATTCAACGATCTTTTCTTAGCAGGGGCGAATGCTGGTCTTGAAATTCACGCTTGCTCTTGTTATCATACGGGGAATGAGAGGTGTGATTGATGCCTGATTAGCGGAATAATGAATTACTGACCATTTAAAACTATATATTTAGAAATTTATGTACATTTAATCATACAAATACAACATTTATTTTACAAATGATATTCTATTTTTTTCAATTTAGCTACTTGAATTTAAATTCTACCCTACGGTTCTTCTTTATGAACTGGTCAATAACATCGTCATAAAAAGTTGGTTGCAACTTAATTTTCCCAAGCAACACGCACTTGTAAAGGCTGGCTGAAGCTCACTGGCTAGAGCTACGTTGACTGCGTATGGCGTGTGTTTAAGACGATGTAAAGGGAGCGGAAATGGCTATGCGCGTGCATGAAATCACAGTGCAAAAGGCCAAGGTAGCTTTGATTAGACTAGCAAGTATCGACCTTCGATACACAACACAAACCTCAATTATTGCCGCCCAAGCTTAAGACGTCTTCTGTCTACAAAAATAAAAGCCTAAATGGAACGCTTATAAATGCATGCATTTATTAACAAATAAATATTACTTCTTTCTCAAGTTATGAGCTTGCGCAGCAAGCATAGCAAGCATGGAGAATTCGCCCCTGCTGGCCCACCCTCTTTATTCTGCGAAAACTAGGGATACATTCAGATACCGCTTCATTTCAGCACTTATTCAAAGGTTCCAATGCATTGATGATACCATGAGACCAAAGACAGTATAATTCCTAAGTTGGTCATAATTTTAAGCTTTGTAGTTCAGCATGTAGCCTGTCCAAACTGGAAATGAATATAAATAAGATACTTCCCAGGAAAGCAGGGCATGATCACTGTCGAACAGCTTGTGGTAAAATTGTCATAATCTTAGCAGAGATCTCTTCTGTCCATTTATTTTTATGAATAGGAGAGGGTTAGATTAATTTCTATGAATAAATCTAATCCTCTTACACCTCGAGTTTCTTCTTTCACATGCTGCTTGAGAACGTTATCTCGTAACAATTCATTAAATTCCTCTTCATTATTATCACGAGATTTCTCTTTAATCAAATCAATGTTTGGATAATTGAAGTTACCATCAGGGTAAATTGCATTTTCATCATCCCCCTGCAACTGAACAGCCAGGTCTGTAGAGACACCGCACCATATATTTCATCCTGTTAGCCTCCATTTGACACCCGATAACCTCAAACTCATTGGTACACCTTTTCTACTTTCAACACTGTTTCTACCCTAACTGGACTCAAGTCCAGTTAGGGTAGAAACAGTGTTGAAAGTAGTCCAGTTAAGGTAGAAAATCAAGTCTGATATCATTAAACTTAATCTGATATTATTATTCTATTTCTTCCGTCATTCCTAACAATATCATACCCTTTACACTCGATCGCAGTTACAGTATTTTATTTCTGTAGCCGGGTTTCACTATTGCGAACAGTCTTAGTCCCAACGTACTCAATAAAGCAACAAAGCCAACCCATTTGTTCCTGATGCTCCTGGCATTGTACATAGACATAACAAGTTACCAATTGGAGTTTTTTTTATATTTAAATATGCGATCTGTTTGGCTGTGGAATTTTCTTTTTTCTCTCTCCAGACAAACTTAAAAGATACGAACCCAAAGCGTACATTTTCACCACTAACCCAGATGCACAACCATGTTCAAAGCCATTCACATCTTTATCACTTTTCCACATATTTTCCTCATTCATCTAGTTCTTCTGACTGTCTGCATTAGGTCTCATCTCTATAAGAAATTTTTCTAGGTTCCTGATTCCAAATCGATTCATGTGTAGGCAGTCCCTCTTATACAAGTATTTTCTGCCATCAATTTTTTCCCTATTATATTGCATTAATGAAAGCAACTTTTAAAATTGCCGTTCGTAAATTGCCCTTCCGAAGCTCAGTTGTTAATAATGTTATCTTCAAGTTGGAAAGAATTGGGTACGAATCTTGTCTAGGAAGTGAACAATCTTCAGAAGGTTTTTTCAGCTAAAGTGAGCTATCCGATTTCATAACGTTTCTGCTCCCTATATTTCGGGTTTTATATCTCATAAATCACGCAAATATCCAAATAATACATGCAGTTTACGGGTAAAACTAACATTGCGACCAATAGCATTATATTAGTTTCATCAGATGGTGCCTCTTTCCATCAGCATGTACCCCATGGCCGTTGCATCATCATCACAACCTAAATACATAAGTTATAATCATTCATAAAGCTTTCCTCTTTCACTCGTTTATTTTAATTGACTACCAAATAAGATTATTTACTCACTGATTGAACACATGTGGTGTATAAATAAACAGAAAAGTCAATTACTTTATTTTTTTAAAAAAAGCATGATTTATTATCAGCCAGCTGTTACGTTAATATACAGCAGAAACATGTTCAGAATGCATTGTAATTAATTATACAATCAACACAAACAAATTCTAAAAAAAACCCATATTCTTGCTTTCCTCTTTTTAGCGGCTTAAAGGACAATGCCGAATCTTCATACTTCTAAGTCCAAAACTTGCAATCAGGTTCAATTATATCTATCAGTGACATATGTACTAAGGCTAATTCGTCTGTTAGGCGGGATGAAAAAAAAATCCAGAGAGTCCGGGATAAAAAAAAAAAACCATGCCATCACCATCTGATAGTGGCTAACTTAGTTTTGGTTGAAAACATCGTGGGAAATGTTCCTCCCATCTTTGATGGGACTTGATCAGCGATCTTCCAACCAGATGGTGATTGTATTTCTTCACTGTGACACACAAGTCTTGCTTAGGTGTTGTTATGAGGCATTTCTCACATCTTTTAGGCGAAACCTTTTAATATCTGATAGGCAGAAGAACTACATCAATAGCATTAGTCAGCAAATTGTGATAACTCGTGTTTTCGATTCCCCTCTTCTCCCTCTCTCTCTCTCTCTCTCTATTGATTTTCCATCTTCTACGAGTATCTTTTCCACGAAAACCTGAAAACAGAAAAAGAAATCCCGGTTAATCAACCGGATCCCTCAGATGGAGTGATTACCCATACGGAAGGACACCAGTACAAAACAGTCAGTGCACCGTTTCCTCTCCCTCCTAACGGGCAAATACCTGCTGCACTCATGTTCCAATCACACATCTTCAGGATCCAGTTGCTCTGTCTTATTTGTCGAATACCCGAAAGGCTTTTTTTGTTACACTTACTCAGGTTACTGAACTATGACAACACTGTTGATGAGCTGTTTATGCGTGATGGATGCGCCAGGTTTCAACTACGCAACCACCCTGTGTAGGAATAATGGAGTACTTCCTCCAAATCCTCCTCGCATCCATTACCCTCTACATCAATGTGCTGCTCAATTAAAATCCAACGCACCTATCGAGCTCATCTATTGATCCAACCAACCATCTAATTTTCATTCGTCCAAGACGGGTTGAGTACCTTAATTAGGGATTTTAACCAATGAATGCAGCGGCTTACCATTCCTGCTGCATCCCTTAAACACAAGTAGTTATGTCTGTACATCTGTGTGTTCACGCAGAATGTTTCTAAGAACGAAAAACTAAAGCTTAAAAGAGAAAAACGCTATAACTTGGAGAGAAAAAACCTCTATCTACATATGAGACCGTCTAACATGGTGTTTCCCAAACTTATAAATCTCAAGGCTCCCTTGAAAAATTTAAAATATCTCACGGCCCCCATCGAAAAAGAAAATCGTAATACAGACATCTACATTATTATAATATTTATTGTATTTATATTCAATACAAAACATACACAGAGAATATTGCAAAAATCAAATGCAAATATGACATTTTCAGCATCTTACATGGCCCATTTAGTCTTAAAACATTTTAAATTTGTTTTCATTATTTCACGCCCATCCCTCAACAAAATTAACGACCTCCAAGGGGGCCACGGCCCACAGTTTGGGAAGCGCTGGGCTAACACACCATTTGATTGAAAACACCTGATAAACGTTCCTCACGTCATAGAAGGGATTCGAATCCTCGTGTTTTCCAACTAAACGTTTCGTCAGCTGAACTAAGGAGACGCTCTTTCGCACATCATCTTTTCTAACATACTGACGTAACACCAACACTCATAAAAAAAAAATGAAAACTTCCACCTTGGTTATTTAAATCAAAATCCTCTTTATTCCATGGTATCCTCCATGAGTCCAATCCTTCACATCTCGTAGAAAGATATGAACTATGATTAAGTGTTAAGCGGACTAATTAAACATTTCTGCATTTGGTAGGACTTGGAGCTTTTGCTTATGATACGCGCGTTCTTGTATTTCTACTTCATCAAAGACTTTATTAGCGACTGAAGTAACAATTAGATATGAACAATGAACAACCATTCCCGTTTTGCAACAATTGTTTGATCATTTCCGAATTTTTAGTATGCTTTGTTTAATGGAAGGTTATGCAAACCTCTATTCGATATGAAGTTAGTTGCAACTTCGTTCCATATATTAATTACCTGCTTCTGTAGACCGAAATCAGCATCGTCGGGTATGCTGGTATAGTAAATGGTTTGAATACGATGATTCAAGAATCATCGTGTTCAAATTATCGTTAAGATCCAAGGTCTGTTCTTTAAGAACAGAAAACGTAGTTCAAAGTTGGATAGATTAGTCTCCTTCTTTTTCTATGACTGGCATCTCTCTTCGTGATATTTTGTAGTTGTCTATTCATCAGTTGGATGCTTTATTCCAGTTGACTAAATTGATACAGCTATCGGGTTCGCAGTTTTTATCTTCCACTGTTCCACTCATAAGTTGCATTCACAGAACAATCAGGCCATACATGATTGGTCGAAAATCATGCTTATGAAAATAGATTTCATACATCCCACTGGGAGATCCTTCTTCCCTGGTGGTTAACCAGCAAAGCTGTTGGTGATGTTGATCCTGTTTCACTTCGGCATTTAGGTTTTAATTATGGAAGTATAAATTGAGTACAATTTATAAGTACCCAACACCTTACTGAATGGTATACATTTTAATTTAATCCATTGATTAATACGGTATATATAAGTGGTCATTAAATATCATAAATTCTTAGGCCTAGACTAACTAATTTAAATCAATTAACTAAATTAAATTAAAATATACGAATTTTGTTCTCATCTGAAATATATTTTTATATATTTTAATATTCTGAAATGAAATATATTAAATTCTATTGTTTTATTTCATCAGATGAGAACAAAATTCGTTTTAGTTCATTTTACTCTGAATTATTAAATAAAGAAATAGGATGGTTGTGAATAATTAACTTTTCATTACGTAATTTTTATGTATGGATTAAAAAATATAAATAAATAAATAAATAAAAAACGAAAGTTGGATATTCACTCACCGACTGTTTGAGGCTCTAATGTTTGAGCAACATTTCATTAAACGTACTCGTGGTACAGACGCTGGTTTCATTTGATTACATTTCTCATAAATTTCTTTTCTTTTTTAATTAATTATTTTAATCATTTAGTCTACACTAATTTTTTCAAGTGATGCATTTTCTTTTCTTTAATGTGATTTTTTGTAAATTTTAAATATTTGAATACATTTTTATTAATGTAATTATAACCCCACAAATATTACCTTATAAAATTATAATAAATTAATACGGTAAATGTAATCAAACCTGTGATGAATTAATATTATTCATCAGTTAATTAAATAAAATAAATTATTTAAGTTAAGGGATATTACATCCCATATTGTTTCATAGCCGAATAAAAAACTCAACGAGTTTCATGCCGAATATAGTAAATATATAAAGTTCGGCGAGTCCAAGCGTAAGCAAATACCTGGATAGTGTTACAACTGACCCTAAAGGGAGTGCAACACTGAGACAACTCATGGTAACGGTGGGGCAAGCTCCGATCACTATTCTTGATATTTCCCCATAATGTGAAACCCAGCTCCTAGGAGCTGTATTACTGTTCTACATTATGAGTGAGAGAAGGTCACTACCCAGACCGGTTTCAACCTTTATTGAGGTCTCATCAGTGAGTAGGTAGACCTAGAAATACCAAGTTTGTAACGAACAGAACTTACATATACCCTACTTACCCTACTATGAGATATATGTAGGGTATATGTAAGTTCTGTTCGCTACAAACTTGGTATTTCTAGGTCTACCTACTCACCAATGAGACCTTAATAAAGGTTGAAACCGGTCTGGGTAGTGACCTTCTCTCACTCATAATGTAAAACAGTAATACAGCTCCTAGGAGCTGGGTTTCACATTATAGGGAAATATCAAGAACAGTGATCGGAGCTTGTCCCACCTTTACCATGAGTTGCCTCAGTGTTGCACTCCCTTTCGGGTCAGTTGTAACACTATCCAGGTATTTGCTTACGCTTGGACTCGCCGAACTTTATATATTTACTATATTCGGCATGAAACTCGTTGAGTTTCTTATTCGGCTATGAAACAATATGGAATGTAATATCCCTTAACTTAAATAAGTTTATATGTCGCCGAATTGAAGCCTCTGGTTCTTCATATAATTAATAAAATAAATAATTAATTAAAATTAATAAGTCTAGGCCTAAGAATTTATGATATTTAATGACCATTCTTATATATACCGTACTAATCATTGGTTTGAATTAAACTTTATATCATTCAGTAAGGTGTTGGGTACTTATAAATTGTACAAAATTTATACTTAGATAATTAAAACCTAAATACCAAAGTGAAACAGAATTATCATCACCAACAACTCTGTTGATTAACCAACAGGGAAGAAGCATCTCCCAGTGGTATGTATCAAATCTATTTTCATAAGTGTGATTTTCGACCGATCATGTATGGCCTGATTCTTCTGTTCAAGCAACCTATGAGGGGAACAGGGGAAGATCAACACTGTGAACCCGACAGCTGTACCGATTTAGTCACGTGGAATAAAGCACCCAACCGATGATTTCATGTGTGTGAATAAACAATTACAAAATATTACGAATAGAAATGCTAGTCATAGGAAAAGATGGGGATTAAACTACCAACATCTGAACTACATTTTCTGTTCTTAAAGGACAGACCTTTGATCCTAACGATAATTTGAATACGATGATTCTTGAATCATCGTATTAAAACCATTTACTATACCAGCAAATCAGGTCTACAGAAGCAGGTAATTAATATATATGGAACGAAGTTGCAACTAACTTCATATCGAATAGAGGTTTGCATAACCTTCCATTAAACAAAGCATGCTGGTATGTTGAATACTAAAAATTCGGAAATGATCAAACAATTGTTGCAAAACGGGAATGGTTGTTCATTGTTCATATATAATTGTTACTTCAGTTGCTAATAAAGTCTTTGATGAAGTAGAAATACAAGAACGCGCGTATCATAAGCAAAAGCTCCAAGTCCTACCAAATGTAGAAATGTTTAATTAGTCCGCTTAACACTTAATCATAGTTCATATCTTTCTACGAGATGTGAAGGATTGGACTCATGGAGGATACCATGGAATAAAGAGGATTTTGATTTAAATAACCCAGGTGAAAGTTTTCATTTTTTTTTATGAGTGTTGGTGTTACGTAAGTATGTTAGAAAAGATGATGTGCGAAAGAGCGTCTCCTTAGTTCAGCTGACGAAACGTTTGGTTGGAAAACGCGAGGATTCGAATCCCGTCTATGACGTGAGGAACGTTTATCAGGTGTTTTCAATCAAATAGTGTGTTTACCGATCTCATATGTAGATAGAGGTTTTTTCTCTCCAAGTTATAGCGTTTTTCTCTTTTAAGCTTTAGTTTTTCGTTCTTAGAAACATTCTGCGTGAACACACAGATGTACAGACATAACTACTTGTGTTTAAGGGATGCAGCAGGAATGGTAAGCCGCTGCATTCATTGGTTAAAATCCCTAATTAAGGTACTCAACCCGTCTTGGACGAATGAAAATTAGATGGTTGGTTGGATCAATAGATGAGCTCGATAGGTGCGTTGGATTTTAATTGAGCAGCACATTGATGTAGAGGGTAATGGATGCGAGGAGGATTTGGAGGAAGTACTCCATTATTCCTACACAGGGTGGTTGCGTAGTTGAAACCTGGCGCATCCATCACGCATAAACAGCTCATCAACAGTGTTGTCATAGTTCAGTAACCTGAGTAAGTGTAACAAAAAAAGCCTTTCGGGTATTCGACAAATAAGACAGAGCAACTGGATCCTGAAGATGTGTGATGGGGACATGAGTGCAGCAGGTATTTGCCCGTTAGGAGGGGGAGGAAACGGTGCACTGACTGTTTTGTACTGGTGTCCTTCCGTATGGGTAATCACTCCATCTGAGGGATCCGGTTGAATAACCGGGATTTCTTTTTCTGTTTTCAGGTTTTCGTGGAAAAGATACTCGTAGAAGATGGAAAATCAATAGAGAGAGAGAGAGAGAGAGAGAGGGAGAAGAGGGAAATCGAAAACACGAGTTATCACAATTTGCTGACTAATGCTATTGGTGTAGTTCTTCTGCCTATCAGATATTACAAGGTTTCGCCTAAAAGATGTGGGAAATGTCTCATAACAACACCTAAGCAAGACTTGTGTGTCACAGTGAAGAAATACAATCACCATCTGGTTGGAAGATCGCTGATCGAGTCCCATCAAGGATGGGAGGAATATTTTCCACGATGTTTTCAACCAAAACTAAGTTAGCCACTATCAGATGGTGATGGCATGGTTTTTTTTTTTTTTATCCCGGACTCTCTGGATTTTTTTTTCATCCCGCCTAACAGACGAATTGGCCTTAGTACATATGTGACTGAAAGAAATAATTCAACCTGATCGCAAATTTCTGGACTGAGAGTATGAAGATTGCTTGTATTGATTGTATAATTAATTACGATGCACACTGCACATTTATCTGCTGTATATTAACGTAACAGCTGGCTGTTACGTTAATATACAGCAGATGAATAAATCACCTGCTGTATATTCATCTGTTGAATAAATCATCTGCTGAATAAATGTCAGCAGATGAATAAATCATCTGCTGACAATAAATCATGCTTTTTTTTAAAAAAATAAAGTGATTGACTTTTCTGTTTATTTATACACCACATGTGTTCAATCGGTGAGTAAACAATCTTATTTAGTGGTCAAATTTGATAAACGAGTGAAATAGAAAAGAAATCAATGATTGCAATTTATGTATTTCGGTGAATGATGTAACGGCGATGAGATGTATGCGGATGCAACCAGGTGCCATCTGATGAAATTAATACAATGCTACTGGTTTTGTAATGTAATCTTTACCAATAAACTGCGTGTAGTCTTTGTAGATTTGTCTGTTTTAGGGGACCAAATACTCGAGGATCACGGAGGAGAAACGTATGAGAACGGACAGCTCACCTTTACTGAAAAAACTTTCTAAAGATTCTTCATATCCTAGAAAGGATTGCTTCACTACTCTTTCCGATCTAAAGATAATATCATTAACAACTGAGATGCGGAAGTTAAAAGGTTGTATTACGAAGGGCAATTGCAAAAGTTGCTTTCATTAATGCAATATACTGGGAAATATAATACGGTTGAATGACTCTGAATAAATTTAATTAAAGACATTATCACAAATTAAGGGCCAACATTTATAAAACACTCAATAATGAAGGTAAATTGTCTTCATATCTGAATGAGTGAATAAATTTTTTTGCTTTGGTTTTTAAAATTGATACGAAATATCGATCAGAGGCGTACATTTCTCATGTGCTAAGCGGAATATTCACGAATAAATAACTTTTGAGTAATTATTCGTTTGAAATAAATATGTTTATTTATTATTTATATAATAAAATGACTGAAATTGGTAATAGAAATAACGTGGTGGTATTCTACGAAAAAAGAGGTGATGTGGTCCGCTGATTCTATCATAAACGAGCTTGCCCAGGGAATCAGTACTTCTAGTTTTCCAGAGGCATAAATTAAAGATATGACACACGCAATAACAAACAGAAAAGAAATGTAAAATAGATGGTAGTTCTTTTTGGAACAAATAATTTAAGTAGCGACAAATATAGCATGAGTTGAAAGTACGAGAAAGAAATGAGAGAATGAAAATTGTAGGTTTGCTATCCAGATACGACAGTACCGTCTTAACGAGGGCAGTGATAGTAAATAATTCCATGCGCAGGCGGTGTAGAAGAAATGGAAGCAAGTTTTCAGATGTGTGAAGTCCGTTTGACGACAGAAGGAGCCTAGAAAAATTACTTATTAATTAATTAATGCGTAATTAATGCAGAGAGTCAGAGGAACTAGAGGAATCAGGAAAATATGTGCAAACGTTATAAAGATGTGAATGACTTTGAACACTGTTGTTTATCTGGGGAAGTGGTGAAAATATATGGTTTGGGGTTCGGATCTTTTAAATTTGTCTGGAGAGGGAAAAAAGAAAGTTCCACAGCACGGACAAACTGATCGCATATCTAATTATAAGAAAAGGCCAAATGGTAACTTACTATGTCTATATACAAATGCTAGGAGCATCAGAAACAAATGGATTGGATTCGTTGCCTTACTGAGTACGTTGAGATTAAAACTGTTCGCATTATTAAAAGCTGGCTGAAGAAATAACATTTTATAACTGAGATCGAGTGTAAAGGGTATAATATTGTTAGGAATGATGGAAGAGATAGAAGAGGAGTACTACTATGATATCAGACTTGAGTTTCTACTGGATTTAAGTCCAGTTAGGGTTGAAATGCTAAGAAAACAATGATGGTAATGTCTCATGTAGCAATGAGTTTGAGGCTATCTGGTGTGAAATGGATGAAATATATGGTGCGGTGTTGCTACAGACCTGGCGCTTTAGTTGCAGGGGACGATGAAATGCATCGCCAATTTACCCTGATAAGTACTAAACGAGTGATCATTATGTTGTTATGTTCCATCGAGTCGTTTTCGACTCCTAGTGATTCCATGCACATACGCTCTCCATTCAGATCTGTCCCTTGCCATATCTTTCAGAATTTTCAGTCGCATTCCAGTTGCTTCTTTAACTCCATCCACTAATCTAATTCTTGGGCTTCCTCTTCTCCTACTTCCATCACCTTTAGCAAGCATCATCATCTTCTCCAGACTGTAATAACTTGCTCGCATAATATGTCCAAAGTATGACAATTTTTGCTTGATGATCATAGCTGCGAGGGAGCAATCTGACTTATCACTGATTTATTGGTCTGCTTTGCAGTCTCCAAACCCATAATTCAAATGCATCTATCTTCCTTCTTTCACTCTTTCTCAGGGTTCAACTTTCATATCCATACAGTGCCATAGGGAATAGCGTTGCTTTCACGATTCTGATTTTTGTTGCGAGGCTAATATCTTTATCTTTAAAGATCTTACTTAAATTTGCCATTGCTTTCTTTCAGAGTAATAATCTTCTTCTAACTTCTTCAGTACAATAATCATCTTTATCAATTCGGGATCCTAGAAGAACACAATTGTTAACTACTTCCATTTTCTCCCCATCTACTTCAAAATCATTAAGTATTAAGTTCACATGTTGCCATAACGTTTGTCTTTTTGAGGTTAATTTAAGGCGGCCATATTTAGCACTTTCTTCTTTAACTTTCATAATAAGTTCCTCCAAATATTTTTTGCATTCTGTTAGCAAGGTGATATCATCTGCATACCTCAAATTATTAATATTTCTTGCACCAGTTTTAATTCCAACTGAAGACTCCTCCAACCCTGACATTCTTAAAATGTATTCCCTATACAAGTTAAACAGGTATGGAGATAAAATACATTCTTGTCGCACCCCTTTCCCTATTGTGAAATATTTAGTTTCTCCAAGATCTGTTCGGACAGTAGCTTTTTGTTCATAATAAAGATTCCTCAGAATGATAATGAAATGTTCTTGTACTCCCATTGTTCTTAAGACATTCCACAGTTTCACATGATCTACAGAGTCAAAAGCCTTACTATAGTCAAAGAAACAAAGGTAGACATTCTTTTGATATTCCTGTGCTCTTTCTATTATCCATCTCACATTGGCGATCTGATCTCTAGTTCCTCTGCCTTTTCGAAATCCTGCCTATTCATCTGGAATTTCTCTCTTCATGAATGGTTCCAGTCTTTTCTGAATGATCTTAAGTAAGACTTTACTTGCAATCAGAAATCAGTGCTATAGTTCTGTAATTTTCGCACTCTCTTGCCGTGCCTTTCTTCAATAAAGGTATATAAACTGATTTTTTCCATTCCCTAGGCCATGTAGTTGTGATCCAAATTCGCTGACATAGAGTTGTTAAAATTTTAACTGGCTCTTCTCCCAGGGCTTTGAGCGGCTCAGTAGGTATTCCATCTTCTCCTGGTGCTTTCTTACTGGATAGCTGTTGCAGTGCCTACCTCACTTCACCAGGAGCGAATGCTGGTCTTGAAATTCACGCTTGCGCTTATTATCATTCAGGGAGTGAGAGGTGTGATTTAAGTCTGATTAGCGGAATAATGAATTACTGACCATTTATAACTATACATTTAGAAATTTATGTACATTTAATCATACAAATACAACATTTATTTTATAAATGATATGCTATTTTTTTTTCAATTTAGCTACTTGAATACAAATTCTACCCTACGGTTCTTCTTTATGAACTGGTCAATAACATCGTCATAAAAAGTTGGTTGTAACTTAATTTTCCCAAGCAACACGCACTTGTAAAGGCTGGCTGAAGCTCACTGGCTAGAGATACTTTCACTGCGTATGGCCCGTGTTTAAGATGACGTGAAGGGAACGGAAATGGCTATGCGCGCGCAAGAAATCACAGTGCTGTAGCGAAGACCTGGAAGCTCACACAACGGAGCAAGCCAAAGTAGCTTTGACTAGACGAGCAAGAATCGGCTTTCGATACACAACGCAAAGCTCAATTAATTGCCGCGCAAGCTTAAGACGTCTTCTGTCTACAAAAATAAAAGCCTAAATGGAATGCTTATAAATGCATGCATTTATTAACAAATAAATATTACTTCTTTCTCCATGCATAACAAGCATAAAGAATTCGCCCCTGTTTGTTAAGGCCTCTGAGAATTTTTGTTAAGCCTAGGTTCTCACGGATCCCCCCCCCCCCCCCCCCACACACGCTTTCGTGAGGTTTTACTATGATCCGCCTAAGGAGGCGGCATTATTTTTCTATTCCAGTATATCGTTTTTTTTTCTCTGTATAATATGCAAACTGGGGCGGAAAACACGCACAAGTTACAGAGAACAGCCGGAGGTAATTTGGTGTGATCAAAAAACAACCAGCCTACAAGTTTTAATACGAGTCCATTCCATTTATCTAGGAAGAAGATTTAATGAAATCTTGTTTTCTTATATTCTGAAAGCAGCATTATTAAATAAATAAAACCCTTCAGCCTACATGCATATCATATCGCAATAAACACTCCCCTAAACACTAAACGGAAGATCGAATGTCTAAACCCCCCCCCCCCCTTCAGTGACCACCATCTTTCTGGCAATTAAAGAGTAGACAACAGGTCACAAACCATATTGCAGACGTAATTACTGTAATTTTGCATTCGGTTACCATCCAGGTGTAAGTAGTTTTGAGGACATAACTTCGAAGTTTAGTATTAAGTACTAATGCTCGCTAATACTAAAGGATAAACATTCGTCTTGAGAAATGGTTATATCGAGTGACGTCCAATCACTAGCAGTCTTGACTGAAAGACCCATCGAGAAAGGAAAAGACTTATTTACTTCTTTTATTTATTTATTTTTCTTTATTTTTTTAAGAGAAACCGAACTTGTCAATCGTGCAAGAAGAAGAAGAAGAAGAAGAGAAGAAGATACTCCGCCATTCGGAAACTCCGTTTTTTCCTGCTGCAAAAGTGACAAGTCGATGCAGTTGCTTCGTGATCTCAGCTGCTTCGGAATTAATTTTAAACAATTCAAATAACTTCATTTCATAGACAACCTTGGTTCTCAAAGAGATTTATACAGTCTAACAGAAGCTGTTCATATTTTTTCTTTTTCTTTTTTTTTCTTTAACATTTTAAACCTCTAATAAAAGTTTCATCTAAAACACCTGCATTGACCTGCCTGCAATAAAAGAGATAAAGAGAGGAAACAACGACTAGTTCTTAGCCAAGTGAAAATACAAGGACAAACACCTAAAGACCATCCATAAACATTTCAACCAAGCAAATAACACGAGGTGTGTAAAGACCGTGTGTTCAGTTTTAAGAAGTACTATATTTGGTCTCTGAAGTATACTTCCCGAATTATCTAACCCTTAGCCCACTCATGACACCAAAGAGCGATAGGTTATAATAATTCGCGGATGTGAGACTTGCATCACTTGCAGGCGCAAACTTGATTTGTTTGTCTGTTTGCTTACTTGGGAAATGGAGTAAAATCAGGTTTAAAATTGCTTGGTATTTTTAACATTTATTATACCCAAGGTAAAAATACTTTCTACATTTATATCTCCTCCTGAGATTTTTATTTAATAAGGTTAAACACCTTATGGTAACTTGTTCTGGTAAAATACTTATAAGCTCTGTATTACTAAAATCTTGGTATTTCTAGTCTGGCTCCCACTGATGGGGGCTGGCCTTGAGAGGCTCTGCTTGGGGATAGGTTTTTGCCTGTCTCTGAGTAGGGCCACCGCTGAGATTATGGCTCTGGCTGGTGGTGGGGTGAGCCTGCCACTGGGTAGAGCCAACGCTGAGAAGTTCTCGGTGACGGGGTGAGCCTGTCACTGCGTGGAACAACGCTGAGTTGGACGGTCTTTCGGCCACTATGGAGTGGTCTAGGGATCGTCCTAATTTTTAGAGAGGTTTTTACTTAAATACACCTCAATAAAGGTCGAAACCGGTCTGGGTAGTGGCCCCCTTGCATTTAATACAAAACATCATACATCCCCTTCTTGGAGATGTGTTTTGGCATTAAAGGTATTATCTGATCACTAATATTAAGATTAGTGATCAGAGCTTATGCCACCTTTACCATGAGTTGCCTTGGTCTTGCACTACCTGTAGGATCAGCTACACTTGCATCACTTGCAGGCGCAAACTTGACTTGTTTGTCTGTTTACTTACTTGGGAAATGGAGTAAAACTAGGTTTAAAATTGCTTGGTATTTTTAACATTTATTATACCCAAGGTAAAAATACTTTCTATATATATATATATATATATATATATATATATATATTTCAAAAAATAGATTTAATGACTCCAAGACCGAGATAACATATAAAGATTTTAATGATAAATACTACTAGTTTCGGCATATAGCAGCCTTCTTCAGGTATTTATAAAGGAAAGGAATACTAATAAACATTGAATTATTTAAATAAACAAACTGGAAATTACAGGTACAAATTGCCTCACATAATCGATACATAAAAACGTTGTATTTTTCAAGTTGTTCCAACTGGCGTGCCATTGTTTGTTGCAATTGTGCGTGCAAGTTCACGTGAACGCCAATATTGAATAACTGCAGCATGGCTATCTGGGATGTTATAACTTAAATTATTATTTAAGTGGACCGGGTTCAGTAGGATTTCCCGTGATTCTACGATTTTTCTTTCAAACTCATCTTCACAGCGAAAAATATTTTCTGATCTATTCCAGCATACAGAGTGGCTTTGTTGGTCATCATTAGGATTATTTGAAAAAAGAACATGACTGGATAAAGCAGTTGCATGAGATCTTTTGTATGAGATGTCTCTCTTATGCTCTTCTATGCGTTGTTCAATAGATTTGTTAGTTTGACCAAAGTATGGGATATTGCAATCACACCACAATTTATATACTCCAGGGTACTTAAGGTTGTGATGAGTAGGTTTTGGATGGCTGATTAGAGAGCGGATTTTTGGAAGTGTGGTGAAGAAGGTCCTGATATTATATTTTTTAAGGACTTTAGCTATTTTCTTAGAGACTGTGCTAATGTATGGAATAGAGATGCTACCTTTAAAATTAATAGTCTCTGTTGTGCACTGCTTAGGAGGGTTCAGAAGAAGTTTCTTAATTGTTTTTTCAGAGTATCCATTTTGTTTAAAAATAAGAGTGAGGTGATTCATTTCTTTTTGTAGTTCATCTTGTTCATTTAAGAGAGAACGTGCTCTGTGTCCTAAGGTAGATATAATTCCAAGTTTTTGTGGTGGAAAATGATGAGAAAGATTATGCAGATATCTATTGGTATGCGTAGGTTTTCTGTACATAGAGATTTTTAATCTTTCAGAGTATCGTGTAAGCATAACATCCAAAAAAGGTAAAGAGTTATTATTTTCTATATCAGCAGTAAATTTTATATTAGGATGTTGGATGTTTAGATGACGAAGAAAATCTGTGAAAGCTGTGTGCCCGTGATTCCAAATAATGAATATATCATCAACATATCTTTTCCAAACTTTTGGTTTAAATGAGAAGGAAGATATGGCTTTCTTTTCAAAGTCTTCAAGGAAGATGTTAGCTAGCACAGGGGACAAAGGGTTGCCCATTGCCAGGCCTTGTTTTTGTTGGTAAATGGAGTCCTTATATCTGAAGTAACCAGAATGAATGCAATGCTTTAATAAAGTGAACATTTTTTTGGATAATTTATCCTGTAGTAATGTAAGTACCTCGTCCGTAGGAACGTTAGTAAATAAAGATATAATGTCCAAACTAGCTAGAATATCATTATCATCGATGGGAATATCTTTAATATGAGAAACAAAATCTGTGGTGTTTTTGATGAAAGATGAAGATTTATTGGAGAAACACTTGAGGTACTTATGCTAAATATTTTGAGTTTATATGTAGGTGAATCAATTCCTTCCACAATTGGGCGAAGAGGGATGTTTTCTTTATGAATTTTTGGAACTCCATAGATGCGTGGGATAAGAGGATGTAGAGAGCGTAATGAGAGGCGAATATTATGAGGAAGTTCACTCGCAGTCTTTAACAAGTTGTTTGTACGGTTTTGTAATTCTCTTGTAGGATCTTCTTGAAGAATTGAATATATTGAACTATCTTCAAGTAATTGAAGCATTTTGTTGTGGTAATCTTCAGAGTTGAGGATGACCGTAGAGTTGCCTTTATCTGCAGGTAAAATAATAATGTTACTGTTCTGTTTTAGATTTTTTAGGGCTTTTCTTTCAGCCACTGAAATATTATCTGTTGGAGGTTTGGCATTATTTATAATGAAAATCGATTCAATACGAAGAAGTTTCGCCAAATGATTAGGAATGAGTGAACATGCTTTTTCTATTTTTGTAAGAAGAGATTCTTTAGGGATAAATTTTGGTGAGGGAATAAAATTGAGACCTTTGCTAAGAATATTCGTTTCTGCATCCGTTAACATATGAGAAGATTTGTTCACTACAACCTTTTCAGGATTAATACGGGCATCACTATGACCAGATCTGTTTTGTATCCTTATTAGATTATCAAATTTCTTGATAAGGGTGTATTTATTCTTGTTTTGTATTCGTGTGGCTTGTGCTTCACTGTTAATGATAAAATCATGTAAGTTAACATTATCCATAATTTCTTCAAGTTTTTGAGTTAGTGCTGAACAAAAAAGCTAAACTACGTTTTGTGTCTGTAATTCTTTCGCTGAGGAGATCCATTTTAGCATTACGATAGATTCTTTTAGCGCGTTCCGTTGTTATCTTTTCTTTAAAAGAGATGAAATTGGGAAAAACTGCATGGAACTTACAACGTTTGAGGAAAACTAATGATGACCAACAAAGCCACTCTGTATGCTGGAATTAGATCAGAAAATATTTTTCGCTGTGAAGATGAGTTTGAAAGAAAAATCGTAGAATCACGGGAAATCCTACTGAACCCGGTCCACTTAAATAATAATTTAAGTTATAACATCCCAGATAGCCATGCTGCAGTTATTCAATATTGGCGTTCACGTGAACTTGCACGCACAATTGCAACAAACAATGGCACGCCAGTTGGAACAACTTGAAAAATACAACGTTTTTATGTATCGATTATGTGAGGCAATTTGTACCTGTAATTTCCAGTTTGTTTATTTAAATAATTCAATGTTTATTAGTATTCCTTTCCTTTATAAATACCTGAAGAAGGCTGCTATATGCCGAAACTAGTAGTATTTATCATTAAAATCTTTATATGTTATCTCGGTCTTGGAGTCATTAAATCTATTTTTTGAAATGTATAACAACCGAGTAAAAACTAATCGCCACATATATATATATATATATATATATATATATATATATATATATATATATATATATATATATATATATATATATATATATTAAGGATACCGAGTAATTTTATAAACTTGGTTTTTTTACTCCTTCTCCCAAGTAAGCAAAACAGTTAAGTTTGCGCCTGAACGTAGTTCAAGTCTAACTACACCAGGGCAACTCGTTGTAAAGGTGGATAAACCTCTGATCACTATTCTTAGTATTTCCCATAATGTAAAACACATCTCACTGGAAGATGTATACTGTTATACATTATGGGTGGGGGGGGTCACTACCAAAGACCGATTTTAACCTTTTTTGAGGTCTCCTCAGTGAGTAGCTAGACCCTGAAATACCAAGGTTTTTAATAATATAGGGCCTTACCTATACAAGTTGCTACAAGGTGCTTTTACTTTTAAAGAAACTGTGGATGAGATAAAGATGTGAAAATTTTTTACCTTGGGGATAAAAAAATGTTTACCTTGGTATCCTTCAGGCGCAAACTTAACTGTTTTGCTTACTTGGGAGAAGGAGTAGTAAAAAAACCAAGTTTATAAAATTACTTGGTATACTTAATATATATTATCCCCAAGGTAAAAAATTTTCACATCTTTATCTCATCCAGAGTTTCTTATTCAAAGTAAAAGCACCTTGTAGCAACTTGTATAGGTAAAGTTGATAAGGCTCTATATTACTCAAAACCTTGATATTTCAGGGTCTAGCTACTCACTGAGGATACCTCAAAAAAAAGGTTGAAACCGGTCTGGGTAGTGACCCCCCACCCATAATGTATAACAGTATATACATATCTTAGTGAGATGTGTTTTACATTATGGGAAATACTAAGAATAGTGATCAGATCTTTATCCACCTTTACAACGAGTTGCCCTGGTGTTGCGCTACCTTTAGACTTGGACTACGTTCAGGCGCAAACTTAACTGTTTTGTTTACTTGGTAGAAGGAGTAAAAAAACCAAGTTTATAAAATTACTTGGTATACTTAATCCTTAATATATATTATCCCCAAGGTAAAAAATTTTCATATATATATATATATATATATATTAAATGTTATTATTATTATTATTATTATTATTATTATTATTATGCCTGGACAGGCTGTATAACAAGATAGCATCTTATATTTAATAATCAGGAAATGTTTTTACTTGGTGGTGAATTCCGATAGCGTAATGTTAAGTTATCAGAAAATGTTATATTTAGGAAAAGATGCCATTAAGGCTAAAATAAGTGAATCACGTAGTTCTGTATTGAACTAAAATTTCATTTTCTTAGCATATTTGCAACTTTCATGAGCTAAGGAAAGGCTCTATTGCAGGTACCATACATTACGAGATGGAATTTATGTTAAATCAGATTCGATATTGCTTGATTTTTGTGTGGTAAATTGATTAGTTTTTCCCAGTAGAATTTGTGTAATATAGGTGCATGTACAGATATTGAATGGGGATATGAACTCTGTTCTTCCCATTCAAGGGATACTCCTTTGTCATGTGAGATCATAACTGTCATATACCCTTATCGCAAGTCCCAATTACGAGTATTCTAAACGTGACTGCAAAAGTCGTTATTCGAGTTCATAAAAAGTATCAGTTCTTTGATAATTGCCAAGAGTTAGGCCCAGTGGTGAGCTATAAGGGACTCGCGGGGGATCGACCGAGCCCTTTGTTAAATTTTTCTCAAATTTGCGAGTCCCTTGTTCTTCTTGTTTACTTTTTTATTTTTTCAAAACAAAAAACAAAAAAAAAACAATCTTTTGAAATATATTAAGCGAAAAACTCATACGGTAACTTAACAAAGTGATTTTATTAAATAAAATATTGTAGTTACTGTTACTACCATTTTACAAATAAGAATTCACTTTTGGTAATCTCATATAAATAATGACTATAAAATAATGCCCCTTGATTGGTACCGTTGATATCCCGTGAAGTATAAAAACAAAAGAGAAATATAACGTATTTCAATATTATTGTGTTTAGATAATATTTATTTATTATTTATAGATTGTTTGTCATAAAAACTTCTAGAGCAAACAAAACAAATTTATTTTGTTTATAAAAAATACGGACTATTGCATATGTGCGATTATAAAAGATTTTATTCTTATTATATTTTGATAGTTAAAAAATGTTTTTCTTATGTAAGATAAATTAACACAGCTGATTATGTGCAAATATTTCATATTTAGATCAATGAATAATTGTTTAAAAATGATAGATTTTACAGGTGATTGTCCTTTCATACTTTTTGATTAAAGAGCACACAAGCTGTATTAAAAGGGAAAAAAAATATATACATATATTTTTTATTTTATTTTATTTTTTTCCTGGCGTTTTGAAAAGTTTTTGCTTAAAAGAACGATCTGTGCAAAATTTTCTATTTATTAATTTAAAAAAACAAAGAAAAGAAAGGACATCGAATACAAGAGCGCTCAAATATTTTTTCCCGAGTCTTGAAAAAAAAAGTATTAACTTGCACTGTAACAGTAGTTCTGCTGCTTCGTGTATCGTGCTATGTTGGTCGACATTTAAGTCGCTTATTTTGGACACCGCTTAACAACTTGCTTAATTATTGCTGCGAACTCCATGTTAAAAAAAAAAAAAAAAAGATTGGTCTCGAAGTTTAGAACTTTTTTTTTACCACCTGACTGCAGAAAATTGAAGAAGAAGAAGAAGACAGTTAAATTCACAAATATTAAGTTAACTCTGTTCCTGCACTCTTTAGGCCTGTCCTTTATTCCAAACTGGGTGTTTTTTTTTAAGTCTGAGGAACTGTTCAGGGCTGAAAACTAACGTAACACTTTAGTTTTAAAATGGTGATTAATCTTCTTTTTTTTTCAATGAAATATCAAATATTCTAAAAGCAGTAAATAAAAATATTACATCTGAATTTATTTAAACTATAGAACTTTGTATGAAGTAACGAAGCTAAAAGAATCCAAATCGTCCACAGTTTAATTACATAATTTACTGGAAAATAAAAGTATAAAAGAAAAAACTTTATTTAGCGCATAGCATGTCTTGTTTCGATAAAAGCTATACTGTTTATTAGTGAAGAGATTTCCATCGATAGTGGCGCTAAGAAATAATTCTCTCTCTCTCTCTCTCTCGTAGGTGTCTTTCTCCTTGAGGTGCATTATAAACAAAGCATTTTTACTAGAAAGTAGTAGTATTATGTTGATGAAAAAAAACTAAATAAAAAATAAGCAATTCTAAAAAAAAAAGAACATAAGAAACATTTTCTGTAAGAAAAGTATTTCTTAGTCATTTTTCTGGAGGCGTAAGCAAAAAAAAAATCTAAAATTATCTTGATAAAACTGTTTAGGTAGCATCATAATCTTTACTGCGATTAATATATATAGTTAGTGGATTTCTTCAGCAGATCAGACCTTGAAATTTTAATAGATGTCCCGGTTCTGTGTTCAAGGAGAACAACAGAGGTTAAGACACTCTTAAACGTGTCAAATTTTATGATGTATTATTGTCCCACTATAGATATATTGATGTCAATACCTCCAACATAAGTGGAAAATCTATACTATATTTACTACTGAAGACACCAGCGAGTTCAAGAATTCCTCTAGAAACTTTTTTTTTAGTTAACTAGTGCTTTTAATAGACAGAGAAGTGGTGGTTTCACATCATGCACTGAAAATCACCTACCATAAAAATAAAAATAAGAATAAATCCTTTATAGTACAGTTGGGTTCGAATCTGGAGCTTATAGATAGCAAAACCGGAGATGCTCTCTCTCTATTCAGCCACGTTTGTTACATATAAAATATGCGAGAATTTTATTTATTCAATTAGCTGTTTCGAATCCGGTGAGCTAACGAAACTGTTAGGCCTTATAATAAACTTTATGGTAAAAAAAGACAATATGAGGCTTTTATGATTATGATACAAAGTGTTTTAAAAACTTATAGTTCATATGACTCTCCAGACTTCACGAGCGAAAGTATACATGGAAGAAGCGGTAAGAGTAGGCAGAATAAGTATTGCAATAATTTTCAATTGTCTGGAATTGCTGTACTTAAGAAGACTTCAAGTTCCTAAAAAATTTAGTTAATAAGGATATTTTGGTACTCAAAATCCAAATGGCATTAAGATATAACCGATTCCGTATCATGAACTAAAAAATAACGGAACCCGAAAACCATATCCATTCAAAGCCCGTCCACGATTAGACAATCCAAGCGGTAGCCTGAGAGCTTAAAAGTACTTACGGTTGTTGTATTAACTAATACACATTTCTTTCTTATACTTCAATGATAGTGCAGAATGAATATTTAGAACCACGTGCACTAATTTCAAATCACAAATTAGCAAGAATTTAGCATATAGTTATTACGAAATCTTATGTTAAACAATAGCGTATTACTACCAACTATTTTATGAATGTCAGGATAATAACGCAAATATATATGAGCACTTACAATTATTTAACCACCCGTACACCTAATAATAATAATAAGATAATAATAACTCGATTCTAGTGAGTTATTTGAAAACACCCTGTAAAGATTCTTCGCTCCCTAGATGGGATTCGAAGAATCTTTATAGGGCATGAACCTATGAACCTTTTTAACTAAATCGGTTAGCAAGAGTCTCTCTCACACGGTGGCAGCGGAGTTTTTCATCTCACAAAACATGCAGACAAGCCAGAAACGAATGTTTCAGCAGAAAAATATTCTTCAAATTTTAATGTTCTCTTTCTTTTCTTTAGAGCAGCGTATGAGGGCATTCACCGCATCGCTAGTAGGCCAGGGTGGTCGTCTTCAGGACTTTCATTGTCCTACATTGAACCAGAAGGCATGAACCTTGAGGAAGTAAACTAGTCAATGTTTCTGTAGCCATTAAGAGTACTAGTTGAACTCTTTTTTTAGCTCAATTTTCCTTATTATTCTTCCAACTTCCTCCTTTTGATTTCATTTCTTCACTCTTCAAGGAGGGAGGGAGGAAAACTTTCGACTACAAGAGTGACAGCGAATTAGGTTAGTGACGTACAAAAAAAAGTAAGCGATAAAATTAGAATATCAACTCAACAGGTAAAGGACTCCATTACTAATTTGAATGTATATAGTATTTCGAATACCAGAAAGAATAAAAACTGTCAAATAAAATTTGACAGTTTTGAAAGTAACAATCAAAACTGTCAAGGAATTCAATGAGTAACAAGAC
Source organism: Typopeltis vanoorti (assembly GCF_054136105.1). Taxonomy (NCBI): domain Eukaryota; kingdom Metazoa; phylum Arthropoda; class Arachnida; order Uropygi; family Thelyphonidae; genus Typopeltis; species Typopeltis vanoorti. The sequence goes on along the minus strand of NC_143557.1, from coordinate 68,430,912 downwards.
TGAGAAACTTAAAATTTCTGGATAAGATTTAATTTTTTTCCCTTCTATATTTTGTTAAAAGTAACTTCGAGGAAATCTTCGCCTATACAATGTATTACTTGCTTTTTTTTATTCATCATAAAACAGATCTTCTAAAAAGGACACAAGAACTACCACAAAAATGCAAACATAAATATTACATATTATTTTTTACTGATAACAATAACTGAGGAGTTAACTTCAAATACAACTGTGTGGTTAAAAATCGATTTAATAGTGAAACTGACGGTTGTTGCTTAACGTTAGCATACTCAGAAGAAACAGGAAATGGACCTCTGTGGCGTAGGATTCCTATAACATTACATATTTAGCAAAGTTTTCATAGAGCATTGCAAAGTTGTGAACTTTTTATCGCAGGATGCATGTCTAATTATATGCTGAAAGTCAACTGCAATATTACGTGCTAATATATCACGTTTCAATTTATAGAGATTCTCTTTGTAGAAATAAATGACAGCTGTATCGATTCAAGGACGCGTGCAAAACATTCCTTCGAGTATTTATAATAATATTCTTATTTATCTATATTAGTATAATTCAAAACGGAACAATAAAGCTTTCGAGAATACTATTTCTTATAAAAGTTGAAACCATAATATGATTTTTCTGTAATCTATTCGCTTTAATTTTGAAGAAAAAAAAAGAAGTGCTTTGTGTACCTTTTACTAGCTAAGAACAATTGAATGATTAAGAAAAAGGAAAAGATTAAGTTTTAGTGCTATTAGGGTATGCTTTCTGATATGCGAGAAGTTTTTCCTTAACTTGTATTATTCAATTACTCAATCCGTTTCTTTATTATACTGAGCATCATCAGAAAGTGGATAGTATGTGTACATCTCTCTCTCTCTCTTACCGTATATATTTATTTTAATTTAAAACCTATTTTGATATCATTATCAAGGATGATGGAAGGCTGTTATATACGCTCGACCTATATATGTGTTTTGTGATTCTACGTCAGTTGAGTAATGTTGTGAGGATTTTGACCTTAGATGAAGCAAATAAGGAAAATCTGAAGAAAAGTAAAAAGTGAAAAGGACGCAGAGTTTGCAGTTTTGTGGCTGTAAAACCGAACAATTTTCAGCGGTTTCCTTAACGGTGAAGGTTTAAGTGTCCTTAACTCTTTTTTTGCCTAATATAAACTTTGACAACTTTCTTCGTTGATTTCCTTATTGATCATGATGAATGTATATACAAAATTCTAATCACGCACATTGCCACTTCACATAAAATGTCGATTGTCACTCTACAACACGTTGAAGGGCTTCGATAACATTCTGAGGAGGCATAAACGAAAAATTCCAAAAAAAAATATTTCTTAATTGAAATCCTCTCCTAACAAATTTATACTACTTCCTTGATTTGTGGCTTTTGTTTTCCTTGACTACTCTACAGATAGACTGCGTCAGACTTTTCCAACTCTTGCTACATCAGCCTCTGTTTCTTCGACGTTTTTTTTTTTTTGTACTTTTTATTTTTAACGCACTTTTTGTATCTTGGTTCCGTTATCTGTATTAGTTTGTTGGTATTCTATCCATAGAATTCAACCTAAAAGTTCGAAGATATGTCATAAGTTGAGCGTTGGGTTGTAGTAAGACAACGTACCATGTAGTAAGGCCACGTGCCATGACGGTACCATGATTACATGGTGCTGGCATGAAGTCTGAAGACTCCATAAAAAAAGAGAGGTATCATTGGAGACCTCCGTTATTATAAAACAGAATCGAAGTTAGTCGATTGAAGATCATTATTATATCTTACAGTATTTTCGCGTAAATTTAATTACTCGGTAGTCTAATGTGCTCTACGATTTTCGAAATGAGTAATGTGAAAGGGAAGAGATTTACACAATTTTTTTAACCCAGTAAAACTGCTTCAAATACCTTTCAAATGTTGCATGCAGCATTTAAAGATAAAGAGAGTGATTTCTAGGGTTTCGAGTTTTTCTAGGTTCATGAATAAACGAGTCATGTGTCAGCAATTTGTTCTGATCTTACTGATAGAACACACACACAGTGTGTGTGTGTGTGTGTGTGTGTGTGTGTGTGTGTGTGTGTGTGTGTGTGTGTGTGTGTGTGTGTGTGTGTGTGTGTGTGTGTGTGTGTGTGTGTGTGTGTAAAAATATAACACAGATATAAAAGTACAGCTCAAAGACTAAGATCAGAAGACATTTTGCGGATGTAAACAGAATCCCATGTGGTGCTGAGAATGCGATCTCAAAGGAAGCTTGCCAGCAGTGTTTTTAGCAATGACAGAAACGATGCTTAAGTTCGCAAGGGAACAAGAACAAATCGATAACTTAAAACTTTGAAGGGGACAAGAGCGACATATAAAACAAGCAGTTAAGCTAATACTTTGTTTTTCGATAATTACAGAATTTTTTATTAGTACTTTGCAACAAGGGAAATTATGTGATGTTAACGTGTTCTAAGTGATATCATTACACTGGGTCCTTTAATAATAATCATAATATTAATATGATTATTAAGAAATACCGTAATTAGAAAGCCATGATCATATATTTATCGACAGCCGTGAAAACATACAAATACACTTCCACAAATCAGATTCGGTCCTAGATCAAACAGCGCGGCAGGCTAGAAGAAGCATTTGGATACACATCACTGAAGATTCTTCAATCCTTCAAACATTTTTTTCTCATCGGTGAGATTTTTTTAAGTGAATAATATTTTTAAACGATGACATCTATAAATTTAGGTATTGTGAGTACTGCCTAACTCCTACAACCGTTACCAACCCGAATGAAAACAATCAAGACAGGCTATTTCAAAAAAGAAAGGATGAGAGAAGAGGAAGATAGCCATCACTAATGTTAATTACTTCCTGAATGTGTTTGGAACGTTTTAGAGGAAAGTGGGGAAAGAGAAAGATAGCGATTCATAATGATTTTGAAAAACTGACAATATTTTTATTCGTCAAGCTTGAAGCAATGCATAACGATGGGAACATTTATTTTTTTCAAGCATAAATGTCAGTAAATGAGTTCAAGTAGACATATGATAAGCATTGTATGAATAATGGTGATACCTCCTGCGTTATCTTCGAATTCAATGGAGCTTCCTGTATAATAATAATAACATATGATTATAAGTAAACATCTACTGCAGAAAGCTTGTCAGTCATATTTAAGAGTAAACATAATGATAAGAATAGCACCTCCTAATGCTGGTTGCAAAGGCAAGAGTAGCACGGCTCAGTATTATCTATAAATTGAAATAAACTAATTGTAGAATTTTTATTTGACAATATGGTCTTTTGAACAATAAAAACTCTTCTAATATTATCGTATGAAATACATTACAAAAAAAAAAAAAAAAAAACAGAAGCTTGTAAAACGTTTAAAGGCATAGCACACACAAATCATATCGTGAAGTGCTCGATGATAATGATTAAATCAGATTTTTTTTAAAAAATAGTACTATATAATAACAATAATTTCTAAATCGGAAAGTACCGATATAGAAACTTGTATTAATTAGCGTTTCTAATATTTTGATTAGAAGTATATGCATTCATGTGAAATGCTGAGTAGGTAGCTGTATTCATGGGCCAAGAAAATTCCGTGCATTTTCAGTGCAGAATCCAAGTGAGTTACTGACAACCAGAATGTGTAAATAAATGTTGTTCCGAAGATTTTTTTCAACAACAGACTGTTCTTCATTTTTTTTTTTATCTTTTATATTTACAGACCTTACAAAGCACGAAACTACGAATAATAAAGAAAATATTTTGCACATACATAAAAGTATATCCAGAAATTATTTATTATTTTTTAATGTTATTTTTAGACTATGATACAGTGATCTTCGGATGAATATTTTTAGATCTGAATTTCTATAAGTATAACAGAGCTTGCGATTACAGATACATAACAAATTGCTGAAATGTTCAAAACAGTGTAATTTTCTGAAGTTTAAAATAGTGAAATTAGTGGGACGTATATCAGAAAGAGTAAAATAAAATACATTATTCAGCAATGCTTGTTTTTTCATGTACACTTAATAAAATATTAATAGTAAATTTTAATACTAGCATTTATTAAATATTTCCAAATACGAAATAAAAACGGTTATGGCGTCATCAAAACATTGAAATATTATAAATAGAGAACACTGTCTTTAGGTAACCGTACACAACACCACATTTACTGTCAATTAACGGAGGCAGGGCGACGTCAATGAAGACGAAATCACTGAATGACCTCATTGTTTCATTATATCTAGAGAAAGAATTAGTCGAAAGGTCACGCTATTTTAGGAAATGCATTGAAACTATAAGAAAATCGCAGGAACATCGCCATACTCGAAAAACTATTAATACAAGCGTAACTAAGCGGTCTATTCCAGCACAGGAGAAGTCGATTGTTCACCACCAACGCTTTTACGTAACTGTTAAACATGTGACGTCTTTCTAACGTCACACGAGGAGTCTCGCGCCACGCAAACAACTCGCATGCAAGAGATAAAAAATGTATTATCATAATTACAAAGGAAAATTATAAAAAATGAAGTTACTAAGACATGAATACCAAATTATATATATTATTCATTGATTTCTTTGCAACTCAGTGAAAGCATATGGAAATAATACGTTTTATTTACATCTACTTGAAACTGTGTCGCCTAGTGGATGCAGAACAAACTCTTGCTCTATGCATATACGTTGCTGGAACTCTGAATAAGCTACGTTTACTAGAATTCTTTCTCTACCAAAATTCATATAAACTTTATATGAATTTTGGTAGAGAAAGCATGTTCTAAAATGGGATTCGGTAATCGACACTGAAAAATGAATTGCAGTAAATTAATAGAGAATTTTCCAAAAGGATGCACAATATTTTCATTTTCGCCTATAATTAATATAAATATTTATATAAATAATTTATATAAAAAAATATAAATTTTCGCCTAAATAATAATAACTTAAAATAACAGATGAGTTATTATTATTATTATTATTATTAAACTAGTTATGATTTCATTATATTGTGTCCTCCTATGAAGCATATTACGCAATGGGGAAAAAAATTCTGGACCCATGTACAAAAGCACTTCATTACATTCAACAACGAGATAAGATTAACATTTCTTGCAGATAGTACGAATTACATGAATATCAACACAATTTTTGCATTATCTTGTGCTCTGAAGGAAGGAAAGAAACAGGACAATACGAGCAACAACAAGAAAAATGTATAAAAAGGGCATGCTGCTAACATTAAAGGGAATTGTTGAAAGATGGAGCAGCGCTTTGATGAGATTTTAAATGTAGAAAACGATATAACTAATATAATAAGATAATGGAAGAATCCCACTATAGGTATGAATTTAAATGTTACGTTAGAACCAATATCTAATGATAAAATTATGAACGTAATAGGCAAGATGGAGAACGGAGCGGAATGCAACGATAATATGGCCACAGAAATGCTTAAGACAACTAAAGAACTTGCCACCGATAAATTGCTAGTGTGTGTGTTAGAGAGTGAAACGATACCCAAACGATGGAAAAGAAGCACTAATGATACTACCAAGTTCTACAAAATTATACCAAGTCCCCGTTAAATTATTCGTGGCAAATTTCCCCTAGAATTTTTTTTTTGGTGTTGTCATTCTACGTTTCATCTAGGATACTTAACAGAAAAGCTGTCTTTAATCTATTTTTTAGAAAAAAAGAGAAAAATGTGCCACAAAAAGGTAAATGGTATGAGTAGCCATATCATGCTCATAAGCTGTTAAAGAAAATGGTGTACAGCCGTGAATTTTGAATAAACGTTCGATACTTTCTCAGTGTCGCACAGATTCACCCCTCCCCCATAATTAGAAATCAAACGTTTGACAGATTTTAAGTAAGATTTAGTCATCTGTGTATAGTACACACTGGCAGCAATCCAGTCTGCGTCATATAAAACATCAAATCCACTTAATCGGTTTTTTTTTTTCCTTCAGCTAGCCTACACCACGCGAGATAAGCTGAAGGCGGATCTCTCTCTCTCTCTCACACACACATACAAAGACCCTTTTAGTCATACAATGGCAGCAATCCAATCCACATCATATAAAATCAATTTCACTTATTCGTTTTTTTTTCTTCAGTTAGCTTACACCCACGCGGGATAAGCTGAAGGCTCTCTCTCTCTCTCTCTCTCTCTCTCTCTCACATACACAGCCTAACAAAAAATTAAAGAGTAATTCGAGACGAGAATATACTCGTAGGATCCCTGAAACCTGTAAACTGAGACGTATCCGGAACAAGAGATGACACGTACTAATCAGAGCATATATAAGTTGTTGCACAACAAACGAATACCATTAATTTGTGAATAATAAGAGGACAAAGAGGAAAACGATACGGATAACTGTTATTTTGATTCTTAATGTTGTATTATTAAAGAAATCTAGCGAGATTACTGATGAGTCATTGCAGACAATAAACAGGACTTAATCAGAATAAACAGTATTAGAAGAACATAACAGAAAGTTTATATGAATAGGAACAATGCATCGTTAATGCAATTCATTGCAGAATATTAGTGCCATATATATAATAAATTTAAATTCGTTTCATTAAGCTTATACTTTATTTTGAATAACCAAATTTACGTATAGAAATTAGAATGATAACATACAATAAATTATTTGGTTATTAATATGTTAATAGGATGTATTGTATCTTTTAGAATTCGCTATTTGATTGAAGACCAAAATTAATGACGTGGCTGGTTTTCAAGCCGTCACATTTCTTTAAAATAGTTTACTATGTTCCAATTTTTTTCTTAATTCATTCAATTTTATATTCACTTCATATCGAGTCAAATCATCAAAAGATTTCAGCTGCTTTGTACTAAAATGCCTTTTAATGTTTTATATTGTCTTTAGACACATCAATCATGGCAGACTAGACACATATACATTTAGCTGAATGCAATGAAACAGCACTTTTTCTGTCAGTTTTAAATTGCCTGTATTCTTGCTCAATATTTCTTTTTTTACACTCCTCCATTATGAGAGATGAATATAAGACAGTAAAAATAGCTTTTTTTTTTTCAAAACTGCAAAGGCTCAATCACTTTATTAGGAAAAGCACTTGCGCTGACGAGCACAACGACGTGGCAAAAAGAACCCAATCATTATCGTGGGTGAGTATGCACACACACACACACCTGCGTTCTCATTCTCAATAATTTTAAGTGCAAAATCTATTTTTAGTGTTCATTTTTGTTAAACCAACAGCAAAAAATAATACGCTAGATACGCATTATAACAATATTCAACAATATTAGAATGCTTAATATTTAGGATACGAGATATATCAGAGGTTGCACTGAAATGTTGATGAGCTGCATGCGTCCCCATAGTCTGTATGTTATACACTCCGCGTGTAAACCCTTTATTTCAGACCAAAAAAAAAAAAAAGGGTCGGAAGGAGTCAATCCCGTTACAGTGATAAAAACACTGCATTCATAAAGCGTTTAAAAAGCATAATGCGCTACAAGCCAAACACTGATAAAAAGCCCTCAATGATCTAAACATAGGACCTATTCAAGTTCTAGACTTCCAGTGAACACCTTGTGATCTTGATAAGATTATTACAGTGTGCAACCGAAATCTCTAATCCAAGATCAAATGTTGCCCTTAGATTGGAGAGATGCAGGCTTGAATCTCCAATATGTCGCCAGGAATCATCATATGAGCTGAAAGCGAGTTAGCTAACTACATACGGTGGCAGGTTTTTTTCCCCCTTTCCTCAAACTCTAATATTTTATTTGATAAAACATACAGAGAACACAAACAATTAATAAACATAATACACCGGCCTTATGGCATTAGTTTCGTGGTTCATAATTCCAGCCAATCCCAATCTATAACAGGGGAACATCCAACTGGGAATTTTGTAGATCTGTGATTTCGTTTAGAGTTACTTCGAATTCCAGTGAAGCAATGGCTATGAGACCAATGCTTATATATCTATTAATTACGTGTATTCTCTGGCCAGTTTTCCCGTGTTTGTGGTTCATAATTCCAGCCAATCCCAATCTATAACAGGGGAACATCCAACTGGGAATTTTGTAGATCTGTGATTTCGTTTAGAGTTACTTCGAATTCCAGTGAAGCAATGGCTATGAGACCAATGCTTATATATCTATTAATTACGTGTATTCTCTGGCCAGTTTTCCCGTGTTTGTGGGAGGAAAAACCAGGTCATTTCAGTGACTCGATGTATAATACCGCTAATAGCCAGGAATCACTGTAGACATGCTCAATTTGTGGATTGGATGTCTCTACGTGTTGTCCAATTCGATATCGATTCACTAGTATGGCGCTTCTGAACTTTCTGACCAGACATGGGAGTTCTGTCAAGCATAACTTTCCATTTGTCTTACACATCTTTGAAGTGAAGAGGTATCCCAAGGTACTGTATTGCTTCCCTAAGCAACTTGTGATGTTCTTAACATAGACGCATAGTTTCTATACGATAGTGTTAAATTTGGTGCAAGTCATCCTCATGGCGCATGCCGACTTGGTTGACTGAATGGTAGCGTATCCACTATCCAACCAACAGGCCGTGGGTTCGAATCTCAGCTACATAGTTGTTTTGTTCATGTGTTTAAGTGCGGTGAATTTCATCACCCAGTGTTTGGCCACAACTCTGCTTAGTGGAAGTAAAGTGGATTGAAAAACTTCCATATTTGGTATTTAAGCAGGTTATACAGATTATCTAATCCTTAACTCATCCACAATATTAATTGCATTTTATTTGTTTATAGTACAATACTAATGTACAGTAAACTAACAGTCCTTTGTGAGCGAAAATACTACGAATAACACAATCTTGAAAACTGCTGTTTCATTAGACACAATGAGCGACAATAAATCTTAATTTTGATCAGCTCAATAGCAATGCCATTCCCCCATACAATGCTGCATAGGAGTTGTTTAATAATTCTTAATGCTGCATAATTCTTAGTAGTTGTTTTTTATTTTTTCATGTGACTTCCACAAAAGGTCATAAGCTTACAGTATATTAATATCATGGGTGTGCTAAGGGGATTTAATGTTTTAATTTAAATTTATTTATTGTCATTTTATATTTATTATTACATAATCTGAAACCCTGCTCTAGAAACTAAACGGAACTTTTTCAAGATACTTCAGGCCTCCAATAATGAGAACCGTGAAGTTCATCTTTCACTTAAAGACAATCATAAACATCCATGCGATAGCCCACTCAAGATTTAATCTTGGGGTGGAGGGGGGGGGCGAGTTGAGTAGACGATTTGAGAATACACACTGCGCATCGCATACGACCTATGACTGAGCATCTGCAATGATCGCTAATTCATAAGTAGTATAGAAATAGAAGACACAACACAACATAAATAAAAAAAAATGCATTTTAATTAAGAAAAGATTTCTGGAAAATTTTCTAGTATTTTTTCCTTTTTCTTTGGGGGGACCAGGGCCCTTTGCCACCCCCCCTCTGGGTGCGCCACTGTTTTCAAACTCTAATATTTTATTTCATATTTTTAATCCATGTGTACAGCGGGATTCGAATCAGCAACCTGTTGGTTTAAAAGCGGGTACGATAACCACTCCTTCCATTATAATAATAATAATAAAAATAATAAAACAACATTGCTGTTAGTTTAAATTTTATATTCGAATGCATCTTCTGTATTAACAGATTTTTTGAGTAGATACCAGCGCTCATCCAAACATATTAATTTAAAAATGCAACCAGAAATATCGAAATACAATAACGACAATCAGATTACCATCGGCAAAAAATAATTTCTATATATTGTTTAAACTGCAACGTTGTATACTGCGTTATAAAAATACATGTGCCAATCACTAATTATCAATTCGAGTGGTTCCTCATTCGCTCAAGATTTATATACTGTCCTCCTCCTCCCATCTTACACTTTCTTTTTACTGACAACCGAATATTTTCGGGTAAGCTACTGGTGATTTAAATTGTCACTTCTTCAAACTACGATAAACCTGGTCACCTACTTAATATCCGACATTATATCATACTTTTTAGATTAAAACGCAGTAATAAATATATAGGTAGATCAGTTATGTGAGATTTCGGTAGATTTGTGCTAACAAGTGAGCATTTATATTTAGCTGAGTTACAATAAATATAACAAATGCTGCAAAATAACTTTTGTCTCTTTGTATTTAACCTTTGTACCTAATGCAAAGGATCAGGGGAAATGATGACCAAAGTTCTATTTGATTCTACTGAATAAACAGATATGCATCAACAATATAGGAAAGATATCTAATCTAGATTAAAAAGAATGCGAAGCAAATTTACAAGGCCTTGATAAGACCTCACTTGGACTATTGCGCGTAGGTGTGGTCTCCGTAGTGATTCTGATACAGTGGAATGAGTGAAAAGGAGACTGTCAAAAATGACATCAGGATTGTGGAATATTTTTTATAAAGACAGATTGAAGATTTGTAGGCTGCAGGCACTAGCAAACAGGAAAAAGCGGGGTGATATGATTGAGACTTACAAACTTCTGAAATCGTTATACAGAATTTTAGTAGATGGAATTTTTCATTTTATGGAGGGTGGAGAAAGGCCAAGAGGACATCCTTGGAAGCTGAGAATGAATGCTGCTAAGAAGGGGGTGAAGGCTAGATATTTCTCTCATGGTGTGTGTGTGTGTGTGTGTGTGTGTGTGTGTGTGTGTGTGTGTGTGTGTGTGTGTGTGTGTGTGTGTGTGTGATTGGAATGGACTGCCGTTGGATGTTGTCCGTGCAAGTAACGTGAATGAATTCAAGAACAGTATGGTAGATTTGCCTGTTGTGTTGGATGAAAAACTTGAACTTGCCATTGTTCTGCTGCATCCTCTTCAATGGAGGCAGCGCCCACGCCACATTGATACTAGTGGTGAATGCAGGTTGTCCTATCTTGCGCAAATCTACACAGATGAAAAACTACGGAACAGCTGACCATGGAATTTAACTAGAGAAGGAATGGAGGTCTCCATGGGTCTCCGAAGTAGACGCCTAATCATCGACGACTACGTCTACAGTTTAGATATGAGAGACATCACTGAAGAGTGGAAAGAAAGTTACCTTTTTGGATTAATTTCGTTTGCTTGTGGATGGTAAATGGAGGGTTTGGCGAAAAACTGGAGAGAGGAATCACCACGATGTCATGGACCAGCAAACACAGGCAGGAGACGACAGCGTTATGATATGGGAGATTTCTTAAGAATCTCTTAGAGCCCCATAGGCCCGCAGACCTACTATGAATGCTGCAAAATGCTTATCCATTGTGGCTGATCAGATAGACAAGGGGTGGCAAACCTTTTTAAGGGTGGCTGTCAAAATTGGCTAAATCCTCTAAAAAAAACTACCCTCGCGCGATTCTCGAAATTCTGCAGAGCATATGATTATTTTTATCATACAAATTTTACTCGATAAAACCGTAACAACAACAAAAAATAGAATGAAATAAAAGACATTATTTCAACGATGTTAAAATAAAATGGGCCATAAAAAATGTTCAGGCGATATTCAAGACATTTAATCACATAATTTTTGTCGCAATTTCCTGGGCACGTCTCACCACACTGACTTCAAACAACTCGCTGCATAAATACAGTTGTTTACTGAATGGTGTGACGTCACCACATGCCTGGAAGAGAGAGAGAAAGAGAAAGGGTGTGCACAGGTCACAACTCAATTGGCTTCCTGGAGTGATGTGTTTCGAAGTTTGAAAAATTTTTGGGAAGCTCTAAATTTCGCGTGCCCATAAAATGTGTATGCGTACCACTTGGGTCACACATGCCATGGGTTCTACACCCCTGAGGTAGATCCTTATATAGTGACTGTCTTCTCAAATGGCACAGGCACCTTCAAGCAAGATATTATTATTATCTTATTACTATTATTATTTGACACCTCCAGGGAGTCCAAAGACTCATCGAGGGAGAGCGTGCCAACAGCACATGGAACGACTGAACCCCTTCCAACTACTAACCGCGCCAAACTTGCTTAACTTTTTGGGTGAGCCATTAGTAGCAGAGGCTCTACTAATCGACCAACCTTTGCTGGCTGCCGTGCCATGTTGTCGGTATTGTTAGATAACAGCGACTTCCAGATTTACGATGGCTGCCGAATTCGCTGGATTTGAATGCCTTAGAACATCTTCAAGACGCGGATGAGGTCTGGAGTTTAAATAATCCTCCACTCCAAAAACTCACAAATCTACACTAGCAAACCTGACGACGTGGTATAACGTACCTCTTATACCACGTGCGGCGCTGTGTAGCGGCAGCTCTAATAGCAAAAGAGAAGGGGGATACAAGCTGTTATGACAGGGGTCATAAGATTTTGACTGGACTGTGCATACGGAAGCCATAGCAACGACAATCTCATATAATACACAAGCCAACCTCTACGTGTGGTAGTGAATCTTGTGTTAATTGTATCGATTTGGTCACAGTGATTGATCAGCACTTATATGATTCATCTGCTGCTCAGTTTATTTTCCCCTCCAGCATTGGGTTAGTCGGTCTCGGACGGTGACTTAGAATTAGTTTTTGTCGCACCACTCCGGCTTTGAGACTATAAAATAAAACAGATTTCGGATACATTTGGTGGAAGTTACATTTACTATCGGAGTATAGATATGAATTTGGGCAATTTGTGCAGTTTATGTCATTGTTGACCCCCCCCCGCAGACGATTTAAGTCTCGTGATGAGTCCTCAGGATGGATAATAATAATAACCCAGAATGCGTCTGAGCTCGAGTAGCTACAGTCGCTAAACTATTCATTAAATCAGGTTGCTTATGTGTCCTTTTATGTTTGTGAAGCATAATTTTTTAACGTGAATGAGTTAAATCCTTATTAACAACTTCCGATTGGCAGTTTCGATTAATTTTGTAAAACTGTCATCATTTGTAACAAATTTTTACAGTTGCTGTAAAAAGAAGAGGAAGAAACAAATAATCATGTTTGTACAACAGTATTGTTTTTCTATTCGTCAAGACTATAACGCTTGCTTATCTACAATTTACCTTTTTTTTTTTTTTTTTTTCCTTTTCGAGTCAGGTGATCGCACGTTACTTGACTAGCGTACGAAAGTTTTCTCTTTCTACATACACACATCTTTCTACACATTTGGCTACGTTTCAAAACACGTGAGATAAAATCGTATAATTCAGACACACTGCATTGCACCACTGCCATAATTCAGCCTTTCATGCTCAACTGATTTTGAGTGCCCTTTTCTTAACTCATCACAGTGTAACGAGAGCAATCTGACAGCAGGACTGCCGCTGGGGTTAAGGCAGTGGGGCAGTGATTACGAACCTCTGGAGGCTAAATCTATTAATAATTTACGATTCTTTCCATGGTTCTCATATTTTCACGTCTATCAAAATATCCTGTTATGTAATAAAGAGAAAGATTTAGTACGGTCATTAGCGCGAGTTATAGGTGTAGGAAAATACTGATGATAATTGGAAGGATGAAAAGGAAGAAAATTTAGTGTTAGGTCGTACAGATACCGATCGGTTTTTCACAGGTTTGGGTTTCTTTTAATAGATGTCAAGTTAGGTGGCATAGTCCATGAAGGTATCCACAGAAATGGAACATAGAAGAAACTGAGCATTCTGATACAGAGAGTGGACTGAAAATGTATGACAATAATTAATTAACCTAATTATTCTTTTCCGAATAGTGGATATCTTGGTTAATCGTCAATCGTGAAGTATGAAAAGAAACAGGACTACTTGAGCTTTTTTTTTTTTTTTTTTTTGAGACAGGTGGTTGTAGAGTATTTTATTACTTTTATGGCTATATGTTTTGAGATAACATTATAATGATGGTATTTAAACCACAAGTAGCCACAATTAAGTGAATACTAATCCCAATGGTTTCCTTCAAATTTACGCACAGTCAACAAACGACCAACTGTCTATAGCGCATGCCTGAAAGTTTTCTCTAATCTAAACGTATAAGTACGTTTAATATTTCGCATAAAAACAGCGTATCATTTTTAACATGATCATTTCAATTTAATACAGTGGTTTTAAAGAGTTTTAAAACTTCTAAATTATAAATGTGTAATCAACTCTAAAATAATAAATTTGATTGGGTATTAGGTCTGAATAATGCATAATTATTTTATTTACATAAAAATACTGATTAACCACTGCGCTATTAAATTGAAAATGATAAACAGAGATTGCATAAAGGGTAGGATGTAGGGAAAACAGCTATATATAATATACGTATATACAGATTATCCACAGATTAATTTTTAAATACTGTATTTAGAGACTGCAGTTTCCAAGAACCAATTACTTAAATCAAACGAAAACTTAATGTAACACATATAAGCAGAAATCCCACGTTTTGTGGGACGTCCGGTTTTTCCAACAATTTTATTCGATTCGTTTTATCCATCGGTCATCTGTATACCTATTAAAAACCACCAATATGGCCGGGCGGATTTTCATTAAATGTGGTACTGGGAATCGTAATAAAAATCGCAGAGCTAATTCAGTTTTGGTTTATTTTGATATTGACAACGGCAAAACTTTTGAAATGATACAACGTTTAATAATTCCGTCCTCGGTTAACGAAAAATGCAATTTAGTATTTAGAATTTCCAATAAAATATTTCTTGATATTTCCATTTTCGGTTATATTAGCCCATTGGCTGGGAAAAAATATTTCGAAATTATACGTTATTAATAACTGCGCTCTGATTACAGAATATAATACTGTAATATGTATTTGGGATTTAGGATCTCTACTAAAGTTATCGAGCTTTAAAACTGGACTTTTCCAGTGGTAAAATTATCCAAAACGAATCAAAACGAAGTATATTATTTGTTGCAAATGAAAATAAATAAACTAAGGCACGTAAGCAAAAAAGCTCGAAGTTCAATCGCGTGATAATGAATGGTATCGAAACGTATATCCATGTTTTTATAATCTTAATAATTTTATTCGAGAACAATGCAAGGTAAAGTCTTGCTTAAAAGCCATTTTTTTATGTGAATCCCACCCAAAAAGGAATATAAATCTATAGTACAGTAGTACTATAGATGGGGTGGGATAACGGTATTTTCTATTTTTATTTATTTCTCACATAATTCGGAAACCCTGCACTCGAGACCAAACATGGAACTTTTTTAAGCCACATCAGGACTCCAATAAGTGGAGTGGTGGTGGTCTCACACCAGGCGGAGATGAATTTCATCCTCCGCCTAAAGATCACAAACATCCATATCCAAGGTAGGATTCGAACGCACGGCCTTTTGGCTACTAGATAGTGCATACGTTGGCCATTCGGCCAACAAGACCGGCAACTAACATTTCTTTAGAAGTCATTTTATAACGGAATTATTTTAGAAAAAGTTATAAAGAAATTATATGAATAACAGATATTGAAGTTTAATAGCTCAAATAGTACATTATAATGAATGGTGTCGAAACGGATTTCCATGTTTTTATAATATGAACACTTATATTCGAAACTGCAAGGTAAAGTCTATTTTTCACTTCGTTTATATTTTTTCGTGTATACTCGCACGTCTCGTAAATCGTTTATACAAATCGTTTATAAAATTTAGTTTATTTATATTTAAATATGAATAAACCAATAACCAATAGCAGCCTTTAGGTACTATTGTCTCAGAGCTCACCCTGCCTCGCCTTCTCAGCGGTTTAAAACTACTAGAACGCTAATACTTTGACCCGCTGCGCCACTGTACATACATAGCTCAAAAGTGTATGTACTGTATTTTGAAAGCACACTCAGGCTATTAATGCGAATGTGATGCAATGTTTACGAGTCGAAAGTGTCCTCTTCATGAAGCATTAATATATAATATATATATATATAAAAAGATAAGCCGAAATTTGAAACGTTTTTATGTCACGTTTTTTGTCTCTTTATTGTTTTGAAACGTCCAACAATGTGTTTGCCTTCATGAGACAAACACATTGTGGTCTCATGTCTCGAGTGTTCAGAATTGAAGGAGAACCGGCTTACCAGCCCGAAACACGGGGGTTGGGCGCCGTAGGCAGAGCCCCCCCTAGTGTGTGTGTGTGTGTGTGTGTGTGTGTGTGTGTGTGTTCTCTATTTTCGCAGTAATCTAAACATGTTTTGCACTTCGCACAACCTATCTATATTACAAGAAACTTTCCCACAATTCACTTATCAACATGTATGAACATCGGAAGAAAAGAAGAAAAAAAACAGCTATAAAGGTGAATTTTAAAGTGACCTAGTAACTTCAGGGGGGGAAAAATGCAATAAAATTTATAAACATCGCAAAAAAAAAAAAAAAGGAGAAACCAGTCAAATCAGAAGCTAGGAAAGCATTGTTGAGAAATTTATTGGTTCTGATATTACCACATAGTTCTATCGAAACACCATTTCCTCAACTGTCGATATTTGTAATAGATTATTTCCGGCAATACGACAATATATTATATGCAAGTACTGCAAATATTTTAGTTTTTAGTCTTATGACTGGCGATGAAGTTCTAAATATTTTAGGACGACACGAATCCAAAATCTTAAATAATAATTTCAACCAAAGGAAAGTGACGTATAAAGAAATGTATTTTATATTTCAGCATATGAGTTGAAATATAAAATATATTTTATTTTAATGAAGCGGTAACTGTATATTTAAAATGAATATACTTTCTGCTCTGTATAACGGGTTTAGTTATTTTACAATTTTCATGCCTCTAGGTTTAGTTGAGTTATTTTGAATTATATCCGAAACCACTATGACCTAGGGCCAGTATTGTATACGCCTATTAATTTATTAATTGCGTGTATTCTACCCGGAATGTCTTTTTTTTTCTTCTTTTTTTTCCCAGAGGTTACGAAACCGACTTTCCAGGTGGAAATAACCATGCACTTCCGTATGAGACTGAATCAATACTTTAAATATGACGTTTTCATCGACTTTTGTTACCACTAAAACCGTTACTTAACTTGTTATAATATATTAAATTTAAATTAATTCTAGTAAACATAAAGCAAAGCATTTTCACCATGTAAACGATTTTTGAGCATCGTTTAAATTTTAATCTACGTTTAAATTTTAATATACAAAAGTATAATACTAAAGAAGAAAACTAGAAGCATCAAACATTGCAAGAACTTGTTTGAATTACATAACTAAATTTTTATGTAACAAACAAGTTCTTGCAATGTTTGACGCTTCTAGTTTTCTTCGTTAGCATTATACTTTTGTATTTTAGCAATCCAAGTATTAACACAAAAACTACTGCATTTTGTAACCCATACTTGCACTAAAAATTTCTGAATTAACATTTTTTTTTTTTGTATTATAAATTGTGAGGGGTATCCTTGGACACTTTATATTAATTTCTACTAACAGTCTTTCTTCTTTGCCATTATTTATAAAGGTAAAAATAAAGATTTTTTTTTCGTTCAGTAAATAATATGAACAAATAATACTTTATGTGAATTCGTCCACGAAACCGATGTTATATTAGTACTCTATGTGCGCTAAGGGTTTAAAATAACAAAACAACAACGGGAAAAAAAAACTTTTTCAAGGCAATTTCAGCCCTTATATTTTGTAGATACTCTTTTTAATTATAGGATTAGACTATATATATATATATATATATATATATATATATATATATATATATATATATATATATATATATATATATATATATATATATGTAATACATTTTTTAACTTGGGGATATTGTATATTAGGATAACCAAGTTATTTTATAAACTTGGTTATTTTAACTCCTAATCAATTAAGTTTGCCCCTGAAACAAAGTTCAAGTCTAAAGATGATATAACACCAGGGCAACTCATTGTAAAGGTGAGTAAAGCTCTGATCACTATTCTTAGTATTTTCCCATAATGTAAAGCACATCTCACTAGAAGATGTATACTGCAATGCATTATGGGTGGGGTCACTACCCAGACCGGTTTCAACCTTTTTTGAGGTCTCCTCAGTGAGTAGCTAGACCTTAAATACCAAGGTTATGGTAATACGGAACCTTATCAACTTTACGTATAGAAATTGCAATAAGGTGTTTTTATTTTTAATAAAAATCTCTGGAGGAGATATAGATGTAATAAATTTTTTAACTTGGGGATATTGACAATATCCCCAAGTTAAAAATAAAGAAACAACATCTAACCTGATCATGATATCAGAAACGTCCAAATGAAGATCTGAAACTAGAAGAACTTATACTTATATAAAAATACTGTGGATTTCAAAAATAAAATTTCAGATCTTCATTTGGACGTTTCTGATATCATGATCAGTTTAGATGTTGTTTCTTTATTTAAAAATGTGCCTCTTTCGGAAAGCATTGAATTACTACAACAGGAATTTCCTTCAGACATTGTAAAATTATTTGATTTCGTAATAAATTCTGGTTTTTTTCATTTAAAAATAAGTTGTATCAACAAATTGAAGGAACAGCAATGGGTAATCCTCTTTCTCCTGCTATCTCCAATTTCTTTATTGAACATTTTGAACAACGTATCTTTGACAACATTTCTCCCAGACCTACTCATTGGTTCAGATATGTCGATGACATTTTTGCTGTATGAAATGGCTCTTCGGATGAACTTCAACAATTTATCACTAAGTTAAACGCATTTCATCCTAGGATCAAGTTTACCCTAGAAGTAGAATCAAATAAGCAGTTAGCCTTTTTAGATCTTTTAATTATTCGCCAACCAGATGGTAACCTACATTTCTCAGTTTATAGAAAGAAGACTCATACAGGCCATTATATCCATGCGGAATCTCATCACCATCCCAGTCAAAAGGCAGGAACTATTAAAACACTGGTTCATCGGGCCCACTCCTTTTGTTCTTCAGACGATCTATTACAGAAAGAACTTCATTATATTATTTTTTCCTTTCTATCTAATGAATATAAGAATTCCTTCATCAAAAGAGCTTTGAGTAGTTTTAATATGTCTTCCTCTTTAAATACAAAAGCACATTTCTATCCCTTATGTATAAGGCATTAGTGAACGTTTAGCAAAAGTTTTAAAACCACTGAATATTTTTGTTGCCTTTCGACCGTTTAGAAAAATCTTCACCTTTCTCACTTCTCCTAAGGACAAGCTTCCAAATCTTAATCATCCAGGTGTCTACCAGATTCCGTGCTCTTGTGGATTATCTTATTTCGGACAAACGGGAAGATCGGCCTCTTTTCGGCTAGAAGAACACCAATCTTATATTGAATACTTTAAACCTGAAAAGTCTGGACTTGCAGAACATGCCATTTTCACTAGACACAGAGTTCACTGGAGAAAGACAAGAGTTCTTCACAAAAGTCAGTTTCTCATGGAATGCCTTTATAAAGAAACGTGAAACTACTTCATTCTCCTAACTTAAACAGATCCGACGGCTTACGTCTATCCCCTTTATAGGAGATAGTACTTTACAAATCAGCTAATCTTTCCTAAGTTTTTATTGTATTGATTTTTATTTATTTTTTTTTAATTTTATTTTATTATTATTTTTTTATTTTATTTTATTTTTATTTTTAGGAAAGTTATTGCCCTTTTTAGTTATCTTACACCAGCTACTTAGGTGGCGCTTTTTGGAATTGTCAGTTATTGTTTAATTTGAGCTTAATGTACTGAAGATGCCTGTGACACACAGGCGAAAATTATACTATTAAATAATCTTTGTACGTGAGTTTTTTCCGTTATTAATTTTGTATCAATAACATTATGATAATAGAATCAGATCATAATAACAGTATAACAGCACGACATTATATTCTAATCGAAGAATTAGAAATCATTCCTGAATTTAGAATGTTTACTTTCCGAATATTTAACTACTATATTAAGAAAGGTTTGAACAAAGATACAAATCGTAAGTAAATATCAGTATTTATTCATTTCGTCTCCCTGAGCTTTAAACAGAAATGCTGAATCTAATATTTAAGCCTTATTCTCGCTAAGTAATCTCTTTAAATCCTCTGTTTCATTTTGAAATAAGTAATCCTCATAACAGGATTATCAGAATTATTTCTGTATTTTTTATTTATTTATTTTCACCAAGTAACCATGTTTGTGATGTCTAATTTAGAGCAAAGCTCTTTTTTTTTTTACGATTTCTCATTAATTAAACTTTCTTTCTTTCTTTCTCCACTCTTCCCTCTTTAAGTCACTCAGCTATCAGAGATGATGCATTATTTAAATTTGAATACAATTTTTAATATAATACGATTTAAAAATGTCCCACAAGATGAGATTCGCCATATAGCATAGAGGAAGGAGAAAATTATCTTAAAGAGAAAAAAGTTATCTTGAAAAAGCTTTGTACGATAGAGAACAGAAATGTCAAAATTTTTTTTTTTTTTACTCTCCATACCAATCTAGTTATTAATAGATTGAACACTACTCCTATTTTTATCAGAAATATTCACGGCAATGTATATAAGAAAAATAATTCATATTGATTTTCTCAAAATTCAGAAAAATGAAAGAAAAAAAAAAACGCTGCTAGTAAGATACATAAACACTATTCTTTCATTTATACAGTGAGGATCAAGTTATGTGTATACTTGTGGGACCATATTTTCTTTCGTTCAAATTGCAGGAGAATCAAACATAGGATTATAAGGATTTCAAAACATAAAAACGCCATCTTACGATTATGAAAAGAATGGAGTAGATGTTAAACGTTTTAAAGTTTTTTTTTAATAAAACGCACTTGATTTGAAATACATTACTATTGTATAATTTTGCTTCCTATATATATTCAATGATCTCAACATCATGAAATCGGTAGTAGCCTTCTAAATTCGCAAAGAGAGAGAGAGAGAGAGAGAGAGAGAGAAAGAAAGAGAGAAAGGTGTAGATCAAATTTTTCCCATTTTTGGTCAATAAATCCTCTTAGCAGCCATGGCAATAAAACTATTTCTGATAATGGATTATTTTTCATTTTAAGGCCAAACCTATGTCTATGTGCAGACCACCAACAAGACAAGTTTTTGATTATATATATATATATATATACACTACTATAAGGGCAGATGACCTAAATTTAAAACCAGCATTACTCAGTGGTGTGTAGATAAGAACGAACAACAGAGATTTTTAAAATAATCGAAGAAATTCTAGTATTGTATTTGTACTACTTCCAACTAACTTTATTCTTATAACCTGCACATAATACATTCTGTACAAAGCAAATTCGTTTTATTAAAAGTTTTGCTTGTAAGTCTGAATAAAGCTCCAACATTGTCGATGCGTTATCATAGAAATGATCTCTGCAATTTAGTAATGAGAATATCGTTATCTTTTTAAAATGATGTAACAATTCAGGCAAAGGGATCTATGCTTTATGCCAATGAATGAGAACAGACAATACAAAGTGCGCTATGAATACCGCTTTTTACATACTACATAATAAATGTTAATTGACCAACGCGTGTCAGATGTAGATCTGTCCTGTTTCTACATTATCATACTTCTGACTGAATATGTTCATACATAAAAAAGATCAATTTCACTCAGTAGTTCCACATAATTATTGTTTCTTATTGACAATAATTTTGTTTTTTGTCTCCTCAAAAATCTACTAAAATGTACATTTTAAAATGTACCACTGCTATTCTCTTCAGTATTCTTTCCAGTAATAACGATCACTGTTACATCTGCTCATATTAAATGCAGAATTAGCATACAGAAATATTTGCTTCATAAGCAAATATTTCTAAATAATGCTGCAATACATTTTTTCGTGTATCGGACACCGCATCAAAAATATTTTTTTTTGTTGCTGTTGTTAAGTTTCAAAATACATTGGCTCACTCCAACATCGGCGCTGGAAAATTTATTCATGAAAAACTTTAAAAGTTTTTTGAAGGATAGATAACCAAAAGAAATAAAAATCTGGCTTAGGTAAGTCGATTATATTTTCATCATTCGGACAGGAACAAAAGAGATTTATTTTGGTGCATTTATAAAACTACG
This sequence comes from Typopeltis vanoorti, assembly GCF_054136105.1. NCBI lineage: Eukaryota > Metazoa > Arthropoda > Arachnida > Uropygi > Thelyphonidae > Typopeltis > Typopeltis vanoorti. Next base: position 68,408,836 of record NC_143557.1, on the reverse strand, counting down.
GTAATGGCCTACATCGCAGTATAAAATTAATGCGTGAACTTGAAAACTGCAAGCGTTACCGTTCTTTGACTTTCTCTTAGAACAGTGGTATCCAAACTTTTCGCCGTGAGGGCCACATTGGGTACTTTCAGCACTGTTCAGCGGGCCGTAGTAAAAAAAAAAAAAAAAAACTCTAGAACTAGATATATGAGTTTTATTGAAAGCAGATAAAAACTGATTACAGAGTATGTGAGATTAAATTATGGTATATTAATGACAACGAACACTATCAGCAAATTCTCATATTTTTATCACAAATTATAATAAAACCATTAATGTGAATGATGTAACTGTGTTTGTGTTTTTAAAATCTTATTAAACTCAGGTTCAAATTTTGAAGTGCTAATTACAAGTAGCGATTTCAAATGTTCATCAGATAAATTTGCCCTGCATTTTGACTTGATATATTTCATTCAGGAAAAAGTTTGTTCGCAAAGATATGTTGTCTCAAAAATAGAGATAAATTTACAAGCAAATTTCTTCAAATTTGCTTGTAAAATTTTGTAAAATTCAATTTTTTTTTTCTTCGTTAGTTCATTTTAACCGACCTTTTACAGTCAGAAAGACCGTAACTTGGATTACGGTTACTTTTTGCTATTCGGGAATATATTTTGAACACAATTTTAATTAATGCATTCGAAATCTATCAACACCCCGTGTGTTTTTTTTTTACGGATTCTTATTGAAAAATTAGTCCAATTGGCGGGCCGGATAAAATCATATCGCGGGCTGCATTTGACCCGCGGGCCGTAGTTTAGCGACCCCTGTCCTAGAAGTATGTAAAGAAAAAATACTGAATTTCTCGGTGTACAGAAAGCTCCTACCACTGGCAGATTCCTGCATGCTTCTTCTCACTACGACCCCCTTAGAAGAGTATGATAAAATCACCGACAGACAAAGCCTAAAAGCATCTCAACAGCACCACCCATAAACAGTGGTGAGAAGAAGCATATCGGAATCTACATGTGGTGGGGATTTCTATACACCGAAAAATTCAGTCTTTTTTCTTCACCTTCTTTTAGGAGAAGGTCAAGGAGCGGTAACGCCATGCAGTTTTCAAGTTAACATTTGAATTTTATATTGGAATGTAAGTCAATACGGTAATTTCATAAATGTTCCAATTGGTCGTTTGTTCCCGTCCAAATGATGAAAACATAATCGACTTACCGAAGACTTCGTTACCTCAAGCATATCCTTTCCCTCAATGGCTATGGCTTCAAGACAATCAAATAAGATTTTAGAAATTCCAGACCTCCTAAAGAAACCGAGGGTTTACAAAATTCACTGCCCTTGCGGCATTTGCTATGTTGGCCAAACAGGACGTTTCGGAGAGATTTGTATGTCAGAACATATATCAAAAATGTTGAAAAGAAACGACGACACGAGTCCGAATTGTCCTTTCGCACAACCAACGTCAGCCATCTGGCAGAAAACCCTTGCATGAAATAAAAAAGTTGTATCAGAAATAGACGTGAAATTTTATCAGAATCAAAAGTTGCTTTCACGAAGAATGCTATTAGTTTAAATCAAAAGCCCATGAATCATAAAGAAAATAAGAGAAAGGTGGAACAAAGTTCTTTCGCTTTTTTTTTTCGTTTTATGTACTTATTCATTTCACACACACACACACATGGTTATTATATCTTACAGATTAATAATACTGGTTTTAATATATCTTATTATCTTACTGGTTAATGTATCTTATGCTGGTCATAGCTTCTTCATTACAAAAGACTCCATTTTATTTCTTTGTTTGGTCTGCTGCTATTTGATTTGTGTATTTGGCGATTTTGAGGTTGATTTGATAAGGAGTATCTAGTTGTTTGTCGATTATGCTAGACTGGGAAGGCAATATTAATTCAACTGATACAGAGATCCCACAGGATAATTTTAATAGAATAGCATTATGCTTCAGGGTTCCGCGTTGTTATAGGTTGTGCGTGCAGTTTAGGTGAAAATATTACAAGCTGCATTACACTGATGGCATATGTATCGCAAGACACTGATGGTATTGAAGATCTGAGAGTGGTGGTGGACAAAGTTTAAGTCCAGGGAACATACTGGAAAGGTGAACAAAATGGACAAAGGATTACTTGGATGTTCATGAGCGCGAGCGCACACACATACACTGACTGGTGAGGTTGAAGAGTTATTGTTCCTCTCTGTGGGACCTTGATGTGACTTCATCTGGACTACTGTGTACGAATTTGCTCGTTCGCGTTTCTTAGTGATGAGGAAGTGGTGGACGAATATTCAGAAGTAGGTGACCAAGATGGTAACAAATTCTGTGTGGAGCACATTTTGAGGATAGAGCGAGGGTTTATAGGTTGAAAAATTTGGTTGAGGGATGATGGTGGAGAGGAAGTGTGGCAGAAAATGATGGGTTACTAATGTCAATTTAGTGGGATTAATGCAAAATAAATTTTTCAGTACATAATGAGAGAGCAGAAGATAGTCTCATCCCTAGGGAGCGGATGGGAGTGTAGTAGTTAGTAAGGATGTGGAGACTGGATCATTTGCTTGGCGAGTGATGATAAACTGAAATAAGTTGTTGGTGAATGGGTTTACGGAGGAGCGGTGATGAGCATTTTATGAATGATGATAGGTGTGAGCCTCCCACATTGAGTATATAGAGTCCATGGGAATGTCTGGATGATGACGACGACGACAATGATATGCTACTTTTAATGTTTCAACGATTTGAACCGCACCGTTTAGTGTCAGTTATCTATTTTGAAACAATAATGACATGTTATGCTATTACTTATAAAAATATAGAATTAATTCCCTGGATTAATTAACGTCCACGTGAGGAAAAGTTCCTGGGCCGTCGGATGCAATCATAAGTAAAATGTCTATGTCCTGCCGCATCTCCGTAAGGAATTATCAGAAAACTATACGTTTCACTATCCGATTTGCTAATTTTCTCCATAGTAAATCGCAAAATTCGCCATGAAGCAAAACACCTTTAGCTTTATTGTCTCGGTGGGATGGCGAAGAACCTTTATTAGGGAGATTCAACTGAAGGTGGCAAGCCCATCTCATATATAAGTGCAAGAAAACCGGCTACAATTCTTTGAATACCTGGTACAATTTTTCTAAAAAATAACTGTACCGGGTGCCAATATCAAAAAGAAGAATTGTGGTGGACGTCAACATCAAATCATTTTACTGTTACAAATACCTTCTTGAGTCAAAGCCTAATCAAAAGAAAAATATAATATTTTATTATATCTACGACATATACATTGAAGAATCTTTACAGTTTTTGAATGTATAGTACTGTAGTACTCTTTTAATTTCGTTTTATGATATTCATTTAATTTATATTATTAATTTAGTTATTTTTTAATTAATTTATTTTTTTTATTTTATTTTTATTTTATTTTATTTTATTTATTTATTTATTTTAAATTACCGCAATATGAAGTACCATCATGGTCATGAGACAAGTACATTATATCTGTTAACTGCGATGTTCGCTGCCGATTTTCTGAGAGGAAAACTCTTTTATACGAGACTAACCCGCTTTTATTTGAAAAGCCCTAAGAATATTCCTCACATCCTAGATGAGATTCAAAGCCCAGGTCTTTCGAACTGAAAGGCAAATGTCTCGATGCCCTCGCGACTATAATACGGAACAGTGGACTAAGAATCGGTCGAAAGTTGAAACGAAGAAACTTAAAACTACTAGACTAAACTTGTTATATGAAAGCTTAGAGCATTTTTCAATAGACACAATATAAAGGAAAATTCTTTCAAAGACAAAAGTAAAGAAAATAAATCTAGATGAAAAAAGAACAGAGGTTCGATTAGTGCATAGGTGAAGTGAATAGACAGAGCTAGTTGCTGCACATGTTCCATACCAACCAACACTAGATCTAACAGTTCAAAGAACGACTCGTAATTATAGATGCTGATTTCGATGAATAATAGCAATGAAAATATCTATAGAAAAGTATATACAAAACACCTGTGTGATAAAGAGCCAATTACTCTGCGTGTGCGTGCGTGCCAGCGAGAGAGAGAGAGAGAGAGAGATTAATAACGTAGAATTTTAACAAGGTTGCGAAACATGATATGGGATAGGATTTCTACTGTATTAACAGCTGCTCAAAAGAAAAATTTAACAATGCAAAGAAACAAAGGACAAAACTTATGATTATGATGGTTAAAATTCTTCCAAGTATTGTCTAGATATATTTGTCACCATAATCAAATTCCTGACATGCACCCTCGGATGGGGGAGGGGATATAGAGAATATTATGAAAGTACTACATGAAAAAGTTACATCATTAATAACTCCCTTGACAATTTTCCGCCACTGATATATTTGTTTCGGAAAAGTATGTTTTAAAAGTTTGATTAGCCATCGATAGTATTTGTACATAGCATAACATAAGTAAGATCTATCAATTAAGAAACAAGTTTGTATGAATACCAATAGTCAGAAATTCTGTAAATAGGATCTCATATATATATATATATATATATATATATATATATATATATATATATATATATATATATATATATATATATATATATATATATATATATATATATATATATATATATATATATATGCACGTATATACTTATTACTTATATATACTTATATATTTCCATTGAGAGAGAGAGAGAGAGAGAGAGGAGAGGAGGAGAAGGAAAAAAGTGAAATAAGAGTTGCCTGAGGACCTTCTGGTGCTCTGACATTAGTCCAAAGGTCGACAGTTCACTACTATCGTAGAAAAAGAACATGAAATGCTTAGAACACACTTTCTGTTATTCCGTTAGTTAGTCTTCTTTGTAATTAAAAGAACTACTATATTCTTGCATGCTTTTAAATTTTTTAGCTTTTTTGATTCAAAATTAGGAATATTAGTAAACAATTAATTTTGAAATAAGACTGTTTTAGGATTCAACACTTTTCATTCGACACAACTGGTACAACTATTTCTTCTAAGAGTTAACTGTGCAACTGCAAAATATTATTTGTGCATAACGTGGAAATATACTAAAGATATGTACTAATATTTTCTAAATATAAATAAAAATTCTATACTGAACTATTTAATAACATTAATGCAGATACAGAAATGAAGCTATCCATCTAATTGCAAAAGTCAAAATAATAATAAATAAACAAATAAATCTTTATATCAACTTGCAAGTGTCGGTAGGTAAGAACCAAGATACAAACATTCTCATACTTGCCATTGGTATATGTTGCAAAATAGGTAACGTGAGCAAGGAATTCCTCTATGAAAGTAATGGAATCTATGGTATTCCATCATTAGTTGAGACAAGTGCTCATAAAAGCATAAAGTATAAGTGGTTTCGGCTTTCTCCATTAATGAAGGTATATGCGGTATAAGATTACAGCAATGATGTTTTTTACATTATTTCAGATAAACAGATAAATTTTTATTATTTCGAAATAATTAGGATTTTACTCGTCTTTCTTGACTACTACAGACAATCAAAAATATTTTAAATATGCTGAAAGTTTAAAAACCCCATTAGTACTTGTTCCACACGTTACTTAAAGCCGTAGTGAAATGTCATCTCAAGGTAATTTAAGAGTCTCTAGGAACAAAAAACATTAAATGTTTTTTTTTTCACCTAGAACAAAGATATTTAATTGAATTAGAGAAAAAAACGACATATTTCAAAATTTTCAAGCTTTCTACTGAAGGAAAAAAAATCTCCAAATTCTTCAGAATTTTTCCTTCTGATGGAGTATAATATCAAACTACCAAGATCAAATGGTAATTAATAGTCTCTGGGAATAGGAAAGGTTAAAAACTCTCGTAGACAAGGTAAACTGCTATTCTTGTAACTGAACTAAAGTAAAAGGCCAACGAAAAATTTAGTTGAAATAAACCAGACATACAGACAAGGATATTTAAGCAAAAAAATAGTATCAGACATTTCCCCAAAGTTCACAAACACAAGAGGAAACTATAATTCATCTACTATTAAAAAGACACGGAAAGCAGGAGAACGATAATTTCAGAGCAACTTTTCTAAGGTTTTCCTTAAGGATTCTATGGTGAATGCGTGCACCATGTGACAATGACATTAGGAACGATATTTTTACTGGTGGAAACTAAAAATATCATGTCCTGAATGTTATCATTACCGTTAGGTAAAATTTAAAAATAAATTCATATAAAAAGATGTAGTTCAATCAGTTTGAATTTTGTCCGATTTGGATAACTTACTCAATGTTGAAGATTTCCCTATTCATTTTAACATTGTTTCACGATACTAAAACAAAATACCGATAGAACTGCAACACTTTGAAATTTCGACCAATTCTCTATGGCCGACCTGAAGATCCATGCCATCCTTGTGTGAGAAACGACGAACTCTCCCTCCTTTTCTCATTATTAGACATTTAATAAGTGGCTTAGGAATTTCTACGTATTAAACAACTCTTAGAGCTCAGATGGTTTCGACAGGCTTTTCAATCAAAGATCAGGCAGTCAGTCTCATATGGCGGGGGGAAGGTTTTTTTCTCTTGGAAACTCGGGTTTTTTCGTCCCTCAAAAACAGGCAAACAGGTTCCATAAACTATACAAGGATAAATGCTGAATGCAGATGGTGTAAGAGTGACATATGCAGAAAAGGTTGTTCAACTAATAGAGTACCCATTTTTGCTAAAAATTATCAACCTGATGTATGCAACATTGGGCTCACTGCTGCCTCTTTACTGGATGAAGAAACTCAGATATATGAAGAGTAGGTATTAGAACTGTTGCACAAACTGAATAAGAATTCAGCAACAGGGACTGATGGGATATCAGCAAGGGTGCTTAATGAGTGTTCAGCTGAACTGCTTATTCCATTAACTGCGCTATATAACGTGAACAGGGAAGATTCCGCAGGAATGAAAGAATGTATGGTAATCCCATTGCACAAGGGTGGTGCAAAGACCGATGTATCCAACTGTCGACTAATCAAGATCTCAGGAGTGAAGATTTTGGAAAAGTTGGTTAGGGCTCGCATTCCGAAATGGGTTGACAGAGAATCTCTACTTTGCAAAAAATTAGGGAACTCAATCCGTCTTGGACAGACAATGGACAATGAATAGACGGGGACCAACTCTTTTAAAAATATGGAAATTAAAAACGACGCTCTCTTACGATGTAAAATAACAAGGAAAAAATTATCTGCTTATCAGCGAACATTTGTTATTAGCAGGAATGTGAAATGTTCGGCTATGATAAGTATAGCCATCCGTAATTCTGGTAATCAGGAACAGCTAAGTATAAAGAAAATACTCAAGCCATCTAAATGAATATAAATCTATAGAAATGGGAAAATATCTGACAGACCGATGTCCTCACTGTCACTCTTCTCGGATTAATTTTTGAAATATACAAAAATAAATAAATTAATTTCATTTTCTTTTGCGTATCAGGCCCAAAGCCCTGTTACTCTCACTCACTCTCTCTCTCTCACACACACAGAGAGAGAGAGAGAGTATTTTTTAAAATTATTTATTAATTTACTTGTTTCTGTTAATCTCACCCGTGATAGGTTGTAAACCTTTAGTATATTAGTATCATGAAAGGTTAAGGATTAGATAATATGGGAACCCTGCTCTTCAAACTAAACAAACTCCTTTTTTGCAAGTCATTTCAAATTTTCAATAAGCCAGGTATAGTCTTATACTAGGTCTAACAGGTCATTTGAAATCTCATGAGTCATGGCATAATGTAACACTTAAAGACTTTACAAGCATCCATACCACGATTATGTGATTTGAATCCACGGCCTACTGATTAGAGTTCAGATACTTTATCCATTCCTTGGATCTATTCACAATTTTCACGGAGCAGTAAAAAAATAAATAAATAAATCTTCTTTCGCTACGCGTTATTACCACTTCCTATGCAGAGTCAGCGTGTTACTTAGATGCGACTTCTTGTTAGTACCACTCCCAACCGACCCGTCGCATAGTCTGCCGCTGGATATATTTTTGGCTGTAGAAGCGTATGTTCACGGGGCCGAGTTTGCCTGTTTGCGGATGAAAAACACCAGGTAAACTGACGGAAAAAAACCCACTGTCCAAGACCGGCTAACTTGGCTATGCCTGAGGAAAATCCTCAAGTTCCTCACGTCTTCGAAGGGAATCGAACCTGGGACACTCCTTCCCCAGGCATATGGTTGAGAAGCGCAAACCACTAGGCTAACCGTGCGGAAAATAATAATAATAATTCAGTTTTAACAAAACTGAAAATGCAGCATATCAGATAAAATCTATAAGTCATTTGCAGGATAGCCTGAACTAGTTCATTTTTAGACAGGTTTCTTCAAATTGCGTTACGCACCTATAAAGATTAGTTGTGTCTGCCAATCGCGCGCATTATTCCTCCTCTCCGAATGGATTATTGTTATTGGCATTTTGCATCCGCAAACTTGAATGAATTTATAAATCTCAATTTTAATTTAACTGGAACATTTCGTTTGGAAAATTTAGTAAAAATAGCAAAATAATAATTACTTTAGTTTGATGGAATATTAACGAAATGTGATATATAAGATCTTTACTCACAAGTCATATTAATTTTTGTTTCAATTGTGGCTTTATTTGCAAAACGTCAAAATAATAGTAATAATTGCTATTACTATTATTTCGTAATAGTAATTGTAATTATTACTATTATAAGAAATTTAATGTTATTTGGTATTTATGATCTCTATTAAATTCTGTCACTGGAATTTATCGGAATGATAACAATAGGACCACTTTAGTGGCAAAAATAGATCAAATGATTAAAATTATACAAAATAATATGTTACAGATTGTAATAAATAAACAAGAATGCTCTTTCTCTGTATAAATATCGTAAACTATTTCCATGCTTCTTAAAAATAGAGATCTCTTTAGAGCTGCTGCTGCTGCTGTTATACACAGTCGCCATCTGTATACATATAAAAAATAACATCTTTTTAGTTATTGTTGCGTTTTCTCAAATTGATTAAAATAGCCAAAATCGCTCTTAAACTGTCATGCCAGTGAAACCTTTATGAAAAGCCTTAATAAAAGAGGACTATTCAAGAAGCCTATGCAGCGCCCGTGTCTTTTAAATAGTGCAAGCTAAGACAACTATGATGCTAATGACGGTCTTCTCGTAAGCTCTCTACTCCATTTCTTTGAAACTTTAAAAGTTTCTATTTTTTTATCCGGATTTGAAATAAGGATGAATCTTTATCTCCTATTTCTATTGCTCTTATTTAATTTTATAAGTTCTTATCTTTTCTTATTTTTTTTCTTTCCCCCTTCTCTCTCTCTCTCATAATCTTCACTTTATTCTCTTCACAAAGCGTTTGTTTTCGACATTAAAGACACTCACTAGCGCCTCTTTTCACGTTACGTTCGTACCGATAAACTGTGGAAAAGAATAACGAAATAACTTATCAAATAGTCGAAGTAACTGAGTAATGTGTCCTTCCAACGGAATTTTCTGATCATACCAATTAGTCATAATATCCTGTAACTGCATTTCCAGTCAGATTAATAAATTCTATAAATGCCACGTAGGCAGTAAATTCTGATTTTCCATGATGTAATATTTTCCTTTTATAAAGAGAGTAATTAAATTAATAACATATTCACCTTATGGTTCGATTGGATAGAGTTTAAGCTATCTAACTAACAGGCGGGAGACTAGAATTCCGCTGAGTGCATGGATGTTTGAGAATGCCTTCAGTGTGTGAAATTACTAGGGAAGAAAAGTTCTACCATTTGATGTTCAGAATAGGGTTTCGAGATTATGTAATTCTTATCCCACACACACACACGGTGATAATGTACTATAGGTTTAACAACCTTTTGCGAGGGTGGAATTCACATACAAAAGCTATTTCTCACTCTTCGCCTCTATTCCCCCCTCCCCCCTACCGGAGCCTCCGTAGTTTAGTTGTTGAGGGCAATGTACTTTGGATGGAAAGACACCTGCGTCCGAATCTCGCCTAGGACGCGATGAATCTTTATAAGGAGGCCTTTTCAACTGAAGTTCAGTTAGTCGGTACTCCAGTAATAAATTCTATAGCTATATGATCACTCTCTCTCTCTCTCTCTCTCTCTCTCTCTCTCTCTCTCTCTCTCTCTCTCTCTCTCTATATATATATATATATATATATATATATATATATATATATATATATATATATATATATATATATATATATAAAGCTTCCAAGAGATTCAGTTAAGCTTGTTACAATGGAAAAATAAAAAATCGTAATTATGCTAATGAGAGACATGAACGCAATAGAAAATTGTGTACATGACATGTACTCGTACAACGCTTACTTCCAATCAATGTATTTTCCCCTGAAATCGAGGGAATCTGTGAAGTATAGTTCTTCTCTTCCTGACAGACTTATTTTGTATCGTGCGCCATTGTCTTTATAGATATATGAGAACAAATAAATAAATTACAACAGAAAAGTAATTGCAATTACACTTTTCCCTAAAGTTAAGAATTATAAAATAAGTAAAAGAGAAAAAATGTCACTTCACTCAAGTAAAAACAACATATAGAAAACGAAAACGACTTTTTTTAAAAACAAAATTATTATTAAACATCTATTGGTTTGAATAAGGGAATGTCTAATACCACCAATCAACATCAAGTCAATAAAAAAAATACGAAAATTGGATTTCTTTACAATATAAATTCAACTAAATTTATTTCCTATAACAAGAATTAATGGTATATAATGTCTAAGAATTATTCTTCAGCAATTTAAATAAATTCTCTCTCTCTCTCTCTCTCTCTCTCTCTTTCTCTCTCTATAGGATCGTTGATTACGGAAACACGCTTCGCTGGTATTCGCTGTTGAAAAATAGTAGCACCGTCAACTTGTCAGCTGTAATAATGATGCTTTTTAAATTTAATGGGAGTTCAAGCCGCACTGCTATTATTAGTTGATTAATGTAGGCTCTTATTGGGTAATTTTATATTTAGGAATCCAAAAAGATGTTTATAAATAGGACCATCATCGGCTGAACGCTACAAAATTTCTAGCTAACTAACCCTAATACAGTATTTCGAAGTTAGCCTAAATTCTACCAGGCATAATGTTCCTGTTGTTGTTACTTTAATAATTCACTCTATTTAGCCTAGGATCTAGCACACAATTTCCCACCATGTTGAGTAAAGTTTATGCATTTTTGCAAAATATTATAAAAAGATTCACAATATATGATTTTTGTACTTACCTCAAACGTACTTAGTACAAACGTTGCTACACGATGTGCTGACATAATCCCCAAGAAAACCCTCAGTTACACAAAAAAAAACTTTTTTTTTTTTTTTTAATTCAGGAATTCTGTAAACTTAGCTGGAATTTTTAAGGTAATCCACGATCCAGGATTACACATAGAATAGAACACATGCAGAACAGACACTTCGATCTTCTTTTGCTAAAATGAATAATTTTAGCAACAGATTTTAACTTTCTTTTCTTTCCAAACAGCCACCCATTGTTATCAAAAACAAAGCTAACTAAAATTACCAGACAGAAATGTCGACTTTCTAGACCTTAAAGACCATGACATGCGTTACCAGATAAATTTAAAATCAATATTACGCTATTCCTAATGCTCATGGAAAGTTTCAATGAAGGGAAAAAAAAGACTCCACTGTGTAAATTATAAAGATGATTAATAAACGATATAAGAGTAACTATATATTAGTTAAGTAAGAAAACTTTGTGTTATTTAAATAAAAAAATAGAAAACGAAAACACGTTAAATTCTTCTCCTTTATTGATATTGTGCTGTGCTTTAATATTTTTAATGGTTAAAATATTAAAGCACGGCACAATGTCGAGTCAAGGAGAAGAATTTAGCAAGAAGAATTTCCAACGCCAAGGGTCGTTTGGTATGTAATTATTTTTGGCGTTTTTCGTTTTGCGAAAACTTGAGAATGGTAAATGCTTACCATTCTTTTTAATTAAGATGGCCAAGAAGGAAGTGTGTTTTCGTTAGCCCTCCATCATAAAAAGAATATCTTGGTTGCGATGTTAGAGATGTTACGAAGTCTATGAGGACTACTCTGCTGTGTTCTCTCATTGACAAAATATCCTAAACATAACACATCCAAATCGGAGGTTTCTGTGATAATTACTTATCGTTCTTCTTTATATTAAACTGTGAATCTTTAAGTTATGCTCCGTCACGGAATGGAAGAAGGTCTATATTCAGCACCTTTAAAAAAGGAGACAAAAGCCAGCACTCAAACAACCAAACCATTTCCTTCAATTTAGTCTATCCTAAAACGGAAAGCATTAGGGACAGGAACATTTAGTCTCGTGGGAACGAAATCGCATGAGAACGAATTAACCTAGACTACATCAACCAGTCTTCTGGAGCATGTTATAGAAATCCCATTTTCCTCTTGATGTTATGCTAAATGGCCTTATGGTCAAGTAACTTGGCTTGTTCGAAACCTAATTAATGCTATGATAGGGTTCTTAATCCCATCTTCATAGTGTGTATTCTTCGGGCTTGTTTCCCTGTTTTGCGGGATGAAAAACCCGAATTTTCGGATTTTAATATCCCGAAAAACAGGAAAAAGCCATGGTACCTTAGTATGAGACCGGTTCATTCACCTTAGCAGATAAGTCCTTATAAAGGTTCATCGCATACCAGATGGGATTCGAACCTAGATCTTCAGAAAGAAAGAGCATCGTCGATACCGACTGAACTGTGGGATGTCATACTATAGAAATACTTCGAGATCATAACGTAACCACTCTTGGCATTTCATTGGGTCTAGCAGGACCTGCTTTACACCGTACCGTCGTATGGCCTGCCACCACCAGCCATTTGCAAAAGATGGTAGTTGACAATATGGCATGCAGTGAAGCTCCGGTGGTTTACTGCATGTCACCATGGAGTCAACCTCGCTTCAGATATCTCTATCAATATAGCAGCATCTAAATGATCTCTCGGTAACCTGAAACTCCATCAATAATTCTGCTGATGATGGTACATTTCACTCCGCATATTTATTTGACAAATTTGAAGCGCTCAAACATTCTAAGCTCCAATATCTGCAATCAAAACGTTAAACACCATTTACGTCATTCTTCAATGGAGAAGATAAACTAGTTGACTTTAATATTACCAAACACAACATGCTGTCTTCTTTCCAGAAAAAATAATCTCCATTCACCCTTACCTTTAATAATTTCCAAATGACCACAGAGATCAGATCTCTCTCTCTCTCTCTTTGAGATGAGATTTATCTCTGACAACCTTTCCTGGCACAAACACATCATATATCCATAGCCTTCTCCTCCTCACTCTCCAAAACACTTGGTGTCCTTGTCCAGTCAAGACGTTACTTCCTCACTACTCCATCAGTTAAGTCTGAAAATTCGAAATCAGTTCAACTTTAGAATAATCTTCTGGAATTTAGGATGGGACAAAACACCTCCCCCTATAACTTGTCAGGAAGAGGAGTAAATGATTCTCTCTCTCTCACACACACACACAGCACAGCACAGAATCACTCAAATCACAGTTTCACAACGCAGTCTACTCCTACTTATGTCTTTTCTAAAAGCAACGAACATAAGTAATCAGAAAAGGAGCTGTACTACTGAACTGGCGGCAATCATTCTTCCACTTTTTGCTATGCACATAACACAACCAGCAAATGCTCGATATCTATTCACAGTTTAACTGCAAATTCATGTTTTTTCCTCTCATATTTCATTTCATAATTCTCAGGAACGGCCACCCGTACCAAATGTTCTTTTCAAGCTCTTCAAAAAAAGAACATCTATAGGTTACGTTACTCCTTAAGCCTCTTGCTCACACCCTGAAAATGGGATGCCTGGAATCCACTGCTGAAATAAAAGAAGTCCCCTCCCCTGTAAATATGGACTATCATACAATACGTACACATATACTTTAATTTAAGCTTTACTTCCTTATGCTCAATTTTTTTTTTGATTTTTTAATTTCTCTGACCTTTTTCCTAATCATTTTCATTTTCCTTAAATCATGGTGCCCCTCCCTTACCTCCAGGGAAATGCATTTTTGACCCGCTTTTTCTTTCCATCCTTGTTGATGGGCAGATAATATGTTTATTTTTATTAGAAGGCGCTTGAAATAGTGCATGAAATCAGTAGCGTAGGAACACTATGGCACTGGGGCAGTTGCCAAGGGCGCCGATGTCAGAAGGACGTCAGTGACAGGATATTTTACCAGTAATTAAAATTATCACAATGAAAAAAAAAAAAAAAAAAAAGGGCACCTTATTAGGAATTTAACAAGGACGCAAAACACCTTGCTATCGTGAAATGATTAATATATAATTAATCCCTTTACGTGGAAGAAGGCAAGAATCAACGTATTCTTAAGAAAAACAATTCTACTACAACAATGAAAATTTCGCGTCATGTCTATATTATCTCATTCTCTAAAAATTTCAATTGTGAATAAAAAAACGTTTTAAAAATTGTGTCTACTTCATTTCAGACTTATGAGAAGTATGAAAGATGTTTGAAAGAAGAAACCAAATTAGTTAAAAAAAAACTTTTATTGCTGAGAGAGAGAGAGAGAGAGAGAGAGAGAGAGAGAGAGACTAAAATAATCCCAAAAAGTTCTTTCAGTATGTAACAAGTTAAAAAAGTGACTGAAGTAGAAGAAATAGTGGAATTACTGAGTGATCACGTTACAAAGGTATATCATCCAGGTAGACATATTTTCCAGTAACAAATGTTGACAAATAGGGCTGAAGTGGAAACAGAGATATATGAAGTAGTAGTGTATAGGATATTACAGAACCACCATTATAGGATAACAAAACTAAGGACTAGATGAAATATTGCTCGCTGAAATAACAGTGTATAGAATATTACGAAACTATTATTATAGGACTGGGTGAAATATTGCTCGCTTATTACCAGAAAACGCTCGAGGAGCAGTGCCTTTGACCAGATTATTTGAGTTTCAGCTCTGGTGGGATTCGAAGGGAGTGAAAAGAGGGGAGAGGAAACTCGAACCCTCTTTATGCAGTGGAAACAGTTCCACTGCATAAAGAGGGTTCAAGCAAGACAGAGGTAGCAAATTATCTACCGATCAACTAAACATCTCAGGAATAAAAGGTTGGATAACGGTATAATTCTGGAATGGATAGAAAGGAATTAAATACTGCATAGAAGCAGTATGTTTTTAAGGATATTTCTGAAGTCATAACCCAGTAATTTACTCACTTTTCATAATCAAGTAATAGCTGAGTTGGATAGAGAGGGAGAATTGCTACATGCTCATAATGCTGAATTTTACAAAGGTACTTGACAAGATAACACATGGAACTTTGTTATATAAACTGGAGCAAATTTGTTTGAATATGAAGGTAGTGATGTGAGTAAGAGAGTGGATAATGAATATACAGGGTGTCCCAAAATTCACGCAAGATTTAAATTTAGCGCCATTTGTGCGGTAAAGTGTTGCCAACGAGAAAAAAAAGACAGCGTGACAGCTGACAGTTCAGGGTTATTAAAAATGACCACACACAGCGAAGAGAGTTCGTTGAATGGATTATGGAACAACAACAAGTGGATGCTTATTTTTCGAACAAAATCATCTTCAGCGATGAGGCTCATTTTCATCTTGATGGCTTCGTTAATCGACAAAATTGTCGCATTTGGGGTTCAGAAAATCCACGAGTGATTGTTGAGAAATACATGCATCCACAACGTGTCACTGTTTGGTGCGGATTTTGGGCTGGAGGCATCATCGGTCCATTCTTCTTCGAAAATGCGGCTGGTAAGGCAATAACAGTTAATGGTGCGCGCTATCGCGACATGATAATCCAGTTTTTTGTGCCTAAATTGCAAGATATGGATGTGGACAACATGTGATTTCAACAAGACGGTGCCACATGCCATACAGCCGGAGAACCAATTCAATTACTGCATGAGTCATTTCCTGGTCGTGTAATTTCCCGTTTTGGTGATCAGAGTTGGCCGCCCAGATCATGTGACTTAACGCCGTTGGACTTTTTTCTTTGGGGTTTTTTGAAGTCTAAGGTTTATGCCAACAAGCCCACGACCACCCACGCCTTGAAGGAGGAAATTGAGCGCTGTATCAACGAAATTCAGCCACATTTATGCAAAACGGTCATGGAAAATTTCGACAAAAGAATGCGTATGTGCCAGCAAAGCCGTGGAGGCCATTTACCCGATATGCTATTCCATGCATAACCCTATACTGTATAGTTTATGAATCAATAAGAAATTACAATTTTTAATTAAAAACCTGTGCTTTCTATCAAAATTACTTCTTGCGTGAATTTTGGGACACCCTGTACATCCGAGAGTAGTTTATGAGAGTGTCGAGTCCAGAAGTAAGCGTGTAACTAGGTGTGCCACGGCTTTGTATTCGGGTCACTACTATTTAACTTGTACATTAATGATAGAGGAAATGATCAGAGGAAATATTCAGTTGTTTGCCGATGATTTAAAACTGATTAGAGCAATAGTTAATAAGAATAATATAGAGATTTTTCTGGATGAACTATATAGACTAATCTGACAGCAAGAGCAAAGGAGAATGGCTATCAGTTTAACCAGGCAAAATGTACAGCTATGTAAACCTGACATAGTCTACAGCTATGTCAGGCATTTTGCTAGATGTCAAAATGTTTCTTCCCGGTTACTGAAGAACACATTAGAAAGCACAAATAAGATTATTGTACTTCTTTATAAGATCTGCATAACCTAAATGGACTACTGTGCATAGAGCTGGTAGCCTGAGTTTCTTAAGGAAACGTAAAAGATGGAGAGGGTCCAGTTAAAATAGTGGCAGGTGGAATGCTCCTTATGAGGACACATTGATAGAACCATATACGTTATTTAAAGAATTTTATATAACACTGATATACAATACATTTTTTTCTGTAAATGACTAGTTTGTGGAGAATTAGGGATCATCCCTGGAAACTGAATGTACTGTTAGCAAGGACTCGATTTTTTGCTGAGAGAAAGAGAGAGTTGAATGAGTGGAATAGGTTGCTGGAATTCTGAATGCTTCATCGGTGAATTAGTTCAGAGCGAAGTACGCTGGTGTCCAAAACCTAAGGACGAACACTATTTCTGAAGATTACAATCCCAAATTCAGACAAATCAGCTTGTGGCAATTTGTATAACGGACGATTTCAAGTAGAAAGCGGGTACACATTCAAATTTTCGAATCGCGCACAAAGGGATCACGTGGTAGCACGTAACAGGATAAAAGACAAAATGTTGCACGAAGAGAATTGTGTTTGAAAGACGCTCTTTTCGTGAAGGAATACATTTGCATAAGTTAGACGTCTTGCAATGTCTCAAAGACATCATCCAGATGATTTCACGCGGGGAAGAACTACTGGAAAGCTTGAAGAAGGCCGCAGAATTACTGATATTGCCAGAGAGTTTGGAATATCACAAAGCGTTTTATCCAGGCTCTAGGCAGTGTTTCAAAACAATTGAATGTGTTCCAGACCTTTGCTAAGATGTCAGGGCGCATGAAGAAAGATTTTTGGTTATAACAGCAGAACGTAATCAACGCACTACGAAAGATCGGCTTGTAAGTCGGCTCCATTCAAGCACAGGTACGCGAATATTTCGACATACTGTGGCAAGATGTCTGCGACAAGTAGGCCTATACGACTGAAGGCCTGTGGTCTGCGTCACTTTATTGGCAGCTCATCGCAGAACAAGTTTTCAGTGGTGCTGCATCCATAAAAATTGGAAAATACACCAATGGGCTAATGTACTCTTTACAGATGAGAGTCGTTCGTTTTAGTCTTTCCTCCGATTCTAGACGAGACGTGAATGTGTGAAAGTAGTACTTAATGCAAGATTGTTCTTGGAAGGGATAGATAAAGCTGAAAAAAGGGACTATGAGTGGTGAACGATATTGTAAAGAAGTTCTTCAACGTTCATGTTCGATTGTTCCGTGGTGCAGTAGGCGAAGAATTCACTTTTATGGATGACGATGCCACACCACTTCGTACACGAGCAGTCGAGATACCTCTGGAGATTGAGAATATTAATCGAATCGAGTGGCCAGTACCCTCCTCAGATCTCAACTCCATAGAATTGGCACGAAACAGGCGCGCACTGCTGCTCGAAATTCCTCCCCAGGAAAGAAAGGAAAAAAAAAGAAGCCTTATCCTTGCTCCGCAGTTTGCCTCAAAAACTACTGAATCACTTGGTACTAAGCATGGTACGACATTGTGAGAGATGGATCGCAGGTCGGGATGGATATATTCCACACTGAAATGTCTTTCCACATAGTTTTCTGTAAGCACTGCACATTATTCCTAACTACGTCTTTAGGAAATTTGTTAATTTTGCTAAAAACTCATTGCAATTTAGATTTTATCAAATTTATAACACATTTTTGTGTAATATAATTTATTAGTATGCTGGCAATAAATTTAAGTCCGTATTTGGCTGTAGTTGTGAAGATGTTTTCATATGCAGGTAAAAATGTAGTTCATCCTTAGATTTGAACACTCGTGTAAAACAGATATCGTGCGAATGATTGTGTGTGCTTGGTGAAAGGTTAGTTAGCTTCCAGCGATGGGTTTAAAGACTCGATGGCGGTCCCCTTATAATAATGATAATAAAATAACTTACATTGGATTAAAAAATGCTATAGAAGATTCATCAGGAAGAGCTGTTATTATTTGAGATTATGGTCAACACAATTAAGGATGTGAGGTCACTGTACGATGCCTATTAATTGGACATCGTCGATGCCGACTGAGCTACCTAATCTCCATAAGGAAGAGTAAGAAATAGAAAACTAACGATTCGAAATGCAACACTGCCGCAATCATGCAAGTGCGGTCAAGTTTAACCAGAATCTTTTGTAAGGCTTCTGCAAAGATATCCTGCATACATGGCTTCTTTACAGAATTTGTAAGTTATCACTGAAATATGCATTGATTTGAAATATAAAGCTGTGTTTTATATTTCAAATTTCATTTCTGCTAGGGTGTTTGCAGTATATAAAAGTGGGTACCTTTTTTGAATTTAAGAGAGGTGCATTTCTTATTACGATGTATTAATCAAATATGATTACGAACATTGAAAAGGTTAACTAGAAAGCAAAAGCAAATGCAAAACCAGAAAGCAAAAAATGGATTTCGTCATGTATTTAGAAGCGTTATGCTAGCAACCACATTTAATTAACAAATTGTAATAAAAACACACCTTTGTAAGTGGAAGTTTCTGCGGTTTAGAAGTTCCTAAAGCATATTCCGGTAATTGGACCACATTTTTTTTTTATTAAGCTAAAAGCACAATAAAGAAATAAAACCCGACAACAATCTTCAGGGGTAAAAGGTAAATGTTATCTTTCAACAAAACGAACCCCCCCCCATTGGTCTCGTGATGTTCGCAATCGTTTGAAAATGGTACATTGCATCATTTTCAAAATTTTGCCTATCCTATGTTTTACTACATGACAATCATCAATATATGAAACAAATAAATATAAAAATCTGTATAAAGCATAAAGACAGATGGTGCATGAATTAAATTACTTAGATTGTATTCTACACATATCAGAAAGTGGGTATGTGTTACCAGTTATTTATTACCATTTATTGGGGGTTACTATTTATTAAATGGTAACCCTCATAAATTCTGATATTTATAAACGAACTATCTGGCATGAACTGTTATCGTGTAACAAAGAATTTTCTAATAGGCATATTCCAACACTATATAATCCTTCAAGCAGCGCTTAAAAAAGGAAACAAATTTAAATCCGGAAATTAGGAAGTCTGTTATCTATAAAATTAAAAAAAAAAAAAAAAAACGGATTCTAACTAAGAGAGAGAGAGAGAATAGTTCTATAAGACCACGATGTGCTCACTAACTTCCTACATAATCATATATAAAACTGCAGAAACGTCAACTCAAGGTCAAAGCTGACTTTAATAGCCAGATTGTCTCCTAGTCATATCCGTCAGCCAACGAATGTGAGTTACGAAACAAATTGCTATTTAAAAATTAATGGAAGGTTCTATGGCGCTATTGATTTTTTTTTTTAAGATGTTACATACTCTGCTAGGGTGTTTCCAAGAAAAACGAATGATTTACATTAAAATGCGCTTAATAGTGGAACCGCCTATACCACCAAATATCGAAGTTAAATTATTTTAATAAATAGTTAAAACAGTCAAAGAGTTAATGTATTTTCAGTGCTTAGAGATAGGAATTTACTGTGAGTCGTGTGGATTATATTTATCCCCAGAGAATCTTTTATTTTATCCCTGAAAAAAAAAAAAAAAAAAAAACTGGAAAAAGCTGGTCTTTCTTCAAATTTATAAATAAAACTATTATAAATATATAATAAATGCTAAAATGATAAATTTTATTGAATACTACAAGGTGCCCACAAATGTTTACCCTGATTATAATCTACTCTATACTATAAAATGATAAGCTGAAATTGGAAACGGATGTGACGTCAGCTTGAAACGGATGTAGGCTGTAAGGTTTTAGTGTAACTTTTTTTGTAACGTTTTTGTCCAAGTTATTTGAAACGTTTTGAAACTCAGGGGCTACCCTGAGTGTCGAGGCTTCAAAATTCGAGTCATCGGAATTCAAGGAGAACCGGCCTACCAGTCCGGAACACGGGGGGTTGGGCGCCGTAGGCGCCAGGGGAAGCGGGACCCCTAGTATATTATAACTCTTCAGTGGATACTTGAAATGGAACACAAAGTTAGATTTCAATGCATAACATATAGAAAAAAACGTCAATGAACAACTTCAACATGTGCACCGCCAGTAACACGTCAAAGGGGGTGTAATGTCCGGTAACCTCGGGGGCCATGGGATTGGACCATCTCTGCCAATCCAGCGATTCGGGAATTCTCGATTAAGACGATTGCGAACATCACGGGGGGGGGGGGGGCTCCGTCCTGTTGAAAGATAACATTTGGTTGCATCACCTATAGCTGGGGAATGGTATAATTATTGAGCATGTCTAAGTACACATTTCCATTAATTTCTTTTTCAACAAAGAAGAAAGGGCCAATCACTCGATCATGCAGGCCACACACTACACATTGAGTTTTGGACTAGCTCGAATGTGTTCTCTTATGGCATGTGGGTTTTCAGATCCCCAGATCCTTACATTGTGTCTGTTGACTACTCCACTCACGTGAAATGTTGCCTCATCAGAGAAACAAACAAACACGCTGCAAAAAATCATTATCCTCATCCATGCGGTTAGAAATGAGGTTAGCAAATTCTTCACGCCTTGGACGATCATCTGGCTTTATCTCCTGGACAATTTGGACTTTGTACGCAAAAGTTGGCACTGTAACTTGATATTTTGTTTCTGCCAGCCACAAAACACATTGGTTTTTTTCCTGTACTGAAGCCATTTTTAAAGAAAATCAGCAGCAGCGCTCCTGGCGGCAAAAGCAGTATGGAATCTTTATGAGTGTCCAAGTTTATTATAGCCAATGGAAATCAGAGTAAACATTTGTGGACACCCGTATATCTCCTAAATAAAGTGGATAATAACGTACCCGCTCTCCAAACAATAGGCAATGGCTTCGCATGGATGCTTGTGAATGTTTTCAGGTAAGAAATGAATTTCATCGTCCGGTGTGGTACCATCATCCTGCTTATTGGAGTGCCGAAGAGGCTTGAATAAAGTTCCATGTGTAAAAAAAAAATTTTTTTTTTAAATGTACTAAACTCATAATCCCAGGTTTACAGGTACTCGTGAGAATTGCACAGAAAAGAATAATAATAATAATAATAATAATAACTATTATATTTGAAAATCAGTAAAATACACCAAAAAATCCTGTCTCTGTGGGCTACGATTTTTCGGAAAGCATTACTGTATTTAGAACAAAAAATAGAACTTAATCGAGCAAAATTTATAAAGTCGCTTCTAACCGGCAAATTCAAATATATTTCTGTTCTCTTATTATTAAACCTTACTACTTATCGATTTCGTTCGGTTCAAACAAATGCACTATTGCCTGTTTAATGTTATAAGTGACATAAAACTAGTTTAGTGCATGATTTGAGGACTACACTAAGAAGTTAAGGGAGATCATTAATGGTGGGGAAATAAGCAGAAAATAACAAGGAAGGATTAAATAGAAACACTAGTGGGATTATTCTGACGAATCGCGGAAAACAAAGTAACCTCTGTGTGCGTGTGTGTGTGTGTGAGAGAGAGAGAGAGAGAGAGAGAGAGAGATGAATAACTGATATATGCATTACGTCTACTATCGTAAAAAAAGCATATTACGAAGGTACTTTATTTTCATTTTCACATTTCATCAAATATACAATCCTCCACCTGCATAAAAACAACAGCCTTTAAAAATTTTCGATTAAATATCAAGTTTGATAGGTCATATAAGTTATTGTTCTATTATTCCGCGCGATTAGCCTACTGGCTTTGCGCTTCGCAACCATATGCCTGGGGAAGGAGTGACCCAGGTTCGATTCCCGTCGAAGACGTAATGAATTTGAGGATCTGCCATAGCTGGTCTTGGGCGCGGGCAGTAGGGTTTTTTCCGCCAGTTTATCTGGTGTTTTCATCCCGCAAGCAGGCAAACCGGCCCCGTGAACATACGCTTCTACAGTCAAAAAAATATATCCCCAGCGGCAGACTAGGCGACAGGTCGGTTGGAAGTGATACTAACAAGTAGTCGCATCTAAGTAACACGCGGATCCTGCACAGGAAGTGGGAATAACGCGTAGTGAAAGAAAGAAAAATAAGTTATTGTTCTATTACTAAAGCCATCTTATCTCGAGATGTATTTTCGGTACTAGAAAGTAAAATTTATACTGTTATTAAAGAATGAAGTAAGTGACTAAAAAGGGGGGGGGAAAGAAACTACAAATGCTTCTTCTTCACGAACTACTGCATTTAATATACATTTATATTATAGAAATATTTAACATTTTTCTTCTTCTAAAAGTTACTATACTTTAAAAAAAAATCGATCTCCCTCCACAGAGAGATAATAACCCTGTCAACTGGCCAAATTAGTGAAATGATTCAAACCTACCAGTCTGCAGTATTATTCATATTTCACATTCGAGGAAATATTTTTTCGTTCGCGTATTTATTCCAATGCAGTGTGTGTGTGTGTTCACCCCCATCACAAACCTCAAAAACTAGATATTATCTCAATACTGGAAGTGAAAGCTAACCAAAGAATCCAAATTTTGATCAAACACCTTCCCAGAATGGTTATGATATGAGCTATCTCCAGACTCCTTTCCAGCCAACGAACTCAGCCCACACTCGTTATTGAGAAAGTTTATCTTCGCTTTAAAATATAGAATAAAAACAGTGTTTATCCCTACCGTTACTTCGATTCATTAAACCTAGACACACTCCTCTGAAATATAAAGGAGTTTATCCCCTGTGGCGTAACTGCAAAATACACATACTACAGATAGACGAAGATATCTACTGACCAGCGCATTGAGGAGCATGCCAGACACACAGAATACCAGATACATAGCCAAGCCATTGTCATCATCATCATCTAATCCGCCTGACGCCTCAACGGAACCAATCGAAAATCTTACACCGCAGAATCTTACACTGTTATGACATGATCGAGAGAAAAAATTGGGAGTTCTATGGTGATCTTTATTAACCTCTGTATGTTTGGATAGAAAACACCAACAAATTCGCAAACAGTACACATATACAACAATGAACACGTGCTCAAAACTAAATTGAATTATCGGAATCCTACTGAATACTGCATATATCACCATGTTAATTAATCTTTTATAGTTTCTTTATATTTTGTTTTTTTTTTCACACCTGAAGAAGTCCATTTAATTAGGACAAATTTTTTTATTTAAATAATTACAAGTTATTCTGTGTTATCCTCATTCAAACTTCATTCATACGAGCCTCTCTCTATATCCCATTTAAGTACTGGTCAATATTTTATTATTATAATCGAAAAGGGAAAATATTTGTGAACGTGCCAAACTACTAATTCACAAACCAATCATCCTTAAGAATCCAACAAGAGAAGGGCGGGGGGGGGTGCAATTGAAACAATCTCGCTCTCTCTATTTCAAGAAATCAAAACACAGAATAGTGTAAATTTTCACTTAAATAACAAAAAGAAACAATTTATATTTTGCAAATTATAATAAAAATGGGGGAAAATGAATGTTATTAGTGATAAATTTAAGTGAAGTATTCATATTCAAAAAATAAGAATTGTTTAAAAACTCATGAAATGTTTACAAAATCTATTTCACAGTCGTCTCTTCTGCCTCAACTTCCCCAGTTATATTAATCGATCCCCCTCCCCAAAAAAAAAATGAAAGACTACACCTTCTCTTGATCAAAGTGACAATGAATACTGTCAATATCCCAGTAACGGAATAAGAAGCATGACAATACAAGCAAAACAAAAAGCAAACGAGAATGATTTAAAGACAAGTTTTAAAAAGTAATCAAGACAGGATTTTCAGCCAGTGAAGTTCTTTTGGTAGGTCCTCAAAGTTTATATGGATCATGGCACTAACACAAGCTCACGTTATTTTGATAACTGAGAATGAATCTTTTACTTGTGAAAATAGTCATAGCTGGTCATCGTTTCCTGGCCATCCCAGTAATTGCTTAGTGAGGCATTTGAATAGCTTAAATGATAGAATAATACGTAGTTAATTAAAAAAAATAAATTAACAACGATATGACATCACGTAATGATATACCGGTCGTGGTTCCAGCTACCATTTAGGCCAAGTTCACTGATGCTCGTATAATGGATAGTATATCAGCGAATCGCACGGTGATTCCGAACATGGGGAAGTTTACTTCCTCACCTGCCGAAAGTACGCTATTTTATTTTGTTTTATTTTTTTTGGGGGGGGGGCGGTTATCCAATCCATGAAAGGTCGTGAATCTATACATTAGTACCGTGAATTTCTTAAAGTTTTTGTTTAACTTTGTATTTATTTATTTTTATAGTCAAGAGACGCAGCTATAAAGACACCAGACATGGAACTCTTTCAAGCCTGTAATATGCGGAAATGGGGAAAAATGAATGTTATTAGTGATAAATTTAAGTGAATTCATACCTAAACGCAAACATCACTGCCGAGAGCTATTTGTCCCTGCAGCCGCTTGGTTTAAGAACAAGAACGTTAACTACTCGGCCACCCAGGCCACCAACAATCGTCATCGTTTTATTATCATATACCAAAACACGTTACTGCACTCGTCACTATACTAGCAAATCGTAAGAACCCAGTGCCAGATTAAACCCCGTGGAGGCCCCTAGACAGTCGAAATCTCGGGGGCCCCCTCGCAAATTATCTCCTAATAGGTTTATAATTTAACCAAGTTTATTACATAAAACAAACATTAACAATTATTAATGTTATTAAACAAATAAATATAGTATATTATTAAACAATAATTATTAAATATTATTAAAAATATTGCATAATATTATTAAACAAAAAGTAAGGAAATTTTTAATTTTAATAAACAAAACTTTAAACATTCACTTTCCTGACTTTTTTTTTTATGGTGAAATCTTTCAGGATAGCTTGTTTTCGTTTTCGTTTCTTTGAGTTGATTCATTTTTTTCTATCTTTTGGAAACAATTTAAGAAAGCTTGATTTTAATTTTCTTTCAAGATCAAATCAATATTATAAACGGCGTGGGGCCCAAAGGCCGGTGCCTACTCTGCCTATTTGGTAATCCGTAGCTGTGAGAACCCGGACTTGTAATTCACTGCACAGCTAAACAGCAATAACAACCAAAATACGTAAATAAATGAAAGTTTAATATATCTAATTTATGCAGCAGATCTTCACAACTCTATTATCTTTCGGTCAATAAACGTCTTTTATAGGGGGGGGGGGGTCTTTCTCAATTAGATTCTATGTGTAGATGGCACACTCAGCCAAAGCCCACTGATTGAACTCAAAAGATTTTTTTTTTTAAATTTATTAAGAGGGGCGAGTAAATTTTTTTTTTTTTTAAGTAAGAATTCATAAACAGTATTTTATAACATGATGGTAGGTATTAATTTGGATCCAAATTATTGTAATGAAATATCTGACTTTTAATTTCATTAAACAATACAGGACACACAATGCCATATTACTTCCGTACAAGATGCAAATATTAAAAAAAAAAAAAAAAAATTAAAGGAAGGGAGAGAGAGAACGGAATTTACTAGAAAATACCAAACACTTGCTTGTCCTACGTACAAATATCTGTTGATCTATTGACATCGTTTTTGTAGTTTTTAAAGCAATTGTGCGAATGTAATTTGGAAAACTATACGGCATTGGTACCAAATAAGCCAACTTATCAAGTACCCCCCCCCCCCCTTTTTTTTTTTATTCTGCAAGTTGGTCATGTTCTATTGGCAAAGGCTGTTTTCATAACTGATATTATAATTTAGTCATGGAAAACATTTTGGGTTATTCTTTATTTTAAATGTGAGAGAATTAACATTTTTAAGATATATTAAAGTAACTAGAGAATACAAATTTTAGGCTACTTTGCTTGCAATATAATGTTCAAAATTAGTTTCTAGCATTGAATCTATACCTTGCAGCTGGAAATATGCCAACAGTTCACATATTAGAATGTTTAAACTGTTAGCGCAGGTGCAGCTACTAAAAAGTGATCTGTAATGTACTGGCAGATCAGATAAATCAAATCTTAGGGAGGAAAACAAAGAAACTGACTTCTAAAAAGTTTTTATTACATTAAATAAATTGGAATTTCTAGTTATTTAATAAATGGCTGTAAGGCAATCAGGTAGTAAAACACTGGGATTAATGTACTATTTTCTCAAGCATCCTTGGTTTGAAGAACTTGGTTTCGAATTATCTAAGAGGACGGAAGGATAAGGAATTAATGAGTATTTTTCAAGTTTTCAGAGAATTTTTTGAACAAACTGGCCATAAAACTAGGAGACGATAATAACAGTCTGTTAATAGACCAACTAACCAATAATCATTTTCTCAAGTACTATTTAAATTAAATTTTAAGTGATATATAATTTTATTGCTTTTATTAATTTTATTATTATTTATTATTAGTAGTATTAGTATTAGTATTAAAATCATTTACAAGTAATATTTATATTAGATGTGGGTATCTGAAGTTCACTATCTCCGCCTTCTAAGTAAAAGTGAAAGGACAAAGCTAATGTCTGAATAAAAATCAATCAAATTGTAAAATATCAATTCAAACAGAACAAAAAAAAATATGAATTTTAAAGTGAGTTAAGAATACGTTAATAAATGTAGATGGTTCAACACGAAATGACAATAAGGATGAGCTGTGGACTTTAGGGCTATCCCATCAAAATGAGGAGAGAATTTTGCGATACAGTGAATTTATTATTGTTGTTGTTATGTTATATGACATCTCCATGGAGTACGAGAGTTTATCGCTCTATGTTACACAACACTACACACAAATCACTGAAACAAGAAACTAGATTAGTTCTTACTTCAAATACTCATGACATCGCCTTCAATTTCAATTTTTGTTTACATGTTTGTTCTAGCATATATCCATACAATAAACTAACACTCACCTGCAGACTTCTTCAACTCTTTCTCTACTTTCTCTGTCACAGTGACGTTGAATAGTTTACTTTCCAGAATTGTTATTTTGATGGCGCTGTGAAGATATGATCGCACGCGACTAGCAAGAAATAGTGTCAATTGAGCAGTTCACGAATTAAATAAATCTATCAAATAATAAATAAATGAAACAATATTTATATAAAAAAGTGCAGTTCTTTAAGGATATCAACTAGTGAATGTGACCAGTCAAGCTGTATTCACACTCAACTATACCGTATACACTAATGGCAGAGGAGGTCATAAAAGCATAAGTTGAAAATATTAGATCCCTGTTTCATTCATATTAAAATATTTGATTCCTAAGTTCAAAAACGATGTATATCAACTGTATTTATAATTCCTGCCAATATAAAGCGAAAAGCAGGTCTTTTCTTTGTTGGACATCCTGTAAATCTGTTAAATAGTAAAGTAAATTATAAATTGCTTTCTGAATAACTTCTTAATCGTTTCCAAATACAAAAATAAAACCATATTTAATCTGAAAAAACTCCATTATGCCAGTAAATCATTTACTTTAAAATAGCAAAAACAGGAACTATAAAAATAGTACGTTTTATAATAGATTTTTTTAAAAAATTATTTTGGACTATACAAAAACCTGACGTCATTAGAATGCATGTCAGTTGCTACCGTACGCTGTAGAGGATGATTACTTGGATAGTCGTGATGAATATTAAGTAACTGTCTGGCAAGGACATCTTTGAGTTCTTTTTTGGGAGGAAGAGGGAGGGGTGAAGTTACGTTTAGCAGGAAGCTGAAAATCTGGAAATACAAGCTATCATGTATTTTAGTAAACTATCTACTATTAACCTTAGAATGCTAACGATAAATAAATAATGACTATTTTGTAGCAGTTAATTGTTACTGCTTTACTAATTATACGAAGAGCCAAAGGCTTCAATTCGGCGACATGAACTTGTTTAAGTTAAGGGATATTATATCCCATATTGTTTCTTAGCCGAATAAGAAACTCAAAGAGTTTCATGCCGAATTTAGAAACTATATACAGTTCGGCGATTCCAAGCGATTTTACAGACCCTGTCTGTAAAAGCATGCTTCGAAAAAGGAACTAGCTGACGACCATATTTTCAATATGTTTTAACTGAAATGCCATCGCAGCATTCAGTAATGACGACGCCCTTGCTTTGAAGACCTGCGTTCAAATCCCATCGAGAAAGAGTTATGAGGACTTTTCAAATGAAGATGAGTTGCTGACTTCGTAGGACGACAGTAGAGTTTTGCCTTTCACAGAACAGGCAAATTAGTCAAAGAACACATGAAGACAAAATTAGTCGTTCTATTATTACCACAAATGGGTTATAAAATAAAAGATTACTTACACATAATTTACCATTTGTCCTAATACACTGTGGACTATCAGAACTAATAGCTTTCTGTAGAAACATTTATTCATCGTTAGCATTTTAAGGTTAATAAAAAAACTTGAACATAGCCTAACTCAGTTTATTCTCCAAAGGAAGTAGCCCTAACTATATTCTGTAAACCTGTAGCCAGCTAGTCTCTATCTTTTGGCGTCACTGATAGATGTATTTATTGCTTTCGATGATTTTGAAGATTTCGAGAAGATGGCAGACAACTACTACTACCATCTAGTGTTCGATTACAATTTCGGGCAATTGTATCCTGAGTAGTACCCCTGTCTGAAAGAGTGTGAGATCTATGGTTGGTTTTTCTGAGTGGCGTTGGTAAAAATCCAAGTTTTCTGGATTAAAAATAATAATTAAAAAAAAAACTATCTTCCTGAATAAAAAAAATAGACTAACTCTGGAATCTGATGAAAAGCCGTCTTCCTTATACAATTCAAAAGGATCTATAACAGCGATTTTCAACTGGTCTGCCGCAAGAGTTTGATATAAAGGAATAAATATTGATGAAAATTTTTTTTCATTGAACTCACCTATAGAATTGCAGCATGAAGAAACTGTTGAAAACCTTATCCCAAAACAAGGAGTAGTTGATTTAGATAATCATGCCCAGTATTTTGATGAAGAGGCAGATGCAGAATATAAAAAACAGAAAGAAACAACAACAACAAAAAATTCACTTCCACATGCGTTTGCATGTCAGATGCATGGAGAACTACATTTAAGAGACTGGCTTGTCTGGATTCAACAGAAACAAACTTATATTGCTTTCCATGTCAATTATTTTGGCAGAAGACAGTCAAGTCTAGCACTTCTGCGTTTGAGTCTGCACTGGTATTTGCTGAAGGCTAAGATTCTAATGGGAAGGGGCAGAAACTTTCCTACAGGATCCCAAAATATGAAAAAGGCAACAGCCACAGAGAATGTTACCTAGCTTGGCGAGAACTAAAAAGATGTCTGCTGTCTGGGACAGGAGTTGATATCATCTTAGAAACGTTAATCAAAACTGAAGCTGCGAAATGGTACAACCTTTTAAAGCGCATCATCGATGTTGTACTCTTCTTGGGAGAAGTGGTCTAGCATTTACTGGTTCATCCAATCGAATTGGTGATTCAAATAATAGAAGATTTCAAGACTGAATGAACTGCTCTCCATGTTGGATCCCATCCTTCAGGACCATGCGCGAAGTGTAGAGGAGTCACAGAAAAGGAGCGAGCGGCTTCAAGTTCATTATCTGTCCCCTGACTCACAAAATGAATTTATTGCAGAATGCTCGAATCTTGTGAAACAACACATTTTGCTTCAGAGACAATGTGCCAAGTACTTTGCAGTAATAGTAGATTCTACATCAGACTGTTCCCATATTAAACAAGCAACATTTCTTTTGAGATACGTACTTTGAAAAGAAACGCAGTATGAGATTCAGGAAAGATTTCTCAAGTTTGCAGATTGTAGCAAAAAAAAAAAAAAAGAGGGGAAGAAATTGCTCAGTTGATAACTTACACATTGAAAGAACACGCTATTCCTCTGAGTGATTGTAGAGCTCGAGCCTACGATGATGAGGCAAATATGGCCGGAAAATACAACGGGCACAAGCAAAAATAAAAGAACAATGCTCAACAGCAATTCTTTCACCTAGCAGTTGTCACATACTCAATGTATGTGGAAATAATGCTGCTGAATGCATACCTGAAACAATAACCTTTTTTTTTTGGAACAATTCAAACTGTGTACCGCCTGTTCAGTTCTAGTCCGAAGCCGTGGGAATTATACAAAACCGTATTGGTTGTTCTCTTCATGGTATGTCTGAAACTGCTTTACACATGCAATAGATCGTGTTGCATGTGTAAAGCCTTTTACATCTCACTTACCTGGCATTAAATTAACACTGGAAGACTTCCTAGAACTAAATTTGACTGCAAAACAAGAAATGAAGTCCTTGAAGTTTTATTATATGTGACATCTTTTGCTTGGGTGTTAATGTCAGCCGTGTGGTACAAAATGTTGATGGCATAGATGTTTGCAACAAGGTCATCAAAGCTAGAGATACCACACTGGATGTTGAAGTAGGAAAACATACCACAGAGCTGACAAAACTTCGAAACAACTGGAAATGCATGTGAAATGAAGCCAAATTGGTTACATCAAACCTAAATATAGAAATATAATTCTCCCATAGATGTGATGGACTTGGGTGCAAGTGGGCAAGGCTGCATGACGACAGCACACCTGATGCTAAATACGTTTTGGTAGACAATGTTATAAGGATTAACTGTCCGCTTCAATGCTGTTTTGCAGAAAAAATTTTATTTCTTGTAAAAATATCTCACCATGTCTGAAAGTTATTGTGGATAGAAAAGCCTTATCTTTATCAGAGTAATATCCTGCTGACCTTAATAGTGATGATTTTGGAAAATAAATGCCCTCAGTGCATAAAGGAAATTTTGGAAATGCACAGTTAAAGCCATTAGATCTCTTGAACTTGTTAACAGAATACAGACTTGGTGACCTGTTTCCAAATGTTTGTGTTAGCTTAAGAATACTATTAACAATTCCAGCAACAGTAGCTTCTAGACATAGGTCATTTAAAAACTTGAGCCAATTAAGAATTATTTATGGTCTACAATGTCTCAGGAACGTCTTGTGAATTTGAGCAGGCTGTGTATGCAAACAAACATTGACAGAACAGTTAATTTTCATTTTGTGATTCGAAATTTTTTACAAAAATAGGCGAGAAAAGCGCTTTTTTTTAAAAAGTAAATATAAGTTTATCGGCCTTTGTTTATTGATACTTATGTCTTCTGATGAGCTGATCTGTATTGCAATATAAAAGGATGTTTTCATGTGAATTCTTTCTCCTTATCTGTATTGTGGCATAAACAAAGATGTTCAAATCAAATGTGCTTTCTCATCTCTGATCCTCTTTTATTTTATTTATATTTATTGTGGAAGGTAAATAAGAGAATAAGGCCTTAAATGCAGAAAATTAACAGAACGCTCCACTCCAGCCCTCTCTTGTCTTCCATACTCTTTTTTTTCCTCACAAGCTACAGCTCATGACATAAAACCATAGCGGATAAAAACAGAATGACTAATGGAGAAGGGAAGGAGTCTGAAAGAAACTTTGTACTTTGTACTCCCCTGATAAAATTCGTCTCTCTCTATATATAAACTTGGTTTTTAATTTAAAATTACTTGATATCTTGAATACATAATATACCCAAGTTAAAAACTTGGGAATATTAATATATATATATATATATATATATATGGAAATTTTAAAAAAGGGCTCGCATCGTCGAACAAAAAAAAAAGCCGCATTTCACACAAAAACTTTTATTAATACGGCTTGTATACAAATGCCAATCAAAACCTATGAGGGGGACAATTAACTTGTAAAGGCTATCATTTTTAAACAAATATTTCGTGATCTAAACATGAAATATTTGCAAATAATCATCTGTGTTAATTTATCTTACATGAGAAAAACATTTTTAAACTATCAAAATATAATAAGAATAAAATCTTTTATAATCGCACATATGCAATAATCCGCATTTTTTATAAACAAAATAAATTTGTTTTATAATAAATTTAGTTTAATCCATTATAGTGTGTGCAAACAAAGTTTGCGCCTGAAAGTATCTTCAGGACTGGAGTAAAGTGGTATAACACCGGGCAACTCCTTGCAAAAGTGGAGCAAGCTACCAACACTCCTATCTCCATGGAGTGTTGGTAGCTTGCTCTCCCATAATGCAAACCACATCTCCTTGCGGATATGTATAATGTTATGCATTAAGGGAAGGACCACTACCCAGACTGGTTTCGACCTTTATTGAGGTCTCTTCAGTGGGAGCCAGGCCCAAGTGGAGATACCAGGCAGAAGCATTAGCAAGGTCATCTCCTCTTATAGGAGCTGTCAAACGGTGTGCAACCTTTTTATTAAATTACTCTGGATTTAGAGAAGGATGTTGAAAGTTTAACATTATGGGAGATACTGAGCATTATGGGAGATACTGTGCATTATGGGAGATACTGAGATAGGAGTGTTGGTAGCTTGCTCCACCTTTGCAAGGAGTTGCCCGGTGTTGTACCACTTTACCCCAGTCCTGAAGATACTTTCAGGCGTAAACTTTGTTTGCACACACACTTGGATAAAGGATTAAACGAAATTTATTACAGTCTGACCAAGTGAAAAATAAACTTTCAATAAATTTGTTTTGTTTGCGATAGAGGTTTTTATGACAAACAATCTATAAATAATAAATAAATATTATCTAAACACAATAACATTGAAATACATTATATTTCTCTTTTGTTTTTATACTTCACGTGATATCAACGGTACCAATCAAGGGGCATTATTTTATAGTCCTATTTATTTATATGTGATTACCAAAAGTGAATTCTTATTTGTAAAATGGTAGTAACAGTAACTATAATATTTTATTTAATAAAATCACTTTGTTAGTTTACCGTATGAGTTTGTTGATTAATATATTTGAACAAATTATGTTTTTTTTTTCTTTTTTGAAAAAATAAAAAAGTAAACAAGAAGAACAAGGGACTCGCAAATTTCAGAAACATTTAACAAAGGGCTCGCCCCCGCGAGTCCCTTATATATCTACTCTGTAATATATAATGATAAGCCTTTTTTTGTAACGTTTTTGTGTCAAGTTATTCGAAACGTTTTAAACTCAGGGGCTATCCTACGTGTCTAGTCTTCAAAATTCGAGTCATCAGAATTCAAGAAGAACCGGCCTACCAGTCCGGAACTCGGGGGGGAGGGCGTAGGCGTCAGGGGGAGGAGCCCCCCTAGTATATATATATATATATATATCCTAAATCTGTTATTATAACTGGGAGATCGGCTAACATTCCGCAAGAAGCACTTTATTGAAAAACGAATCGTCTTCTTTCGTCTTCTATACCCTTTTTGACCTTACAAACTACAGCTTATGGCATAAAACTATAGTGCAAGGATTCTCAACCTATGGTACGCGTACCACTGGTGGTACGTGAGCCACTGCCGGGCGGTACGAAAACAGATTTGTTTATTGGTACATCTAATATCTTGAATTAAATATAGTATACGCCACTGGAAAAGATTGAGAACCCTTGCCATGGTGGATAAAAACAGAATTAAAAATGTTTCGAATCATGAGTTTTGTAACGGAACAGCGATACACATTTTGGCTATGTATCTTATATACAGTATGGGCATTGAATGATTTGCCAATGCTTATTTTATAAGTGCAAGATATTCTTTAGGAAAATAGTTTCTTAGCATTTTTTATATTTTTAAACATATACAATACAATAATAACAGAAAGGTTTCGAAGAAAATAGAGTAGAATAGGAGCCGTTGCTCTTATTTTTCAAATATGCGGCACTTTACGACAAATACGAAGCATAATTCAAATTTAGAATTTGTTGAATTGTGCAAATGGAAACAGTTTAAATCATAATATAGTCATATTAATATGCGCTAAATGAATAACTAATTTAGTTTGGGATCAATATATCACGATACAAGTTTTCTATTTTGGAAAGATTTCACTCTTTTTTTATAACTATTTGTTAGCGCGGATCGTTATCATTCATGTTTCACTACCTCTTCACGGAATGCATATCAATGCGCTAGTCTCTAATGTCGTCACTGTGCGACGACACATGAGTCAGATATGGGTTGCGCTTATAGTTGAATATGTTCAGTTTTCATTCACGTTTCATCATGTATGTGTTGTCGCATTTTATGTGTAATTCGTGTGTGGCACGTATGGTGATCGCTTATTGATAACGTTACTGTGTGTGTATCTGTCTTACCAGAAAGTGTTTTACTCCATTTGTTCTACTTATATGTGAGGAATTATATATAGTGTTAAACCCACAAATATGCCTGCTGTTTTTCTAGATAGGTTGCCACTGCCTAGTCTGCAAGCGTACACCGCTTTCAGCATTTTTTTGCTTTCATGTTCTGTGTATTACGCTGTACAGGTTACTTCGCAGACTGGATGGAAATTAAATTCTACCGTCAGTTTAGGAATTCAGTCAACAGAAGCTCCCAAAGCAAGCAGAAACAGTACTATTGTGACGAATGATGATATATCCTTTGACGAAATTTTATTTGATCACCCGTTTATTAAAAGACTTATAAATATCGTATATTTTATGATCCAGGAGCCCCTGTGTATATGGGTGAGTACATATATATTTACGCAATGTAAAATTTAAAAAAAATAAATAAAAAAAAAGAAAAGAAAAATGGTTATCCTTGACGTCGCTTTCACAAATGCAACTCCCTCATTTTTTAAATAAAGTGTTTCTTTCGGAATGTCAGCCGATCTCCCAGCTATAGTAACAGATCTGGAATTAAGTTATTCTTGCTGTGTATAAATTAAGCGAGTTCTTTGCTTTATTATTAGGATGAAATTAAAGGGCGAACATCTGTTCTCGATTTCATCAAAACAAAAACAACAACAAAATGATGGATACATCTTGTTACTCTAGATTTTTCATTTATATTAACGGACAGTAGGAAAGCCTGAAGAACTGAATCATACTGATTTGTGTTTATATTTTCTTAAGATTTCAGATGATTTAGGTATCACTAACAGCATCTATGTAATAATTCACATTGAGACTCTTCACTATGTTTGTGGTTGTTAGACAAGATCGGTATAATATTAGAAAAAATAAAACTGAATAATTTTAGCTATTTCTACAATGTTTTCGAATGAGCACAAAACATGATTATTATAATTGCATAGTGGCACTCCCACAAAACATATGTGGGAATGAAAGATTAATTGCTGTCGGAGCGGTGAGCGTAAGGATTCAGTTCTACGAGTTTAGGGACTGCGAGGTGGAGAATATCTTGTACGATTCACTGTGGATCTGAGAGTATTACCCATCTGTGTGAACAAAAACAAAGGGGGGGGGATATCACCGACTACGAGAATTTAAGAGAAATTTCCCTACTATCATGCTTGAGAAGAGGTTAAGAAAAATTGAAAAGAAATTTTGTCTTTCACACAAACAGTTGAGACGGTGAGAATGTAACAAAGTTACATTATCACAGGAACATACAAACATTAAAGAAATTGAATGTTTGTATGTTCTGGAAATGCCAATTATGATAAGGTTCAAAGCAATACTCAAAGCGCTCTATTATCTGCTGTAAACATATATGATACAGAGCAGAATATGGTCTATTCTTAAGTTGTAAATTAGCTCTTAGAATTGAAAGAGAGCGCGAGAAAAGGGTTTGGTATAAAATCAGGTGTAAAATAGAAGTACACCATCTTCAGTATAATTTATTATATATGTGGATCACATTATGAAGCATAGTGATATTAAACATGACACTTACAGGAACTGAACATTATTAGCATTCATAAGTGAGTAGAGCTAATCTAAGGTAAGATAGTCATTTAAACATGCCAGGATAAGAAAGATTTACTAAACCAGTGTTTGATATCTTCAAAAAGGACCACAGGTTTGAACTGATTCAGTTAAGTGCCCTAGAGGAGCAAAATATAAGATTTAATCATATTAGACACCTGACAAGTATCATATTTAATATAAAAATTTACTATACAACGAGCAGCAAGATCTTTGTGTATCTTTACTAATAAATTATAAATTCAGCGAGAGTTCAGAAGTGCAGAGTCATGGGAAGTATAATGCTCGGGGAAAAGTAGGTGAGTGTGAGTCCAGGCAACCTCAGGTTAGTAAGTGGAAGCATGATCACATGATGATGCTGAATGTAGCTTCCCAGATTCTTAGCTTTAGTGGGCTAAGCAGCACAATGTGTAAGGGAGGTTGTGGAATGAATGGGGTATCGCAGTGTATGTATAATAATGTGAGAAGTATTTGGAATAAAGGTAAGATCTTTATGGCATTGGTAGCTTAATTTAGCCAAATGTTATAGTCATTAGTGCGACTTGGTTGACTGAGGATGATATAGTCATAGGAATATAATGCAAAGGATGTAGTATCATCAGAGGATAGAAGTAACAGGATGGGGGGGGGGTGTCTGCTAATGAAAACAAAATTGAAACCAAAAAGAGTAAAAGAAATTGGTAAAAGACAAAATTCAGGACTGGGTGGATAGAAAGATGATACTTTATAAGGGACAGTATGGTTTTGTGAAGGGTTGGTATTGCCTTAGTAATTTGCTTACTTTTTATAATAAAGTAACAAATGAGTTGGATGAGGATAATGTCTACTTAATGATACTGCTGAACTTTACAAAGGCTTTTGACAGGATTTCACATAAGGCTGAGTTCTGTGGAGTTTAGGAGAAAGGAAGTGACTAGTGGTGTACCATAGGGCTCAGTGCTTGGCACTGTGTTGTTTAATTTGCACATCGATGATGTAGGAAATATTCGGTTGTTTGACGATAATGCAGAACTTTGGAAAGTGATAGTAAATGAAGGTGATGTAGAGATCCTGTAGGATGCCTTGAATAGACTGGCAGTTTGGGCCAGTAAGAGTTTGGAAGTGTGGCACTTTATGACAAATATGATGCATAACTCAGATTTAGAATTTGTTGAATTGTACAAATGGAAACAGTTTAAATGATGACATATTAATATGTGCTATATGTTGTGAAATGAAGAACTAATTTAGTTTGGCCATATTAAACTGGCTGCCAGTTTAATATGGCCAATGTAAAGTGATGTACTTTGGAAAGAAGAGATCACAAGCTGTGTACTCTATTGATGGAACTGAACTGCAAAAAACTGATGAGACTAGGAACATGGGATGATTTTGGACAAGGAGTTGAAGCTTAGAAGGCATATTGCAAAGGTAGCCAAAATAGCACTTTAGATTACATTGTTGAAGAACACACTAACAACCGAGAATAGGGAGGTTATTATTTCCCTTTATGAAGGCTTTAATGAGGCTACATCTGGACTACTGTACACAGATCTGGTCACCTGGATTCTTTGGGGATGAAGAATGGGTGCAGAGGATCCAAATCTGAGCAAGAAAGATTGCATCAGGTCTATTGACTGCTTCCTATGAGAATAGATTTGAAGGTCTGTGAGCTTCAAAAACTAGCTGATAGATGAAAAATAGAAGACATGTAGAAACATAAGTTATTAAAGGTGTTTTATAGGATTGGCACTGAAGACTTCACTACATAACAGGTATGAAAAGTTATAATATATGTTAAAGATACCAAGTAATTTTTTAACCTTGGTTTTAATCCTTTTTCCCAAGTAAGTCAAGGTTGCGCCTGAACGTGGTTCAAGACTTATGGTGGTGGTGGTGGTGCAATACCAAGGCAACTCTTGGTGGTGCAACACTAAGGCAACTCATGGTAAAGATAGATTAAGTTCTGATCACTTTCCTTAGTATTTCCCATAAATGTAAAACACATCTCCTAGGAGATGTATGATGTTATACATTATGGGTGGGGGTCACTACCCAGACCGGTTTCAATCTTTATTGAGGTCTCATCAGTGAGTAGGCAGAGCCTGAAATGCCAAGGTTTAAGTAATACAGAGCTTATCAATTTTACCTAAAGTAAAAAACTTTTCACATCTTTCTCTCATTCGGAGATTCTTAATAAGGTCAAAGCACCTTGTGGCAAGTTGCATAGGTAAAATTGATAAGCACTGTATTACTTAAACCTTGGCATTTCAGGGTCTGCCTACTCACTGATGAGACCTCAAAGGTTGAAACCAGTCTGGATAGTGACCCCACCCATAATGTATAACATCATACATCTCCTAGGAGATGTGTTTTACATTTATGGGAAATACTAAAGAAAGTGATCAGAACTTAATCTATCTTTACCACGAGTTGCCTTGGTGTTGCACCACCACCATAAGTCTTGAACCACGTTCAGGCGCAAACTTGACTTGTCTGTTTGCTTACTTGGGAAAAAGGATTAAAACCAAGGTTATAAAATTACTTGGTATGTTTAACATACATGACAGCTAGGAAGATAAGAGGTTACCCATGGAAGTTGTGCAAGAGTGTGGTTGGCAAGGGTGTTAGGACTAGATATTTTGCTTTTAAAGTGGTGAAGGGGTTGACAGAGGTGGTTGTGAGTGATTCATAAGTGAATAAATTTAAATAGAGGTATATGATAGGTATTGTGTGAATAATGGGGCTCCTGCAATGAGTCTTCTGACTCCATATAGTTACCTGTAAAATAATACTAATACTAGACAAGAAGTTATATTTTTGTTTTAATTCTTATTTACTGCTGTCAGTTTTAATGTAGAAGAAAATTGAGAACGAACCTAATAATAATGTATACTAAATTACATAGCACTCATATCCTCTGCACACAAGGAAATTATGACAATCATGGTTGTGATTTGGAAAGCACCAAATATGCAAATTATTATTATTCCAGACCTTTATACAATCACAAAACTCATTATGCTAAGGCCATCTTAGGCAACACAGTGTAAATCAGCAGCTGGATGTGCATACTTACTAATATAATATATACTAGACAAGTTATAATCTTGTTTTAATCTTAGTGCATTACTGTCAGAAGTATTATTAGGATAAAGAGTTCTTAATGCATGCTCTGAAATTTTTGCTCTGAAATTGGTAGAATAAATAAGCTGTGGCTGACATAATGTAATTAATGGACTAGAATATGCATGCCATTTTCCATAAGTATAGAAAAGACAGAATGGGAGGTGAAGTGTTGTTACTTCCTTTCCTTCCCTTTGTCCCTTCCCTTTCTGAAGAGTAAAGAAACCAAATTGTTGCTTGAAGATAATACTGGACTTTTAGCATAAGATGGAACAAAATAAAATATTTAGTTGGGAATGTATAGAGAAACATAGATGTACCAAAAAATCTCATTAAGGAAAATATTTTAAGAATAAGGATTTTAATTATGGAAACATAAATTGGAGCTGTGCATTTTATGGAATTATTAAAACGTTATTACCCACGTCAGATGGCATGGAAAGAGAGTTAGATCAAGTGATAGCATTAAAGGAAGTGATAGTTGTCTTCTTCTTATCAAGGATTAGGCATTTGCCTATTCTGGCTTCACTGGTCTTTTCATCTTGCAGCTGGTCTTCCCCCCCCCCCTCTTTCATTGGTCAAAAAAAAAAAAAAAAAAATCAGCTAATGCCTTTTATTCCCATATACGGGGAGTAGGCGAGGCCATTTCAGCCCTATCTAACTTTTGGAGATTGAGTGGGCAGTTCAATCTCCACTGGTACCAATCAGAGATAGATGGCCCAAGGCTATCACTAATTAAGCGGTACACAGTGAAGAGAGACGGCTCAAATGTGCCGCCATCTTTCTTTCTTTGGTGTATATATTTAATCATTTCTTTTGGTAGCTGATATCTTTTTGTTCTATATAAATGTCCTTTCCATTTCTCTCTATATTCTTTGATCTTTTCATTTAAATCAAATACCTAGCACTCTTCTAATGTCTTCATTTTTTATATGGTCTAATTTTTTTCCTTTAATTGTTCACATCCTTTTAGAACACTTAAAAGATGTGATAGTAAAGTGGTTATTTTGCTTGGTAAGAGTGATGCTGTTTTGCCCTAATATCAGGTCATGATCTTTCCTTTGCTTGGTGGCAAAGCATGTGAAAGTTTCAAGTAGCAGATATATGTGGGAACAGAACTACAAAGAAAAGAGATAATTGTGTAGTAGACACTAAAATAATATTTTATAAGAACAACATAGAGTACATTCCTAGGTAAGGTAATTATGAATGGGACTGTGATATAATGTATGAACAGCATTATAATGTAAGCCTTACATAAAACTGTGTTAAGTAATTCTAGATGGGTGACTAGTTTTTGACCAAAGCATAATATGAGAAGTATGCATAGGAAATTATAGTAAGTTCTTTGTAAGAAAAGAGAAGATGAAGTTAGCTAGCCTAATATGGAGGGATCAGAGGTTTTCATCAATCAAAAACCCAGAACTTGGTTGTAGTGCCAGGTAACCTTAAGTAAAAGAAAATTATCCTGAATGATGAATAACTTGGGTGACTGAAGAGAGTGACTTCAGCAAATGAAGAAGTAATTTGAATTACACAAATAATTTTCAAGGATCTGAGAAAGCATTGCCATAATTTAATAATTCAAGTATGGTGAACATGAAAATAACCAGCTTTCCTTGTCAGGGTTCTTTACATCATATTGTACACTCATATTCAGATAGAATTGTTTTTGTTTATTTTATTATTTAAAAAAAAATTATTTAATTTTGTTGTTGTTGTTGTGGTAATGTTGATTACTAGATATTATGGAAGTATTTAGCATGTCTGTGATAGAACTTCATAGATATAACAGGGGATAAAAATATGCAGTGTAAATGTAAGTAATTAAAATTGAGTATTTAATTGAGTGCTAGAATGTATCATTCTGTGTATTTAGTCTGTTTTTTAGTTTAAGCTTATTTCTCAGTTAGATTGTCAAGAGCTTGGACATAGATAAATAGTTTGGACATATTTTGCTATATCTAGTAGTTTCTTAGCAACAAAGAGACTGAAGAGGCTGCAGTATTTGTCAAAAATTCATGTTATGTATGCCATTAAATGACAAATGAGTATTAAGGTTTAGGTACTGGTTTAAGTTCATTTTTTTTTCTGTGATGTTTTCATTCCACAGAGAAATAAACAAAGATTTAATAGTTCCAATATTTTATCTATCCATGTGTTAAGGTGTGAGAAAAACTCATGATAAAAGTTTATTGGAGTGAAATAGCACTAGGAAACAATTAAAAATAGTATTTCATCTCAGTTACAGAGGCATTGTCAGAGAGTAAAAATGAGACTTGTTACACAAAGGCAACACAAAACTAACTAAAACATGTAGATTATTATTATTATTATCATCCAGGCCTCCATGGAGTCAAATGGCTCATCGTGGGAGGTCCTTCCTAAGAAACACAGTCTATCGAGACTCGAGGGGAGGCCCCCCCCAATGAAATACTAGTCTTAACTAGATGTAGCGCCCACTATGGACCCTTGTTGGTGACCTAGGATGTAAACTGGGATCTCGAAGTATTAGTGTTTCCCATATTTTGGGAAGTTTTATACAACCATAATTAGACTGATTTTTAAGAGTAGCAGCATATTTAAAAAACAATGTTACTTTTCTAAATTTTTTGTGATGGAGCATGATGGTCTTTCCCAATTGATTCTGTGAACTGTATCCAAAGTATGGTCTGCAAGGCCAGATTGACCATAGCCATGTCTATAGATGTATTTTTTTATGTTCTTCCATTTGGATTGTAGCTGATCTTCATGTATGTCCATAATAGGCCAACTTGCAGGAACAAGGAACTCTGTATACACCTGGAACTGAGATGGAAGGGAATTTGTCTTTAGTGGAGCGGATAAGAGTAGCTGGTTTTAAGTTGGGCTTGAAAGTGGTGTAAAGATTGTATTTCTCAAGATTCTGGATATGTTTTCTGATGTGCCTCAGACATAGGGGATGGTGATAGCATTACTAAAATCTTTCTGAAGAGAAAGTTGTGGATTGGGGGAAATGATTATTTGCTTGATATTATGGGAACTGTAACCATTAGATAGAAAAGTGTGGTGTATATGATTGAGTTCTTTTGCAAGATAGGTCTCATTGGAATAAAGATTATTAAGCTCTATAGGTTAGTGTTTTTATGACATCATATTGTTGAGAGAGAGTGGGAGGGGGTGATGGGAAAGTTTTTGTGAATGTATCTGCCTGTGTGAGTGGGTTTCTGGGTTTCCTGTATACTGAAAAGGACAGGTTACCATTAGGTAGTTGTGTGACCAACATGTCTAAAAAAGCTGGACTATTATTAGTTTCCTTTTTCATTGTAAATTGGATTCTACATTGAAGGCTATTGAGGTGACAGAGAACAGTATCTGATGTGTCTAGGCCATGAGACCAAATAGAAAAGATGCCTACATATCTTAACCAGATAGAAGGTTTGAGAGGGACTGAGTGAAGAGCTTGTTTCTTAACTTCCATAAAATCATTGGCAATGGTGAGTGGGGAGACCCTATAGAGGTACCCTGTTTATAAATTTTGTTCTTCCAATAGAAATAATCGGAATGGATAGCAAAGGAAAAGAGGCCAGTGATATCAAGGGGAAAAACTTTAAAAAAAAAAAAAAGAGTAAGGTATCATTTAAGGGAATGCTAGTGAACATTGTGGTCATGTCAAAACTCAGTAGGATATCAGTATCATTAGTAATTGTGTTTTCAACAGAGCATTTAAAATGGGAAGAATTTATGTAAGATGTATGACCAGTATCGCATGGGAAAGAGATTTTGCTACCTCATTGGTAATTTATAGCAGGGAGGGTTTATGAATCTTAGGCCAGCCATATCTGGAGGGTGGGGGGAGAGTTGGCAACTGAAGGGTTTGAGTTTTTTCATGATATCAGGAGGCCATGAAGAAAATTTTGAGTAGACTTTTTAATCACTGGTTTTGCAATTTTGTGAGATCATAATCTAAAGATCTGTAGGTGGAGCATTCTCTAAGAATGATATCCATTTTCTTATTTTATTCATTGGCATTGAGGATAACAGTAGCATTTTGCTTGTCAGACCATTACTATGCTGTTATCTTTACATAGTTTTTTAAGGGGCATTGATTTGGAAGGGCGATAGATTTCTTTTGGGAGGCAAAGATCTAGAAAGTGAACTGGCAAAGTCAAGCCTAATGTTATTAGCTATCTCTTCTTTTGAGATACAGTACAAAATTTGTAATCCACGCTATATATATAAAAAGATAAGCCAACATTTTAAACGTTTTTATGTCAC
This sequence comes from Typopeltis vanoorti, assembly GCF_054136105.1. Lineage (NCBI taxonomy): Eukaryota > Metazoa > Arthropoda > Arachnida > Uropygi > Thelyphonidae > Typopeltis > Typopeltis vanoorti. Next base: position 68,364,967 of record NC_143557.1, on the reverse strand, counting down.
GTTTTTTTGTCTCTTCATTGTTTTGAGCCGGGTTAAGCTGAAATTTGAAACATATCCCCGTTTGCCTTCATGAGACAATTTGTTGGACGTTTCAAAATAATAGAGAATCAGCTTACCAGTCTGCAACTTGGGGGGGGGGGAGCCCCCCTAGTAATATATAAAAGCATACAAAAGTAAGGAGCAGATGTTGTAGAAGCCTCTAATCCTAAGAAGGCCACTCTCTACACCCTGCTACTAGCTTGCCTTTGCTGTTGGATGGGACACCTATATCATTACTCCACTAATTCTCAGGGAGAAGAGAAGGAAAAAAAAAAGATTTCATAAAAATGTCACATCACAGCCTCCCTGAATTAGTTAAAAGCACAAATCATTGGTTCCTATTTCTCCCCCCTCTCAAATGTACAGCTTATCTAAAATTCATAAATACTGTAGATGCTGCTGCCCCATACCACCATCTCCTTTAACGTATAAAAATGCCATATACTTCAAATGTTATCCAAATATAGTTTTAAATAGTATTGATATCATGATTAGTTTGACATCACTTCTTTATTCACCAGTATGATTTCTTCAGTTTTGTCCAACCATAGCAGTTTCTTTGATTAGGACACCTTATACATATCCTCCTGTTATAGACTATTTCTGTATGGAGAATTTTGAAAAACATGTTCTTGATAAAGAGTACATTGCTCTTTCCTCCCTCAACAGCCAGCATCTCAGATACAATTCACTATAGAAAAATGCATTTCCAGACACTCTATTTATACAATTCCCAACAGAACTATTTTAGTTTACAGGAAACCTACTTGCTCAGGTAGATACATACAGAAGCGTTCCCATCATCTCTCCTCCCAACAGTATGGTATCATAAAAACCGTTATTAACAGAGCTTCCAACTTCTGTTCCAATGAGGCTTCCTCCACAGCTGAACACACTTTCATTCGCCATATCTTCCTGTCTGATGAGTAGAATGCCAGAAAGATTAAATAAATAGTTGTTCTCTAATCAATTCACATCCATTTCAACATAGAGATTATAGTAATGTTATTATTATTCCTTGTATTTGGGATCCTTCAAAAAAATAGCCAGCAGTTTAAAGAAATATAATTTCTGTATACTGCTTTCATTTAAAGCTGGCTGCCCTTATCTGCTTTCCTTATGATAATCTCTCATTCTCTGTTCTAGGTGCAAAAGATTCTTCATTCTTGCAGCTTGCCATGTTATGGACATACTGGGAGATCTGCCTTGAACACAAGAAATATATATGTCACAGCTGTGGGTAGTCAGTTCTAGCTGACCCTTGGATACTTTGCACAGAATCAAATGGAGGAGGGGAATACTGTGCTTCATTATAGCAAATGCAAACTTGAAAGACTTCTTTCTTTTTTTTGGGGGGGGGGATTGACAGCTGATTTAAAAAAACTAAAATCAATTTTTTATTTCTTTAAATCAATCCAGAAGATGTCTCTCTGACAGAGACATAATATTGGAACTATTGAACGCGTATTTAATTATTTGTTTGTGCTACATTCATTTCATTAAACTTAATTAAGAGCTTTTAGATGATGCTTGGATATAGATAAATCATGGCTATTGCATAAACTTTGAACTTTATGTAATGGACTCAAAGTAATAAGTGTTTTCTGTTGCTTTTCTGAGGATGTGGTATTAACTAAAATTATAAAAGATTGCTCTGTTACATTGCCAGTATACGACGTTATTATATTAAGAATAGAAGATTTTGATAAGAGAGATCATGTCTGATTCGTGGACATAATCATATATTGATATCTTTAGCACTAGAATGCTTCATGTAGTTCAGAATGTGATGTCAGTATAAGTGATGCAAATTTGCTAACCTGATTGACCAAGTGGTTATCTACGTATCTACTCTCCAACCAACAGTCTGCAGGTTTGAATCCTGACATGAATGTTTGCAATTCTCTTTAAGTGGGAGATGAATTTCATCGTCCAGTTTGAAACCACTTTCCTGCTTACTTATCTGAAGTGGCTTGAAAAAAGTTTCATGTTTTGTCTCTAGAGCAGGGTTCCTGGAATATGTAACAAAATAAATAAAAATAAAATCAGTAAAAATAGGGAAAAAAAATCATTAGCCTAAATGTACTATAGGTTTAAAAATAAATGTTTTGTGGGTGGGAGCAAAAAAAATGACCAGCCTGAAGCTTAGTGAGCCATTACAGTTGACACAGAGTGAATCAAATGATCCTATGTGAGAGAAATTGTTGTGTATACGCCAAAGGATTGTGTTATATCCTAAGCTCAAGACACTAAAATAAGAATTTGATTAATCATAGAGGGACTTCATTTTCTTGATACAGAAGTTTGAGAGAATGAATTTTTACCATACTTTTTTTATATGGTTGTGACCTTATAGCTAGTTTAGGTGCGGACATGCATGACTCAATCCAGTGAAGATGATTCATTTATTCACTATAAGATGAATAAGGTGGTCTGCAACAAAATGGGAATACACTAATGTGCCTGTTGTGCATTCTGTTCACTTAACATGTATAAAAGTCTTAAACCATTCATGTTTATAATTCACTTTATCTCCACAAGGTTTATGTAGACCCGGTGCCAGATTACCAAATAGGTAGAGTAGGCAATAGTAAGTTATGGGCCCATGCCTTTTCGGAGCCTGCGAAAACGGATCAAAATAATATTGATTTGATTCTTGAAAGAAAATTACAATCAAGCTTTCTTAAATTGTTTCCAAAAGATAGCAAACATGAATCAACTCAAAGAAATGAAAACTTTACAATAATATTATCCCACTAGAATGCACTCACAAGAAACCTCCAGAAATGAAGTTTTGTTTGTTTATTAAAATTACAAATTCCTTACTTTTTGTTTAATAATATTGTTTAATAATTGTTTAATTTTAATAACATTAATAATTGTTAATTTTTGTTTTGTGTAATAAAATTGGTTTATTAAAATTGTTGATTGATAAAATTAAAAACATATGAGATAATTTGTGAGCCCCCCCCCCTCGAGATTTCTACTGCCTAGGGCCTCCACATGGTTTAATCCATCACTGTGTGGACTAGAAAGTTTTCTGCATGTTTTTTTGCAGAAATAACCAGGTCACACAATGTTGTGTTTGTGCGTATATGTATGAAAATGAACAGTAGAACTCTTAATCAAGGACCAAGGAGAGAAATCAAAATTCCTGGCCCAAAAATATTCTATAAAAAATTACTGCATCCAAGTTCTCTTACTACTGCTTTTATATCAAATTAGTGTAAATCAAACAGTCTGTTAATATTAGTCAAGAATGGTGAAGCTGCATACTTTGCTACAAATTTCGAGGTCTTTCAGATGAAAGTTCAAAGTAGGTACTTTTATGCAATTAAACATAAGATAGTTGACTGTACACAGGAATAGTGACCATAACTGGAAAAAATCATGGATTGGTCTCAAAAATGTAATAGCAAAATTGCTATTACATTTGAAGGGTCCATTTCTTGTATTTTCACTTGCACTACTTCCCTGATGAAGCTGAATTTTTTCTTTTGCATACAGGCAAATTGGTCAAGAGAACACGCACAATTTACAGGAGAAAAATATTGATGATGGGGTGCATCGATTTTAACAAAATTATGGAGACTACTATCATGTTAAGAATAATACTAGTAATAACAAGGAGTCCTGTGAAATTCTAATCAATCACCCTAATTTCAACAATAATGGTTTAAAAATCTGAAAAATTTGGATGGTACATATTATTATTACACATGGGCCATGGAGTCTGTAGACTCATCATGGGAGGTCCATTACATAAACATTAACTTCAACACCTGTTATATTATATTTCATCTTGAAATCATCTGCCAACAAAGCACACACAATCTGGCAATCCATGTGCTGTTTTAGTCACTTTTGCAATATACCTTCTGAACTTCAACTCCCTATCCACCAGCACCTCCAAATCCTTGCCATCATCAGTTTCTCAGAGTTTCCATCATCAGTTACATTTCAATCAATATGGTACACAGCTGTCAATCTTTTCTTACCAAAATGCATAACCTTACACTTTGTCACATTAAATTGACAGCTGTTCGCTTTTGCCCCATACTGCCAGTCTGTTTTAAATCAATCTCTAAAATATTAACATTGTCGGCAAACAACTATTTCTATTTCCCCTCAGATCATTTTCCTATGTCATTAATGTACAAATTAAATAGCAGTGACCCAAGCACAGAGCCCTGTGTATGCCAGTAGTCACAGTCCTTTTACAGATCCTGAATAAACTACCCTGGTATCTCTTCATCATCTACTCTTTCACCATCACCAGCTTCATGTCCATACCCATTTACTGTAATTTATGCATCAGGATTCCATGCAGTAGCCTGTCAGACTTCTTTGTGAAGTTAATTAGTTTCACTGTGTCGCCATTAACTTTATCCAACTCAACTGTCACTTTATTACAAATAGCAAGTAAATTACTGAAGTAAATTACCAACCCCTTACAAAGCTTTGTTCATCCCATGTAGTATCCCATATGGTCATTCTTTCTTTTACTTTTTCTATCCATCTTTTTTTTATTAATAATATTTTTCTGCTATTCTACCCAAATAATCTTTTCTTCTAAGAGGTCATTATAAACTATAATTAGGACTATACTATGGATTCTTAGCATTAATAACAAACATGTTAAATTATTAATTAAGCCACCACAGTTGCTGTATTAAAAGATAAATTTGTTCTCGGGGTGCTTAAGGGTCCAAGCTGTATAACTGAGAGGAAACCTCCACATAGCCTTTAAAGGAATGCAGAGAACCAACCAGGGCTTCTGACCTAATGTCCAATCCTCACCTTCTCGTGGTGCACCCTGTTGGGTATCTACCTGGATACTGAACGAACGAGGATGGACTGGCAATTTGGGATTTAGCCAACCAAATTGTATTCCCATTGGTTAAACCAAAATGCAAAATGATGGTACAACATGACAACATTTCATCCCGGCTGGGGCGTCGCCTGGTTAAACAAGGCCCCCGTTGTTTTCACCAGGGAACCAGGACGAACAGCGAAAAGTCGGCTACTGGAACAAATCTGAAAACGCACCCCAACTCAACATCACCAGAGTTAAAGATCGGTACTAGCAATGTAAGAAGCCTGAATGGCAAAGAAATAGAGCTAGCTGAGGAACTAGATAAGTACCAGATCGACATAATAGGGGTGACTGAAACAAAAAAAGACCAAAACTGGTGAGATCTTTCTGAGCAATAAATACAAAACGTTATATTCAGGCAATGACAATCAAGGAAAAGGAGGAGTAGCCATAGTATTCAACACAAAATACGAGGCTAATCTTCTTGAATGGCAGTCAGTCTCAAGTAGAGTAATGTGGGCAAATATGAGAATGGGGAACTGGACAATGAGACTTATTTGTGCCTATGGTCCCACAGAAGGTTCTACTAAAGTAGAAGTGGAAGAATTTTTTGAGGCTTTAGAAAAAGCAACTGACACAATGAAAAAGGAAAAGTTGGTCCTTGTTGGGGATCTAAATAGCAGAGTAGGAAATGATTGTGAGACATACAAAAATATTTTGGGAAAATTTGGAGAAAAGAGCAAAGCTAATAATAATGGCAAATATCTGTTGGATTTCTGCTTAGACATGGACTGGTTATTACTAACACCATGTTCCAACATAAAAATATGCGCAAATGCACATGGAGAGAGGAGGCAAGGAATAAGAAAAATCTCATTGACTATGTTATTGTTGATAGTGATGTTTTCTCCCTGGTGCAGGACACCAGAGGGTACAGAGGATTTGAAATTGGAAGTGATCACCATATAGTCTTGACAGGATAAAATTGAATTTCATATTGAAAAGAATGACATTTAAGAAAGTTTTAAAGCGAATAAAAGTTGAGCAGCTCTCAGATGTGAACTGTAGACTAAAATGCACAAACATTATTGAAGAAAAAATGAAAGAGTTTGAGAATAGGAACCAAACCTTGGAGATTCAATGGCAAGCCTTGAAGAAAACCCTGATTGATTCATCTAGAGAGGCATGTGGTGAAGTTGTCTGCGAGGATAGAAAAATTAGAACTCCATGGCAGACACAGGAAGTTAAAGAGGAAAAGAAGAAAGCATATCAAAAGTTCCTGGCAAATAAGTCAGCTTGTGCTCTTAGAGAATACAGAGACAAATATAAGAAAGCTAAACAGTGTGTAAAACTAGCTAAACAAAAGTCATAGGATTCAAGAACATAGAAAATAAATATCAAGAAGGTGGCAAAATATTCTGGAGGTTTTTGAAGAAGCTTAGGAATGGAGGAAAGAGTGCTGTGAAAGGAGTTAGAGATGATAAATGTGACATGAAAACGGGAGAAAAAGATATCCTTGAAGTATGGAGTAATTACTTTGAAAATTTGCTAAAGAAACAAGCAGTGCTGACAGCACAGTGATAAAAAAACACTGACCAGGCATGCGGTCAGGAATACATATCCATACTTGAAGTAGAAAAAGCCATCAAAGGCTTGAAATGTGGAAAGGCAGCAGGAGCAGATGATATTCGACACCAGAAATGCTGAAGTATGGTGGTATAAAAGTCTTACAGTGGCTGCATTGCATAGTTCAGAATGCCTGGGCAGAGGGACGAATTCCCAATGATTGGAGTAGAGCTCTCATAGTACCCATATATAAAAAGGGAAATAAAACTGAATGTGAGAATTACAGAGGTATATCCCTACTGAGTTTTCCTGGTAAGATATATGCAAGTATACTTGAGAAATGGTTGAGAAGAATTGTGGAAGAAACAAGCTGGATTCAGGTCAAATAGAGGCTGTCATGATCAGATCATCACTTTACAACAAATAGTGCAGAAATCATGGGAATATAACAAAGATCTGTATTTAAGTTTTGTCGATTTGGAAAAGGCGTATGACAAGGTGCCAAGAGAGGAGCTATTGAATACACTACACTTATATGGTGTCGATGGGGCATTATATCAAGCAATACTTAGTCTTTATTTGAGTTGTAAGTCAACAGTTAGAATTGAAGGAAGTACAGGAAGATGGTTTAGTGTTAAATCTGGTGTGAGACAAGGATGTACATTATCCCCTCTGTAATTCATTATCTATATGGATCACGTTATGAAGGAAAGTGGTATTAAACATGATATCAAAATTGGAGATGTTAATGTCAGTTCTTTGCTTTATGCGGACGATGTTATACTTTTAAATAAATGTGCTACAAGTCTGCAAGATTCTCTGACTAAATTGAATAACTGTTGTAATAGATATGGTATGAAGGTCAGCAATAAAAAGACAATGATAATAGGCAGAATCATTGAAAATGTCAACTGTGTTGTGAATGGAGAACCTGTGGAACAAGTAAAACATTTCAGCTACTTAGGCACGATTTTTAGTGAAGATGATAAATTAAATATGGAAATAGACAACAGAATCAACAAAGCTGGTATGATAGGAAGTCAATTGAATAAATTCATATGGAATACGAGAGAAATCAGTCGCAACACTAAATTAGCTGTATACAAGACAGTGTTCAAACCAGTTTTAACTTATGGATCTGAGAGCTGGGTCAGAAGTAAAACACTTGACCAAAGACTAGAAACCACAGATATGAGAGTCCTGAGAAAGATTAGAGGCGTGAACAGATGGCATCAATGGCAATATCATATTAAAAACAAGGATATTAGGAAAGAACTTGACATTGTCAGCATCCAGGAATGTGTTAGCAGAGCTAATCTCAGGTGGTATGCTCACTTAAATAGAATGGGGGAGGAAAGATTAGCAAAACAAGTGTTCTCTGCCAAGTTGGCAGGAAAATGACCCAGAGGAAGACCAAGATATAGGTGGATTGATACGGTACAAAGTGCCTTAGACGATAGAAATATAAGATCTGGTAATGTTGGAGTCTTGACAAGTAACAGACTGATTTGGAGGAAAATTGTAGAAAGGAAGTTAGTAATGATGTAAATTTTTCATGTAGTACTATCATATCCTGATCATATCCCTTTCATGTAGTACTATCATATTCCTGCCTTATACCCTTGAGGGTATAAGGCAGGAATTTGATGATGATGAAATTGGTCTCTAGCCATGTGAAAATAGGATATAACTTTGGTGTAGGTTCTCCTCAGGAGGTCAGGCTAGTACGGTGCTGGTTGATCAAACTAGTGTCATTTTGGCATAACTGTTTGAATTGTAATGTAGCTTGTCTGGGTATACTCCAAATGAAAACCATAATATGAAGGTCAGAACATTGGAAATTAATTATTCTTAACATGGTAGTAATCTCCATAATTTTGTCAAAATGAATGAAGATTTGTGTGTTGATGTAGTGGAGTAGTACCATCCTATGATGAGTCCTTGGAGTATCACATAATAGTAGTAATATTATTGCACTGAGTGAAGAACTTTACCTGAATCTGAAAAAGATTGGCAATTGGTACAAGAATTGTTGGAACATCAGCATAATGCTACCTTACTATTAGTATTTAAAGAAAAGGGGGGGGGGAGGAAATACTGCTGCATTGCATAAGGGAAAAAATCACAACGTAGTCATTTAAAGACAAAAGAATAATTTTCTTTAAAAAAAAATTGATGATTCCAAATAAACACACACATACATATATATATTCATTTAGTTTTTTATAAATGTTTTTGAACATCAGGCAAAAATAAATTAACAAATTTGAAAAAAATAAAATAAATCAGAGTGTGAGAAGTCTGGATTTTGTTTAGTCATGCATTATTGCAGTTTTGAATGACATCTGTGCAAAAATGTGAGTGTTGAAGCATTGAGGCAGAAATTTAATTGGATTAATGAAGGAGGTAAGCAAGAGATAGTTTCAAGAGAGAGAGGACTATGAGACTGAGACTTCCTGCTATGATTCTCTTGACTCCATGGAAGTCTGATAATAATAATAAAAAAGAGACAGCAGGGCATGCAAGAGTGTGAGAAGAAGAGAAAGAAGTCAGTATTGTGTGGTAATTGATCAAGCATATATGCATAATTTGAAGATGACAAATATGGAATTAGTGAGATGGAAATCATTTGAGCTATTTAGATAGTATTCTTTTTAGTGAAGATGGCAAATTAAATATGGAAATTGATAAGACTGGAGACCACAAATGAGAGAGAGCCCCTAAAATTAGTCACATCGATGGTAGACTCATATTGAAAGCAATTTAAAATCATTAGTTCCGCTCACATATATTTGAATAAGTCTTGGATGGTATGGTTACCTGAGTAAATTGGAGAAGGTTAGCAAAGTAGTGTTTTATGGCAACAGAATACTCAGAGGAATACCACAATTTAGTCATTTATGCAGTTTGTATTGTCTTAAGTCTGAACTGTTAGACCTGAAAATATTGGACTGCTTCTAAATATTTAATTTAGAAGATAATTGTTAATGAAATTAGTAATAATGGAAATTTAATTGTCATTATATTATCCTGCCTGTATATCCCTCGAAAGTACATATCAGGAAATAATGGTGAAATGAAGTTGGTGTGAGATTTGTACCAGATTAATGCAGAAGAGATTTTTTGTATGATTGGTGGGGGGCATAAGAATAGCCTTCTTTTGAAAGTTGTATAAGAATGGGGATGATGAGCAATTCCTGTTTGAATGTGGTGGAATGAAATGCATTGCCTGAGTTTAGTGACTAAAGAAACAGCAAATGAGTTTAAAGTGCAGTTTGAGACTTATTTGAAAGGACTTTCTCTGACTTCATAGAGATCTAGCAATTAAGCATTTATGACTATTACCAACTTGTAACCTCTGTAAAAAGTATTTGTTATAAATTGTATTCTCATATATTGATCTCATTATTTCTTGGCCATTTTCAAATCAGTATCAATTGGTAGGTGGTATGTTGTAGCTGGTGTTAGTTTAGATAATGCCAGAGCAACTAAATTTACAAGGTATGTCATTGTAAATTTTATGTTTTCTCTATCCATTGTGCCTTATGCAGGATTAATAGCCAGAGATTCCAAGAGAGGAATCAGTTCCTTTTATGAGACCAGCTAAATCACTTTATGCTGAAAGTATTATAAATGCACCTCTCATACTGTGATGGGGTGGTTAATCAAATCCAGTTGTTTACTTCCTAAAGATTTTGCTGCATGGTGCTGTGGAGCCTCTTAATGGAAGAAATACAAGAGGAGAAAGGTAATGATGTTGAACGAATTTAAGATACAAGCATGGGGGGAGGGGATTGGACAGTTTTCGTTAAATCTGGACTCTATGGAGATATATGATAAAATTATTGGAAAAAAAAAAGCAGTGAACGTTAAGTTGCGAATACGGGTTACATGATAAAATTGTGAGAAAAAAAAGTTGTGAATGACAAACCAGAATGTAATTATGCTGATTCGTTTTAGCATTGTGTAGTATGTTGGTCATTTTATAATATATTACTGTATTCAAGCATGTTATTAAGTGTTGATAAATGGAGGCATCTCATTCCTTACGTTCACTTATAGAGTTAATCTTAAAAATGAAGGTCTTCATACCTCTTTTCACTCAGAATCCTCACTCACTATCAAAACTCTTCTCCAACAAGTATGCTAAGCCTGTCCTAGAAAATCTTATAACACTTGCAAAATGCTATCAACATATCCAAATCCTGATTTCTTAAATGACAGAATGTCAAACTACCCTGTTGCTCAGTCATACCTTCCAGTTGCATTTCCAAAGCCCCTAGAAATACTCAGGTGAGTGGACACTTCTGCTATCAGTAACAGTGCTTGCCCTTCTCTTTTTGTCCTCTGTCTTCTTGATCTCTTTCCTATCTGTAAGTCATGCTCACATTTACAATGCATCTCATCAACACTGAATTTACTTAAGTTGTTATATTTCCTGCTTACTTGTTATTTCTCATGTATCATTCCATCCTTGCTCAAAACTGATGTGACACTTTTTGTGTAAAATGCTTATTAAGTACTTCAGCTGTATCCTCTCTAGTGGTTATTAATTTACTGATTCCATCAACCTAGTATCATCCTCCTGATCATTGTCAATTTTTAATGGGATTTTTCTTTGGTTGATTGGGTATTGCTTGTCCATACTGTTCATAATATTCATAATAATGCTCAATGGTATAAACAACACCAAGAGAGAAAAAATATATTTATTAAACTTGCTAACATTTCACTGGTTTTCTACCCAGCATCATCAGAGCACAAAGATAACTGTGACAGGCACACAGCACTGAACTAAGTAATTATTATTATTATTGTTCCAGGCAACTCCAAGGAGTCGACAGACTCATCGAGGGAGGCCCTAACATCATGTCAAGAACAACTATTCGACATTGACACAGTATCTATTATACCTTGCCTTGAACTCATTCATGGTCATAGCACCCACAACAGACTCTGGAAGCTTATTCCACTCATTCACCACTCTCCAAGTAAAAAACCTAGCTCTAACACCCTTGTCAATCACACTCTTGCCCAGCTTCCATGCATGGCCCCTAGTCCTCCCACCACCAGTCATATTTTCAAAAATATCTTCTGGATCAATATTATAGAAACCCTTCAGTAATTTGAATGTCTCAATCATATCGCCCCTCCTTCGCCTATCGACCAATTTCTGCAACCCACAAATCTTCAACCTATTCTTATAAGGTTCATTCCACAGACCTGTTATCATCTTGGTCACTCGTCTCTGGATCCTCTCCACTTCCTCCCCATCACGAAGAAACCCTGGTGCCCATAACTGGGCACAGTAGTCCAAATGGGGTCTTATCAAGGCTCGATAGAGGAACAACAACTTGTTTGTCTCTGCATGTTAAAGTATTCTTCAGAAGCCAAGTGATTTGATGAGCTGATTTAGTCACTTTTGCAATGTGCCCCCTAAACTTCAATTCCCTATCCACCAACACTCCCAAATCCCTGGCCTCATCAATCTCCTGGAGTATGGTTCCATCAATGCGATATACTGCTGCTATTCTTTTCACCCCAAAGTGCATAACCTTACACTTTGCCACATTAAATTGACATCCATTTTTCCTAGCCCAGTCCTCCAAACTATCCAAATCATCCTATAAAATTTTGACATCCTGTGTACTCACAATTGCTCTACCCAACTTTGCATCATCAGCAAACAAGTGAACACTTCCTCTCAAATCCTTTCCTATATCATTGATGAACAAATTGAAAAGCAGTGGTCCAAGAACAGAGCCCTGTGGCACACCACTAGTCACAAGCCGTCTTTTAGACTCCACTCCTGAATAAACCACTCTCTGGTATCTATCCTTCAACCTCACCAACCCTTATAGAAACAGTTTAGATTGTAACTGACACCTAATGTCCTTACATGGCATCCTCTATCAGTCGGATAACTATAAAATTAATTTAGAGACATTGGCTATTAGGTCTTAAAATGGTAGTCTCTCAGATTTTTGGTAAATTAATGCAGCCATACTTGTTGATGTTGGAAGAGTGCCTCATTGCTGATTCTAAGAATAGCCTCTCAGAACTGTAAAATCTTCTATGTAATATAGATGTTTTTCTCTCTCTGATCATATGTGAAGGAGTATCCAGAGCATGGTCTGCTAATCCTGACTTTAAAAATGCAGTATATATATCCATACTGTATTTTTTTCCTTTCCTTACCAGTCGTCACTTTCTGGCTTCTATAATCCTCATGTAACTGATTGTCTTCATAATGCCGTATTAAAAATTCTATTTAATCTTACTATTCATCCATTTTACACATGCTCAGTTTAATCTTTTGGAATAACTTCAGGCATTGGTGCCATTAAATATTGCATTGATCTCCTTTCCATCTGAAGTTGCTCTGTGGTGCTGTCATGAGGCAGTTGAAATACCTTCCTTTTCATTTGGAAAGATGAGTATTTGAATTCCATTCAGTACAAAAGGGAGGGACATGATTTTTCTTTCCGGGAATTGATTTTTCATACCCCCCCCCCTTCTCCCAAAAAATAAAAATGGTTAAAGTACACACACAGCAGATGTGATATGTTATCCTCAAGTCATAGTTGCTTCAGCCATAATTCTAATCATCCAGTCCAATCCTTTCCACTTAATTGCCTATATCCTATGCTATTGTTCCTCCAAGTTAGTACCACATATATTCTTTTCCTTAACATTCTTTGATGTAGTGATCAAATTCAAGATTTGGATCCATATATGTATTACATATTGCTTAAAGATTGTTCCTCAGAAACTCAAATTGAATTTTCTTTCTCTTAGGCAGTTTCTTCATTCTAATGTGTTTTCATGATTATGATCAGTCATAGTGGACGGTAGATGGCGCTGATATAGTAGATTGGTAGTGGAGGTTTGGTAGGGTGGAGACGGAGAGTTATACACTAGGTGTCCTCCTGCGATGAGTCTTTGGACTCCTTGGAGGTGTCGCTAATAATAATAATAGTGATTACCTTCCTGTTGTTTGCTAAACAAATGTGCTTGTACATTTCCTTGTCACTATCTTCCACATATTCATGCCTATAGTAACATCTCACTAAATATCACACCCTGTTTTCCTCCACCACATATATAGCCCTGCTTCAAAACCACTGCCACTGTTATTTTCCATTTTAGCCTTGAGCAGGTACAGTTCTGTCGTTGACATCACCAACACTCCTTCCCTCTTGCCTTTCCTATCCTCACAGAAAACACTGTCATCTAACCAGATTTCAATTGTACCAGTGATTTTTCAGACAGATTACTCAGTGCTGTTAATGACTCCTGTCTTTTTCTGATGCCCATTGTGTTTGCAAACAAGTGCAGTAACCTCCACCAGACCTTAACCCCCTCTCTTTTATAACAACCCATCCTGTTTTCTCTATATTCTGCTGATTCTCATGCATTCCAGTCGTATTTTCCATTTCACATAGACTACCTTTTTACACACACACACAGGGTGATCAGAACTCTTGGGCCAAACTTTAAGGGTGATAGAACACATCTAAACAAGCACTTTTTGTTATGCAATGCATGGTCCGAACTCAAGCGGTGAAGCACTAGGGTGTGTCAGGAAATGAAGAAACATGAGAATGACAGAGGAGATTTGAAACAATTGCAGAAATTACAGAACATAAAGAATTTTATTGAACAAATTGCAGAAACTGCTCAAAAGAGTGACCGCCAACATTAATGCAGGTTTCACACCTTTGACATAGTGATTGGCAAAAACACCAGGCATTTCTCGTACAGTGGCAGAGGCAATAGAAATCCTCGCAGATAGGTCCTCATCAGAATCGATGGGGCTATCGTAGATCAGGCTTTTCATGTGGCCCCATAGGAAAAAGGCCAGACATGAGAGATCAGGCGATCGTGGCGGCCAAGCGATGGGACCACCCCGACCAATCCATCATCCTGGGAATGTTGCATCCAAGGCATTCCGCACATCCACGCTGAAATGGGGTGGCGCTCCGGCGTGTTTGAACCACATAGGTATTTGAATGTTTGCTGGAACAGGGTTCAGTAATTCTGGCAAGACCTCTTGTAAAAATATGAGGTACGTTCTCCCATTCAGTCATGCTGGCAGAAGGTATAGGTCAATCAAATGGTCATGTAGGATTCCAGCCCAAACATTTATGGAGAAACGCCACTGGTACAAATGTGGACGTGTGGCATGCAGATTTCTGCTCACCCACACATGATAATTGTGGGTATTAAAAATGCCCTCACGTATAAAGGTGCATTTGTCAGTGAATAAGACATGTGCATCAAAGTCCGGCTACACTGTAGTTTGCTGCAGGAACCACTGTGCAAAATCCACATGGCCGGTAATCTGCAGGTGTCAAGGCGTGCACCCTCTGTGCATGGTAGGAGTGTAATCATTCGTCTCGTAGAACTCGCCACACCGTTGATTGAGGCACACGTACGTCATGGGAATTGTTCGTGTGCTACATTCGGGACAATCTGCAACCCTACATAGAATTTCCTCTGTAACACGTGTCATCTTCACACGCCCTGCATGCTGCTGACAAAGGAGCCCATTTCGCACAGATACTGGTGCAATCGCTGAAAGGTTTTACGATCAGGCATGCATCTGGTCGGAAAGCTCCCTTGGTACAGTCTTTGGGCTTCCCTCACATTCCCGTCCGCAGCTCCGTAAAAGAAATGCATGTCAGTCTTCTCCTGATTTGTGAAAGAATCCATCCTTTTTGCACTCTATGGTAGAAATAACGACGACTGCAAAAACCAGTGCTTATAAGTGTTCACTGGAAAGCGCTTCAGTTCGGACCATGCATTGTATGACGAAAAGTGCTTGTTTAGGTGTGTTCTATCACCCCTTAAAGTTTGGCCCAAGAGTTCTGAATCACCCTGTGTGTGTGTGTGTGTGTGTGTGTGTGTGTGTGTGTGTGTGTGTGTGTGTGTGTGTGTGTGTGTGTGTGTGTGTGTGTTCATCACATATTTTTCCGCTGTTGTCCATCTTGCCTATCCGTTTTTTATAATCTCTTGTTGCATCACCAACCACTCTTCAGTCTCACTCGCTTGATCTCTTTCATATTTCCTCTCATTTCATCTTCAGTATAAACTTTCTCCTAACAACAACCACCACCTCTCTGGATGACTCTAACCCATTCAATTTCATTATATTGCTTTTAAACAGTTTGTATATCCCTGAAATTCATTTTTCACATTCAAAAATTGGACTTATCCTTACAGCTTTACCAACACATTATTTTTGCTCACTCTCATATCTTCACAGTCATAAAGATTTTATTTTTATATTTATTAGGAAGTATCTGTTTTAGGCTTGATTGCTTTCTTTTAGCGTATATAGAGTATCGATCAAGTTATACATAGTCTCTTTTAAATTGGGGGGTGTTATTTATGATATTAAGAATGTACATGATACAGATAACCAAGACATGGAAGTTTTGGAAATGAAAAGCCCATCTCTAATTTTGTTTCAAAAATGCAAAACACAATAAAACCCTTAAAATAAAATCACACACACACACACACACACAAAATAAAATAAAATACTTTACTTCTACATATCTGAATATAAACATTAATGATGGTACATCCAATCTGGCATTCTTTCCAACTGTAGTTCACCTTAAATATATTAACCATCATATATTCTGCATGATTCTTTCTATAAAAAAGACAGAACTGGGAAATTTACTGACTAAAATTAATTAATTGTCATTTAGTTTTTTTTCCAGAAACTTCAGTTAGGAAAGCAGTGCTTTAGGTGTGGCTCTTATGAGTATCATGGTGCAAATTGTCCTCATGTCTGATATCAGAACTGTGCTCAAACAGGATGCACCCTTCATCAGTGTACCATGTTATGCAGAAAGTGCACTAGTGACTAGCACAAAGTGAATATTTGTCTCCATTTGGTTCACATAAACATGTATGGATTGCACTATCAGATTCCATCTGGCAATACTAATACTTTATTTCGAATGGGCTTTCCTCTTTCCTCCCCATCCCTTGGGACTGGTTGAGCCCTCCTAATGAGAGATTAAGTATGTATTTTATGACTGTAGATCTGTGGATGTTCACAGGCCGGTTTGCCTCTTCTGAGAGACGAAAAACCAGTGTTTCTGGGTGAAAAAACCCTCTACCTCCATATGAGACTGGATAACTTGCCTTTAGTTGAAAGAGACCAGATAAAGGTTCATGTCATGGATGGAATCGAACCCAGGTCTTTCCGACCAAAGGGTTTCGTCTATACTGACTGAGCTATGGAGGCTCAATTCTGATGCTGCTCCTTCCACATATTTCCAAAGTGTCCATCCTTAGATTCACTAAAGTTGGTAGAAGAAAAAGACAGGTAAACTTCAGTAAAATTTCCTTTTGGCAGATTAATAAGACTAATGACAACTGAAGTACAACCATATACAGGTCAGTCCACTTTCAACTGCAGTTGTCTCAGAGAAGGCTCTTTTTTTTTTCTGATGAAGGATGTGTTTTTTCAAATCCCTTCTACTTGACCAGTCTCTTGATTCTGCATTTTTTTTATATCAATCCCACTTGAGACATAGCAGAACCTATAGCATTTTGTTGTGTATAAGATGTACCACTGATATTTTTCTTGACAAGTTGGAGTTGTTGGAAATAACACGTCCGTGAGCTGTTACAGGTAGCAGAAACTAATGGAATAAGAAGAAGAGGAGGAAGAAGAGAAGCAGGTTGAAACAGTCTCCTAGAAGTACCTGTAAAAAAGGCAGAACTGAAACAGACCATTTTTGAAATAGTAGTAGTCATAATGAATCATATATTAGTTAAATTGCTCTCAGCTGGACAGTATCAGGGATCATTAGGAAGGTTTTAGGTGCACTACCCCAAACATGTGAATGGTATTCTAAGATTGGGTGGATTTGAGAGTACTGCTATAACTGCATTAGTAATTATTTATAAAATAATAATTATATAAAAGAAGTAATATTGTTACTTTTTTATAAGTCAGTATTAATTAAAATATGAAAATGGCAAATCTTTAACAATTATTAACTATACTGCAATTGTACATCTGTAAAGCAAGCTGGCAGGTCTGCCATTGATCTTTGCCAGTTTTAGTTCTACTTTTGATGCAACATTCTAGCCTGGTAATGTAATCTTAGTCCAGATGTGATGTAGGTAGCTTTGTTGGTAGTTGAGTGGATTGTAATTCTGCCAACTCTGCTCTTCATTTATGAGGCTATGGGTTTGTTTGTTAAAGTCTTTTGACAGTAGCAATTTTCATTATGTTAGACCTTCAAGGTGAGTTAGCCGATCTTATAGGAGGTAGAGGGTTTTTTTCACTCGGAAACTCAGGTTTTTCATCCCTCTGAACAGGCAAACCGGCCCTGTGAACACATGCGGATTACAGTCATGAATACTTACGACAATATGTGGAAGAGATAGGGTCCTCACCACATGTCGTTACACCCATAGTTAACCATGAGTCACATCATGGTAGTCTGTCTCCTAGATAGGAAATGACACATGAATGGAATGGATGGAGACCTCCACTCTAGTTTTAGAGGCCTTGAAGGTAAGTAAACTGGAAAATTTTAGTTACTGATATACTGTGCCATAAGTTGACAAACATTCCTGGTTGGAATTTTTAAACATACACACACAAAAAAAAAAAAAAAAAACTCGCATTTGTGCATAGCCATCTTTTTTTTTATATGTTTAGTTTTTGCATGAATCTTATATTTGTAGTGGAATGTCATGAGGTAGCCTAAACATGTAAAAAAATTAAGTGATTTTTTTATATCTTGGATATGTATGAATAAATAAATGTTACTTCTCAATAAAAAACTTAATTTTTCTTTTATGAAAAATTTCTTTTCTTTTCTGTTTGCTACGAAATAATGATGAATTACATTATGACATGGCAGTGAAATATATTCTAAAGATCCTTTTCTGCTTTGTGTCTCTGGTCATTGTTCAGCAGAACTAGCATCCATTCTGCCAGACCCGCTGAAACTCGAGCAACAGCTGCTCATCATCCCTTTACAGTTCGAACTGCATTCTCACCAAACCTGCTACATCGAGTCATTATTATTCAATCCACTTCAATTCTGTGGAACAGCCTCCCTCCCTCATGAAGTATTTTCCAAAAGACTACCTTCAGCAGTTTACGAAGAATATCGACATATTACTCTGCTCTTGATCCCTGCCCACACATGGCATTTATTTGCTATAGTTCTTTGTCTCTTGTGCATGGGAGTAATATTTAAAAAACAAAAAAGTACAAAAGATTGTAGAGATCTATATTATAGATAGTAACTCTGGAGCACAGTTTTGCATACAGTTGGAATGATGCTATCACAACCAGAAAATTAGTGTCCAAGTTGTGTAGTATTCTTCTTTTTTTTTGCTGAAAAAAACCACAGGAGAGGTTGTCTGATAGCCTTAGCAAGGGACCAGAAAGTGCAACTACTATTTGGACAGGAGGAGAGTTTTATGCTGTTGGCCTTGATGAAGTTAATATGTATTTCTTGATGGTTATTTTGCATTGCATCTTTCCATCCATGCATTGCATGGATGGATTTGTCACTACTTGTTCTTGTCATAGGTGCAGTAGGGAACTGCTTCATTGTTGAAAAACTGCAAATTTTTTCGAATGGCTGTTTGAAAAAATTTGCACCATTTCCAAAACCATTTTGGAAATGTTGCACAGAATAGATTACAATTCTGGACTAAGGATTTTTGAACTCTCTTCCTGTAATGTAGTGACTGTGGAATTCATTTTAGCTAACTCGATGTGAGTGCTACTGATCTATTCTGAAATTATATCTAATTAGATCATAGCAGACTTCTGTCTGAATCTGATCCCTTTGAAATAGCATTTATGTCCTGTCACCTTTTTTAGATAGGCCAACCAATTGAGTTGTCATGACTATTTATGATCCAGACATATTGGATATATTTTTAGCACATCTTAACTAAGCCAGCATCATGAAATAAACACCATAGCAAAAGAGAGTAACAATTGTCTTCTCTTTTTAGATCTACTAGTGGCAACACCTTCTAATGGTTCATTATCCTTTTCTGTTTACAATAACTCGTACAAGAAGGTATTATTTGCATAAGAAATCACACCATCACCCTTCCCAACAGTATGGCTTCCTCAAAACACTGACTTACTGAGCTAAAGTTATTTGTTCGAATGACACAGCCCCTGAAACTGAGCTCAGGTACCTTTCCAACATCTTTTTAGCAATGGCTACAATCAGTATAAAATAGATAAAATGTTGCATGTAATCCCATCCCTTCTGCAACCGACATGCAAGATCACATCAAAACTATTCCTATCCTATATACTAAGAGTACATCGAGGGGGGGAGTCAAAGTTCTCTGCAATATGATCTCCATACCACTTTCAAACATCTCATTCAACTAGCTATCTTCATCCATTCTCCTAAAAATCAACTTTATCCTCTTGCACATGCTGCAGTGCATAAGGAGCAGACTGTAGATCAGTTAACATCCATTTTGAAGAACACAAAACTTACATCCACAATCATCTGTATGGCAAGTCAGGATTGGCAGACCATGTTCTGGATACCCCTCTACACAGGATTAGATGGAAGAAGACATCAGTGTTACATAGTAGTCGTAATAAGTCTGAGAGACTATTTTTTTAGAGTCAACATCAACTATGGAGCACTCTCCCAACCTCAACAAATATTGTGCATTATAATTGCCAAAGATTTGGGTGAAGTTGGAGACCTGATAGCCTGGCTTCTCCAAATTAAGATTATGGTTATCTGGTCAATAGAGGGCATTAGTTCGGTATCACTTATAACTTGAACTGTTTCCACAATTATTTGGTTCAGTGCTGTGTGCTTGTGACATTATTTATACTATGAAAATGCTAGTAAGAAAACCAGCAAAATATTAGCCAGTTCAATAAATGAATTTTATCCACTCTTGGTGATGTTTATACTGTGAAGCACTTATGAGCAGTAACAAATACATTGCCAATAATTTATAAATGTAAAAATTTTTGTTTTATTTCCAGTGAATAAGTTCAGCCTGAGCTCTGTGTTTATGCTAAGCAGCATAAATACAAGTCTGTATCTCAGCTCTTGCCATGTTATGCTTCAACCTTTTCAGATCAACTATAGCTACATTATCTCAGATTTCACCTTAATTCATGTTGAAATGTCACTTTGATGTGCTCAATTTATGCTTTATATAATCCCATAGATGGGGGAAGTCTGAGGGGGTTGAGACTTTCAGACAGACAGACAAATTACTCTTGTTCTACCTCATTCTTCTATCTTGGAAATAGGTATCCTGCAGACTTGTTTATCGACATTGCCAATTTTTTAAAATTAATTATCACATTTATTATCAACTGGATTAGTTTCATAGTCATGTAAATTCCTGTTCTACAAGAATCACTCAAATTTTGTGTGTTATGAAACATACCGTTCATGACTTTTTCTTTAACTGTCACCATCTTGACATCTGATAACAATAGGATGGGATACCCACACATAGAATTGTGTTTTTTTTTTTTTTGGGGGGGGGGATGTTTGTTTTAGCAAATATCAAAAGTTTTGAAAAATATTTGCATTTAAAACCAGCATTCTTTTGTAGAAACCTTGTATTTATAATTATTTGGTAATAAGATAATTATTTATTTTTAATTTTTTCCTTTACAGACTCTAATAAATATGGCATATTGTTGTTTAATTCTTGTGGGAAAAGTAATTCAAAAGCTTGTATTTGGAGAACTAAGAGTTTCAGAGCAGCAGGTAAGAAAATAATTAGAATGTTTGATATACTATGCAGTTGTTTGATATATTTGAAAGATAATTTTCATTTTAACGAACATGATATTTTAATAAGTTTTTTTTTTAAAGAAAATAACTATATTGATAATTATGGAGATATTTATACCTCTTATTATGTCAAAGCTGACCGTTTGTAGAAACCCTTTAAAAAAAAATGGACAGATGAGCAAATGAATGGGGGGGGGAGTCAGTTTAATGCAGCTTAATGTAAAGTCTTGAAGTTTGGGATACATAGATGGGAAGTTGCATACTCTTTTGGAGGAAATGCACTGGAGGAAGTAGGGGAGGCAAGAGATCTGAGGGTGATAATTGATAGAAACCTGAAATTCAGAGAACATATTGCAAAGGTGGTGAAGGTAACCCGGATGATTGCTGTAATACTGAGGATGCTGACCTGCAGAGATAAGAGCTGTCATTTCATTATATAAAGCCCTGATCAGTCCACACTTGGACTATTGTTCTGAAATTTGGTTCCCAGGATTTGAACAGGATTAATTAACTGTGGAAAGTTAACAAGGGTGCAGAGGCTGATAACAAAGATGGTATCAGGGACTGTGCAATGTTAGTTATGAAGACAGGGAATGTGGACTACAGTGTTTTGGTAGATAGAAGGAGAGGTGATATGATTGAGACTTAAAATGTTGAGAGGTAGTTGACACTGGGCAGTTCTTTCATTTGGTGGAACAGGAGGGAAGGAGTGAGGACAAGGGGCCATCCGAAGTTACAAAAGGACGTTGTGAGCTAAAGGGTGAGGAGTGGTTTCTTTGCATGGAGGGTGGTTGAACCATGGAATTCATTACCTGATAAAGTGGTATGAGTATGAATGGTCAAGGAGTGCTATGATAGAGTTTGTGTTTTCTAGGATGAGTCTTTTGACTCCATGAAGGCCTGAATCATAATAATAATATTCACAGCATCATCAAATTCATTGAAGTTGTTGAGACATGCATCTCGATACTAGAGCTTGTCCATGAATGATGCCTTGTATCTGTGAGGCATTAGCTCATATGGTTTTGAAGCAAGTAATAAGGTTCACAAATTTTCCTGTCATTAATTTTACATCATCTGTAAAAATTCCATGAAAGAAAGACCAGTTATTTTTTTTCTTCAAAATAAGTTAAATAAATTGAAAATATCCTCATCTTTGCCTGTTGTATGCTAGATTAAAGGATGACAAAAAAAAAACATTTTCCTTCATTCAGTTTCTTCACTAAATTAACACCAAAAAAAAAA